>NW_023596921.1:37900890-38020207 GCF_011947565.3 Pollicipes pollicipes
TTGTCCGTTTAGTGAGGGTGAATGGGGTCAAACCGAATGTGTATCATTTTACAAGGAAGCCATCGCTGCATATCAGCATGGCCACATGCGACTTAAGAAAACACCGACTCTTTTCGAAGATGTCTGATGCGATGTAACTCCGTGAAACGTATATTTCACTCGAATTGAAGCGTTTCCTCCATCTCCCGATATCCGTGGCACCATAACGTTTGCGATTTATTCTTCATCCATATTGTGTCTCGCCAGGAATGTGGCCCCACGCCGAGTCCGGCCGGCGTGCGGTTAGTTCCGTGTCCGACCGGCATGTGCGTTAGTTCCGTGTGCGTTAGTTCCGTGTCCGGCCGGCTGAGGGCCGCCTCCCGGCGCTGTTTCAGTACGGCCTCCCGCAGCGGGCGGAGTGCAGCACGTGCCGCCCGGCTGGGACTGGTGGGTCGGCTTGGTCGGCAACTCGCGCTACTATAACTACACCCTCTCGGTGAACGGCACGGCGCGCCGCCACGGCGACAGCTACGCCGACGACTACTTCACGGACGTCATCGTGAGTGCGCGGCCCGGAGCCGAGAGGCGGCTGTGGCGCGGTTGGAAAAACGGCGGACTTAGACGTGGCAGGCTCTGTTCGGTCCCCGGCTGATGCTACGTCCAATGCGTGCTGATATTTTCACCGTGGTCGTTAGCTGACCATGGGACGGCTGCGCGACAGGGTGCAGAGCGCACACCCGCAGAAAGGCGTAGCGCCAGGGGTGGTCGGGGGGGGGGGGGCTGGGACCGAGGCTGTGCCGCTAGCGTGTCCGCCGGGCGACGGAGAGTGTTCGGGCTCGGTGCCGGGTGGAACCAGGGTGTGAGCGCAAGCGTCTCCCGCTTATGTCTGAGATGTGGCCGCAAACAGAAGCCGGATAGAACCACGGGCCGTTCGTCAGGACATCCACCTTTGCCAGCGCAGTTCAGCGGGGCGCGTTTTTGACGTCTTCCGTTGCTAATCTGGGCCGCAACTAACCGGTGCTTGGTGGGCTCTGGTCGCGTTTGGATAGTACGTGTCAGTGGAACGAATGGGGGCTAATGGAACTGGCAGTGTGGGTTGTCGTGGACGTGAACATTGCCATCATTCATTTGAATTTAATTGCTCAGACCACATGAGCAACTAAGTTGACATATGAGTGTGACCTAAGCCGCTAGACCTCGCTCTCGCTCTCGGGGCGCCGTCAGACCCGCTCCGACTCCAGCTCCGCCGACCCCAGCCTCTGCGCCGTCGGCTGACCGGGCCGGGCGTGGACGCGTTGCCACAGAAGCGGTACGCGCTGGAGTTTCTGCGCGGGCCGGGCGCCGGGCGGCGCGCCGTTCCTGTTGGTGGTGGCGCCGCCCGCGCCGCACGCGCCGCAGACGCGGCCGGCGCCGCAGCACGCCGCCCTCTTCCCGACGGCCGCCGCGCCGCGCACGGCCAGCTTCAACGTGCGGCCCCAGGTGCGGAGTGGGGAGGGTGGCTACCGCGCACGGCCAGCTTCAACGTGCGACCCCAGGTGCAGAGTGGGAGGGTGGGCGGCGCAGCGCTGAAGCCGCGCACCGGGCCCGAGTCAGTCCGAAGCTCGATTTATCTCAGTTCCACAGCCAGTTCCTGTGTCTGCCAGGCGCCCAGTGCGGACAGTGTGACACATTCAGCCGCGTTAGTCTGTGACACGGCCGACAGGACAAGCACCAGCTGCTGGCCGAGCTGCCGGCGCCGCTGCCGCCGCCGCTGCTGGCCGAGCTGGATGACGTGTTCCGGAACCGGTGGCGCACGCTGGTCTCTGTGGACGAGATGGTGTCGGCTCTGGTGCAAGAGCTGCGCCGGCTCCGGCTGCTGGACAACACCCACCTGTTGTTCACCTCCGACCACGGCTTCCACCTGGGTACGCCAGCAACACCCACCCGCCCCGCCTGGATGCAGGATGGCACTCCACCGCCGGGGCGTGCGGCAGCGCGTCCCACGCATCCTGGGGACGGGGCGATATCCACACGCACCGGAGTACGCGGGGCCATGTGCCGGACCGCTTGGGTGCGAAGCCGCAAATCTTGTGCTGTTCGGATACGGGGCAAGTGTGCCGTTTCGCGTGAGAAGCGCCCAGCCCGGTTAGTGTTGTAGGCGGCCGTCCCTGGTTTGTGTCTCCGACTGTCGCTGTCCCTGGTCGGCTGGGAGTGACTCTTGCTGATTGGGAGGACCGCTGGAGCCGTGCGCCGAACCTCATGGCTGTGGTGCCGGCCTCCGCTGTCTCCGCTAACGCTAACGCCCGCGCCGCCGCAGGCCAGTTCTCGCTGACGGTGGACAAGCGACAGCCGTACGAGTTTGACCTGCGCGTGCCGCTGTACGTGCGCGGCCCCCGGCTGCCGGCTGGCCGCACCGTGCTGGCTCCGGTGAGCATGGTCGACCTGGCGCCGACCGTGCTGGAGCTGGCCGGCCTGAAGCCAGAGCCCAACATGGACGGCGTCTCCCTGCTGCAGGTGAGCACCCCGGTCGACCTCGGCGGCCGAGGGAGACAGTTGCCCGTGCGGATTATGCCAGACGTGAGGCGCGTGTCCTACCTGTCCTCTGTGGTCCACGTGACACAGTCCGCCCAGTCGCATCTAGCCGTGATTCCATCGGTACAGGACTCGGAGTCGAGCGACCGCACGTCTCCGCAGCCCACGCGCTGTCCATGTGTCGGCGGCGCTCGCTCACGGTAGTCCGGCCGACAGACGCTGGCGGCCGAGCCAGTGGCGTCCCGACCGGCGGACGGCGCCGCGCCGCCCAGTCGCCGCTCCGCCCTGCTGGTCAGCTACAGCGGCGAGTACAACAAGGCCGTGGCGCCGACCTGCGCCTTCCGCGGCCGCAACGTCTCGGTACGGCAGGGTCGGAGTCCGGGCTCGGCACGGGCACGCTATGGACTGGTCGTGGGCCGGGTGTCCGGGTGGCATGTCAGGCGCGGGGGCGAGCTGGAGCGGGGTGTCCGGGTGACGCAGAGGCGAGCTAGAGCGGGGTGTCGGGGTGGCGTGTCAGGCGCGGAGGTGAGCTGGAGCGGGGTGGCTGGGTGGTGTGCCAGGCGTGGAGGCGAGCTGGAGCGGGGTGTCTGGGTGGCGTGCCAGGCGCGGAGGTGAGCTGGAGCGGTCAGACGGACGCCCTCGGTGTCCTCATGTGTCGGCGGGCCCACGGCCGAGGAACTCCAAACACAGAGACAGCGTGACGCAGAGTGATGGGTAGTACCGTCAAACGACACCACGACACTGGAAGCTCTTATCGGAAGCTGTTTTCACCTCTCAGGCACGCCATTGGCCACAGGCTGTGAACGGGCTGTGGCGCGGCGTCGCGAGGGCGGAGGGAGCTTGGCTTGTCTGATGTGGTGCAGCTGTCTGGGCCTGGCCCGTCGCTGACGAACCCTGCTCGACTTCCAGCACTGTTACGAGCGGTTTGCGTGCAAGTGCCTGGACTCCAGGGACAACACGTACCGCTGCATCCGAGAGATGACCGCGGACGCAGACCGCGTCGTCTGCTTTTTTCCCGATGGGGTGAGCGCCACGTGCCGAGCACCACCGCTCCCTGTGGGCACCTGGGGTGTTCGCCCCTGCCGTCGAATGCCGAAGCCTGACAGGTACAATACAACTGCTCGATGAATTACCCAGGATGCGTGGCAGCAAAGCACATCATACTGTCCCACGTTGATAAAGACCGGACAACATTTGACCTATCGGGGGGCGAGTGGCCTGTGCTCGGCAACGCATCCCGGCCCCGCTTCCGTTACTACAGATGTGTCCTCCCCCGCCCTTTCCTGTGGGCTCAGACGCCGGCGTCCGGTTGGGAACTGGTCATATTGAAGCCTGCCTTGCCACCAGCTGATCATCCTCCTCGTCGTTTTTGGGAACGACGAGGCGGTGCACCCGGTGTGCAAACCTCACAGCGCGCCGCGCGCCCCTGTCAAGAATGCTGGGAGGTGGTCGCCCCTCCCCCTTCACACACGCACGCACAGTGCCCCAGAACCTGGCCTCGAGCTTGGGAGCCGTTTTCCGTGCCACTTAGCTGTCCTGTACTGTGGATTGCACCCCAGATCAGGTACCGGACACCGTGTACCGGACGTACACCCGACCTCAGGTGCCGGACGCGGCCGTGTCCGTTTCAGGAGTTCTGGGAGGTGTACGACTTGACCGCTGACCCGAACCAGCTGGTGAACCTAGCGTCGGCCATGTCGGCGGCGGAGAAGGCCAGGTGGCGCCGCCGTCTTTCGGCCGCCATCCGATGCCGCGGCGCCGCCTGCCGCCACATCTAGCGCCGGTGCGCCCGCTCCCCGGACATGTCCTGCTCCTCCGCCGCTGCCGCCGCCGCCGCCGCGGTGCTGGGAGCGGCGCTGGGTGCTGCACAGGTGGCGCCACTGGAGGATGGAAGAAAGGCGCGGACCGCTGCAGGCAGGCGGTGGTCACGAGCACGGACCACTGGCTGCTGGCGGATGACCCGGTCACCAGGTGGCCCGTGACAGAGAGTGACGCCCCAGGGTACCCAGGTAGTGGTTAAGCTGCGCGTCTGGGAAGCCGAAGGTACATGGTTCGATTCCCGCAGTGTCCGCCCTCCCTGCAGGGTACGACAGACGACGTCATACAGCCTCAGCAACTGAGTACGTCGTTAAGCCGCGACGACGACGAAAATAGACGCGTTCCGCGCGGCGACGGGGCATTTCCCCTGCAACGGAGTCAGATTGATACGCTGTATCTGAAGAACACGATTGTTTGTGCGTGTTATCGGATGTGCCCGGCAGCAGGGAGCAGCTTGCGCCGCTTTCTGTCATGTGCGTGCCATTGCGCCCAGTAATAGGTGCGGTTGACGAATGTCTTTGTACGGCTGTGACTTGTTTTTATGAACGCTTTTGAATAGCGTAATTGTGTCGAGACGCTCCAAATACACTTTTAAGAACGGGACCACCTTGTTCACTCGAAACTGGTCGGTTTCCAGATAATCCTGATCAGAACGCTGCCGTTCGTTTCTCACCCTGTATTCGACGAGCGGGCCTCCACCAAGCGGCGGTCCCAGCCCGTCACCACAGCCGCGCGCGCGGCGCCGCAGACGGAAGAGGAATGTCACTAGCACTGACCTGATAAGGGGAATGGGGACTGGCGGGCCCAAGGGGCCGGCTCGTAATAAGAGGAGAATTGGACTGGGCACATGTTGGCTGGTCTGAGCTAACCAAATCCTGACCTGGCTCGAGAGAGCTGCTCAACCTACCGAGGATATCCACGCGACACAGCGCAGAACGCGGCCGCCGCCGCCGGCTACACACCGCACAATGGCCACGTACAACTCGCGCCAGCACCAGAGCTATCAAACCGGCCCCAAATCACAGCAGAATATCGAGGCTACGGGGGCCGCCGAAGACATTGCACACGTCTCACACGCCGTTAAAACCTTAACAATTCAAACATAACTGAATAGATCACTAAAGAGCAACATGAGTCGACCAATGGCTGACGGTGCTGAACAAGTCAGCTAACCGTCCCGGCCCAGCGGCAGACACCCCGCAGTGGCCGACATAGTTCGCTGCAGCGCCGCCAGATGTCTCCGGCGGCTCCGGCCGGAAGCCGCAGCCCGGCGCGTCCGCCAGCTATGGCGCACGTCCCGCCGTCCCCGGCGCGAGGACGGAGAAGTGGGCCGCTCAGTCGCGCCGCAGCCACCAGCCGATGGCCAGCTGCACGAGCAGCGCCAGCGCCAGCAACCAGCCAGGGGCTGGAGCTGGCGCTGGCCGGCTGCCGACGCTGCAGTCGCTCCAGCTGGCGGCGCACGGCTGCCAGCTCGGCGTTGGTGTCGCGCTGCAGCTGCTCCAGCGGCTGCAGGGCGCGCTGCAGCCTGTCGGCCGCACCGGAGCACAGTCACCGTCACAGCCCGCGGCCGCGCGTCGAACGCAGGGCGTACGCGGTCACAGTCGCAACACGCGGCCCACGCCGCCCCGTCATCACACTGCGGGCGCACACGGTTACAGCTCCACCTAAGGAGCAAACGCCGCCAGTCGGTCCCATACCACATCGGGATGTAAATACGGCGCCGCGAAAAATCGGCCCAAATCTCGCCGGCTACACGACCCAGCGTTGACCAAACTCTACGTGTTCCGAGCCCCGTCCCAGAAGCCGGTCCGCCACGGCGTCAACGCGCATTACGCGTCACACGCGCGGGCGTTACAGCGGTCCGAACCTGAGCGGGGAGACGTGCTCGCGCCTCCGAGCGCCGTCCACGGTGCTGACATCTGGCGACGAGCTCTCGGAGATGGCGGCCGGCCGGCCGGAGAGCTCCTTTCTAACGGCTGCCACCATCCGCCTGTCCGACAGACAAGCCGCTGACGGCGGGCCGGGCAGCACGGCGAGGCGATTTGATGCCACACGCCCTCCCGCCAAATTCAGACGGCCTTCTCTCACGACGGAAACAACATACAACCACTTCCTGTTGGGTCCGGCGGAGGTAACGAGGCGTGACGCAGTTCACCCCATGGAGATGACATACATCGCTCCTACGCACAGGCGATGAAACTCAGCGTCCCGCCGCCGAAACGGAGCAGAACAGCGCAGTTCACGAGCCGCGCCAGAGCCGGGGCAGGTTCGCCTGCACAAGAGCTGCAGCGCCGCCACCAGTCAGACAGTGGCGCCGAAGCGAGCCCTCGCCGTCCCCCAGCCCCATATCATCACCGTGGCCCGACGTGAAGCAAACTTCCAGTTACGGCGGATGTGACCACCGCGGCCGCTGGCGTGCCGCCTCTCATGGCGACGAGGCGGGGCAGCCGAAACACAACCGGCGAGACTCGAACCCGCGTCCCATTGATCACAAGCCCATCCGCCAGCCCCCGAGACACGGCGCCGCCCCCGCGGACATACCTTGCGCAGGTTGGCCTCCACGCTGAGAATGCTGGCCGTGCGCAGCATGGGCGCGCGCACGCGCGTGCGCGTCAGCACCTGGTACTCGGCCTCGTACTGGTGCTGGTCCGTGTGCGGGTCCCAGGGGCGCAGGTCGGCGTACCGGTACAGGTACTCGCCCGTCAGGCAGTCCTGCCACAGAGGCCGTGGCGGTCGGACCGCGAACGACGGCGGCACGGGCGGTCACGGGGGGGGGGGGGGTGCAGCCCATAGGTCTCCGGAGCCGCTGATTAGCGGCGGGGCGAGCCGGCACTGCCAGGGAGACGCCAACACGGCCACTGAATCAAACGAAGGCTAGCTTGACAAGCCTCGTGAGCTTCAGCAAAGTCCCGTGGGATCTTCCGCTGAATGACAGCACAAATGTCGGCAAACGCGTATCATGTGTACACCCGCTCCCTGCAACACATTTGTCGCAATCCTTCACATGTGTACAACCGCTCTACATCTGTGAGAGTGGTGTTGGTATTTTGGTCGAGTTCAAATTAAGCCGAACCGGCGGCCATCGATTCGTCGGACCGTTGGCGGCTCTCGTCGAGCCGCACCGAGTCGCAACCCACCGTTTGTGATTTGTTCGGCGCGGAGGACTGCAAGGTTCCCCACTCGGAACCAGCCCATGCGCCGCCACCAGCCACGGTCTGACGAGAACTTGTTTTGACACGATCGCTGAGCGACCTCACCAGTACACATGACGTCACAGGACTCAAACTCAAACAAACACAAACGCCGAGCCAAACCACCACAGCAAGAACCGGCCTCAACAGACCACTCCGCGCAGTGTCTCCGCCGTGCAGCGACTCTCCGGCCTGACCTCACCTGGGCGAAGTTTTTCGTGACCCACTCGCTGCCGGTGGCTTTGCGCTCCTTGGCGCCCGCTCTCTGCGCCTCCTCGAGCACAAACTTCTCCTGCGTGGCCGCCTCCTGCCGGCCCAGCCAGGCGCCGGGTCAGACCACGTGGTATTGTACGCTCACGACCAGCCTGCGGTAATGGTGCTGATCCCAGTATCAGCAGTATGGGAGCATGCACGCATCACTTGGACAGAGTAGCGACTGCTCATCAGTGACCGCGTGCGCCTTCAGAGGCGCGCCTGCGGTTTTACGACACGCCATATCGATCTGCTCGTGAGCAGTATTACTGGGTCGTCAGTGAGGATTTTCCGGGACAGTACTGGTATTCTCCGGCTGTTGGACGGACGTCCCTGACGACCTCCCATTACACTCCACGCTAGTCGCCCGATTCCAACCTGATCTATCTGAGGGTCTTCCCGGAGACCCTGGCCACGACTCTCATCTGGCCATCTCTCAGGGTCTCTCTGGAGTCCTGCCTGATCATCCCTGATGATCTCCTGGGAAACCTTAGCCCAGAGTCGCACCTAGTCATCCACGAGGATCTTCTGAGAGACTTTGGCTCAGAGTCCCATCTGATTATCCAAAAAATATCCTGGGAGAACTTGGCCCAGAATCCCACCTGATCATCTCTGAGGATCTCCTGGGAGACCTCGGCCCACAGTCCCACCTGATCATCTCTGAGGATCTCCTTGGAGACCTTGGCCCAGAGTCGCTCCGACTCCCACTCGCCCTGCGCCTCCATGGGCACTGTGAAGCGCTTCAGCCGCTGGCGGCACACGTCTGGCGTCGGGTTCCACAGGGTCTCCCGCTTCTGCCGACGGGGAGCACCACGCTCTTATATCATCACGTCACTCCACCATAACAAGGAGCCTTGTAAATCTCTTGTCGCCATTGCCGAGGCTTGTCCTGCCTTATGACCTTAAGTGCAGACACACCAAGCGTGACCCAGCGCGTTCCTGCAGTTTCGCTGGTGCACGCGTCGTTTGTGCGATGGGGTCTCAACGTTCTCTGCCAGCCTATTCGTATTTTCCTCGCACGCTGTAGTCGATAGCCTAAATTAGTGGGTAAGTACCATTTTAAACCGATTTTTAAACAACAACGATAGGAAATCCACATAGCAAATTACCAGTAAAACCACATCAGACGGATGAACTCGATATGAAAAGGTGGACGGAGCGCCGGCGCCGGCCATCATTGGGGCGTCGTTACTCACGCCCGTGCGTTTGTCGGTGAAGAACACCTGGCCGTCCCACTTGCCGTCGATGGTAGCCAGCGTCTCCCGGCCCAGCCGCACCTTGCCCGCCACCCGGTTACAGTCGTCTGGGCCCGACCACATCGGCTGCCGGGGCGGCACACGCCGACGTCAGCGCCCGGGCAGCTCGGCCGACCGACACGGCGCACGTGACGGATGTGTGGCTTCACGCGGGAGGGGCCCTTTCAGTGGACGCGAGAAACACTGGCAATGTACCCTCCCTGGTCTGGAACTTGCTGTGTGGATTGCTAAAACAAATTTAAGGGTAGCAATGGGAAAGTAATTATAAGTAAACGTGGGAATATTAAGCCAAGTTAAGTTAAGTCAGGCTATGTCAAGTCAAGCATTCATCATGCTGCCATCGCTGGCAGCATGTGTCACACCTGTGTCACACCGGCTGTGTCACACCTCGCATGACACAGCTCCCGAGTGGCGCTGTCAAAACGACGGCAGTCGGAAGCACCAGAAGACGGGCAACAAACAGAAGTTAGCTGATGCAGTCGGAAGCACCAGAAGACGGGCAACAAACAGAAGTTAGCTGATGCAGTCGGAAGCACCAGAAGACGGGCAACAAACAGAAGTTAGCTGATTACATTTCATAGAACATAGCACCATCACATGCTACGCCCACACATAACGCAGAGCACATGATGGGCCACGCATGTCCGCGACTCAAATGTTTATGACACGCTCCCGCGTGGCCTGGACCCCTCCTGCTGCTCATGCCACCCCGTTCGCGGCCACCTTTGTCCACCGCCCTTCCCTAGCCGCTCTGCTCGGGGGCAAGATCACCTTGAGCTTGAACTCGAGCTCGGTGTTGTAGCCGGTCTTCTCGCACTCGATGGTGACCTTGCCGCCCAGCTCCATGGAGAGGGTGCCGATCAGGATGCCCTTGCAATGGGCGTACGGCATGGTGACGTGGTAGGCCTCGCCGCGCGGCAGCAGCGTCAGCGTGGCCGTGCCCTCCAGGATGGCCGACGTCGAGTTACCTGCCGGACACGGACACCAGCCGTCGCTGCGAGCCGGACCGGACGCCTGCCGCCGGCGGCGCAGTCACGGACCGACCCCGCGGCCCCGCCACTGAAGCAGACCTCCGGAGCCGTCACTGGCGGCACGGTCACGGACTGACCCTGCGGCTCCGTCAGTGGAGCAGACCTCCGGAGCCGTCACTGGCGGCACAGTCACAGACTGACCCTGCGGCTCCGTCACTGGAGCAGACCTCCGGAGTCGTCACTGGCGGCGCACAGTCACGGACCGACTCCGCCACGGCAGTGGCAGCAGCCGGAGCTTACCCCCGTCCTCAGACCTGGTGCTGACTGGAGCGGGGGGGGGGGGGGGGAGGAAGAGGAGGCACGCGTCGGCGCCGGGGCACTGTCACCCGCTGTCCACGGCCAGGCAGCTCTCGACCTCTTGGTCACTTGTGGTCTAACGTGCGAGCTTCTCTCCCATATCGGACCCGGGTCGGGCCCGAACACAAAGGTGGACACGTGACCGGCGGGAGGAGCAAGGTCAAACCCCGCGAGAAGACTAGAACGGGAGACTGATATTGGATTACAGCACGACTACGGGCCATGGAGGCAGCCGGGTTCGCCGGGGTAAGCGGAAGGGCGGACGAGACGGCGTATCGAAGACACGCACGAAATAGCCTTGCCACCACACATCATCACACGAAGGGTCTTCTTACCGTAGAACTTGGACTTGGCCAAGATGGTGCTGCTGATGCAGAAGCCGTCCTTCCGGTTGGACACATAGAACGCTGATATCGGCGGGTGGTGAGAGACCTGCAAACCGAGCCGGAACGTTCAGAGCGCGCGGCGGTGAAGAGAGCGGTCCAAAAATGTGAGGACGACGGTCAACTGCAAATCCGTCGAAGCACTGTCTCATTTCGCCGGAGTGGCGGCGAAATGAAACGATGCCACGACATGATTATTGACATGGCGGCCCCCACAGCACCAGCTCAGCCAGTCGCACACGTCGACAGCCGTCAGCACGCCACCTCCGGCCGGTCCCGTCGCCGGCCCACCTGTTCGGCGATGTAGAATGTGCGTGAGCCGTTTGGATGCTGCCAGTAGCAGCGAAACGTCTCGCCCAGTATTGGGTTGTACGGCTTCTTCAGTCCCTTGGGCTTCTTGTAGAAGCCGGAGAGATACCAGCCGACGATCTCACGCATTCGCAGGAATGGGTCGTCCACGTGGATGGCCCTGCGGTCAGGTCGGGTCAGGTAAGGTCCGCTCAAGTCAGGGCAGGTCGGGCGACCGTCGGAAACCACACAAACCATAGCGGACCGTCAAATCGGACGTGTACAAAGGAACATCGGCGTCTAAAGAGTTTGGTTGTGGCCTCCAACCAGGGTCATGTTAAACAGCCATTACGACTTCGTTAATACCACACCACGTTAACACCAGACCGCGTTAGCAACACGCAACACAGCAGAGCACCCGACCCAGAGACGCAGGCTTCGAAAAGCACGTACTTCTCTGTCCCCTGGCACAGCCTCAGAGTCGTCCTGGACAGCCGGAGCACTAGGCCAAAGCTGACGAACGCGCCTGAAGCGTCCCACTGACCCCCGTCCGTCCTCACACTGGCTGTCCACCGGCTGAGGCAGCCAGAGCTGAGCCGGCGGCGCACCACACACCTGCTGAGGTAGTCTGCGTGGTAGTAGTAGTCGCTCAGCTTGTCCAGAAACGAGCGCGGCTCCAAGATGAAGGTGGGCAGCACCACCTTGCTCAGGTCCATGCCGGGCCGCAGCTGCTTCAGCAGGTACCACAGCAGGTTCTTGTTCTCATCGGCCAGCTCCTCGGTCTGGCCTCCACCGCCCAGCAGCTCCTGGGGGGAGCCGTCTGAGGTCAGTCGGCCGGCGGGCCGGCCGGCCGGCGGACAGACACGGCACGGGCGGGCCGAGCGCGCGGCACGGCAGCGCCCCCAGCCGGCTGGCAACGCAGCACGGGCTGCTCTGACGAACTAACCCCGCACCAGACGCGGCACGGGCCGAACGCGCGGCCCGGCAGCGCCCTCCGCCGGCTGGCAACACAGCACGGGCTGCCCTGACGGGCTCAGCCACCGCGGCCATCCGGCACGGCACCAGCGCCGCTCGGCGACGAACGCGAGCAGAGGCTGGCCGCGGCCGCGCCTCGCACGGCCGCCAGCCGCCAGCGCGGCTCAGGCTACCGGCAGCCACGCCAATACCAATGAGCGTCCGGGATATGTGGCTGCCGGGATGAACCGGCGGGAGACAGCGATGATATCCCAAAAGGAGCATTGCCCTCTTTGTCTTCCGTTCGGTGGCCGACAAGGCCGACACGGCCGATACAAATAGTCGGTCGTTCGGTGATGAGAGCCGAGTACGATGCAATAAAGTAGTGAACGCCCGAACACCTCATGGCGAAGGCATATTGGCACCGTGGCCACTGAACATGGCCAGCTGGCTTCGTGTTATCTTCCACTGAAAGAGGAGCAGCAGCAGCAGCACCTGCTCTGGCACGTACCGGATCGAGCACCTCCACGTTCTCGACGTAGACGGTCTCCACGGCCGAGACGGGCTCGGTCTGGTCGGCGGCGGCGTCCTCGTCGTCCAGCGGCGAGCCGTCGTCCGAGGAGTCGTCGCCGGCGGTGTGGCCGTCCTCCACCGGCGTCACCACCCGGCTGTCGTCTGCCGGAGACACGGCGTCAGACGACGGCGGCACGGCACTCATGTCAGAAACACGGCGCCATGGTCATGTCAGTTGTCGGATGTCAGAAGCTACCGGCGACATAATACCGTATGTCGGACAAGGCGACGAAATCTGCGAGCAACACAGTTCGGTCCGTTGAGAACTCGACGTCAGCTTCCGGTGCCGCGGTGCTGTACGTCGGCAATCAGCGGCTCGTGTCACATCTCTGTCGCAGCGTCGCCTACCGCCACACATAATCTGTCAGCGACACGGCTGACTGCCTCCTTCCCGCAATGCAGTCATGTCTCGCACAAGCACGGGCGAAACCAACCAGTCGCGGTCCCACAGATTCACACCCATCAATTATCCCCAGCCACTGCCTGCCGGCTGCCGACCTACCCAAGTCACAGACACAGACCCTCCCGTCGCCTCCTCTCTCCCCGCCGGCCGCTTGACCTACCCAGACCACAGACACCCCAAGTCACAGACACAGACCCTCCCGTTGCTTCCTCTCTTCCCGCCGGCCGCGTGACCTACCCAGACCACAGACACCCCAGGTCACAGACACAGACCCTCCCGTCGCTTCCCCTCTTCCCGCCGGCCGCGTGACCTACCCAGACCACAGACACCCCAGGCCACAGACACAGACCCTCCTGGCGCTCCCTCTGCCCGCCGGCCGCCTGACCTACCCAGACCACAGACAGCCCAGGCCACAGACACAGACCCTCCTGGCGCTCCCTCTGCCCGCCGGCCGCCTGACCTACCCAGACCACAGACACCCCAGGCCACAGACACAGACCCTCCTGGCGCTCCCTCTGCCCGCCGGCCGCCTGACCTACCCAGGTCGCCGCCCTCTGGCTCCGACTCTGCCCAGGAGCGGCCGCCGTCGGCGTTCATGGACCGCTTCAGCAGCGACGAGCAAGCCATGCTGAGCTCGAGCGCGTCCATCCAGCACTTGCCCGAGCTCTGGGTGGCGGCGCGGAAGATGAGGTGCGCCGTCGGCAGCGGCTGCACCACCGCACCTGGCCCGGCCCCGGCAGAAGCGTCAGCGGACGGGCAGCGGCGGCCCGCTGGCTGGGCCGGCGTGGGGTCACATGGCGAGGGGCGCTCGTCGATTGGATTGTGGAAGCCTGTGCTTGCCACACTCATGCCACAAGTAATCTTAATATTTACGATAAAAATTCCTCCCGCACCGTCCTACACCGAACGTTTGAAAGAAAAGCCCAGTCTCCATTGTCGTGTCGCCCAGAATGATATGAGCTGCGCGGCATGCGACCCTCAGGCCTTATGGCATTGGCGACAACGAATTATTCTCGCACAGGTGCCAAAAAATAGGACAAAAAGGAAGCACGCAAGCCAATTTACCAACAGAGACCATGTATACAGATTTGACATTTCGCAAACCCATCCGCTTATGTAACATGTAATAATATATCAAGGCGCAACTCATCAACTACGCTTCCCCAAGGCGCGGGGCTTATCGGCCACAGCTCATCAACTATGCAGTGGCTGGACGACGAGGGACCGCCTTGGAATCTCCATTCATAATTAACGTGGGGACGAAAACGTACGGGGGTATCACGAGTACGTCATCACGTAAATGGCCCTAATGGAAGAGCTTGAGTACTTCGGTGAAACAAACACCCTGACCGCGGCTGACTGACAGACGCCAGACGCTGTAACGATCCCGCGGCGCCCGCAAGGACCGCGCCCGGCGCGTGTCGGCCACGCCGCGCGCTCCAGCCTACTCTGCGGCGGCGGCGCGCCTCCTGGTCCGCGCGGCACGGGCTCATCCCGGCCGCGATGTGTGGTGGCGTCGTGGGCCGACGACATGTCACACCCTGACCGCTTCAGAACAAGCTCGCCTCGCCGCTGTCGCAGGCGGCAGCACCAGAGCACGCCGACGGTGGTGTCCGCTGTTTCAGTCCCCGTCCTGTTCCCATCTCACGCTCCGTTCGCAGCCGCAGGCGGCGCGTCCGCTTGGGACGGGGCCGCCGTCGCAATGAACGCGTTTCCATTATTACCAACCACTTCCTGACCCTCTGCTGGAGCAAAGCTGTTTCCCGTCCGCTTATCCTTGCTCACCGGCCGACTAAAGCGATAGCGATAATTGCCCGACCATGACCGCCAAGACCCCGTCGAACCATGTCCGACCATGACCCCGTCGAACACGTCTAATGGGAGTCATACACCTGCACTCCGCCTCGCGGCAATCAGCCGAGATTTCCATGGAAAACATCAGTAGTCGCACAAATCAACCCACACTCTTTGCTCCCGAAGCCGCACACGTCCAACGACCCCCTAAAGCCACATATCATCGACTCTACCTCCATTACCTAGACCTGGTTTCAACGACTGATACCAAACAAAGTCCATAACGTCACTGAGAGGACATTGGTTTAAGTCCGGGAGGGAACCTATGTGTATATGCCACTAGTCTTTTTCCTTCCCGTCCTCACCAATCCTATTTTGCAAAACTCGCTACTATGTTCGAGTCTTAACGACCGTGACACGCGAAAGATTCGTTACCAGATTATATCCCAGGGTCAGATCTGGGACTTCGAGCCCATTTTCTAAGCAATGACAGGGCCGAGAACCGCTATTTACATTGGTCGGGCCCTTAAGTCGATTTGACTCCTGCGTCAGTCGGGGGACCACAGTGTAAGCAACAGCGGGAGCAACAGCGAGCCTTGACAGTGGGGTCGAGCAAACAGCGAAAGCAACACGAAAATATGAATTATACCTTTACTTGTCTAGTTTTACCATCAAATTCCTGCAACGGTTTTGCGATATCTTGAATGGTAATCCGAAAATACTACAAATCTGCGAATTGCGCAGATGAAACATACTCACGGAATACCTTCCATGCGTTCTAATTGACACTCTAAAGCGTTCAAATGTATCTCATTCGGGAAACGTTATTGTTTTCGTCCGCCCGTTGGCCACAGCCTGGTGTTATACCCGGGACCGATACGGCACGGCCCACGGAGACTGCAACGTCGGGTGGGGGTTTTTACTGTAAGACTTGCGAGCACGCGCGGCCAAAACCGAGAGATGTAATTCTTCCCTACTTGGTGCTGGACAAGGCTAAGCATTTTTAGGCGTGCTACACCTGAGTGCTATCGGGTTAGAAAGAGTCCACTGAGCGATTTCAAATGAATGACACCGGTGTGTTTCCTTCAGTTAATCGAATTAAAAAACAGGTGACGCCTGACTTTTAAGAAGGGCAGGCTCCCCTCGAAATTCAGTGGGCCATATCCGATGACTTCCTTTTTGGGTGGGGGCCTTACCCCAGGGGGAGGGCTTGGTAAACCCTGTGTCTCATCCCACAATTACCAAGACTCTGGCTGCGTTCCTGCCTCGGTACGCTCATTGAGCACCGATTTTTTCTAAGTATCACCGCATGGTAACTGGAAAGCCAGCTCAACTAACAACTAACTGTTACAATCAACGTGCATTCTGCATGGCATTGATATGACGGATGTTTGGTTTTTCACACGCTCGAAGTGAAGCGGGTGAGAGTCGCTTTTCCCTCAGAGGAACAACAGCTTGGAGCTGTGTCCCCCAGACGTATAACTGGCCTGCATTTCGTGCTTGTTGAAAAGAGCGGGGAAAGTGGATTTTCAACAGGATGACATCTGCATAGACGTATTTGCGGAAAGGTTGAAAACCATGTTCTTAACGTATACGAGGAATGAACATCAATGGTAGTTCACACGAATTCGTTAACAATGATATTCACTAAAACGCAAATGTTTCATCGATACAATTTTGGAGCATTGTGAACCTACGTATGGATGGGTTATGATAGCCACATACATTGTGAACACTGGACAGATTCTTGTGAACGGATAAATAAATGAAAGCAATCCTAAGCGCATCATGGTAAATCATACACCAATTTAATTTGTCAGCATGCGAGAGAGCTGCAACTGCATCCCTTTACATTCACAAAACAGGTACCTTTATGAAAAGCGGATGCAATCTACGAGGCTTCCAGACATGACTGCTGTGGCTCCGCACATTACCTTTAAAAATATAAGGAAGCATTATATATATATATATATATATATATATATATATACATATATAAACTAATACCAGAAGATTAGGCACGAAATCCGAGAAGTTTTGGTCGTGTTCCCTTATGACGACTTCCCCGAATCTAACCCCCCTCAATCATTTTCAGAAATCGATACCCATGGCCATGGTTTATCCAATCGTAACTTAGCCTTTAATCCTTTATTCACATACCAACTGAATGACTTAACTTGAGTCTGAACTGCCGAACCTGATGCGTATGACCTCAGTCGGCGGCTTTGATCGGCTGGTATCCTGGATCATACATGGAGGGGTGCTTGCCGTACAGCACCGCCGCCCCCCCCCCCCCCCCCTCCGCCCACAGTTACCGATGCTCTCGCCGTCCGGGCCTTTGGTGGACCAGATACTCTGCTCCAGCGGGTGGTACAGCTTGAAGCAGAAGCCATCCTTCTTGCTGGGCCGCTCGATCAGGTGACAGCTGGCAAGCAGGATCGTGCCTACCCAGTGGCTGTTCTGTGGGCGTGTCGGGCTCATCAGCGGCGGGACACGGCAGGACAGCACCGCCACTGCTGCGGGCCGATACATGGCACACACGGCACACGCGGACCGACATACATCACACACGGGCCGACACACGGCACACGCGGGCCGACACACGTCGCCCACGGGCCGACACAAGTCACGATCACGACCGGATCCCGTCGAGCCGGTGGGTGATGACGTCCGGATGACGCGCGATAAAGCGACCCCGTCAGCAGGAGTGTGTTGACCGAGTGGGCGCGTCGAGGGCCAGCGCACGTCATCATCACGTCATCGGCAGCAGCAAAATCGCTACCAATGACAGTCCTTTGAAGGCTATCGAGATATTACGCCTGGTTATTACTCGTGATCATTAACACAGATCGCCGCATCGAGTACTGATAATGTAACCGCTCTTTGCTTGATGATATCGTTTAGTTCAGGCGCTGTTTTTTTAAGTCAGGACCACACGCCATCTCTCAACATTTGACTCGTGACAACGACGCATGCTCCACCGGAAACAGGAGGCCCTGCTAGAACACAAGCATGCTGAAGCCTATTCAGAACAAATGTAATTTGCAAGTACCCAAAACCGTCATCGAAATGGCGTCACTGATTCCCGGCTGGATGCGAACACGGCGACACACCGCCCCAACCGCAAGTTAAGCACGAACGTCTGCGTCAGCCGCCCAGACTTGGCTCCCTCTGGTGCCTGTTCTCCAGCGCAGCACCGTGCGCGACGCGTGGAATCGTCACGGCTAATGCGATCTTTTCACCGAAAACGCCGCGGACTGCGCGTGGTCGTCCGGCGTTTGCATGGAGCACTGGTGACTACCGCCTCCCGTGCGGGGCGCTCGAAGCGACCCGAGCCGTCCCGTGTCGGATCAGAGGCCGTACCCGGTATCTCTACTGTCCAGTCGCTGGTTCCGTTCGTCGTCTGATCATCACAAACGCTAGGAAATTGTCTCTACAGCGACTCGCAGAATGTTTTGCGCTCAATACAGTGCATGACAACCTAAACAATATTCCTAACGAGGCCTCGCAGCTTTCTGGCGACGGGACGAGCCAGAGCTGGATACTCAAAGAAGCCAAACATTTGCCGCGGACACTCAGAGCTGGACGTAAGAGGAAAGCCGCATAACGTGCACAGTAGTCTCTGTGCACGCTGTTCTCAGAGCGAGCAGTGTCTCCGCGTCTACGACGTCCACCACCTGCGTGGCAGCAGCGGCTTTCTGTCGACAATGCATCCGTGTCTGCCGCGACCAGCAGAAGCTGCGCGAACAAGACCATTTCAGGAGTAATTTCTCCGTTTTTGCCGGAGTCAGCCGCGTCTGAATGTTGGCACATTCGCCATCTCAGCACGGCACTGGTCGCGACGCGTCCCCATATTGCCACTCGCCAGCGCCACATTGTTCCGCCGACGTCAGCGCTGCGTCCGTTCCAGCAGCGTCGGCAGCCTCTCGAGCGTGTCGCGGCGGCCGCTCGCGCCGTCGGACCGGGCCGGCCGGCGGGCCCTGGGGATCGATGTGACTGTCCCAGACGCGGCGGCGGCCGGGCGCCGCAAGCTCCGCCGCAGTCGGCCCCAGCAGTCACCGGGGGCGGGCGGGGGCGGACCGCCGCCGGCGCCGGGGTCCGGCCGGCGGCGACGTCCGGGTTCGGGGCGGGCCCACGACTGCCGGCAGTCGATTCATTAGACCCAATCTGGTGAGCAGATCGATCTGAACGGGCGGGCCGCTGAGCCCGGCGCGGGCGATTACGTTTAATCCCGGCCGGCGGCTGCGGCGGCGGCCGGTCAGCGACGCGCCACCGGCGCTGGGTCTGAGCCGCCGCGGCCAGGCCGCCCCGCCGGTTAGCAGTGACCGTACCGTTCTCCACCGACGGCGGCCCGACCGGCCGGCTCGCCGCGGCCGCATCGCCGCCAACAGCGGGGCACCTTGTCAATCAAGGCGGGCCGACGGAGCGCGTCCGTCCGCGTCTCGGTCTCTCCCGCGGAGGCTGGCGCACAGCCGCCCCCCCCCCCGGGCGGCACCCGCGGCACGCCCGCCTCCAGCCTCCCGCCGCAGGCACTCACCTTGGCCTTCTCGCTCTTGTAGAGGACGAGCAGGCCGGGCTTTAGCACGCACCAGAGCTTGGTCCAGCTCTTGAGCGTGCCCCGCACCTTGAGCCAGTCGGCCCGCACCAGCACGGCAGGGTCACGCACTGTGTTCAGCAGCTCGTCCGCGGCGCGGCGCTTCTCGTGCCGGTAGCGCCGCCGTTGGTCCTTGTACGACTCCTTCCGGGTCAGCGGCTGCGGCGCCGCCTGCGGCAGGCGACAGTCAGAGGTCACCGGTCGGTAGGGGTCGCTGCTGTAGCGCGGGCACGGTGACGAGCAAGGCATCGCGCTCCTTAGACACAGCGGAGGGATGGGACGTGGGAGGTGTGACGGCAGCAGAGTGGACAAGGGTGTTGAAGATGGGTGTGAATATGAGTGGCGGTGAATAATACCGAAAACAATAATGCGAGCCAAGGCGTAGGCAGTAGAACAAGCAAATCATAAGCAAAAGTGTACGTAACAGCGTGGGCAGGAGCATGAACGGGCAGGGGGAGGAGCATAAGCTAAGGCCTGGACAGGAATGTCAGCAGAAGGGTGCGCGGGAATGTGAACAATCATGTGAGGAGTGTGAATGAAGCTATGGGTAGATGCGCCTGCGCAGGCCATCAGCAGTACAATCAGTTGAACAACAGCCATCATAAT
The DNA here is from genome assembly GCF_011947565.3 of Pollicipes pollicipes. Taxonomy (NCBI): domain Eukaryota; kingdom Metazoa; phylum Arthropoda; class Thecostraca; order Pollicipedomorpha; family Pollicipedidae; genus Pollicipes; species Pollicipes pollicipes. Next base: position 37,920,821 of record NW_023596921.1, read on the forward strand.
CAACAGGGCATGGTGCCATCATACTCGGCAATATCACGACTGACTCCGGCGATGGACGGCGGATGACATCAACGACCTCTGGTGACCCAAGTCTCGCGCGGACCCCACCACTCCCGCGACAATGCGCCCAACCAGTGCGCCTGTGTGTGTCTGAGTGTGTCGACGTAGGCACAACGCCGCCGCCGCCGCCGCCGCCGCCGCCGCCGCCGGGCCGGCCGCGAGCCTACCTAGCGAAGCGCACACACCAGCGCACACACAGCGCCGACCGCACGGCGTCCGCCTCAGCGGTGTTTCCGCTTTCAGTCACAAAGCAAGCGTGTGACCCGACGTCTCAACAGCTCGGATTGAGTAGCAAACAACATTGGTCGATATCGGGCAAATCCAATAGGGTAAGTCTTTTTGGCGACCGGTATTTCAACACCGTGCCGGATCCTCTATAATCCCAGCCAGTATAAAGTTCCCGCCACCAGGATCGGCCAAGGTCATGGGTTTTCCACAAGCCGTCTTGGCAGCCTGAATCCCCAGGCTCCTGATCCTCTGCAATTTCCGCAGAACCGAGCCGGCTACCGCTGATATCACGGTTGCAATCCTGGTTCTATCTGTGGGAGGACTAAGCTGCTAGGCCGGGTCACCAGGAGCCCGGCGCGGGCCTCCGCAGCAGCTACGATCAGCACCCGGATGCGATGCGGTGAGAATACGGACCACTCCCTCCTCCACACACAACACCACGAGCACGGATCTTTTCACTCTTTAGGCTTGGTTTTTCACGAGTCGGTGCGGGTTTCCGGAACCCTACCGCCCCTTCCTCTGGAGGGAGGAGCAGTGGAGGAGGGCACCGCCCCTCCCCCAGGAGCCACCCTTGCCGGCAGCAGCGGCAGTATGCCGCCGTGGACATCATCGCCCGACGATGTCCGTCCACCAGCCACCCGCCGCCCGTCCGTCGTATGGCGGGCGTTCATAGCTAGCCCGGGAAGCTGCCTCCGGGAGACACACGCGGTTCGATCATCCCTTTGCACGGCTCGTTGCAACACATTCAAAGTCTCACACACACTGACGACCCGGCCGCGTCCTGCACGTCTGTCCGCACGTGGCAGCTGGGAGCGTCCGGGCGGAACGCCGCTGCGGTCACCAGCGCCGCGCGACCGGCACCGGACTCCCGTGGCATGTCGTGAGCGCCCGGCGCTTGACCCCAGCCCGGGCGAGATCACCGACCGGCGGGCCGGGCGGCGCCGCCCCTATCAAATATCCGCCCGCCCACCCCCTCCGCGTGACGTCACGATCAGTTCAAAGTCCAGCCCGCATTGATCGGCGGCGAAATCGCTGAAACGTCGTCGACCGAGGTTGACCGATAGCGCCCAGGTTGCACCGTGTTGTCCGCAGCTGTCAGCAGCGGTCGCGGTTCGCAAGGCCGGCTTTCGAGCAAGGCGACGCGCCACTCACAGGCCGTGCGATGATATCGCCACAGGGCAGCGGTACCGCAACACCCTGGCTGCCTTATTAACGCGCTGCGGGACGCGGAGTGTGATGGAAAACGAAGCAAAACACAGTTTAATGGCGCCGTAAGTAAAAGATTTTCAGGTGCCACACACCAACGGTATGTGACACCACCTGAAACCACAGAACAGCTGGTACGGGCGCAAACGACATGCTACGCCCTCCCCCATCCCTCCCTCCCCCGAGTGTCAGCAGGTGAGTAAACTGGATACCGCTCGTGCTACACAAATTAAATGTCAACGCCTACAACTCACTGCACGGCTAACGTTGGGCCGGGTGCGTTTGAGCACTTCCTTACGAGCAGCCGTGATACCTTGCCAGAGTAACTATAATAACTCAGAGCCAGATTCGAACCTTACGACCGTCTCCATCTGTTTCGGCCGGCTGCACACAGTTCAGCTCCAGCCAAAACGCGAGGACCCAAGAGACAGCGCCAACCGCGACCAGGCGGAGCCTCTAGCCCCGGTCCGCCAGGGCGGACCCCAAGCTCTGTCCACTCCCAGTGACCGACGCCCGCTGTTACAGCTAGGCGCCGTTGGCAGTCCGACCGGGAGACGGTGGTCTGACCGGCGGTCGGACCGGGAGACGACGGTCTGACCGGCGGCCGGACCGGGAGACGGCAGTCTGACCGGCGGTCGGACCGGGAGACGGCGGTCTGACCAGCGGTCGGACCGGCGGCGGAAACGACGGGTGGCTGGGGAGGCGGTGCTCGCGGAGCCGGCGGCGCAAGGCGGGGCCATCAATAGGTCACGGGCTGTTGTCGGGTCTGCTTAGAGGTCACGAGTTGCGCAGAGTGGTCGGCCCGCGGTCAAAGCCAAAGGCCATCAGTTTCCGTGGGGGCCGGCAGAGGCCACCCCCTGCCATGGGAGTGAGCCGCGCAGCCAATCAGTCCGCCGCCTGGGGACGACACCGTCGGAACGCGGCCGCCGCCTCCGCCCTGACCGCGCCATGGGCTGAACCGCAGCACGGCAGGGCAGCAGCTCAGTCGGTAGGGATCCGAACGCCATCGCGCTGCCCGCCAGGTCACCGGCACCGCCGCCCCGCCCGCAGCCGCTCCGCTCAACTACAGCTGAGGACTTGGGTACGTCGACAGCCGCGGTCACTGCGGCGGCCCCACTTGAAACGCGCTACTGCGACCCGACGTCCCGGCCGAGGTCCCGACCGCTCCCGCGACGGACTGAGCCCTCGGCCCGAGGTCCCGACCGGTCCCGCGACAGACTGAGCCCCGTCCCGGCGGTCCCGGTCCTGAGACGGACTGAGGCCCGCTTAATGAAATGAGCCATACCGGCAGTACCGTTCCCGCGAGCAGCTGAGTCATCGCGTTCCCAGGACGATGGACTGAATCACGCCTGAGTGCCCAACGGGCTTTTTCCATGCAGCCTCGTGCCCCTCCAAGAGCGCCTGCACACCTGCCAGGCAGCGGTTGAGCCAGCCGCACACCACAGACGGCCAGCCAGCCGCTGAGCCTCAAAGGGCGGCCGCGGCTGAACCAGCGCCAGCGTCGCTGCGGACAACAGACCTCCCGTGGTGCACACGTCCGTGTCCGCTGACATAGAGCCGCGGGCCGCGGCCGGGGAGCGCGCCGTTTTGCTGATGACGCGCCCCCCCCCCCCCCCCTGAGACGCACCGGTGATGACATCCCCCCCCGCGAGACGCACCAATCGACAGAGCCGCGGCCTCGGCCGGGGAGCGTGCCGTTTCTCTGATGACATCCTCCCCCCAGAGACGCACTGACCGCTCGCACGGAGCGTGCGCTGCGGCGGGCGGAGCCAAACACCACGCAGCGTGCGTGCGTGTGTGCGTGCGTGCGTGCGTGCGTGCGTGCGTGCGTGCGTGCGTGCGTGCGTGCGTGTGTGTGTGCGTGCGTGTGTGTGTGTGTGTGTGTCGGTTTGGCGGCGCCTGTTTGTGTTCAACTGGGTATCTCCAGCGGGAGCCGGCCTGCGCCGGCCGTCCGTCCGGAGGCCGTTCGCGAGTGTGGCCGGTCCACACGGCCCTCGCCGGAAGAAGCGGGCGGCCAGGCTGCCGCGGACTTGACGGTCCGACCGGAGGTCTGCCGACCGCGCGCCACCGGCCGGCAGCCGGCCGGCCGAGCTGGCAGCCCGACTAACGGCCGACGTGCTGGACCGGCCGGCCGACAAATCGACCCCGCACATGACTGCTGGTGTGCATATTTCACCATCCGGGCCGTGACGTCACGCAGCCGCCGCCGCGCTGCCGGCTGAATGACCGGATGCCGGCAGCGTCGCATCGTGTAACGACAGCGTGTCCTGCCGACGGAATGGCGAGCGCCGCCTGATGGCGGGATTGCGGCGGCGGGACTGACACGGTCAATGATCAGCGGCAGCACTGCCAGCGGGACAGCAGGCCATGGGGTCCACCGGACAGTGATCAGCGGCAGCACTGCCAGCGGGACAGCAGGTCATGGAGCCCACCAGACAGTGATCAGCGGCAGCACCGCCAGCGGGACAGCAGGTCATGGGGCCCACCGGACAGTGATCAGCGGCAGCACTGCCAGCGGGACAGCAGGCCATGGGGCCCACCGGACAGTGATCAGCGGCAGCACTGCCGGCGGGACAGCAGGTCATGGAGCCAACCGGACAGGGGTATGCACCAACGGGACAGACGGTTCATTGCTTCTACAGGGGGGTGCCAACACGACACGCACCGCCATCGGGACGGCGCGGCCAGTGCCAACGGGACAGAGGGTTTATCGCTGTCCCGACAGCAGGCAGATCTCACTGATGAGTCAATGGACACATCACTGAAGTGGAAAGATCAATATCTACCCATTGCCGGCAATAGCTTCTTCAGCTCTCTCCCTCAACCGTCTTTTTCCAGACAACGAAATCATCGCGAGCTGTTTTGTTCGGGTTCGCCGGTACTCGTGGAGCGTTCTTTTATATCACCGTCGTGTCTGAGTGTGTAATGTGTATGCGTGACTATGTGAAGTATAGATGTGTGAAGGACTAGGCTTTAGTTTCTGTATGTATGGTATACTCATCCCTTTAAGTTGGACATTTTCAGAAATTGGCTTTTCGCCTGTGGATTGTTTGCGGTCTAAAAACAGATAAAGAAATAAGCGCTGCTAACAGGACGGCGGATTCACTGTTCACCAGGACAGAAGTTCCGCTGCAATTGCAGCGAAACGGCGGGCTCACTGCTCACGGGGCGCGGGGATGCCCGATTTTTTTCTTCGAAAACGCTTTTGAAACAGCATTTTCGACGCGCCACTTTCGCTGTACACCGACAAGACAGGGGTAGCGTCGGCACAGACAGTGCTGTTTCGTGTCATTTCTTGAAGAACCTACCCAATATTTTTTTTTTCAAGACCCTTCCGTCCGTACGCGTTATATCCCCCAAACCTCCATACAAACAAGTCTGCCAGCCATTGCATATTGTTGCCTTGAGTTCACCCAAGCCATCACAGAGCAGACCCCACAAGCCCATTTACAGGTTCCGTCCCGAAAACTAAACACGCTAGAGTCGAGCCAAGAGCACATGAAGTATGTCACGCAGAACTGTATCAGATTTGTTCATCAGACCAGTGTCAGTGAAAATCAGAAAAACACACCTTTGATGAGTTAAACCGGGTTAACGGGTAAAATAAATGATAGGGAATCTTGTTCTACTTCAAGCTACGTGTCCAACACCAATGTGGGATGCGATACTGCCTCTATACAGCCCTTGACACAATGAGTCCCACAGCGACAGTGTCGTATCAGCAGGAATGACCTTTGGGACGTCAAATTAAGCTATACGAGATGAGCCCTGCGGGCATAATCACCACTCTGCAAGCCCGAGGATTCAAGACCGTGCTTAGAACGATGCGGCAACAAAACAACACGGCGCGGCGTTTGTCAAAACGCCTCAGATACTGCTTAGCGTGACATGTAGCGCGTTGAACTTCGCGGCAGGAGAGATAAAACATTCCCGTTGAGATTTGATTCAGATTTGACGCATTTGATAAAGCACTTTCTTGCATGGACTGACCGAATCGGTATGTTACAGAGTGTCTTCAGGAAGTGTGATAATAAAAACAACACATCAGTTCCGTCAAGTCCTTAGTACACATTTTCCACGACAAAGCTACGTTGCATGACTCCACCTAACGAGATTCCCTATTTCACAATTTCACATCATTTCAATGAAAAACAGTCGTCACTCGTGACCCACAGAACACATGGTCTTCAAATATTCACAGCTGTAAAAGGCTTACATCCGGTTTGTCGAAACTTCGCGCTGTACGTTGAATGGCCCACGACGATCTCATATCCCAGTCTAAGAGGGTTCTCTAATATCCTCCAGTTCGGCAAGGTTGCGTTTCCGCAAACGCCAACAGATGATGAGCAGAATAACTCTCAAACTTTGCAGCGCCAGTGGTCCAACGAGACAACCGGGCAGTCAGCCATGACCGCGATCCCTAGTCCAAGAAGTCCTGCAAGCCAGCGCGCCACAGCGCCGGCAGGCACGGCGCGGTGCACGGCACAGACCTTGGTGAACAGCGACGAGCCCCCATAGGAGCGGCTCTTGATCTTGCAGAGACTCATGCCGGCGTCGCGGCCCGGCCCGGCTCAACGGACGATCGCACCGACGGCGCGCCGACAGCCGGCGGCCACACCTGCGGCCGCCGGCACCGGGCCACGCAGTGGCGTCGGCGGCGGCGCCCGACACGCGCCGCCGCCGCCGCCGCCGCCGCCGCCGACGGCGACGGCGAGGCGCGCGCGGCGGCTGGGCCGGCTATCGCCGCCGCACGGCGCGAGCACACAGCCGGCCATGGGACCAGCGGGCACCAACAGCGCGCCGGGCCGATAGCTGACCCCGTCAGCGGCCCGTGTGCTTGGTTGACACTACGCGGGAGGCGGGGAGGTCTTCAGCGGCGTCGGCCGGCCGCTCGGGCGCTGTCAGCACGCTCCACGGGGAGGCGGGGAGGCCTACAGCGGCGACGGCTGGCCGCACAGGCGCTGTGAGCAGGCTCTGCGGTTGTGCGGCTGAGGTTTGTGTTTGAGTGAGGATGTAACCTTCGCTGCGGTAGAACGCTGGACTGAATGCTGCCCAAGTATGCAGTCAATAAACTGAATACTGCCGCGTGTGCAGCGCGCTGTAAGTTGTACACACACGAATCGCGTGCACACATAAATCGCATTCTATTCGACACACGTCATCAGCACCTCCACCTCGCGGAGGTGCTGCCTCTATCTTCACCTGCGTCTCACGGACCCCAGCACCCGGAAGAAAGGCAGAAAGACAAGTTTCTTCGTCGCGAAAACACGTGCGCGATACGTAAACAAATCCCCGCATCCCCCAGAGGTGGAAAGGTGAAGGTACGATGTAAGGAGCGCCACAGACGTCGTGACAGCTTGCTCCAAAATCGAGCGGCCGGTGGCCAACCAGAACGACCAGCGGTGCACGAGTCCAGGGACTAACACCTGACGGGCACCGACGAGCGTGGCATCGGATCAGAGGCCGCCGACCAGGGAAGGGTCGGACGTAGAACGAGGGACGACGGCGACGCCGGGGGCAGGGCGGGGGGGGGGGGGGGGCAGCTGCGGGAAGTCGCGGGGTTTTCCAGCCATTTGTAACGAGTGACACACTCCAGGATATAGCATCCCGGCCAGAATGAGCCTCAGGAACCTCCAGGGAGTAACTGAACAGTGGTACCGCTTGAGAAGTGAGAGCCACGAGTTCCAAAAATCCCACCAACGGCGCGCCCGTCCCCCCCCCCCCCCCATGTCCTCCTCCTCCTCGGCTGAGCCCTCCTTCCGGCGCTCCGAACGGGAGGGTTGTCGCCCACGATGTGTCACTGGCTCCCTGGTGTCTCTGTGTGGCGGGCGGTCCGGCAGCGCCGACAACATTAGACCGGCCGGCCTCCCGTCGGCCGAGCGCGTCGTTCCGGCGGCCGTTCGGACCGGGCGGCACCCCCGAGCGACGTAAAGCCCCGAACGACGCCGGTCGTGCCGAGCCCCGCCGGGAGACAGATGGCGGGGCGACGTGGCGTGCCGAGCCATTTGAGCCGCCAGCGTCAAGAAACAGTCGTTGGCGTCGAGTGTCAACATTGGCAGCGCCGTCAGCTGTTTTCAAATGGCATCCGGCTGCCCGCGACTGCACGCCATCAGTGGGGTTGGCCTGCATGCGCCAGGGTGTTGCGGCTCACTTGTAGGATAACACTGGAACCCGGTCGGAAATGGCTGGCAGACCCGAGCACGGTGCGTGCCAGCGTGCCGGGACGCCGGTGTACAAGGACAAGGGCGCAGTACGCACCAGCGTGCCGGAGGCGCTGGTGGAGAGGTCGCCGACCTTGCCGCTGCCGCTCGAGTCGTTGGCCGCCGTGTCGTTACCTGGGGAGCAGCGAGGCCGTATTATACGGGAACAGCGCCCGGTACGAGCGGCAAAAGAACGAGCGCTCGCAGAGCTCGAGAGGCCAGCCCTTCTTCAACGACATAGCGCTGTGCATTGCAACGTTCCGTCCACTGGCTTCTGGCTGGCTGGTCTGGAAACCAGCTGGCTCCGGATGAAAGCAGCGAGGTATTAAACGTGCTCTGACGGAGGTCCCACTTATAGAAACAAATGGCCGGCTCTGCCACACCATAACCTTGGAATTGTTCTCTCGGCACAAATGCCACCAGCACTTGCGAAATGAAGGACCCACTCAGAGACATCTAAATAATTCATCTGCAGCAACGTGAGCTAGTGCCCACTTGCAAAACACGTGGACACCCTTCACAACTGAATCTAGTCAGCAGCCGTGTACGCGGCCAAGCAGCCGCGACCTGCCGCGACGGTCTTTGGGCGTGAGACATCACCGCCATCATCAGGCAAGCCTATCACGCCCTAGCACTTACTGGCGGCGCGCTGATGACTCATGCGACCGCAGTCCACGCCCCCCCCCCCCCCCCCCCCCCCGGCCGCATCGCACCAGAACATATAACGTGGAACTTAGCGGCATCAACTGTTCGCATTCCTCGCACGGAATGGGCATAAGTTGACCGTTGCGCGCCTACGGCGTGAGATATTGGACCAACAGCCTGGGGCGTGCACCGCGTCATGAATCATGCAACGTCACGGTGCACCGCGACGGTTCAGTATCGGCAGCCACCGCCGCGGCTGTCGATAGCGCAAATACGTGCAGCATGACATCGCAGGAATGATCGCCGCGAAGTCCGCCATCGCCGTTTCCGAAAAGCAAACAGTCACATGCTGCAGGGTCATATGCATAATTTTTGAAGCGGGGTAACTGTGGCGCCCGCACCAATCTTCCCGTGCTCTTCTCCTCGCTCTGTGGTCCGCCACTTCCTTCCGTACGAAGTAGGTGCCATCCGCAGCGACAGCAGTACTAGTTCTCGGACCTGTCATGGGTCAGTTTGGGCACGTACCGCTCGCTTCACCGCTTAGGAAAATTGTCTCTAAGTCAGCAGTCTAGGGAAAACCCACATTTAACGAGCGGTACAGAACATGGTGTACTTCGAAAACGCAAGTACACAATATCGTGCACTTCGAAAACGTAAGAGAAGATCGAAGATACATTGATGCAATACCTTAACAGTCGTTTGCGTTAAGACGAAATATGCAATTCACATGACATTGCAAGGCGCCATTGGAAAAGAGCCCCGCAGGGAGTCAGGCATGCGCAGGAGAAACGAAGGGGTAGCGATCGTCCGGAAGCAAGAATTACAACAGGAGTTACAAATGATGCTCTTCACAATTCAGAGCGAATTACACGAAGTAGTGCGCAGCATGACTTAGTGGTGCAGCAACCATCAAATTTGGTCAGGGTAAATGCAGCAAAAAAAAAAAAAAAAACATAGGCAAACGCAGCAAAACCACGCCACATAGCAGGGCTACTCGGTGAGGGTAACCACACACGTGCTCGCTACGTCTCCCTAGGAAAACAGTTCATCATACATAGTGGCTGCGGAGGCCGACCGCAAGGGAGACCGCTGAAATACAAAAACGATCACGCCTCGAACCCTGGAGTGTCCTCGAGATGATCCTCGTCGCTACCAGCCCACCATCACGCCAATGGGCCGTGTCGAGCTACAAGGCTTGTCCAGCCTATACGGCGGCGAGTCGTCCGAGTTGCACCACACGCCTCGCAGACGCGAGCGCACGTGGTGACATCCTGAGTGTCTTACGGTGAGGGCCAACCGCCTTCTGAGGGGCTCACGATCACTGCGCCCGGACTGGCTGCCTGCCGGACGGCGCTCGTCCGGCCGCGTTTTACCGCCGGAAGGGCTCGTCCGGCCGCGCTTTACCGCCGAACAGGTTCGTCCAGCCGCGCTTTACCACCGGACGGCGCTCGTCCGGCCGCGCTTTACCGCCGGGATGGTGCGTGGGCATGCTGGGGGCCGTTTGAATGTGAAGTGTACGAGCTGCAGTAGGCTGCCAGGACTCCATGGACGTCAACAACGGGCCCTTAACCGTGCCTTCACTATGATTTTTTGGCCGTGGATTAATGACATCATCGAGCCAAAACTACCCCGGCACCACTGCCATCATGTGCGTGGTAACAGTCAACGCTGCAGACGCCAGAGAAATGTACACCCAAGTAGTGAGTTTCCTAGAAAAACTGCAAGTCATGCAATTCTCAAACAGCACTGTGTAAGCATATGCGCTGGGAATGATACAATTTTATTTCATATCCTGATGTCTAAGTCACTGGTGCGTACGCCAAAACGCACGGTATAAAATCGAAGCGTACATGCCACGCAAATAGAAAAGGACGCACGTTGCGCCTTGACATTGGACACAGAAGAACTTGAACGGGAATTGGCGACAAGACGACGTCAAAGTCACGCGAACCGAGGCATCCAGAAACACCAGGGCAGTACAACACAGCACCCAAGCGACAGACATCCACGTACAGAAAGAGAGAAAAGAGCGAACGAACAAGCGCAGCGAGAATGTCAGACGCAGAGCACAAGCCAAGCAAACGCGGCGCACGGCACGCGGCGCAGCGGCCGCCTGGCGCCGCGCCGAGGGCGGCCGGGGAGCGGCGGCGGCGGCGGCGCCTGACCTGGGCCCGGCGGGCAGGCGGAGTCGGTGCTGCTCTGGCTGAGTGAGCCGCGCTGCAGCCGGCGGCCCACACGCAGCAGGTCTGCGCGGCACGACGCCTAGTCAGCGGGAACCGCCCAGCGCTCCGGCGTGGCGCGAGAGGCGGCGCGGCGGCCCCGGTCAGCGGGCACCAGCGCAGGGCACGCCGCCGGGACAGGACGGTCGCAGCGAGGCGGCGCTTGGCCGGGAATACCGCACGTCCCCGCACCGGGCAGGGTTACTGAGTGGCGCCGACCAGGGGGTGGCCGCCCACCCGCGTCAGGGAGGCACCACCCACGTCCGCCGGCCGGCCGGCCCAGGGACGCCGCTCAATGTTGACGGCCGTCCGGCGAACACCGCTGCCACACCAACACGGCGCCCGCCCCGTCCAGCGCCGCTCCGTCGCCGGTCCGAGAGAGCCGTGGACCGACGCGTCGCCCCCGCACAGCCCAGCCACGACAGCGCCGAGACTGCCGCTATCGAGGGGCCTCCCGGCCAAATACGCGGAGCTGACTTCTCGCCGAACGCCTGCCCAGAGCTGACAAAACATATCTGTCCGTAATGGGATAGCTGCTATCAGCCACGATAGGCGCGGTCACTCACTGCAGACCTGACAAAGGCTGCACCGTTGCTGCGTAGACAATGTCCGCTTCAATGCACGTGATTATGATCAGGCATGCATACGGAGCGGATATAAAGCTACTGACAGAGACGCCCAAAGTGATGCAATCTATCTAGCACCGCATGGCTGGAAACTGTATACGAATAGTTGATGCCGAAAGCTCACTAGTTCGTCCTACATATGCTAGCAACGAAACAGGCCAATGCTTACACACATCGACTGAAAGCATGCGAGGTGTGTTGCGCGATGACGAAGATTCCGGCGACGTAGCTCAGACAATGTCGGCATTTCATCGTCCTGCTACGCGACCATTTCTACACATTTCGGCTCGGCCGTCCCGCCGTTAACAGTGTTGGCACGCGCGGCCCCCTGTGCGTACGGTGCGTCGCCAGTGTGTGTGGTGGTGGTAAACGGGCGCCGCCGGCGTCACGTGCCCGCCACCGGCCGCGCCGGCCACCGTGACTGTGAGCCGGTGGTCACGGCACGCGCGGCCGGGAGCCGACGCCAAACAGCTGTGGCAATCAGCTGGGAGGCGACACCGGCCGTGGCCTATCGCCGACGGTCGTCCGGCGCCGTCGGACGGCAAGGTCAGCCGGACGGGCGGCGCACGAGCGGCGGAGCGCCGGTCCCCGCCGGTCACACTCGGGACAGGGCCGGTGGGACGGCCCACGAGCGGCGGAGCGCCGGTCCCGGCCGGCCACACTCGGGACGGGGCCGGTGGGGCGGCGCACGAGCGGCGGAGCGCCGGTCCCCGCCGGTCACACTTGGGACAGGGCCAGTGGGGCGGCGCACGAGCGGCGGAGCGCCGGTCCCGGCCGTTCACACTTGGGACAGGGCCGGTGGGACGGCCCACGAGAGGCGGAGCGCCGGTCCCGGCCGGCCACACTTGGGACAGGGCCGGTGGGGCGGCGCACGAGCGACGGAGCGCGGGTCCCGGCCGGCCACACTCGGGACAGGGCTGGTGGGGCGGCGCACGAGCGACGGAGCGCGGGTCCCGGCCGGCCACACTCGGGACAGGGCCGGTGGGGCGGCGCACGAACGGCGGAGCGCCGGTCCCCGTCAGCCACACTCGGGACAGGTCCGGTGGGGCGGCGCACGAGCGGCGGAGCGCCGGTCCCCGCCGGTCACACTCGGGACGGGGCCGGTGGGGCGGCGGCGCTCCTCAGCACGGCCCCAGCGGCACGATGTCAGTCTTTGGGACGGCGACGGATTCGTGCCTTGAAGTGGTCTTCGTTACGTCGCGCGCTTAGTTAAGTATAGCACAGCTATCCTAAGAAACTGGCACAGGTCTGCGGGTGGTTCTGGAGTCACTCAGGCGTTCGTCAGTCTTCACAGAGATAACCGCTGGCCGACGGCGTCCCCCCCCCCTTCCAAAACAAGGGGCGGATCTTTACGGGGACCTCCGTACACCTGCGCGTGCCACAGGCCGACAAGACACATCAGGAGAAAGGCCAGCCGTAAAGCGACCCGAAGCATGCACCTCAAAGGAAGATAATCAACTGAAAATGACACTATACCATGTTGTTGAAGTTCATGGGACCTAAAACAACTGAAAAGGCCAATACTTGATAGTCAATCGACGCACAGCAATTGCGTCCTTCCTAAGCTGTTCAGTGTGCTTTGAACACCACATTGAAGTCACTGCTACCTCACAGACACGACAGCCCAGCGTGCTGGGCAGATGCCAAAGTCGCTGGTCACGAGCTCTCACGTAAAGCCTGCTTTTTCACATCCATTGAGTTCCATTCCTAAGTGACATCCAGTAAACAGGTTTGATGAGATCAAGACGGCCTTACATCCATAGGTTTACGGGTTAATCACAAGTCATAACAACTGTTCAGTGCACGGCGAAAAACCGCTAAACGTTGAGAAAAGAAGAAACATACTTAACACCACGAGATCCACTGCTCAGGTTTGGGACCACTGAACAGGCCAGGTGCAAGCATTAGTGTCGCCTATCGCGCGACCACAGGCCAGCGCATCAAGTCTCCTGTCTTATCTGACTGTTTTCCACGCATCCCACCCCTTCGGTCATGCGGTGAATCATTTACTGCCCGTCGCTAGGAGCAGCGTAAACGCAAGATTTCTGTACACGGAATACAAACATAAGCTGCATGTGTCGTGATCAGGAACAAAGCCACTCATTCCAACTTTGGAGGTGGATGCCAGAATGAAACTATTGCTGTTACATACTGTGCATAAAACTATATTTTCCTAAATCGCATGTCCACACACCATATACCTTATGATTGTAGACTATATAAACACAATATCTGACCGGTCCGTATAGATCGCCTCAAATACGTACACATGGTAATTTTTTGACGACACCGTTATATACTTATGGAAGGGTATACGGACAAACGCAGCGCCTCCTACTGCCGCAACCGAAGACGTCAACACAACGAATGTCAAAACGGCAATACACGCGAGTGTATAACGACGACCAATACGAATGCAATGCACCAGTCGTACTCCACACGGGCGCAGCGTCTCAGCGGTTTGGCTCCAGCAGACCTCGTGGCGCATGTCCACATCCCCTGGTGTGCCGGGGCGGGAGGCCGGGACACCCGCGTGATGGTGCGGCCCCGCCCCAGCCCGGCAGCGGGACCGACGGGAGACCTGCCCCCGCGTCCGACCGAACCCACCCCTGAGCGGGTCAGCCAAAAGGGCGGGACGCAGCAGCACTGCCACTGAGGCCACCAGCCGTGGGCACACGGGTGTGCCCAACCAAGCCGACAACAACGCGGGCACACGCCCAGGTGGAACCATGCTGGACGGGCCGTGGAACCATGCTGGAACCAATGCGAACACAGCCTCAGGTGGAACCATGCTGGGGCCATCAGGTTACACAGTTTGGTGGTACCATGTTGGAGCCACCACTCGCAACGGGTGGAGGAAGCCACGCGAGTCCGCTCTACACTTCCCGAGAGGCGACATGCAAACACCCTGAACTGAGGTCCATGAATCCATGGACCATGGGCACCATGGCCGCAGGTCGATGGAACAGGAGTGGCTGCGTCCAGCGCGAGCAGGGAAGCTCGCGGTATTTGGTTCACAGTACGCTGGAGATCACAAACAGGGGTTGATAAATGGAGACGGAGTACAAAATCGCAGCGATCAAGCAAGCTACAGCGTACCATGCACCGGCGCGAGCCTCACATGCCCGCCAAGAGGATGGAAGCCTAACGAGTTTGTGATGTCTGCTTCTTGGCTTTTTTACATCACGGAAGCAGCGAAAAAAAATAGCATACGCCGGTGGACGTCAGGGACTACTATCGCTGCAACGCATAAAAAACTGACTACCAACGCTGCAACGCATCAAATCCTGAATACCAACGCTGCAACGCATCAAAACCTGACTACCAATGCTGCAACGCAACAAAACCCGACTACCAATGCTGCAACGCAACAAAACCTGACTATCGACACCACAGCAGAACAAAATCTGAGCGCAGCAGCGACCTTGCGCACAGAGCTGCCGGCCCGCCTTGCCCTGCTACGTCATGCCTCGCAGCACCCGCCCGAGGGGCGCGTCTGGGCAGCGGGTGGCAACGGGCAGCACGGCCGGCGGCAGGGCGGCACGCGCTGCGCCAGCCGCTCGTTACCTTTAGAGCTCGCCATCACTAGTTAAACGGCGCCGTTGGCCAGCCCACCGGGCGCCGGTGACGGGGGGCGGGGCAGCCTCCGCGGCGCCCGGAGCATTACGCCCGACACTGGGGCGACAGGGCACTAGCGTCAGCTGGTCAGGCCGTCACGCCCGGGGGCGATCGGTGGCGGCTCATCAGGCGCTCCAGCTCGCCGGACCGGACAGAGCGCCAGGTCATCAGCACCAGCGCGGCAGCCGACACACACCAGCCCGCCAGGTCATCAGGTGATCACCAGCAGCTCGACGGGCCGCCGCCAGCCGGTCACCAGGTCGTCGTCATCAGTTCAACAGGCCGCCAAGCGGTAAACATCGGCTCAGCCTACCTAAGCCGACAACATATAACGTGCAGTCTCAACATCTACCCCGCTCACGTGTGGTCGGGCTTCCACATTTAATGACATGGCTGCGAGCCAAGCACAGTCCCAGCCCGCTGTGACAGCGCTTGCTACCCGCCACGTAAACCCACCACAGCAGTGCGCCAGCCCGAGCGGCGCACCGCTGTGGTGGGTTTGCGGTCCTGAGGACGGCTGGCCCGATCTCAGCATGCACTGACAACTGGAGGTTTGAGCGCATGACCCTTTCATGACCTGCATTTTGTGAGCATAGCGTTCGGATACTCCAATGACAGGTTTTTGTTGCAAAAACCTATCATTGGATTTTGGTTTTGGTTTTGTACTGCTTCAAAGAAGCGGACAATCGGGAGTAGGTACGTAAATATTGATCACACCGTTCTTGTTATTTAAGCACAAGCTTTCGAGGCAGCGCAGTCGGTGCGTGCATCCTGCAACCCTGACAGTGCAACTGTCTGGGGTGCAGAATGCAATGATGTTCAAATCTGCAAAAGTTAGGTATACTGTAGAGGACTTACAGATGCGTCATTAACGCTTAATTCGTGGGAGCTTTCAGTAGCCAAATCTGGTGACCAAAATCAAATCTCGACCTAGCTTGACCTTGGATGACCTGACCTCGTCGCCTGCAAAAATTCGACTTAGCCACCAGAGCGACATTTATGTAGTAATGCACTTCAGAGCAGTACAGTGACGAAAAGACGGTGGTCTAGGAAACCACTTTGGCGTGCACTTCCTGCGAGAAATGCGGGTTGTTTTTCGCTCTTGATGAAAATGTCACTGATATGACCGCGCCAAAGAGGTCACAAACATGAACCGTCATGGCCAGAAACTTCAAATTTTCACATCGGGCGTCAAACTGATGTAAACTCAGTCGACCAAAATTACAGCAGTGTGCTCAACACCGTTCAAAAATTATTCCGGACAGACCTAACAGAGGGGGGATAAGGCCCCCTCTTCTACCCTTCTCCCTCCCCCCCCCCCCCTATCGTAGCGAGAGGGCGTCCGGCCTATCCCGTGACAGCTGCAACCAATCACAAGTCAAACTGACAACGTGTTTGGGCACGCGAGCGGACCGGTCTCCGACAGAATGCAATGATGCTTCGAGATTCTAGACTGCCCACATTCAACACACTCAGAGGTTACAGAAAAGGTTCGTTTAAGTCAATGCCGACAACTTCAGGGTTTACACTGATAGCTACGGTGCCCTGGACTTAGCGATAATTTTGCGCAAAATCGCGCCAGCAGCCGGTGCGCTACGGCACACCGATCGTCATCATCAAAATACTCCGCGACGATACGGGCGCCGCTCGTGTTTAAATTCCTTTTAGGCACCTAAAATGTCATCTAAAAATAATTTATAACTAGTACCTGACAAACCAGCCACTGGACCGCCACACATACTACACCAATGTCTCAGTCAGGCTCAAGAACTGGTCACACAAAACAAACCACATAATATTGCTCCCGCTGTAACTTACGTTAGCAAAGAAGCAAGAATTTCAAGTAAAATAATTCCCACAGGTAATTTAACTCGGGTGTTAATTCTCACGGTGCTTCAATAGACTCCAAAGATCAAAGTTCTCTTTTGAAAGCCTTCAAAAGTGGCATGATCATTCAGCTATGTTGATCCTGTTGGTCCGGATTTTTCAGCCGGCCAGGCCACCGCAGGCGGGACGTTACGCCGTGCGCTGCTTGCCAACGGTTTCATTCAACAGTTTCCATTCATTCACGAGAATGCTAGGAGGCAGGCGTGAGACTGACGCATGGTGCGCATGCCGCCCTGGACAGAGTCTGCTTCACAGCCGGAATGAACGCGTCTTTCTGCTGCAGCAACAATGCGAACTGTCAGTGCAAGAAGCCTTAAATTACGCCAGGGTCGTATGTTGATTGGCACAAAGGGAGCAAGTGGTTAATCCCGACGCCGCCTATTCGTGTCAGGGTTGTGCAACTGCATGCAAAGTGTCTGACATCCATCCAGGCGTCTTTCCAGGTCAGCTACGTCCGAAAAATAAATGTACAAGTTAAGGGATGGCGGATGACTCTTACGGCAAAATCACGAGCTAAAGTGACGGAATACTACTGCTGGTCCCACAAGGGTAAGGTGGAGCCCCCTTGGAGTTTGGGACCACCTCCAAAAAATCCTCGCATTCGGGCCCCTAACTTGTAGCATAAATAGTGTATATATATATATATATATATATATATATATATATATATATATATATATATATTAGCCAATGCGGGAATCCATCTTACTGCGCGCAGCCCTCGAAGGCTAGGCGTGCTTCGAATGCACACGCGTGGACCTTATTCATTTTATCCAAATCATGGTAAATCCTTCCATTGAGCGGCTAAGGATTTCGGGACAAACGGCCAAAATAAACTGAAATTGACGGCTAAACACCATTAAAATTAAGCACGAGCTTGATTTCTAGCTTATTAACGGCTGACCGGCTGGTCCAGGCGATCAGCTGATGGCTCATGGCTAGTGTAGTTGTTTTTTTGTTATATAGGAGTGCAAAATATCCTAGCATTCTAAATCTATTAAGAACGTGACGCAAAAATAGAATAATTGTCACGCATTCAGCAGCCAAGGGAAATGACAAATACAGCACGGCGGCATGGCGGCACGTAAAATTACTTTTGACAGTTGCATATACAAATTCATCAGGGCATATCTGACTGCTGTTCTCAGGCTAGGGCACCAAGGATGGGTGCCGCGTCAGGCCAACAGAGAGGCTCACGTCAACAAGCATAGGGTTCTCAAGGATGACATGAGGCCCCGGCCAGAGCACACGACCCTTTCAGCAAGGGGAAAATACCCAAGACCATAATTAATCCCCTGTGCGATCAAGAGTGTCCGCGCAGGCTAACAGAAAGGGCCCCGATAGGAGTGAACAATCATCCAAAAATGATATGAAAAGGAAAGAGCCCCCGATCAAAGTAGAGGACCCCTGAGCATGGAGTGTCTCGGTGCCTTACCTCTGAAGAGCCCCATCAACAGCATAAGGCCCTCCGAGCAAGTGAAAAGAACCCGAAACTAATGTGAAGCGCCCCTGAGCAACTGAGTGTACCGTGGCATGTGAGGTCCGGAAAAGCGTATAGAGCATTTTCAGCGAATGACAAGAATCCGTGGAGGGAAACCTAATCGATCAAGATTGCCCAGGCATGTACGCAGATAGTGTACCAACAGCAGCGTGGGCTGCTACGACAAAATGCAAAGATATCAAGGGCAACATGGTAAGCTCCCTAGCGATCACATTGACCCGGCAGGTGTACAACTAGGTCCTGAGCAACAGCATAAGGTCCCTGGACAACGCAATGAACCCCCAAATTTATCCCCACCTTTTGCCCATGAACACCCTCTCGCTAGGGCTGAAAGTCACAAACAACCATGCACTAAAGGCTTTTACTTACCCATTTTTGAATCTTCATCTTGAAAGTACACGTCCCCTGCAGCGAAATCGGGACTGATTTCCCCCATCTAAAGAGAAATCCTCCTTCTATCTTCTGACTTGATTTTCAAAACTGAAAAAGATGGCTGGGTGTAGAGCTAGGACCAGAGGGAGGTGACACAACTCATGGTTGCAAATGACATGACAAGGGCAGACTACTGAACATTACAACACTGGCTATTGTTTCACCCTGAGAAACTAGGATTTATAGATCAAAATACTATAACTTGTGCTCCCTAGACTCGCAGCTATGCATAAGAAAAAATAACATGGAAAGCCATGGCAACACTGAATCTGCTGTTCACTCTACCATACACTACTCACTCAACATCAATAAGGCTATAAGTTTACAATCTTGTTGAACTAAAAGCTGTTCCTTAAGGTAAAAGATTCTCATGTCAAACTTGAAAAACACCATTACCTGCTGGCAGACAAATTTGCTTGACCCCACTCACATAAGGTTCAATTTTCTAAGACTGCTGAAATATGTTGTCTGCCTCCCCTCCACACACTCATCTCAATTGATTTGCATGTCTGCCCTGTCCTCACACCAGTTTGCTCATGACAGGGTAGGTAGGTTCCAGCCATCCAGCAATGTTCCATTGTTCAAAATTGTCCTATTGTTTCAATGTTCCACAGCAATGACCCATTGCTGGCTAACTGCTATGCGAGCATGGGGCTTTGAATGGGTGAGGTTGCATCATTTTATTTTCTGACATAGGGTGGCATGTCTCTGCTGTCTTTTATGTTTGCCATTCTGTTTTTCACTTATTTCCAAAAAAAACAGACTTCATTCAATGCCAATGAAGGCAGCTAACTTGCATGGGGGACAGGTGCATGCCCAAGTATGGGGAGTGTTGCCACATCTGAGCTGGTCTGCCCAAAAGTCCATATACTGTATTAGATGCCTGTGCAAAAATAGGTGCATTTAACTGTGTGCCAAATTCAGGCTGGGCCAGCTTGTGCTAAATTTTTTAATTACTTCGCTTGAAAATTTTGGTCAAATTGTTGTTGAGGTGTTGAAAAATGCTTTAGGAGTATTTCAGCCTGACATACCTTTGCAGCAACATGCCTTGAGTTATTACGTCAATAAGCCCGAATTGGTGTCAAGCATGCAGTAAACCTTCGAGCATTTAGATTAAGAGTATGCATGCACTGGATTGTTGCTACTGCTTCTGCTATGCTGGACATGTTCAGTGTAACATGATGATTTACAGTCTGGCATCTGGGGGAGGCAGGAGGCACAATTATCCCCCAAGAGACTGAAAAAGCATGTGACATCATGATGAGTGCTGAGGACACACCCTGCATAACAGTGATATTCCAGCAACAATGTCAGCAGATGCACGGGATATACTTCACAAGCTCAACTTTGGCATAGGTCACCACCAACCTCAAATCATATGGAATCACTGTTTCACAAAATTATTTTGTTGCTGAGATAAGCTTTAACAAAAAAGCACCCATAACAGTCCTTCAAAAAGTCAACTTCATTTAACCCAGCTTCGGATCCAAACATGCATGCTCTAGGTTCAGCATCATCATTATGTTATGGTTTGGTGCTGTGGATGGATTTTTAGCATGCTTGCCTCCATCCAAATTTCACAAAAAAAGATCAGCAGCCCCCTCAGCATTAACTTGAGCCAAATTACAATGAACCATTGCCCCCCTCCCCCACAAAAACTTAGAACTATTGTAGCCTATGGCTATGAATGTCACTGGCCGACAATGGTGCAGTGACATTGAGAGATCTGAATTCAGTGTTACAGCCACACAATAACGGTACTCATCACTTGATGCACCACACATCAATAAATAATTCTAGTCCAGTTTTAACGTCCTTTCTACCTGAAATGTGAACACTCACCGCCTACCAGAAACTATAATGCAAAAGATGGAAAACATGTCCTAACTCGGCACGCTAGGAAACAAGCGTCCGCAAAAAAATCACATACTGTATGAAACCACACCTGAAGGTCACAGCTGCCCACCGCTGTGAACGCAGAATTTCGGATTCAGGATGCCGACTCCCAAGCACTAGAGAGCTGAAAATCGATATCACTGCACCTGTTTGGTGCCACCGGCCGACAATTGACGACACTGCGCCAAATTTCCATCAAATATACAGCTTTTTGGAAAATAAATATGGCAGCACTACTGATCTTCCTCTGGACGATGAAGTACAGAGCGCGACCAGAAAGACAATTAGGACACAAGAACACTGGCGCTGTCGTCTATTGCAAACATTACTTACGAAAAGTAAAGACATGCTGCGTAATGAAGCGTTAAATCCTTTTAAGCAGGCACGACGAAATACTTGTGTCCGTTATTCAAGTTTGTGGTATTGTTCAATGAAAGGCGCCGGTGCTGAACTGTGATTGCATCGCATGTGAGCACCGAGACCATACGCGGATCCTGTGGGAGAGGGGGCGGGGCACGGAGTCATGGCCCCCCAAAACCTATGAGAGTATGTTTTGGCCCCCCAAAACATTCCAATAACTTCATAAAAGTTCCGTCTACTTACCGTCTGTTTTAACTTTAACTGTGTTAACTGTTTTGTTTTAACTTTTGTTTAAAATTCAAACGCATTTCGGTGCTTTTTTTTGTTTTGAATGGTGTCCCTACAGGTACTCGCGAGAGGCACCAGGCACTGGACCTCAGATCCCACACCAGCCAGCTGGCGACGAACGGCAGCTCCCCCCCCCCCCCGCCCGCCAAAAAAGCAACTCTAGGCTAGATCCGCCCCTGACCGAGACTCAGCTGCGTTCGTTCATACTACCAAGCTGGGGTCGCACAGGAACGCATCGTATACCACACTGGTGCTCGCCGATGCAAGACGCAAGAAAACCTGCATGCGTCACGCGTGGTCCTTCTAATTCGACGATGCGAGCAACCGAGCGGTTTCACACAGGTGTCCTATCTCCCGTCCGGTGCGAGCCGCGGCGGCGGCGTGCCAGGCCCTGGTACCCGCCACGCTTAAGTGGGCTGTGCGCGCAAACAGTCTGCGTTTTTTTCCCATGACAGACAGGCGGGCTCCGTAGAAAACACCGACGGGCTTTGATTCGGGCCCATATGCGATTAGATGTTGCAATCACCAGTGCTGGTCGCGTACGGGAACCCGGTCCCTGGTACGAACTCTCTCCGGTTCGGGCCGCGCGACTGTCACTGGAAATTGCTGGCTACACCATCAGGGCAAATTAGCATTGATACCTCATGAGACGTTAGATGCAATACTAATTAGCTTGTGTGGGTCTATTAGTCCGCTCGCAATGCGTTGATAATGGAAATGTATTTGGGACTCGCTTACTCAAAGAATGTGTCTCTGCTACCCGCAAATCATGATAGCCCTTCCTCCCCCCCCCCCCCCTTGCAAATTCTGACTCCGACCATGGGTAAATGTCAAATGCCAATTTTCCAATAATTTTGCGAATTTTGGTTAAATTCGTTTGCATAGTCCAGCATTTAATGTAAACGCTTTGGCTCATGGGAGGATGGGATTGCGGTAAATGGCCCGCTTAGCTGAGCTGCTGCCGTCATCGGCAGCTTTGTTACTATGGTGACGTCATCAGGCGCCATCAGTTATTTCCCAAGATCCTTCGTCGCACGTTGCGCTGCGGCACATTGGCGCTTGGCGGTTAGCATTTCGCGGTGTGGTGTGGCACGTGTGTCGCCGTTGGAGGGGTAGGTGTCTAATGTGTGGTGTCTGCATAGTAATTTGTTACCTTTTTGACGTAATGACCTACAGTGTCCAAAATAAGCCCGTCATTGCATTTACTCATACTGCATACATTTACTACAAATAGCACCTATTACCAATTATGAAAGCCCTCCATTACACGTTATGACTGCAAAATGGTACAAGGGATGGAAAGCCGTCTCTCTGAATACTGGGATATGAAAAACGTTTTGATGGTCTTACTGTTGTGTGCATCAGCAGTCGGCTTTTGGTATTCATCTGTTTTTACTGGGCAACATGCGCATGATGTCTGGAATATATTGGTTTTTACAGGCGTGGGTTTTATTTTGATTGCAATATGTTTGAATGTATTCTCAGCTAGCTATACTATGTAAAAAATCATACACAACTTGGGGTCATAACATACATAACTAAAATCATACATAATTCATGGATCTCACCAATTTAAAATACCAGGTTCTGTGATAGTTGAATTTAAAGGGACATTAGATTTGCATCCAATCCCCACATCAGTGCATCTCTGACATCTAGCCTCCGATCTGAGTGATGTTCAATGCAAAAGCAAGACCTATGCATGCATGGAGTGTTGAAGGTGGCAGATGCAAATGGCTTTTGTTGTGGCACCCTCTGCATGCTGATAACATTCACATCTGGTATTGCATTGCCCTTGCCATACCATGGTACACAACTTTCTGGCAATTTCTTGTTTTATCTTAGACTGAGCTTTTTGATTGAATGGGCTTATGAGATTTGCACCCACATTAAGCAGCACTTGAAGAGAATGTTCCATGCTTGTATATATTGAAGTATGCATCTGATGTGATGAAATTAGTTCACTTCTAGTGATTGGTATACTTTTAAGTAGAAAAACTGCTCTAAACAACACAATTTCTGTGTCTAGTAATTATGCTCCTCAATACATCATTGTTTGGTGATGTCCTTGCACACATTGATTGAGACACAATTGACAGTCATGTTGGAAAACCAAGCTGATGAACATCATATTTGAGCAACTCAACAATTTTTTTTTTTGCTTTGATTTCAGCAAGGCAAATGAAATGACAGGATTTGACTGATGTTATTATGGCATTGTGGATGCCTGGGCAACCTTAAAATACTCTTCAAAATAGTTCACACATTTTTGTGGGTGTGTAGCTCAGAAACTGGAAGGGCATAGCTGTGAACTGCGCTGAGGGATTTTTGAGGTGGCTATGTCAATTCAAAACTGGGTACAAATGTACAACACAGGTTTTAATGCTAGAATGAAGACTCCACCAGGGGATTGTGAAATTACCAGCGAACGGCAGGACTTTGCGGCGAAAGCCTAACGCCGCAATTTTTGGCACTGTTCTTCCTGCCTCTTATGTCATCTAACTCTCATGCGGCCATTGCCACCCACCGCATGCCATCCCAGTGAAGGTCAAGTAGGGAGCGCTGAAACCGATTCGACCTCACCCTACTGCGGTGGAGTGAATGGAAGGCAGGCTAATCCAGCCAACTAAGCTACCATAGTCGACGGGATTTAAGGAAATGATCACTGCGCAAAGCGAGTTTAAGCAAAAATGTACGGGATGTAGTAATGCTGGACGCATCAGCTGTAGTACATTTGTGGAAGTGGTGGGCATTCACCCTCCGGCCAAAATGTCACATTTCAACTCTGCTGGATGAGTCATCCATAGCTGGGCCATTGGGAGATGAGATATCCATGACAGAGACATCCCAATGCCATTGTGGGATCAGGCGTGTAGGTTTTACCGTGCTCTTGTTGATTTTGCGGATCGTCGGTAACGCAGCGATTTTGCCTTGTCTCTGCACTGTATTATTTTTCCAACCTCCGGTATATGGGATTTCGCGGAACATTTGGACGCCCTAGAGGCAGACATTGCAAGATTCCGCCTGTTATTTGTGTTGCTAATATGAGTTTATTTTTCAGGAACAACATCTACAGAAACGGTGTGTACAGGTTTGGTACAGTTGAAGTCCTCAAGCACAGTTATATCCCGCTGTGAAATGGACGTCAAGAACAATACGTTTTGGGGTCTGATTCTCCAACCAGGAAAACGGTATGAGCAGATCGTGGAGAAGTCGTTCCACGTGTCGATGGCTGCATTGGACGTAGCCAGCGTCAGCGCAAATGCCAATCCGAATACCCAAGTCATGATCAACGTCGATGGTCAGGAGTTTATTCTCTGCCACCTAAACAAAAATCGCAACCCGCAGCAAACGCTGGATCTCAATTTCCAGGGCGGAGATTCCTTGGCCCTGTATGTTGATGGGCAGACACCGGTGCCAGTACACCTCACTGGCTTCTACAATGAGATTGATGATGATGATATGGAAGATATGACAATGAGTGACATGTCTGATGAAGAAGAAGCTCCAGACCTGGTTCCGGTCACGAAAGCAGCGTCTTTAAAGAAGAGCAAAGGTAAAAGCATAGGGGCAATGGGAGATGTCGCTGAGAATGGTTCCAAGAGAAAGGGATCGCCAGTGAAAGAAATTGTTCCTAAGAAGGCAAAGTTGCAAGATGCTGTAGACGATGATAGTGACGATGACGACGATGAGGATGCAGACGAAGATGACGGAGACGAAGACGAAGACGACGATGAGGACGATGATGAAGTGGAGGCTGAAGAGGAAGAGGAGGGTTTTAGCGATGAAGAAGATGATGACGAGGAGGACGACGAGGACGAGGACGATGAAGATGACGATGACGATGATGAATCCGATGGCGAACCCGAAATTCCCCTGAAGAGGACTCAACCAGTAGCACTTAAGAAGGATAAACTGTCAGCATCCGTGGAGAAGAGCCGAAAGGAAAATGGGTCTGTGAGTGTATCTGAAAGCCCAAAGAAGAAAAAGAATACGGACCAGAATTCGGCCGAGGCACAAAAAACGCCTGTTCAGCAGAAAAAGAAGGAGCCAGTGACCCCCAATCAGCAGATGAAGAAGGAGCCAGTGACCCCCAAGTCCGCAAAGAAGACGATCGGGGGTGGTGTAATGATTGAGGATCTCATCGTTGGAAGTGGCGCTGTCGCCAAAAGGGGCCGGCCTGTTTCGGTGTACTACGTGGGCCGACTCAAGCAGAATAACAAGCAATTTGATCAGACCGTTGGCGGTCCCGGATTCAAGTTCCGACTGGGTGCGAAGGAGGTGATCAAGGGCTGGGATGTGGGAGTGGAGGGCATGAAGGTGGGCGGAAAGCGGAGGATCACGTGCCCTCCGCACATGGCCTACGGCTCCAGAGGCAGCCCCCCAGTCATCCCACCTAACAGTGCCCTCGTGTTTGAAGTCACGCTGAAGAATGTCCACTGAACTTTTTGAGCACTCATTCTTGAAGCTGTGCAAAGCTATTCCACGTGATGAGGCGCGAGAGTGGGGAGTGAGCCACGAACGTTTCATGATCATGCGATGCGAGTGCGTCTCATCTGATGTCACGTTTTTCACTGGGAGGGCGCCTTGTGCGGTGTTGGCAAAGGTTGGGTCGCGAGTGGCAATGTCAAGTGCTGTATGATGTTGGGTGCAAGTGTACCATTGGGCGTTGTCGCTGAAGTGACCCGACGGCGTTGGCCGCGCAGTTGTGTCGAGTACCTATTGCGTTTTGGGTTTTAAGTTTCAAACAATACAATGAGTGATCAAGTGCTTCGTCCGTTCGTGCCACCGCTGGTAAATACGCATGTAAACTACGAAGACAGAGAGGCACTGCCTTGATAGGCGTTCGTTAGAGGGAAGCTTAGTGTTGGAGCTCATGGGATCTTAAAAGTAGACTGTGATCGTTTCCGAGAGCTCCCAATTCAACTACACGCGGACCTTGATCGTGCACACACTACACGGTAGCCGCCACGCGCCAAGGTGCCGACGACCCTCTCCGAAGTTCGCTGACAGTCTTGATGCTCCTGCTCACTGGAAGCTCCCCGTTGCTGTGGGAGAGTCGCTTTCATAAGACAGGCTGGTGATGCTGAGCCTGTCGTAGTGTTGATGGCAAGCGTAGGAACGTTGGTAGAAGCGCGCCAACCCCGTTTGCCGTGCTCATTTCCGACGTCCCCTCGTCATCTCTGCATACATCGGAGGATAGCCGCGCGTATGTGGATGCTTCGCGATAGTCTTGCTGGAGGTTTGGAGGCGTGATTAAAATAGCCCACCCTGTCGCACGCGCTGTTCTTGGGACCTCTCGCGGCAGAACCATTCATTTTACATCCCGTGGAAATTGACGCCAGCTTTGTACATACGTTTAGTAATATTCCTCCCGTGTCGCTAAATAGTTTCGCACATTTCCCATGTTGGGTGGCGAAGGCATCAGTTCACGTACTGGTTAGTTTGCGTAACTGATCTCGATGATTGAATAAAGGAGCTTTATTGCTCAGGTGGGTTAGTGCTGGCCGTTAGTACAGCATGCGGTATGGCGGCGCGTGCATCAACTGTCTTCAAAGTACAGATGTTGTCATCCTACATCCTACAGATGTTATATCATGTCCTACAAAGCATCAAGGACCGCCTTCGCAGTCTAGATAAAAATGTTGACTTACAGTCCGGCGGCGATGGGTGTAAGGACTGGGGAGAAACGCGCATCGTTTGGCCTCCCGTCTTGCGCACCCCTATATATCAGGTAGCAACTGGCCTAAGTGTGGCTGGCCTGGCCCGAGGTGGTCTATTCTCTGCATTATACGATATGCGGTTTTCTGACCAGAAAGACGGGTAGAATTATCCGATGAACTGGATCAGGACAGATATTGACTGGTGAGTGGTATAGGACATGGATGCAGTGATGTGGATTGGGGGTGGTGAGCGGAGAAAGCAGGAATCCCAGGTGAACAAAATCCTGCAGAAAGGTTTACCTTAAATTGGTGTCCCTTAATCTCAAAGGTGCAAAAGGCGTTGTACGGGCAATGTGTATCGGATGGCGGGGCAAGGTCTCATTTTCGAAAAATAATGGGGACATATATCCTTGACTGCCCAGCATGCGTAACGGTATTGAAAAGGTCACATTCACCCGTGGGCATAATTACACGCCAAGTGCTGGTTGTAACCAACAGTGGGTTGACCAGCAAAGTCGGTTAACCAACACTGCGTTTACTGGGGTTCGAACCATAGTAAGCGAGCGGCAGATTTAACTAGTTTCGTGCTTTGATGGCATAAAATGGTACCAGAACAGAACCAGGCCACAGCAACATTTAAGTTTTGGTTACGTCCATGCACACGCAGAGGATATTTCTTCTGCGCCTAGCCTGAAGCTTCATCAACTATTCTCAGCAACCACTATTCGTGGTGCTGCCGAATTACAATGCATTCAAATTGCAGTTTCGAATTCGAAGGTGTAGTCTCCTATTCATTTCAAGAGGGGACTCCGTCACTTGCTTGAGTCCCCCCCCCCCCGCCCACACTCATTTTGAGAAAAAATGGATCAAATCCAGGGCAAAATCAGTTCACTAGCCTAACTTGGAAGAAGGTTTTGCCACTTTTCATTGTTCAGCACACGACCTCATTTCTAAAGGCTACAACCCTGTTTGAAAATAACTAAGACCCTAAGGAATACGGGTCTCTTACCCAAATTTCGTGAGCAATTCGAATTACCACTCGCGTCGCTTTTATGTTTTGGTCTGGAGAATTTGCCTGCCTCGTTCACTCGACCCATGATCGATTCCTAAGCCACGCCTCCTGTGCATCACACAGGCCTCGTTCGTTGAGATAGTTGCGTGTGGTGTGGGATGTTCGAGCTGGGAGCGCAAGCATGACACCGGATGAGGTATTTCGAATCCAAAAGGCGGTTGTATTGTGTGAAATGAACTTGGAAGTGTTCCTAACTTTGTGTAGCGGGGGCGTGCTGTGCAAGCTGGAAGCGTGGATTAATAAGCGGTTGAAATTGCCACCGTTTTTTGGGATGCTTATATAGTGAATGGGCTAAGTATAATTTTGGCATGTTTCATTCACCACATGGAATTGACGTAGGAGCTTGCAGAAGATAGGTGTGTGTTTCCCCCTAATTGGCCTTTCCTGTCAACCTCTATGTATGTTGGAATTGGTACTAATAATTACATTTTGTTATCAATGGCCATGATCTCAATGCTTAATACTAATGATGTCCACTGAGCACTGGCACAGACATGGTAGGGCCTGGAGAATACAGGCCCAAATCACCCAGCTATCAAGGTGAAATTTGCTTCAATTCTATGGGGGTCAATTTAGAGCTCCATGATAGATCATGGAGTTTACTGGATCAATTTTGTTTTTCTAGTGCTCAAGCTGACTACCAGAACATTAACTATGTTGCATGGAGTAAGTAGGAGTTCAAAAGGGCAGTTTCACACTGAGGAGTGCAAAACAGTAGAGCAAATTTTGTTGTGTCACTCATTCAGTGGGACTAAGTGCATCACATGTAATATGGAACCAAGCATAAACCTTGAGTGCTTTCGGTGCTTCCACTTGAGACATTGATTGCAGATAGATGCAGCAACATAGAGCTAGGGGATTTCTTCTCTGGATGAAATCTTAATCTGTGCTGTGTTAGGTACCTGGAACAAGAAATTATAATGTTAGATGGGAATACTTATAAAACACACACATATATATATACACATATATATATATATATATATATATATATATATATAAATGATAGACATATATGTGTAAAACATAAATTACAAGTTCTTTGGCCTTATCATTTCATGATACCAAGTTTAAAATGGTTGAATTTCTTATCCATAAGGTTATAAATACTATTATAATATGTCAGGCAGATACTTTTACCAGCAATGGAGTTGATGCTAAATGAAGGTGATCTGGTTGCCACCCCATTTCTCATGTTGAAGCATTTTGTGGTGTTGTGCCAAAATCAGTTAAAATAGTAGGGTATGTGGTCCCCAGCTACACTTGGTCTCTATTCCTGTAAAGCTGTCTTCACGAACAAATATTTGTGACCCATCCAGATTGCATGCCACTGCCCTTGAATTTACCCAACTGATCAGAGTATTAAAGTGATTGAAATCTGAGATAATTTGTGTGTTAAATATTTGATAAGGCATTTCCCCTGTCTTTGGGCTCCCAATATCAATGTATGTTGCTCCTGCAGCTTTGCTGCCAAGTCTTAAGCTTGGTGAAATCCAGAAGAATTTAGCCTATTCATGTTTTGTTAAGGCATTGGATCCCTGTAAGAATATTTATATTCCAATAGCATTTGCTGTTCAAAAACTGTGCATGAGAACAGGCTTGTAAAAGTGTTTGTATCCTGCTTAACCAATTTTCCATTTCTTTTTCAGATAGCAGGATCTCATGCTAGCATATATGAAGCCTGGTACAACCAGGTATGTCTACAGTCCTGCTGATGCATCTGTTTTTGTGTGAAATGCGAGAAGTGCATGCTTTCTTTCAGGTGCCCATCATGCACCAGGATGGTATTGGAGTATGGCTGTTGGTGTGTTGAGGATAGAACTTGCCTATTCTGTAGGGTGCAATACAACAGTCCACTTTTACAAAGTTGGCTCAGCCCTTGGCTTGGTGGAATACATATGAGATGGCATTTGTGATATGCCATATTGTGTGACATTTTGTATTATGTGACTATCATAGATCTGTTCATTATGTGTCACATCCTTCTTCCAGATTGATAAAAATCACACAAATGTTATTGGTGCCTTGGATGCAGCCAAGTTTCTGAAGAAGTCAGGACTTCAAGATAATGTGCTGGGACAGGTAAAAGTCACATGGCTAGTGTTATGCCTCCAAGTTATTTGAAATTAAAAACTGAAAATCTAATGGCAGGTTGACCCTGAACACTGTGGAGAGTGCTACGTGTTATTATTTTATAGTGAAATTCACTTTTGCAGTATTATAGCACTGGTCTCATTTACTGGCAAGGGCAAGATTGCTGACATGTGTGGTGTGTTGAGGCCAGTGGAAGCCAACGGCATCATATCACTGTGGACCAGCTGTGAAGAAAACTGTCGTGCCTCATGTAGCCAGATTGGAGAAGGTGTATGTTACAGCAGTTTATTACCAGAAGGCCTGTGCTCAGGCAACCTGCATTCAGAAAGCCTGTTCAAAACACCCATGCAGAGATGGCCAAATTTAGAATAACAATTTCAGAATGACCTTTTAAGGGTCAGTTGACAGAAAGGCCTGCACTTGAACAGATGATTCCAAAAGGCCTGTATTCAGAAAGTGTATTTTCTTCCATGATGCTTTTCCAGTTGAATACATTTGCATTCACATGGCTCATTTGCAGAACATGTATTTTCAAAAGGCCTCTGTTTTGGAGGCCACATTCAGAGGGCTTATGTTCTGAATGGCAGTGTTCAGAGGGCCCATTTGCATAATGTTCTGTCAAAATGGCTGCCTCCAAAACCATATTTACAGCAAATCTGGGTGCACAAGGCTCATTTTCATAGTCGTCACTGACACAACCCTGTGTTCTGAAGGCTTAGTTGTTCTGGCTCCACCACAGTTGGAATGAGGGCAGCATGTCTCCTCCAAGTTTCCAGATCTTTTAATGCAATGCTTGTGGCATTGCATGAGAAGGATGCATTGAGAAGCCTTGGTGCTCCCAGATTCTGACCTGATAGCATTTGTGCAGGCAGATCTTGTGAACATAAGAGATTAGGAAATAGGTCTCCTGAGCACAAACTCAGTGCAAAAATTCTGTAGGCTGCACAGTGTAGGCCTTCAGAAAACAGCTCTTCTGAGCTAATGCCAAGAAAACCCAGCATGTGATATATATATATATATATATATATATATATATATATATATATATATATATATATATGGTATCTATCAGCAGGTCCTTGTCATTGCTTGGTCAGTGTGTGCTCTTAAAAGTTTGTTTTGTTTCAGATTTGGGACATAGCAGATTCAAGATGTATGGGCCAGTTGGATAAAACTGGGTTCTTTGTGGCCTTAAAGATGATAGCGCTGGCCCAGAATGCCAAACACGTGGATTTGTCTAATGTTCGCAGCAATGTCCCTCCTCCAAATATGGTGAGTGTGTTGTGGGAATAAACAATGTGTATGGCTCATCAGGAGCCTAAAAGCCTCAGATGTCAGCTGAGTTTATATAGCGAGCAGCCATGTTTTTTCATGCAGTGTTTTGTGGCCATCTTCCAGCCATATTTCATTGAAAACAATGAAGGCAGTGATATTTTGATTTAGCTAAAACCAACACCAACAGTGGGAGTTCCTGACTTCAAGTGTAAGCAATCATCCGGCAGTGGCATCAGCAGTTGTTAAGAGAAGTGAAAACATGAGATGCTTATCTGGGGTTTCAGGGTGAGCCGCCACCTGCCGGCTCGTTTTCGCCGGCCATCAGCAACGGGAGCACTGTTTGGACCGTGAAGCCGGAGGATAAGCAGCGCTACGACCAGATCTTCAACTCCCTCGGACCAATCAACGAACGACTACCTGGCAATAAGGTGACTCCAGAGATCTGATCTCAGCCAGCTGTTGCTGGTAGACGTCATGGGGTGACGGGTGTTGTCATGTTTGATCACATGCTGTCATGACTGGATGCTCACTTCCATAACTCGGTACAATGTTCAGGTGCGGGAGGTGCTGCTGAATTCGAAGCTGCCGATGGACACTCTGGGACGGATATGGGACCTGTCAGACATTGACAAGGACGGCTTCCTCGACCGAGACGAGTTCACAATCGTAAGTAGCCGTCGGGCAGGTATAACTGCGGTGTCATCGACGTATATCACGCACTGTGTGATGGCTTACATGACAATCCCGATTCATGAGTGATGCCCTCTGGCTGTGTATTCGAATTTGGGTTAGTATTCGATGTTTTAGTGTGTAAAAATCGCGTACCTTGATGTCGGTCATGTCGTGAGGATTTTTTGTGAGGAACGTCTCTGAGTAATGCCACAAATAATGATGCCTCCCAGCCATACCATGCATACCGTCTCCTCTCAGCCATGCTATGCATAGCGCCTCCTGTCAGCCATACCACACATACCGTCTTCTCTCAGCCATACCATGCATAACTTCTACTCTCAGCCATACCACACACAGTGTCTCCTCTCAGCCATACCATGCATAACGTCTACTCTCAGCCATACCACACACAGTGTCTCCACTCAGCCATACCACGCATAACTTCTACTCTCAGCCATACCACGCATAACTTCCACTGTCAGCCATGCCACGCATAACGCCTTCTCAGCCATACCACGCGTAACGTCGTCTCAGCAGGACAACGCACAACGTTTCCTCTCGCAGTGCCGCGCATAAACCCCGAAATGTTCACGAACCATATTCCCTGCTGATGTATCCGTACCTCCACTCATGGTACATACCTTCACCGTTGATAAAGTGCGAGAGATGCTAGGCTCATGCAGGGCTGACGGTGCGCTGTGCTGTGCCCTGGCAGGCGATGCACCTGGTGTACAAGGCTCTGGCCAAGTGTGCTGTGCCGGCCGCGCTGCCCGCCGAGCTGCTGCCGGCCGCCAAGCGGGGCTCCTCGCTGGGCACTATGCCGGACCTGTTGCCCACCTCGGACGGACTCATCAAGGTGACGATCTGGCAGTGCTGCACGCGCTCCGCAGCCCGAGGTGTAGCCGTGAGCCGGCACCCGCCAGGCGTCTGGCTACGGGCTCGGCGTCTGGCCGCGGACGGCCCTGTCCGCCGGCCAGGTGCAGGGCACTGTGTGTGAATGTGTGGACGGGTAGCGTGCTGTATTTCTGATGCCAGGCTGCATGCCTGGTGGTTGGAGCTCTCAAAACCCTCGAAATCCGCCGAGGAATGTTGTGCACGTATATGCTTTGGGTGCTTCAGGTTATCGTGCGGAAAGGCGCTCCCCATTTATCAACAATAGACATATCATTGTAACTTGGGGCCGGTTTCGGCGAAGCCTATCGATGGGCTCTTGGGGGTGTTGTTACGCCGTTTTCAAAGAGGCAGGTGGACGTAAACGCGCGCGCGGCCTGCCGCCGGCCCAGCGCGCGTCCCTCGAGTTACGTCTGCTGCACGTGCTGACGGGTGGCTGGCGTGCGGGCAGCCGCTGGCGCGGCCGGTGGCGCAGCAGCAGTGGGTGGTCTCAGCCAGCGACAAGGCGCGCTCGGACGTCATGTTCCGCGCTGCCGACCTCGACCAGGACGGCTTCGTCTCCGGCGCCGAGATCCGCGACATCTTCCTCAAGTCGGGCGTGCCCCAGCTCTGCCTGGCGCACATCTGGTTAGTCTGGCCGCCGCAGACTGTGTGAGCGGGCGCGAGCCGCCAGCCAGACGGCGTCCGTCAGCCAGCTGGGGCGGCTCCGCGCTAGTTGTTCCCGACCGGCTGTGTAACTACTCTGCCGTTAATTGATGTATTCTGTCACGTACCCTGTTTCTGTGTCGCGTTCTGCAGGCAGGGGGCGTCCATCATTGCTTTGCGGTCCCCCTTGTTATGGCTGTGGCCGAGCGCCAGCGTCGGGCGTCGCCCACCCGAGCCGCCAGAGCCGCCAGACCACTCCTGTTAAACCCAGCACCGGGCGTCGCCCGCCTGAGTAGCCAGAGACGCCAGACCACTCCTGTTAAACCCAGCACCGGGCGTCGCCCGCCCGAGCCGCCAGAGCCGCCAGACCACTCCTGTTGAACCCAGCACCGGGTGTCGCCCGCCTGAGTAGCCAGAGTCGCCAGACCACTCCTGTTGAACCCAGCACCGGGTGTCGCCCGCCTGAGTAGCCAGGGCCGCCAGACCACTCCTGTTGAACCCAGCACCGGGTGTCGCCCGCCTGAGCCGCCAGAGCCGTCTGAGCCGCCAGAGCCACCCCTGCCCAGCCATCCGTGTGTGTCAGCAGTCTCGATGAGACCTCCGTCCTCTGTCCTCGCTGAGTGACTGACTGGGTGCGTCGCCCTGCCAGGAACCTCTGCGACATGAAGCAGACGGGCAAGCTGAACCGGGAGCAGTTCGCGCTGGCGCTGCACCTGATCCAGCAGAAGCTGCAGGGCGTGGAGCCGCCAGCGGCGCTCACTCCGGCCATGGTGCCGCCCACGCTGCGACCCAAGCCCGGCCAGGAGCCGCCGGCGCCGCCGCCGCCGCTAGTCAGTGACCGCCACCGCCGCTGGCTGGGCTGGGAGGGGCTGGAGGCCGCTGGACGGGAGGGAACTGGTGGTAGTAGGGCGAGGCGGGTGACCCCGGGCTGGGATTTAATGCGGATGTGTTGGAATCGCACGAGCACGGGCGGGGTATGAGCTGTCGATAGAGCAGTATCGCTGGTCTGTGCAGACCGATTCTCGTTATTTAAAAACTGCTGAAGCTATTGTACCGGATCAATGCTCCTGTGCCCTAAAGTGGCATGTTTTCAGCGGCACGTCGTTTGGACGTAGCCGATTGGCCATTTGCTCACGACTGAATGGACTCAATAACTCCACAGCCTCGGCGACCGATTTTTATCATCCATCGCTATGGCAAGAGCTTTTGGTATTCATTTATTGGTTACAACGCCCAAAATTCGGTTCCACTTGACGCTACGTTTTTCCTATAATCATTTTTGGCTTCTTCTTTCCACCTCCACACTTTTTAACGCAGCCCTTCACACACATGTACAACAGTGCACCACCAATCCCGAGCGCCAGACAACTGATGCCAACAACAACGATGTACTCCTTGTACTTGAAGAACACGTTGTACTCCACCACTAAGTTGACGGACGCCACCATGTTGTCCTTTTGCCAGCACCTGGGGGGATAGAGCCGGGGGGTTATCACACGAGACCTGGAAGCCG
The DNA here is from genome assembly GCF_011947565.3 of Pollicipes pollicipes. NCBI lineage: Eukaryota > Metazoa > Arthropoda > Thecostraca > Pollicipedomorpha > Pollicipedidae > Pollicipes > Pollicipes pollicipes. The sequence continues at coordinate 37,955,812 of NW_023596921.1, forward strand.
GGGTCTGGGAACGGCACATCCAGATTGCTGAACCCGTGGCTCGGATGTGCACGGGCCTGGCCAAAATGTGTTATCCTCTACCGCTGTTTGCTCAAGTCCCATCGAAATGCGGCGGACTTGTGGAGAACGCGTGTGAGCATTGCGCAATCTGATGACGATAGAGGTCTGTCATTGGGTGTGCGAGTATGTGGTAGAAGATGACCGTTAAAACTGCGCATTTGGGGCACATAAGAAAAGACTCGCATGGAAGGACCGCGGGCGGGAAGGGGTGGGGAGACTGCCAGTGGCTCCTTCACTTTTGGTGCGTGAAATGGACGATGGGGATTTATTTGTCCGTGTTCAACGTTTTGGCTGCATGTGAACGAAACGCAAAAGCTCCGTGTCTACATAGCTCACCACATTCGTACAGTTTTCTGGCGTAGAGCAGCGCCTGGCATCGGTCAGACGAGAAGCCCCTTTTGTCGGGCCGCGTCAGAGGCGCGGCCTGACGCGTACGGACCGCGCCCCGGCGCTGCTCGACTCTGGCCGCGTCGCCGGCTCACTCACGTGTACAGAGCCGAGTCCTGGAGCGCGGCGCGTCGGATGTGCACCACCTTGTTGATATCGATAAAGACGCGCCCCTTGGTCTCGCGCCGATAGGCGACCGGGTCGAGGAGGCGGCCGGCACGCTGCCACTGCACCACCTTGCTCAGGTCGGCTCTGGCGCGCACACAGACGTACAGGTGGCACTCGGGGCTGCCCCGACACGTGACGGTGGGGGAGGGGGCACGGCAGTCTACACATTCGGGGAAGGAGGCGACGGACTATCGCTGACTGACCCGTTGACGTTGGGTCGCATAGACGGTGACGGCTGCATCTCGGTGGGAGAAGTTGTGTCTTCCGTCAGTCTTTCTGACGAAGTGTGCGGGTTGACTTGTCGCCGCGTGATGGCAGGGAGGGCTCTGGCTCCGTTGGAATCTAATGGCTGTATATGCGGCGAAAGGCCGACTCGTGAGGATTACACTGAGCGTTGGAGCAGGCATGTCACCCTTCATGCTTTTGGGCGTATTCTATCGCCCCCTCTCATGGCGATGCTTAGGAAGAAAAACCCCAGAAAGCACAAAATTACCATAAGGATTTCCCATGTTTTGGAAAGTGTCAACCAAGCTGCGGCCGCCGTCGTAATACTATGGGAGTACAGGGCTTTGTCTGAACCAGCGTCGCCTGCCACGTGTCCCGTGTCGAAGCAGTTCCGAGGCAAAAGGCGGCGCAGCGTTACCAACAGTTCGCGCAGAACGTTAAGCTTATTATCGTGTATGATGCTCACGTCGGCGGCGAAAGCGCCCTGTCGCTGTCCTGGTTTGCGTGGAGTGGTGATGGCAGCATGCATTGCACACTCATACCGCACTCACCCCTTGCACACGATACGAATCTTCTTGCCAGTCTTCGTGTAAACGGTACTGCGGCGGACGTAGCTGGTGAGCGGCGCCTCCAGGGCTTCCACCGCTGTCTTATTGTTCTTCTTCCATAATTCGCGAACATTTCCGAATGAATCCCGTACAATCCAAATGCGGGTATTTGGGCACGGCACCTGCGAGTGAGAGTTTGGATGTCAGCGTGTTGCTCCACATGATAACGGCTCTTGCGTATTGCGCTTGGGTCTTGTGGGTCCTGACAGACTGCGCACGGGTTGCGGCATTGCTAACACGCATCCTGACCCTAATGGGAGAGCGTAACCCTTGCTGAAGGACGTGCGGCAGATCGCGCATTAGAGCGCCGCCGCGCGCCGAGCCAGGCGCCGGCCGCGTGAGCACCTTGCAGTAGCGGACCTCGCGCTCGGGCGCGCGGCCGCCGACGTCGTGCAGGTCGCGGAGGTCGTCCGGCAGCAGCCGAGTCCGACACGGCAGGCCGTCCGGGAACCGCTCGAACGCCGACACTGCAACGGCGCCGGCCGGTGACGTCACACGCGCGCGACGGAGATTAGTGTGGTCCTCCCAGTGGCGTGATCCCTCAGAGCAGCTCATCTCCGCTCCGATCGGTGTGCGCCACGCCAGAGGGGGAGGGGGGGGATGTGGTCCCCCCGGTGGCGTGATCCCTCAGAGCTGCTCATCTCCGCTCCGATCGGTGCGCGCCACAACAGAGGGGACCTGCTGGCAGGGCTGGGAGTGACATGTTGTGGAATTGGTGGTTAAGCTAGCACTGCAAGCCACATCTAGCCCCCTTGTGGCGCATTACGCACTGGGTGTAGCCAACCGAGCGTTTTTGAATGGCCGGAAGGGACCGGACCGGCGTGCGCCAGTTCGGCGTGCCCGCCAGGGGCGGGAGGATCCACTCACTGGTGACCTTGCTCTCCTGGCCGGGGTGCAGTCGGATGGGCTGCGCGGGGTCAAAAGGCCGCACGAAGCACATGCCCGATCGAAAGCGTTTGCCCACCTGCCGACAGACGGACGGGATGCTGTGAGGGTGACTGACTGGCGCGGCGGCGACGGTTACAGGCAGTCACTGATCAGCTGTTGGTCGCAACTTTGGTCGTGCGCTTATTGACGTGCTGACTATCGAGCACTGTGGCGATGACATGGGCCTGTTATGACGTCATCAGATGCCTCCCATGGCAGTTTTCCAAACGGGTCACGCGTGTTCTTCAGCTGCCAAGCAAAGTGGCGTGGTGGCTGAACGTCACGCGGCCGCATGAGACGGATGTGAGGTGGAGGGGTGCGAGCACCACAAACAGCCCTCCACACCGCAGTGGGGGAGCTGCCTTCCGTCCCGAGGTCGGGGGCTGGTGGGGCGCGCGGCCGGGCGCAGCAGCCGGCGGCCCGGCGGTCCGGCGCCAGCTGGTGCGCTGACCCGGTCGCAGCGGCTGCAGGACGACCACTGGCTCCACTCCGTGTAGACGCGCAGGTTGTGGCCGACCAGATTGACCGGAGGCGTCGCCTTGGGCTCGGCCGGCGCGTTGCGCGCGTGCACCTGGCGGCGTGGCGTGCCGCTTCAGCGCCCGACGCACGCAGACGCGCGCTCGCGCCGCCAATAGCGGGCGACGCGGTTGGCCCACCGTGGGAGGGTGTGCTGGTGGCTGGGCCGGAGAAAACGCCGGCCGTCTGGGGCTGTTGTCGCGGCCCACTTGGAAACCGACCCAAAGGAACGTTTGGAGCTGGCACCCGTTTGTCAGTTAGTTGTGATCCGGTGGATAAAGTCAGCGGTTGGATGGAGACACGTAGCCAAACTTTCCATAAGGGGAGGGGAATGTAAAACTTGCTCTGGAGTCGTAGGAGTTTGGACCAAATCCTACGTTATCGGCCAGTGCTAGTGACAACCTTTTGGTTCGGGAGAGGGCGGTGCATGATCCTTTCACTCCCCCCCCCCCCCTGGCCACGTTCCCGGGGTGGATGCGGTTGGAGATTTAATGAAGAAGGATCGAGCTTTTATGCATATATTGATTTAAAATTCCACCATTAATAAGGGAAAGTCAAAGTTTTTGGAGAAGTGAGCGAAACAATAATTATGGAAAAGAAATCAAACACATTTGCTTGTAGTTCCGTTAACCTCGTAAACTTACTGAATATTTTAATCATCTCGTAAATGATTCAGTATTAAAAGATGACTAAATACAGTTTTTGCTATCTAGGGTAGACCAGCTCCGCTACCCAACTGAGAAAGTATGGTAATTCGCCCACAACACTGATTCTTATCATTCGTTTCGGTTGTTGGTCTAGGCGTGAGCCATTGGATGCCATCCAAGCGTAGTGGATGACACCCAATGGCTCATGTAAACGAGTGAGGCTTCGACCCACCGTCTTGGCGCCGAAGAAGCTGACGACGTCGACGTTGTAAATGGCGTGAATGGTGTAGAAGTTCTGGCAGATGTAGATGCCGGCGTCCGAGGGGATGGCGCTCTGGATGGTCAGCTTCATACTGGGCGACACGATGAAGTGGTCCATGTCGATGGGTACGTCCTCGGTGGCGGTCTCGGTGAAGCGGACCCGCCGCCAGATGCTGCTGTCGCCGCGGCTCGGGTACTGGCACACCTTGCACTCGGCACTGCGGGCGAACGGTCAGTGACGCACTGTCGCCGGTTTGGTGGTCAGTGACGGTCAGTGACGCACTGTCGCCGGTGTGGCGGTCATTGACGCACTGTCGCCGGTTTGGTGGTCAGCGACGGTCAGTGACGCACTGTCGCCGGTGTGGCGGTCATTGACGCACTGTCGCCGGTTTGGTGGTCAGTGACGGTCAGTGACGCACTGTCGCCGGTGTGGCGGTCAGTGACGCACTGTCGCCGGTGTGGCGGTCAGTGACGCACTGCCGCCGGTGTGACGGTCAGTGACACACTGTCGCCGGTGTGGTGGTCAGTGACACACTGTCGCCGGTGTGACGGTCAGTGACGCACTGTCGCCGGTGTGGCGGTTAGTGACGCACTGCCGTCGGTGTGGCGGTTAGTGACGCACTGTCGCCGGTGTGGTGGTCAGTGGCGCACTGTCGCCGGTGTGGCGGTTAGTGACGCACTGTCGCCGGTGTGGCGGTCCGCTGGGGAGGGGACGGGGCAGGGGGAGGGCCTTCGGTGGCGGGCGTAAGTTGATCTCTGATCACTGTGTTGATCACAGAAGGGAAGGCAGTCATCGTCGTTTTCAGACCATTGTTTAAAATTCCGTTTTTTTCGCCGGTACCAGACTTCGGTCCGTACGTATTTAAGCTGCCATTATTCCTCTCGTTGTGTTCGCACACTTCGCAATAAGCATAACTTGCAACAGGTGACCCCGGAAAATATTTCACCTGGGACGTTTCCTCATTTAATCCGTTGCATGGGCGTGCGTTTTCCCCCGAGTCGCCGCTGCGTCGCTCATAGGCACACCCCTTGATCCCATGCACACCTGTGGTGGGAGGCGACTCTGGCATGGGCCCGAGAGATGCACTCCGCTCCCCGTCCCAGCCCTCACCCCCCGCTGACGGGACCGAGGCGCCGGCCTCGAGAACGAGGGCGGCAGGTCGGACCCCCTGTTGGGTACTACTCCCCTTCCCCTCCCCCCCCCCGCTGACCTGGCTGAGGCGCCGGCCTTGAGTACGAGGGCGGCATGCTGGACCCCCTGCTGGGTGCTGCCCCCACCCCCACCCCCCACCCCCGTCCCCTCCCCCCGCTGACCTGGCTGAGGCGCCGGCCTTGAGTACGAGGGCGGCAGGCCGGACCCCCTGCTGGCTGCTCCGCTTCTCGGACAGGCAGCGGTAGTACCGCCGGAACTTGAGGATGTAGTCGCCCCGCTCGCGCTGGTTCAACACGAACCGACGCGCCTTCACCTGGCCTGGCGCGCGCCGCGCACGCCGGTCAGAGCGGGTGCAGGGCGACGGGTGGGGAGAGCGCAGAGGCGGCCGCGCGGGACTGGATTGGCAAACTTCGTCTGCGTATGCGGAACGATACCGTCGCGTCCCCCTCCCCGGTTCGAATTGATCTCGGATTATCTGGGACAGATTCGCTAATGTTTGCTGGGTTGATTCCGAGTCGCTTTGAGCAGGCAAGCGCTCACGTACGTAAACACTTGTGCCATCTCGCTAACCTGTCTCTTGCAGCCAGATTTGTTTGTCGAACTCCATGGGGTCTTCGGTAGTCTCGTCGCTCTTCAGCTGTCCGCCGGAAAAGAACGACTCCAGCACACCTTGCCCTGCCGCCAGAGACTGGCCGTAGCCGTCAACGCGAGCGACTGGCGAGCGTTTGACGAGCCATCGCTGCAGACACAATCATATTCGCACATTCGGAACCCTCAGCTACATTCACAGCGTGGACTACGGTGCTCGTACCGAGTTTGGTCTGTCCAGCCTTGGCAACCCAGTTGGTGATGGCGTCGAGCATTGGATGGGCTCCTGCCGATGTGACGAGCACGAGCAGTCCCATTACCAACGCTGACAGCTTCTGGGGCGTCGTGGGCGGCGCAGTCAGCTCGGCTGAAACGCCCATGCCCGGGTGCGCCGCTGCGGCTTCACCGAAGCAGCTCTGCACGGTATTAGGATGGCAAGCTCTCGCGCGATCCTCTGAGCGGCGTGAGACTAGCTCGTCGCTTACAGTCGGCACAGTGTGTCAACACCGTGTCCGTGTTCAGAATAATATCAGGCCGCGCTGGGCGCGGGTTCTCCGTAACTCCAGGGAGACAGAAAGCTTGACAACCTAAGCTTCCGTGTAAGCTACTGAATTCGTGCTGGAATTGATCGTTTTATTATTCGTTGGTTTCGCGTTACCAGAACAGTTAATTTTTAGACGGGCTCGTGCTTTCAAAACAGATGACCGGTAATCTTTATGATTTGCAGAATCTGATTCATGAAAGTAATCACGCACTTATGGATCTTGTCTACCACGGAGCTATGGTGGATCAGTTATTGGGAGCTTGTTTTGTTTTAGCTTATTTTTTATTGGGGTTCCATGCTTCAGGTGCACTGTCGTCATTACGCGCACATTTTTAATGCTTTAACGGAAAGCGCGAAAGGAATAATGCATCGCTGCTGTTGTGGACTGGTTGGTCCGTTTCACGCGTGTATCACCGCTTGCTGCCCAGCCCTGTGGCGCGTCTCGCGGCCCGTGCGGCCGGCGTCGCAGAGGGGTGCCTAAGATCGGCACACGGGGGAGGGGCGGGGGGGGGGGCCACATCTGGCCGGACCGGACGCTCCGGCGCCGAACGCCCGTCTGCGTCCGGCGATAGCGCCCACCGGCCGGACAGGACGGGCCGAAGTGGGGTCGGCAGTCGCACAGACCGCGCCGCGCCGACATGTTCAAGTTCAGGAGGAAGCGCTACAAGAGCTTTGACCCGGGCATCTTGTGCGAGGTCAGTGAGCGGGGTCGCCTGGGATGGCCGGGCTGTCGGGAGAGGCGACAGCCACGGCACGCGGCGCCTAGCTCTGGGTGGTTGGGTGGAACTGCGTCTGTTCCGCAGTGTTGCTGCGCGATCTTTCGGTGCTCTGACATGCCCCGCCGTTGCAGGAGACCGGACCAACGTACGATAATCCGGAGCTGGAGGCGATGCATAAGGAGATCCAGGGCTTGATGTCGGAGCAGGGCCAGCTGGAGGTGGACATATCGCAGAAGGAAGACCAGATCAAGAGCAAAAACTCGGAGGCTTCCACACTGCAGGTGCCAGCCCGGTGTTGACCCGCTGTCGCTTGCTGTATGATATCCTGCTCATCCCTCCGACATGGCTGACCGGAGGAGTGTTCCTCAGGCAGATGTTCTCACTTGGCGCAAAATGACCATAGATTGCACGGAAGTCAGCGCGCCCTTAAGACCCAATCATCATCAGATGCTCTCATCGCAGAGGTTTGTAAGCGAACATTCGAACACAAGTCCTGTTGAGCTCTAATGTTCGCATACACTGATGTCCGTGTCGCAAATGTTCGTAACCGTAGATGTTCGTCCTTGCACTTGATCGTCAGCGCTCGGCTTCTTAATGGAGATGTTCTCATAACAGATGTTCGTGGGGTATTGTTGTTATGACAGATGCTCGTGAGACCGACAGAGAATAGCAGGGTCCTGGGGATCACACAAAACACGTCAGCGGAAGCGGCTATGAACGCAAGAGACAATGCCACAATGTCTTGTCACGTTCTACTTTATGAAAAGCTTTCACTGCAGCTCCGCGATGCAATTTTCAGATGTTTGGGACGGGTAGAGGTTATGTGGTACCGATGCCGCCGGTACCGTTACCTAAACTGGACCAGATCACACATGACGTTCGGCTGCTTCGGTACCCGCAGTGTGTGCCGGTTATACACCGAGCTTTTGCACACCGAGCCACGACCAGAAATCGCGGGGTGACGGGGAGGGGAGGGGTCAGGACCCTGAGGACGCACGGATGCTATGGTGGCCTGCGCAGACGAAACACCAGACGTTTGATGCAAAAACTGTCCCATGCTCCGAGGAGACAGATCCCACGACTGTGTCTCACCGCTGTCCACGTCACGTTCAAGTGTCGTTTTGAGGCGCTTACCTTACGGACAATTGCGGCCACGAACATGCTACATGAGCATCTGCAGTTCGAACATGATCGGCCATGGACGTCTGCGCCGCCAACATTAACGGATATGACTATTGCGTGTACGGCCGTCTGCGCTACAAACCTACACGTTGACGAATTTCTGCGGCGCGAATTTTTGCTTATTGGAGCATTGCCGTGTATGGATATTTGGACGTCCCATCAGGGGCATTTTGGAGCGTCAGCGTGATGCGCATCAACGATCACAGATTTTGACATACAGACATCTGCGATGCGAACACGGCTTCGAACATCTTTCATTTGCAGCTGTCATCATTTCATCATTTCACTCATAATTCTGTCATCCTTTCATTTGAACGTTTCGGACATCTTTGTTTAATTCTAAAGCTGCTCACACTATGACTCTATATATTGTTTAAGTGATTTGTGAGGGCATTTCAAGAAACGAATGTTTTATACGCCCTCAGATGGGGATTATAACCCTCCCCGACGGTTTTTCCAAAATGGTTTTTGAACGCAGCGGCGTAGCCACGCCTTATCAGCACAACCGTAACCGTACAAACTATCGTAATCCTTGGCGCTTATTCAAATATCAAATTGAAACCAATTGATAGGATTGTGGTTACCATGACGTTTTAAAATTGAAAAGGGTCACCGACTTGAAAAGAAAAGCAAAGGGATTTTGCTTAGAACGGGTATATATATAAATATATATGTATATATATATATATATATATATATATATATATATATATATATATATATGTAGATAGACAGACAGACAGACAGACAGACAGACAGACAGACAGACAGACAGGTACAAGGTGGTTTCATGAGGCTTGGCTTTTTGGACACCAATCTGACGTTTGATCCCGTCTGACACTCGACCCGAGGGTCATGGCATAGGAGCCTCAAATTTCGACACAAGTGTTTTCACATTGAGGCCAACGCACCTTGTGACTTTGGTGCCTCTAGCTCCCTTAGCTTTTTTGAGATCTCAGTGCGGGGTCAACTTGACTTTCCCGCCCCACCCGACCGAAGGGTATACAACCGGCCACCGGGGTGCGTGTTAAAGCATGTGGTTTTCCTGGCTTACAGCATAACGTCAGGCGGTTTGTTGACCTTGTAAACCATTTTTTATCTCTGGCAAATGTGATGGCCGTTTACCTCCTGACATTGTTGTGAGCAGATTTAATCCGGCCGTGCGACAGAAGTCCGGACGAATGTTGTGGGCTGAGGCGCCCGGACAGTGGCTAGATTTCCACCAGTTGCAATTCTTCCTGTGGTGTGTACACAGATACACAGGAGCCGACATGGGCGCCATATGACCAGGGTTAGTGGGCGTGCCGTTAAGCCCAAAGCAGCGTTATCATCATCACGGGGAGTCGGCTGGTCGATTACTATCGATGCCAGTGGAGCGCAGACGCCGGAGCGCCGATCGTGGCGGCACCGAGGGCGAGTCGCTGCTTGGACCAGTCGTGGTCACCGTCCCGGGACGTTGCAGAGGGAGCTGGAGACGCTGGCGGCCACACTGAAGCAGCTGGAGGGCCAGAAGGGCGCCGCCGCCGGCAAGCTGGACGACCTCGCCAGCCAGGTGCTGTCCCTCTCCCTCCCTCCCCCCAGCATGCAGTGTATCTACCATGCATGGTGTAAATAGCGGACAGCTGCACAGGACTGGCGGGTGCCAAACAGGCCTGCTCAGGGGTAGTTTGGGTGAAATCTGCTGTGCTGTGTGCCTGACATGAATAACGGCAGGGCCACTGTTGACAGCACTCGATCGAGCTTTAATTTTTGCGGTGCTCTGCTGCAATGAGTTGTCTTCTTCGCCTTTCTGTAACTTATGTCATAGCCCATTCGTTAACGCGCTAACCTTTCGAAATTCGTCTCTGGGAAATAGACTGGTTTCATTGTCAATTCCAACTTGCGTGCTTTGCAATCTCCTTGCACGAATACGTTTGGTAAACAGATGTCCCGTAGTGTCATCGTTAGGATCTTTATGGCTTTCCCCTCGTTGACCATTTGGCTGCTGTCCCGTAGTGTCATCGTCAGAATCTTTATGGCTTTCCCCTCGTTGACCATTTGGCTGCTGGCTTCAACACCAGGTGGCAACCGGCGAGATCTAGGCGGGCCCTCCGGGGTGGCAGGCGCATGCTCTGTGGATGGTCTGTGTTAGTGCGGTGCAGTGTTCACACCCACGTGGGCTGGAAATGTAATAACCTGTACTAGAGCTGTTGACTAGAGCTATAGGTGCCGCATATGAAACTCGTTTGGACACGACACCGTTATTTTACGTCGCCACTTTCATTTAAGGATGTGTAGTGCATTGACGGACTATTTTTTATAGAGCAGGATTTGCTTTCGTTTAATGATTGCCTTCAGTTTGGTATGTATTGTAAGGTTATGTTTCACCAGACGGCCTCTTCACAACGGTTGGATTTTGCCATGGATAATAAGGGCAGACATTTAGTATTCACCCATCCGTAAACGGAGAACGCAGTCCAATGTGGCATGGAAGCTATCTCGTCGTCAGGCTCCACCGGCCGTTCCTCCAGACGGATGGCCGCTTGTGAGTGACGTCAGACCGAGCCGTAGTGGAGAGGCCGGCTGGGCGAGGACACCTGCTCGCTTGGTTGGTGTGCTGGCCGAGCCCGGTAGCGGCCGGCTGCGCTGTTGCTTGGCCTGTTGGTCGGCCGGCCGGGCGCGCACATGCTGGCGTGTGGGGTGCCGCGCCCCGCCCCGCCCTGGGGGCCGCCGGCCGGCTGGCCGCCTCTCGTGACCTGACCCGTGTTGTGCCGCACAGACCAAGGGTCTGGAACGCGACCTGCTGGCCGCCAAAGACGAGGTGGCGCGCGAGCAGCAGAAGGTGAGTGCCCTGCGGTGGCGGGCCGGGCTGACATGCGGGGCGCGCGCGCGCGCCGCCGGCGATCGGCGCCAGGCGGGCGCCGCGCGTGCGGCTTCGGTGGTCGGCGCTCGCTGCTCACGGGCGCAGGAATGGGCCGCTTCCAGTGTTTTGCTGCTCATTCGCTCCTGCTTCCGTCGCTGACTCAAACGGGCTGCGTCCAGAGGGCGGCGGGCGTACGCAAGGTGTACGGCCGGTTCGCACTGTTTGAAAATGTGCCGAGTGAGTTAGCGCAGTCAGGCGCTTGACCAGAGGGTTGACCGCCCGCGGGGCCGGATCCGAGTCGCGTCCGCACTCGAGCTCTGTACCGTGTCGTATGCTGCTCTGGCTGTTCTGCTCGTCCAATCCGCGGCACAAGAGTGGTGTGAGACGACGCAGCTCGGCTGCTTTGCCGAATCACGACATGCTGAACGTCGGCTTTTACTTCCGAGCGCGCGGTAAAATGTGTAGTTACACACGAAAAGTCTGGTGAAAGCGGTGCTCGTACCTGCTGTTCATCATGTGATGCGTGCGAAAATGCTGATGATGCATTAAGTTAAAGTGGATCTTGGCGCATGGTTTTCGTTAGCTGTCAGATGCGCTGCAACGGGTAATATTGCAAGGACGTTGTAATCAAATTATCGCGAAAGCCTTAAATATTCAGCGGTAAGTTCAGCTTAACAAAGTGCCACGACTTGAAAGTTGGCCAAGTTTCGTGCGCAGTGTAATGAAGGTATCTCAGTTTAGACGGCACGGGAATGCCGCGGTCTTCTTGTGCACGTGGCAAGAGAAGAGTGCTGAGCCAGGCAGAGGTCATCGCTTCATCCTGTGATGTAACTGCCTTTTTCCCATCGAATGTGATGGTGCTGCACCGACTTCCCCATGTGCCATGCATGCATGCAACATTATGCAATGTCTGGCATTTTCATTGCACGACTCCTTGAGTAGAGCGCTGCAGGCTGTGTGCTGATATGCTGGGAACTGACTGGCCGGACCCCTTCAATTCACACGTTGATCAGACGTTTCCGGTGGGTACATTCCTTCAGCATTTGCTTCTTCTGGCGCATCTGCTTGATTTGGCGGACGTTGAATGGGGCCTAGTCATGCGGTGCGCGCGCAGTTGCCACGGGTCACCTGGTGCAGTGCTGAGGTTAGCGCCCCGCACTCGCGCCCGGCCGAAGCAGCCCGGGTCCACCCCCATAACCCGTGGCAGCCCGGGTCCACTCCCATAACCCGTAGCAGCCCGGGTCCACTCTCATAACCCGTAGCAGCCGGGGTCCACTCCCATAACCCGTGGCAGCCCGGGTCCACTCTCATAACCCGTAGCAGCCGGGGTCCACTCCCATAACCCGTGGCAGCCCGGGTCCACTCTCATAACCCGTAGCAGCCCGGGTCCACTCATAACCCGTGGCAGCCCGGGTCCACTCTCATAACCCGTAGCAGCCGGTGTTCACTCTCGTAACCCGTGGCAACCCGGGTCCACTCTCGTAACCCGTGGCAGCCCGGGTCCACTCTCATAACCCGTGGCAGCCCGGGTCCACTCTCATAACCCGTAGCAGCCGGGGTCCACTCCCATAACCCGTGGCGGCCGGGGTTCACTCTCGTAACCCGTGGCAGCCCGGGTCCACTCTCATAACCCGTTGCAAAGGTATGCATGCACACTGGGCCGCTAGTCTGCGCAAGCTGCCAACGTTGGCACCTTACTTGTTACGGAACTGGGCGTTTTACCTGGCTTCATAATTGGCTTCATAATGGGCTTTCTTGATCAGTTGCGTTCACGAAGACAGCTGACCACCATCCAAACTTCCTGCATTTTTGCCGTCCGCAGTTCCGTAGCATTTATCAGGTTATGTACTTTGTGACAAAAACAACCATGAAATTCCTTACGGCCGCCTCTCCTTCGAGGTGTGATTGGTTCGTCAAGGGAAAATGAGAAGGTCGGCGGGAGCAGAATACGTGACGAAACAATGCTCCCAAACACGCTTTGTCATCCTTCTACGTCAGCCAGGCATCCAAGTGGTGAGGAGCGCCGTGGCCGACAGCTGCTGCGGCCACGGCGAGTCGAGCTGAGCTCACAGCGGGGACGCGGACGCAGCACGTAACGCGCGCCGTGCCGTGTCTCCGCCGGCTGCAGGTGGACCGACTGCAGGCGCAGGTGAAGGAGCAGGAGGAGTCGCTGGTGGCGCAGGAGCAGGAGCTGGGCGACAAGCGGCGCGAGCTGAGCGAGCTGCGCGACGAGGAGCTGTCGCTGGAGCGGCAGGTGCAGGAGAACAGCAGCCGCCAGGAGCGCATCGCCCGCACGCTCGAGGACGCGGCCCTCCAGATCAGCCAGGTACCGGCCCCAGGCACGGCTGGAGAATCGGCGGGGATCAGCGCGGCGCGCGGTCCCGGCGGCCGCGAGCTAGCCGTAGCGCAGTTCAGAGGGTCACGGCACGGGACGGGCGTGGCCGTGTTGGGCCCGGCCTCACGCAGGTACTCTTGTGATAGGAAGCCAACGCCGGCGTCGGCTGAGCGTCGTTTGGCGTCGGGCCGCCGGGTCAAGCTTACTGCGTGCCGGCGTCGGGGCCGTCGGCGTCGGCTGACGGCGTGCCGGTGTCGGGCCGCCGGGTCAGCTGGACTGCGTTGCCGGCGTCGGGCCGCCGGGTCGGCTGAACTGCGTGCCGGGCGTCGGGCCGCCGGCGTCGGCTGACTGCCGTGCCGGCGTCGGGCCGCCGGGTCGCTGACTGTGACCTGCGTGCCGGCGTCGGCCTGACTGCCGTGCTGGCGTCGGGCCGCCGAGTCGGCTGACTGCGTGCCGGCGTCGGGCCGTCGGGTCAGCTGACGGCGTGCCGGCGTCGGGCCGTCGGGTCAGCTGACGGCGTGCCGGCGTCGGGCCGTCGGGTCAGCTGACGGCGTGCCGGCGTCGGGCCGCCGGATCGGAGCGAGGGGCGGTCTGGCCACTGAACGCGCAGCCGGGGGCGCCGCCGGGGCTGCCAGCGCCCGGTGGTGGAGAGACTGTGCGCTCGTGGGCAGGACCAGACCCGTCGGAGAGTGTCGGGGATGAGACCTCACCTGTGCTAGGCTCTGCTCCTGTATCCCAAACAGCCTGGTGTCGTAGCTGACTTGCAGCTTCGTGCCACTGTTGCCTACATCCGGGACAAGCAGAGCGCTAGTATCGGTTAGTGATGTGACGATGTCACAAGTGGCTACGCTTTGGTGACGGCCCTGCCGTGCCGCTGTGCCCGTGCCCAGGCCAAGTCGAAGGTGACGCAGCTTGAGGAAAGCCAGCGCCAGATGTCGGAGGCGCTGGGCCAACTGGACGCGGCGCTGGAGGGCGGCGACGCCGCGGCCGTGCCCGACTCGGCGCTGCAACCGGCCGACACGTCGTTCGCCGACCCGCAGTTCACTGAGATCCGCAGCATGCTCAGCCCGGAGCCGGAGCCGGCGCCCGCGCCGGAGCCGGAGCCGGAGCCGGAGCAGCGCTCCCAGGTGAGCGTCACCGCCGGCGGCCAGGCGGCGACCCTGCACCTTGCCACCTGTGGTTTGTTTTGCCGGTAGGTTTAGGCTGAAGTTCTGACGGAGATTGTCAAAATATCTGCGACGTGCGCTGGCCAGGTATGTTTTTGTTTGCTTTGCTATTACCACAGCGTCATATACATATATGTTAAGTCACAACTCATGTCACAGCCTACAAGTGACGTCGTTGGCAGTTTATTAAGTGACATGGGCGTACCCAGAACGATGCAGCTGAGTGATGACTCGCGGTGGGAAGTCTCAGAGGCGAACCGCACCGCGCCATCCCGGGTAGCTCCGTCCTGAGTGTGGCTTCGCTCCGTGTGCGACAGCCGCCGCCGCGCCCGGCCGCGCCCACCTTCCATGCCAACGGCTTCAACGACCCGTTTCGGCCGTCGTCGGGCGGGGGCGGCCGCTCGGCCTGGGGCGCCGACCCGTTCGGCGCGTGGGACGCGGCGCCGGCGTCGGCGGCGGCGGCGGCCGAGCCGACGCCGGCCGGCGCCGACCCGTTCGGCGCGCAGCCGTTCGCCGCTGCGGCGCCGCCACGACCCGCCTCCGTCACGCCCGAGCTGCCCCCGAAGACGGCCGCCAAGGTAGGTCGACGCCGCGTCCGGCGAGACGCTGACGTGTGCCGGGGACGGGGACGGGGCGCCCTGCGGATAGGAGAGGAATGTGCCGACCAGGCGTGTGTCTGGCGTTCATGTGGAAATGCTGTGAAATATTGCTCCTGTGACGTTATCGCCAGGCGTTCCGGCCAGAGAGCGAAAACCACATGCCTTCTAAACAAACAGCGAAAGCTGCTTAGCAACCAGCATAATGATGATTGCGTGACCTAGCAGGCAGTTCATCCTTTGAACTACGGGTTTTACCTAACGAAACGTAATTACAGCGTGCTTAGACCTGAAAATAACTAGCAGCACTAGACTTTTTGCCGGTTAGTGCGAAACCGGTTAGTTTAGGGCTGGTGTCAAATCGAAGGCACCAGAGCACATGCTCGCGTGGAACTAGCAGCACGGTGCGGGCGAATCTGTATAGCTGCAACTTATCGCCAAATGTGGACCGGAAACCAGGCAGTGCTATCTCCTCCGAAACCAATCTCCGGTGCCAGATGTTGTCTGAACCGAGATTGAACGGACCATGCAGCCGGTATGGTGGTGCATTGATTTTTGGGGTTGATCTAATCAGCGTCTGCCAAAGCATAACGCTTTTCGCAGTACCCGGGCAGTAGAACGGAGGTCTCGAATGTAAAGCCCGTAGGTCAATGCGATTCCTTGAGTATGGCAACGAAAATCGCCCAGCCTGGCTGAATTCATAGCCAACCACTTCTCAAGCAACTAAGCCGTGAATTGGCGCGTGAAGTTCAAGTCAGTGGACTCTGAATCGTGAAATTCTCGAGAAAGGTTTTTTAGAGCATTGATGAAAGTCGCTGGTGTCCGAAAGTGTCTGCCTTCTGGCTCTAGCGTAGTTTTTCATCATCTGCGTTACGACTGTTACGTATGTTATCGCGTTCAGCTTTCTTGGCCACACAAGATGTGTTCCCGATTTAACCGCATTTAATGGTTTGGGGGCGGCTGCCTGCTGATATCATTCGTTGATCATGTTTTGATCTAGTCGCCAGATGCACTGCCTGCTCATTCGTCCTCATTACGCATTGGGGCCGCTTCGTGATGCGCCACGCGATTTACACTCGTTTGTTGGACGGCCATGCGGTGGGTTCGCGCTCCTCCGCACCCTGCCGACATTGGCGTTGCGCGCGCCAGCTGGCGGCGCCAATTCGTGACTCAATTTTGTATGTTGCCCACCAGGTGCCTCCGCCGCGCCCGGCGCCGCCCAAGAGTGTGCCGGCCCGGCCGCCGCCGCCCACGTTCGCGGCCAAACCGGAACCGGCCGTGGCCGCCGGAGGGTTCGCCGACTTCGCCAACTTCGACCAGGTGCGCGGGGTTTGGTGTGAGGAAGAGGTGGTGGTGGTGGTGGTGGTGGGGCGCTGAGCGCGGTGGGGCCGAGCTGGGCTGGACTGGACTCCCCGCCACCCGGGGCGCCGACACAGCCCCGAGAAGACATCTTCCCGAATCTGACGTCCGCTCAGGGAAAGTGCTGGACTCTGGATGTCGCAAGAATCTCTGACGAGATTAGCCGGATCCGTTTGTGGAATCTCCATCACCCGTCTGGCGTCGGGTATGCCCAGTAAATAGTCACGAGCTGGCGCCCGGGCCGCCTGCACGTGAGTGCTGTGCTTATGTCGCCCCCCCCCCCCTCCCCCACTCCCATCCCCCGCTGAACAGGGCGCGGAGCCAGCCATGCCTGCGGCCGTGGACTGGCGCCCCTGGAGTGGCGCCCCTGCCTGTAGCAGGGCGTGGAGATGACGGCGGCCCACTTGACGTGTCCCTCTCCAGCCAGTCTGGACTAACCCAGACGTGTCCCTGCAGCCAGTCTAGACTAACCCGTTCGGCGCAAACCGAGTGCCTGCGTACGGTAGTGGTGGTGGAAGAGGTGGTTGGTGCGTTTGTTGCGTCTGCCTGATCCCATTAACAGCCGTGTTGCCTTCCAGTGACGTGCTACTCACACCTTGGACGCGACTAGCTGTCGCTCCAGGTATTGTACTTCGCTTTAACCCGCCGTTTGAGTGTCGTGAAGATCTGCGCTAGTTTTTGCTCACGCTGTACACAACAGTCCCCTCCGTTCGCCCTCCTTTCTTTTCCGCTCTTTGTCACGGTCTCTTGGCTAACTTCATCTTCCTTTTGTTTGATCTTTCCTCTCACTCCCTCTTTCCATTCGCTATTATTTCTCCTCACCTGCCGGTCTCCCGTCGTCTAAATTCTGGCCATCTCTTGCCGCCTGAACCCTGCCTGTCTCCAACTGTATCAATCCTGCTGGTCCCGTTGTTTTAATCCTGTCGGCCTCTTTGCCGTCTGAGCCATGCCGGTCTCCCGCCGCCTGAGCCATGCCGGCGTTCCGCTGTCTGAGCCATGCCGGTCTTCCGCTGTCTGAGCCATGCCGGTCTCCCGCCGCCTGAGCCATGCCGGCGTTCCGCTGTCTGAGCCATGCCGGTCTTCCGCTGTCTGAGCCATGCCGGTGTTCCTCTGTCTGAGCCATGCCGGTCTTCCGCTATCTGAGCCATGCCGGTCTCCCGCCGTTTGAGCCCAGTCCCTTTCTCGCACCTTCTCCCGACGTACACGGTGCATGGTTGCAGCGGCGGCACGTTTGGTTGTGACCAGCGGAGCAGACGGGCTGGCGGCGCGGCGGCGCGGTCACGTGTGCCCTGGCTATGACCTCGCCCCCGCCCCAAGCGAGTCGCTCTCGTCACCGCCGAGCGCGCCACGCCAATCACCGCCGTTCTCACTGAGCCCACGTGCAGCATGCGGCAACGCACGCTGCGTGTGTTGTGCGGAGTGGTAGTTCGTAAAGAGTAGTGACTCATCGCTTGTAGAGGTTAGAGGGCCGGCCTCAGTCAGTGCACCACAGCGTGTACTGGCGCCGCTAATCGAGCCCGTACGCGTGGCGCCGCGTGTGGCGCGCCGCGCGGCGCACTGCCAGGACCGGCGCTCCGCACGTCGCGTTCCCACGCTGCGATGTCCCCCGCTCAGTTCCTAACGCGTCATAGATCGTTAGTGCTGTTTTTGGAATGGTTTTGTGCTGATCGTAGCCTTTATGTTTTGCACTGGGTGCTGTTTGCAGCACCAATATGCATGTGCTTTACCTACAAACACGTGTCGCCTGCACTGTTTGCCGTGCAACTCGTTCGTCGTTGGTGAATGCATGATGGGGAAGTTCGCTAGGACGGAGGCTACATCACTTTCGTGTGGGAGTCGTGACGCAAAACACACTGTGTTTTGTAAAGAAGTGTACCTTTTTGTGTGACACCTCGACCAGCACTTGTGTGCCGGCGGCAACAATGCGGGAGCGATGAGCAGTGGTCGGGCGTGACCTTGTCGGTGGCCTCTGTCAATTCGACATCCGTGACCAGCTCGTGACGTGTGTTCCCGTCCAGTGACCTGCCGTTTAGTCACAGTGGCCGACGAGCCGTCGCTGTCAGCGTGGCCCGGATGCAGGGCTCGCCTGAGCGACGCCCCCTGCGGTGGTACCGCGCCACCGGAGCCCGTTCGGTGTCTGGGGTGTCAGCCGCCTGGTCCGCCGCCGACGCTGAGTGCCGCGCCTCGTGTTGCAGTTCACCAGCGGCTCCGGCGACGCCTGGTCGGCGCCAACGTCGCCCGCGCCGCCGCCGCCGACTTTCGCCATCTCTGACCCGTTCTCCGCGCACGACCCGTTCGCCGGCGCCGACCCGTTCGGCGCCGCCGACCCGGGCGCCGACCTGTTCGACGGCGCCGGCGCCGACCCGTTCGCCGGCGCCGACCCGTTCTCGGGCGCCGACCCGTTCGGCGCCAGCGACCCGTTCGCGGCGTCCGGCGGCCGGGACTCCGGCTGTCTGACGCAGTCGTCGACGATGGAGTTCGAGCGGCCGGCAGCCGGCCGTCGTGACCCGTTCGAGCCGGTGTCGGCGCGCTCGCGCTCCTACACGCCGTCGCCGGTGGTGGGCGCCGGCCTGCCGCTGGCGGCTCGCTCCGCCTCGGCGCGCGCCACGCCGGCCGGCGAGCTGGAGCGCAGCGGCGGCAGTCCCAGCACGGTGCTATAGCCGGCCAGCGCCCTCTGGCGGAGGGTGGAGGCGCCACCCCGCCGACGATTGGTTGCTTTCGCTTCCCCCGGCCTCCACCGAAGCGCAACGCTGAGTTTATGCTAACCGTAGGCGCCATTTGTATTGATTCGTCATAATTTACGGACAGAGCGACATCCATTTTCAGCCTCGCATTGACTTTCCACGAATGCAGCGATACGTCGATCCGTCTGTCCCCCGGCGAAGTCGAATCAAATGGGACAGACGCCATTCACTAGCTTGACCACCATGCCGCATGCTTCCCTAGTTGGACAGTGCTCCGTTCGGGGCCTTCGTTTTTAGCTGGACGGTGCACGTATGCAGATGGCTGGCCACCATGACCGAGTGTGGGGGCGGCCGGAGGCAGGACGGGTGTGATGGTGCGCGTGGTACGCCCGCGGGGGGTGCATGAACCGCCCGCGGGCCGCAGGGTATCCTTATCAGCGGCTAGACGGCGCACCCGTGTGTGTGTGAGAGAGAGAGAGAGGTCCGTCGGACCGTGTAGTCGGTGTGGTATAGCGAGCGGTGAGTCGGCAGCGCCGGCAGGCCGCCCCGGCAGCAGCCTGCGGCGGCGGCGGCGCGCCCCACGTGTGCGTCTTGTATGCAGTGAACCGATGCGTCCGTGCTCCCTTCTCTCTGTGGCACCCGTAGGCATGCCCCTAGCTCGTATATTCTCTAGACATCTCGCTGTTTCCGCGGCATGGAGAGGCCGGGAGCCGCTGCTGCCCGGTCGCGGGCCACCTGGACGCCGAGGTGACCTATGGACACCCACCAGGCACCAACAGCTGGACAGGGCAGCCGCCGGCCTGCGCTCGCAGCGTACCGTCGCGCTGTCTGTGTGGTTCACAGGACTGGGGCGGGGCCGAGCGGAGAGGCCGGCAAGGCTCGCCCGCCCTCTGGCTGACGCTGAACTGCTTTCCGCGCAAAATTGTGTGTACGCGTAATTACCACTGAACTGTATGTAAACGGGCAATTACTCTGCATGGCAACTCGGTCGTTCGGTATAAAGGGCTTTGGAAGTCAGCTGCTTACTTATTTGGAGTCGCGATCTGGCTAATGCCCTGTGCATGTCTACATACATACCTGATTGTTGGCTAGTTGTTAACAAGTTTGCCTGAATGTGGTCGCGAACACTGTATACGCCTGCGAAGTAGCCCTCCCCCGAGCCGCAGCTCTAGAGTCAGGTAGGCTGCCGAAGAGCCCGGTTCCAGTGAGGTCCCCGCCAACGGTGAGGATCTACTGGCTGACGCGCGTTTTACTCTATATCTGCCTCCGCCTCATTCCAATCGCGTGGATGGCTCCGCTGTCCAGCGGACGTCTGGTAGAGTCACGGTGTAGATGGGTCGAGTGATGTGATATCCTGTCTCGTACGGTGTCAGTGGTTATACGTACTGTGTAAATATATCAGTCATCGTCTCTCGCTTCTGCTTCGGCGCGTGCCTCGACGACGGGGATTCACGCTGGTGGTTGCCGGACGCCGTGGGGAGGTTTTGAAGGGGACGGCGAGAGGCGGGGGGTGATACGAGCAGCGCCGGTAGGGGATGGGCCGTTCGCGTGCTCTGCTGTCGGGGCCACCGCACGGGCACGTGCCGGGTCTCGAGGCAGGCACGTGGCGGACGTGTCGGGAATGCGTCCGCGTTTCAGTGGCAACGGTCTGCGGTCCAGTCTGTCCGGACGGACACTGAGCCCGCCCAAGTGCCTGGAACGAACGGACTAAGGAGACTTTCCGCCCCGTTTTTTAACATAAATGTTAAAAGCGGTACTTAGACAATTTTCAGAGCCTGGCACGATGGCAACAACCGGGAGGGAGGGAAGGGGGCGGGGGGTTGCGAGGGACTTCTCGCAGCCGGGAGAATTAGCCGCCCTCGGTTGCCCGCACAATGAATTGCGCCCGATGTCGCATTACATATGATCGATCGATTTTCCCTGGGAAGCCAGACCACCTGAGCGTCTGCGCATGGACAGCTGCACCGCTCCGTGGGCCGTGCTTCCTCACCCAGAAGGAAACGAGGCTTTCCGTTTCGGAGAAGGGTCTTTTGCGACGCTTGTGAAATGCGCTGACTGGGGAGGGAACTGGGAGGGTTTTGGGCGAACACCCACGATAGTTGGTTTGCAGAGGATGCCGCGGACTGGAGATGGCAAATCATGTTCCTGGAAGTGATATCTGAGATCCCAAGAGAAGCGTCGCGACAGCAGCCAGGAGCGGAGTAGGCTGAGCAGCCTACTCTCGAAAACTTGCAGAGCATGCCCGACTGATGAAAACCTCATACCCGAAAAAGGGCCTTCAGGTACCAATTTTCAGCATTATGAGCTGAAAGTTGTGTTAAGTTAACGTTTGTCAGAACACCACTTTAATACAAGAGGTACTGGTTAAACGACGCTGTAATGCTAGATATCGATTATACTGGCAGTACTCAGCATTTCGATCTGCGCTCACCCTCAAGAGTGGCAAGGGCTCAGAAAGGTTCACCAAAATTTTACACTTGAAGGGTAAGACACTTGGGTCCAGAAAACGCTCCCAATGTACGCAGACACTACCCGTAAAAGATGCCCCCAAATTCAGAAAGCATCCAAGCTCTCAACGCTCCGCATTCAGTTCAACGTTAAATGCTGGAAAAACAACACAGCTCAGCAGGAATTTGTTGGCCATTGAAAGCTGTGCGCCCAAGGCTGAATGTACAAGCTCACCGCTGGCCTGATTTAAACAACACTTCAGGGTTATGTAAATGCCTGAGGTTCAGGCCATTTTTATGGTGGCTGATAAACGGCAAGAAATGTTCTTGCGTGATACTCTGTGTCGGATATTGCAAACTTACGACTCGGCTGCTTGTGTTTTTTTCTGCAGCCTTATGTTGAACGGTATGTGGCGTGCTGGGAACTTGGATTATTCATCCGGTTAACATCCTTTAGTGAGTGTGCGCAAATTGGGATTTCGTAGATTTTCTGGATTCGCGAGTCTTTATTTTTCGTTGTAATATCTTGCCAAGTTTTCCTGAGTCCCTGTCACTCTCAATGATGAATACAGTCGAAATATTGAAAACTGTAAATAAAATCGTTATTTGGCGTTACAACGTAGTCTAACCATTACCTTCTGGCATACTGAAGGTTGATAACTCAACATAAGAAATTTCAACCTAGAAAACCCCATGCTCGCAATACGGCGCTAACAAACCGCGGGCAGTCGTGGCGACACCAGCTAGGCGCCGTGATCCAGTCACATCCGTTGGCGGCGACATAATCCTGCGTCGGCGGGTTCCCCAGCCGGCGTGTACACCGGAGAACGGCTCCGAAGCGTGGGGAATGCGACCCATCTTCCCGCTGCGCGTGCTGGCGGCGTGAGGGGCCTGGAATGTTCAGCGGAAGCTGACTTTTCACCCTTCATGTACGGCTTCAATCAGCTGGTCTCATGGCGTCATCGTTCACGTGAAGTCCCATAAGCCGATGGCACGGGAAATCTTTACCTACGTGCATGCGTATGGAAGTGAGCATGGTGGAACTGAACACTGTAGGAACTACGAGAGCCTTCACCGGCGAGGTGTTACATGTCAAAATGCTACATGTAGGGGAGGGCGGGGTCATGGCGACAAACCAAACATTTCTTCGTTGGCGTCACCGTTTGCGGTTCCACGTTCCACCTTGGATGCAGAAAAAGAGCGATATAAATGAGCTATTCGATTCCCTGCAGGTTTGATACTCTATGCACGGTGCGGTGCATAGAAGGAGCTGGCGCGGATTGATCTGCTCACACATAATCTGAGGTGTTCGAGCCTAGATTCCAGTTGGGTTTGGCTCTGTGGTTACACACGACGCGCGCTGTTTAATTTTGTGGCCGTGTTATGTGGCCTGTGGCACCTGCGTTCATATTTAGACTTAAAGCTGGGATTGGGTGAGGAAATGCACCAAGCTGTGGATCACGGTGCATTCACAGCATCTGAATTATGCTCAGATCGAGAGTAAACTGTTCATATCAGTGAGAACATTTTGCTTTTATAGCTAAGCACCACCATATTTTGTAAGCAGACAGTACTGAACTTCCTGTCCAGCGACTGCATGCGTGGAAGACGACAAGGAGGATAGCTAACGTAATTTCAATAGAAAACGAAAAGGTGGATGGACGGTAGCGGAGGCATTTGAATGACCCGACCTCGCGCAATAGGAACAAAGGGAAGACGTGCTGATGACATCCACAGGCAAGGCAAGCAGGCATCTCGCAGAACGTGATGCGCAATGAAGAATGCGGCATGGGAATCGCGTCAGGTGTGGGTTTCCCATCTTGTTGGGTCTAGAAAATCTGAGGCAGGCTAGACTGCCTCAGGCGGAACCGGATGCTGCCGCACTATGTTCAATGTTGCTGATCGCAGCGTCCAGGTCGAGGCATAGCGATGATTTCCGATGACTGAAAACGCCTCAAACATGTTGCCTGGTGGCATGTGTTAGATCAGATAGGTGTTTGCATGCATGTAAATAGCGTTTCTAGATGGCTTTCAACTGCTAAAAAAGCATGAGCTCCCCGAGTCTGCATAACGGTAAAGCAGAACTCCGACAGTCCTCTCTCTGGTAGATTTGCGCCTTCCTAAGGGGAACATCCCGAATCGGAAACGTGGACTCGTAATGTGATCCGTTCACTAGTAGAAAATGTACCAGAAACAAAGCAAAAGTTCCGAGCGTTGTAACTCCATGAGAAGGCCTTGGGCGTGTCTTTAGACCGTGCCTTTGATGGAGAGGCTGCCTTCAAATCATCGATGTCGTTTAGAAGCCCGACCATTTGAAGGATAGTGGGCTAATATTCCATGTCGTCGGTGTAAACATACATTTGTTGCTTGACACAACTAGGTAGGAGAGTGAACTTGGCACGATGGTCAAAAATCATACCCATATCAAGCGTTAACACTCAACAGAACAACACCACCGGCAGTTCAAGGTGTGCATCTCACGAACACCCTTTTTGGCATAGCCATTCTCCACGCACTCCCGCGCATTCACAGAGGCAGGTTCCCATGCCTCCTGCCATTACAAGCGAGGCAGAGGACCGGGCGGGCCTTGCTCCAACAGCGAAAATGTAAGCCTTGGCGGCCTGGCCGCGCCTGTCCTGACCGTGGTGCTTGCTGGGAGGTGGTGCGAGAGGACGGGGCGGCACAGCTCTCAAGTTAACGCCTTTAGCCCATCGTCCCATCATGGCTAGATGTATGTTGTGCATGGACAGCCATCCGGTGCTTTGTTCTGAGTCATGCTTTGGCAGTGCCGGAAATGTCCATGTTGGGTAATTAGTCATGCTTTGGCAGTGCTGGAAATGTCTATGTTGGGTAATTAGTCGTGCTTTGGCGGTGCTGGAAGTGTCCATGTTGGGTAATTAGTCATGATTTGGCAGTGCTGGAAATGTCTATGTTGGGTAATTAGTCATGCTTTGGCAGTGCTGGAAATGTCCATGTTGGGTGATTAGTCATGCTTTGGCAATGGTGGAAATATCCATGTTGGGTAATTAGTCGTGCTTCGGCAGTGCTGGAAATGTCTATGTTGGGTAATTAGTCATGCTTTGGCAGTGCTGGAAATGTCTATGTTGGGTAATTAGTCATGCTTTGGCAGTGCTGGAAATGTCAATGTTGGGTAATTAGCTGTCAACATGATCTAGGTTGACTGATCTTTGCAAACAATGTAATCGTGCTAGTAGACGTTAACAAATGTCTGTAGTAATAACGACAGGGCATGAGGCTTCCAATGACAAAGACGAGACAGACAATTATATTGGGAGCTACAATGAGACGACAATTTTGAGGTAAGTCTCTTACAGTATGACTACGATCTTCTGCTTTTCTGACCGCTGGCGTCATATACATGGACAGCTATGGTATTTAAGAGTCATGCCTAGATCTGATCAGGGGCGATGTCTGTAAAATGGCTTTGTACTTATTGCTTCGATGCCAAGTTCTTACACCTGTTCTAGTGCTTGTTGTGGTGATCTGCGCAACAACAGTATTTACAACATTACTTTCACGCGCAAAACAAATCGTGGCGGGGATGGGGACAGGTATCATATAAAGGAGGTGCATGGATTCCGCTCTTTTAACTAATTTGTGCGCATCGGCGCAGAAGTTGTGGCGTCAGATCTCGGTTGGTAATCAGATTGATCCCCTTTTTGGCACATCTACAGCTACCGCCGGGAAAAATAAAAGACCAATGTGTCATTTCATCCGGCATCCAACAAGTAACATCCAATCCGGCGTTTTAAACCAGATTATCAGTCGTCTTTATGAGCACGTAGGTAATCTGAACTAAAAGCTTCTTCGTTCAACCCCTGTTGATCACACCTGGATCCATCTATAACGCTTCATAGCCGTACATTTCACAAAGCTTTTGTTTCTGACTGCATGCAGCATTTGCAACGGTCTTTAGACATAATAAGTAGGGTAGTTTGAAAAGCATGAGCCAGACAACAAATGTTCTCCCTAACACCACACAGATGCACTCGCCGCCCGCACAAAAACAGCGCATGCGCATCACATCGCGCTCTATGCGGGTGCCTGAATTCGTTCTTTCATGCGAATCGCTGTTATGATGCACTACGCTCGCGCCCTTACACATTATGTTTACCCCACTACGTCTTTCCAGTGAACTCTTGACAACATTTTTACGATTTTTACATGCCTAAAGAAAGTTTATTTTCCGGCGTTCGTCAGTCGGTGTTCGGCGCCATGGGCTAAAACGTTACCCTAATGAAGTGACCTCAGATGACTCTGACCTACCACTGGGCCCGTGTTATCACAACCTTGCACAACTATCCCAGCGTAAAGAGAAGCTTTCTCACGAAGAAGGCGTCATAGGAATTAGCAGAAGATGCCGTAGTTACCTAAGCACCTAGCCCACAAGATATTTGTTGCTTGGCCAAAGCTCTTCAGATCGTTTTCAGCATCCCACGCCAAGTAATAACAACAAAACTATGAAGCATCAAACGGTCGTCGGTCAGATATCACTTGGGGAAGTACACCATCCGATGATGTTAGCGTCAAACGAGGCGATCGTCATCTGCAAGAAGAAAAATGATAACCAATGGGGTCAGTTAGTCCCATCGACCCAAAGGCGTGCATGTAGGCGCGTGATGCTCGCGCGGGCAACACTGGCCGAGCATGCCCAGCCGACCAGAGCTGCGAGGCGGCTCAGCGGCCGGCCCGCAGCTGACGCGCTCCGAGGCGCGCCGTCGCCCGTCGCCTGTCGGACTTCCCCGGCCCGCGGGCGCTCGGACGAACCCCTCCCCACCGGGCTTCCGGCGCAGCACGCGGCGGGGCCGGCCGGGCCGGGCCGGGCTGGGCCGGGCCGACCCGGCATACGGCTTCCCGTGCCCCGGGCGGGGGACATGGCTACGGCTTCCTTTTGCCGGTCTTCAAAACTAGATAGCCCGATCCTGTTAGTTCCCGCTACAAAGCTGATAAATACGGCCCGGCCGTGTCCAGACGTGTGGAAGCCGGCCTGTGTAGCACTGGACTGGACAGTGGCACCTGGACTCGACTGGTGCACACTTGGCGGCGGAGGTCAGGTAAGGGATGCTTCACAGGGGTGGAGACGGTGACGTTGTGGAAGGGTGACGGCTTGTTGGGAACTCTTCTACCGGTATGGCTTCATTCAGTGATTGACCGATTGCAGTGTGCAGATGCTGATTGCGATGTGCATACTATGCATACTACACACACATACACACACACACATATGTAGCTATGCACTGCATGGGTGCAACGTGCTTGAGTGCAAACGCTGGTTCTTTTTTCGTGGTTCAAATAATGTCGCAACGCGAATGGCCTTCCAATTTTCGATGTCTTTATTCAAATAATTATATACGAGTGGCGTTCCACCTTGCAACATACATTTGATTTATGCATGTAAGATATCCTTGCATGCATGATACCAGACCTATGCAAGCTATTGTTTCATTCACTTAAGGATCACAGGCCACGGTGCCTAGTCACAAAGGCATAAACGATTAAAAAATGTAAAAGCCCGTTCTGAAAGCAAAAGCCACTTCCGTTTTTGGTATTCAACGGCAACGGCCATGTGACCTAAAGAAGCATAATAAATTCGCCGCTTTCACGTGCGCTTACTGCGCGGAATGTTCAAATAATGTCAAAAATGAAAACCTGCATTCATATGTTCTGAGTAGTTCGAGATCATCTCAGCGCATTAAGACATGTTAGGGTATTCCAAAAGGTATAGTCAGATGCATTCGTAAAATCGGGTATTACAGGTATAATGGGGATGGGACCCATGCAGTAAGGAGCATGGACGTTGTACCGGAATTATCACCTTCTAAAATAGGTCCTAACGCGTGCCGATAGCTTTCACTCATCTGTACATATATCTCATTGAACTACATGGCGCATGTTATATGTCTGACCCATGGCCAAGCCTGACGCATGAGATGGGTCGGTATATTTACGACGCCTCACAAGAAAATCCTTACACACAGTTAGTTAACCTTAAGCAGTTGTGCAGCGTCAATAATCTCCAATCCTGATCAAGACCTGCTTTAAGCTCTTCTATTACCTCCATAAACATGCAAGGACTCTGACGAGGTTAAATGAAACCGACCCCAAGCTTGGATTATTCTTTACTTTCGGTGCTCTCCAGATGAATGTAACCGGTCTTCAGCACTGCCGGGAGAGTTGTTGAGAATAGAGCATATTGATAGGTTGAAGAGAAGGATATCGACATAGCAAATATGTGCACCCGTGTTAGCGTTTTACGGTCACCCGACCAGAGACCGGCCGTCTTTGGACAGCTCATTATGAGCACAACACGATGCAACGTCTGGTGCCGCGGCGTGGCTGAACAGCGCAAGCAACCAACGTTCGGCTCCACTTCAGCTACTGGACACGGCACAAGAAGAGATTTTACACTCTTGTGCGTGTGACAGCGGCTATTGTGGTGTCGTCTTCCATCGAGCAGCCGTACGGGAGCTTCGCGAGTTTATCAGCAGCAAGTTCTGTCACGAAGACTTCGATATCCTCCTTCGCCCCAACTCCAGGAAGACGGGATGACGTCAAACCCACAAATACCATTTAAGTTCACTTGAGGAAAGCCACAGTGGATTCGTTAGTATTCAGCCATCTTCGCGCGGTGTCAGTCTGTCGGCTTTCCGAGACAAAATTATCTACTGGATCTCCTTCCGTGCGTGCATTACCACCGCACGACGGCACTCCACACTAATCCTGGATGGATTCCGAAGAATGCCTCTTTGACGGTCTCACATGTACTAGACGGAAAGAGATGAATGGGATTATCTGGGGCTGCAAAGGCGTTTTACTCAATCTTCGGTCCGTCAAAGCGACAATTCAGAAGTCACGGCGTCCGACATTGTGGAGAGGTCGTATGATGTGGACCTCTCAACGCGTTTTTGAAGACGTAAAGCATTACAATACATCACGTATCATGAGGTAACATGAATAACGTCATACAATTTCTGATTTGAAATGGTTTATAAAGCTTGCACGGCGTCAGTGCGTTAATTTGATCAGTTTGATAGCATCACAGCAAGACTCGTGACCGCATACAAACATCCTTGTGACCCGCAAGGATCGTTTGACAATATTAGGCGAAAATGCCCCATCCCGAAAGATTATTCGACGAAACTCAAGAAAAGATCCAAGGCACTGCAAGATTCTTAGTCGAAGTCGAAGTTTGAAAATGCATCCAGGAATCCAGAAGACCATTCAAATTAATTTGAAAATAAACCCTGGATCCTGGCAGATCCGCTATTCAGGTCTTAGGGACCTGACCTCAGGGATAATTTCTGAAGTCTATAATACACACACCCTCTTGGCCCTGCGGCACACGTGATCCGCCTAAGTCCACAAAGTTTTGCCAGACTGGAGGTTAGTTACAACGAGCTGATGTAGGTCAAAACATTAAGAAATATTTGCCGTAGGTATTGGGCAGGGTTTATAAATGAGCAGGGTTTATGTCACCATCAATCTAAATTAATGGACGTAAGTAACAACCACTGACTTTGAGAACCCGGTATCATGACCATTGTGAGACGTCCAGCATATCATGAGGGCCTCAATACCCCGACGCTTGCAACTTCCGCTGGTACGTATGGGGAATGTGCGGGAGGAATTGCCCCGGTCATGATATACAAATAACCACGACAGGCGAGTCAGATACTACATGGAGCAGCCAACTCATGGACAAAAAAGTAAAACACCAACTCATTCGACTCTTCATTCGAAATCTCAATACATTTGCGTACAGACGGCAAAGCAAATTTGTTTGACCGATGGGCTATAAGATGCTCATGCACATACATTAGCAATCCTTTCCTGATCTCACGTACGTACAGTGGGTATAAACGACACATTTATACCGTTCTGTTAGTTATGCATGATATTTGGTATTGTGCCGGATGTACTGGTCCTCGAATTTCCTTGAAAGCTGCATTTTCCAAAATTATCCACGGCATTGCATTTCATCATTGCAACCTAGTTGGCTGCAGATTGTGAAATGGATTAATTTGCCGCAGGAAGGCTCTCGGAAATCTGCTCACAAGTCCCAATGAGATCCGAATGCTTATTAGGTAGCGTGCGCACAGAACGGTGTATTTGTGGTGCTGCAATTTGGCTCTTGGGCTTCTACACATTGCTTTCCTTTGCTTACTACAGTAGTTAATTAAACAATCGCACGACGATTCAAAGGTCGACTGTCTCTAAAAAATATTCCTACCGTCAGATTTAAGGACATTGCAAGACATGTTGGTACATGGCTTAAGACAACATGGCTATCCTCCGTCCTTTGCACCGCGTGGTATCTGAACTTTTTTATTCTCTTTTTGCGTGGAAAGCATCCCTTTTATCAGACATCGCTCGGCGCGCGAAACAAATACAGCAATTGCGGTCTTGCGGCCCCGTAGTAACACATTGTGGCCCGAGTGTAAAATATGTAGTAAAATATTGTGGCCTGAGGTCAGGGGTTGCTGGCCCTGCATCGTTCCGTTAATTGTGCGCTGTCTTAGTCTGCCGCGAATCAAGTAGCGTTTTTTCTTTTGTTTTGCGTCGCATTGCGTCGAAGTTATTCAGGCCGCCAGGGGATACCGTATGGACCTAGTCATGACGTTTTTGCTGATTCGAGGACGACGGGTGTCATTTAGGAGTCATTTGTCAGCCACGCATCTTCCTTGGTGTTTTGAGGATATGTTAGCGTTTCAGTTCCCCTCAAACCCAATTTTTACTCACGGTAGGTATTGAGCACGATCTGGTCGGTTAGATATGATCCCTAGAACCCTTTAGACCCTTGGGGGTCAAATGGACGGAGATACCACAGAAAAGTCTCAGAGGCTCCACTAAGGTGTCATACCGTGTATGTTGTGAACATTTCAGATCCATCGATAGGGAACACCAATAAGTATTTATATTCAGACTCGAAGGTGTATGGAGTACTGTGCGCGAGACTTCGGGCTGCGTTTTGCAGTGCAATATCGGCCTGTACATACTTCCTATGCGATATTGACTTTTATATACTTCCTATGCAATATCGGCTTGAACATACCTCCTACAATGTTGTCAAAAGCAGTGGATTCAACAGTGATATGACCACTGTAATGGTCATTGTCTTCATCTAGCTATTTCGTTGAATTTTGAGAGCTTGGCAATGTGTTGAGCTGTGACATGAGGCCAGACAGCAACCCCCGGAATTCATATTTTTGGGTATGTATCATCAATTCTGGAAACTACAAGCTCATGGCCAGAACAAAAGCAGTTTGATGGTCAAGTGCAACTATACGCATTGGGAGAGCCAGGTATATCTGCTCGCAGAATCGTCGGTGGCGCTCCAATTGCTTATTGCCTAGTTACTGCCCAGACCATAGGGGGCTAATTAATGGGTAGGGCAGCCATCGCTAGAACTTCTGAAAAAGTTAACCCCACGGTGCTGCCTCAATTCCAAAATATTAAAACCCAGCTTTACATCTACACCGACCCTTCTCTACTGCCGGTGGTTGAGTGGTGAAAGATGACCGATTTATATGGTGACAAAGATAATATATTTATTCATGCGTTTTGGTCAATGGCACTACGTCACAGCGCTGCTTCATGTGGATAAGGCCACGCAACGCTTCATCCCGTTAACAGCATCGTTTCGAGACCATCGGGTCGATCCTGTGTTGAGCTACCTTTACTATAATAAATCGGGTGATGAAATGCATGAACTGAGATGAATTACCGTACATTCTGACGGGTTGCATAAATCTGTAACATATCCTCGCAACATATATCATTCAGGTTACTTTTGAGTTTTATGACGCTTGGGAAGGAATACGATTGAACACATTTTAAGCTTCAACAACTCGAAATCTGAAGGTGATACCATGAGCCTCGTTGGTGTTAACCACAAGGTAGGGAGACCAAGCAACAGGACTGCGTGCTGCCAGAGCCGTGTAGCGGTGCAGGGCATCTCGTCATGCAAGTTCACGATCTTTCACATCCATTCGCAATCCAGCATATCCTCGCTGTGTTTGGGTCGCACGATCATGGCTGGCTCAGCGCTCCTTGGCTTCTTTCAGTATCTTGTGATCAATCTCAGCTGGTCAGCCTCCCATTAAAACAGCAATTATAAACAGGATTCCTTTTATTACGTGTTTGCCTGCGCGGCAAAATAAAACAACGCCCCTATTCACAGTGTATGCAGACACGTGCCCATCTTGGTGGCACGCCGTGTAACCCCCGCATGGAAAACTTACCAACAGGCGAGCATAATCCCGTTCCAATGAGCCCGGACCGGCGCGGGTGTCTGTGCTCACCGCGGCGTCACCGGCCCGATGAGCGGGTGCCGGTCGCCGTCGCGACCGACGGCAGCCCCGCCGGCGCCGGCGGCCGCGCCAGGGGCGCCGGCGGCCGGCGCGCGCCACGCCCCGCGGCAGTGGGGGCAGTGTGAACGATGGCTGGAGGCGGCCGGCGGCGCCGGGTGGCGGTCGCCGCCGGCCGGGCGCCCGCTCGCTGTGGCGCGGGACTCGGAGAGAGGGTGGCACCGGGTCACTCGGCTGCCGCCTCGACCGCCTCGCCGGCCGGCGGCGCCGCCTCCTCGGCGCCGGCTGGGGCCTCCTCGGCGGCTGGGGCCTCCTCGGCGGCTGGGGCCTCGTCACCGTCGGCTGGGACCTCGTCGCCGGCTGGGGCGGTACGGAGTCGGTCAGAGTCCCGCCGGAGTATGCGCATGCGCGAGCAGTCTCTGGCCATCACCTGCCTGACAGCCAACGTCGTATGTGCGACAGCTGGCAGGGTGCTTAGGTCCAGAAAAGGACAAATTGCTCGCAACGTACCGCATAATCGGCTCGTAAAACTTACGCTTATCCCCAGTACTTCAGTGGAAAAGAGCGCCGATTATGGAACTGTCAATAGTGTTTAAGAAACCTTTCATTTGGCTGGCGCCACCTGGAACACATTGGACACGACTGGATGAAAAAGAGGACCCAAGTGCATGCTCAAATCTACTCATTTTGGGTGCGAACTCGACGCACTTGACAAGGTGGCGCACCGAGCAACACTTCCAGCCGAAGGCGATGTGCGAAAACGATTTGGTTTTATTGGCGCATTATAAATGTACAGTGATTCCGACGTAAATGCAATCCTTTAACAGTTCAAGCGCCGAAGCCGGCGCTTGGACAATGACATGACAAATCTGGAAGCCAGATATAGAGACTTAAAAAAGAAAAGGAAACCAAAATCCAGTAATTTTCAGTGGTTAGTCAATGATGTGCGTCTCGACTAATACGATAAGGGAAGTCTTAACTGTTTTTACCACAGGAGAACAGAGAGGTGAGTCATCCGTTTCTGACGAGCCGTGTTTTGTGAAGCAGTTTGCTCGCATGACCCACAACTTTCAGCGTGCGCACGCTCACACGAGGGTCGCAGCTTCGCACGCCCGGAATAACTTGTTGAGTTTTGCTTTCCTCGCTTAGGAAAGGGCTAAAAACGGTTCACATTGTCTTGTACGTAGATACACCGCATTCTACTAAAACCATGCATTCACTGCACCTACCATTATACTAACTATGGCTGCATGGTAAATTAAGTCTGAGTATAAATAAATCCTTGGTGCCCCTACTGCTTCATTACACAGCCCACTACCCAGTGCATTCAAAAGACCCCGCCAGAGCTGGCACGGGGGGGGGGAAGGGGTCGAGCACACACACACAGATGGGCCGCAGACTCAGCCATGGACAGCACGCCACGGCACGGCGGCGCGCGGCAGGAACGATCCAGCACCGTGCTCCGAGTCGGCACGTTTGCGCTTCTGTGACGTCACTGGACCAGCGGACTGACCTTCGGCCGGCGCGGCGTCGGCACCCTCCTGCGCCGCCTCCGCTTCATCCTCCTGCAGAACACGGCAGCGGCTTACGGGGGTGACAGGGCGCAGCTGCTCACTTATTGCCAGTCGCCAGCCTAACGATCAATCCTCTCGTGACGGCAACGATGTTGAGGAGCTGGTTTGCTATGTGGTATTCGCTCCGTATTCGGTTACGCTATGATAGTCACATTCCCGTCCATTCCACCAGTGCGGGGCGGGATTCCCCTCGCTTCTGGCAATGCGCAAGGAGCTCCCGACAGGGCCGAAGCCAGACGCATGTGCGCACGCACGCCACACGTACGAAATGTTATGTCAACTGGCATGAGACAGGTGGACGTTATCTCTAGTCAAGAACAGAGCTGCAAATGTACGTTACTAAGACGAGAACGGCTTAGGAAACGACACTGAAAGACTCAGCTCACAAAAGTAACCCATGATTACCACGATTAAGCTGCAAACGTGAACGACAGCAGGGCGTAGATTCGTATAATGCGAAATTCCGTCTTCAACGGTATTTCTCTTCCGTTTTTGTCATAAACTAGCAGAACAACTCAGGCACAACACAAAATATTTGAAGATTACTTCCCACGGGCATAAAGTTCTAAGAAGTCAAAGACAGAAAATTAATACAATTCAAACAAAACGAGTTATCAGCTACGATATGTCCTTTTGCAATGCCGGCCTCCGACATTTACCACCCACGTTTGTGGAATTTCGAGTCACCTTGCGGTAATACGAGATAGCTAAGTATTCCTACAATGACGGTTAGCAAGCGTTGCGATGGCATGCATGCACAGCACCTACATCAGTCTAACTCAGGACAGATATCTAACCGGAGCCGTCAGCCCGGCGGGCTACACACATACATACCTGGAAGTGGTCTACCGTCTACACCTGGCCGCTGTCCGGCTCTCGGGCAGCTTCCGGGTCGCGTCAGTCTCCAGCAGGCACACGCTACACTACAGGCCGCCAGCTCTCCGTGTAATTTCGACCGAATGCAGTGCGTGCGCAGCAGTCGGCGGGCAGCGGCGCGGAGCATGCTCGCCGTCCGGGCGGCGCTCGGGCTGCTCGCACCGTCCGCGGCCGGCTCTCGCTCGGCCGGCGGCGGCTACGCTAGTCACACTCTGCGGCGGCGCGAGCGGCCGCGACGTCGCAGCTGCCGGGGCGGGTCGGCGCCGCACGCCGCCGGGGGCAGGCGGCGCCCGGCCGGCACCAGGACAGCGCCGGCGCGGCCGCGCGCGCGGGCTCGGCCGCCTACAGAGCTACCGCGAATCTAGTGTTCCGTTAGCTGCCGCGGACGCGAGCGCGGCAAGGAGACCAGGTGAAGAACTACGATGGCTGCTAAGACAGGAGCTGACGCGCTAGACGCGCAGGCTACGACAGCTGCAGGCGGCCACACTGGGCCGTGGTCGAGCCGAATCTTGCGAACAAACAATACATGTACGGGACGAGGCCTCGCCTGGCCAAACGTATCTTTAGGAGACGGATTCGGGCTCTGGACCACTAAGAGTCAGAGCGGTTTAGACAAAGGCGGACATTCCGAACGGAGTGGCAATTTTAGCGGAGGTTCCAGGTACACATCTCCACTACGCTGCCGCTACCTTCTTCTCCTCGTCGTGCTTTGGCGCCCACTCGGGTTTGCCGGCCTAGAAACGAAAGCCTTGTGTCAGTGCTCTGGTACTGTAAAAATACTCGCGACACCAAATTATTGCAAAAAGTGCAAGCAGTGCCGGGGTACAGGCGCTTTCTTTCTCGTCCAGACATGTAAGCCTCCACATCTATTTGTTTCGAAAATAAAATAACATGATGCAAAATGCACTGAAAGCTGTGACGAGGACGATAACGAGTTCTACGTTGGTAAGTGAATAATCACAGTAACAAAAAAAGGCATGAAAAATGCGGGCTCATCCCGAATCATATGAGAAGCTGTGCGGAAGGTAACACTGTTGCATGCTCATCCCTAATAAGTTCAACGAAGAACTTTTGAGGAAGCTTTAGCAGAGGGCGTAACTAGCTCCAAACCAGAACAATGCAAAGGACGCCTTTTTGCCAATCCATTTTTATGTGGTAACATTGACCGGGGGAAAATGAAACACATTTCAAATCATGGCAAAAAAGACATCAGGGCTCCAACTGAGAAAAGATGAAGTGGTCAACGCCGTCCTGCCGTGCACAATGCGAGTTATGCGTCGAACGGTGGAAGTGCGTTCATCAGACATCTCGTTGTAGAAAGCATGCCCGCAGAGTGTTGGAATGTTTGGTAAACGGAAGTTAGTCATAGCAATCTCACCTCATTTGCTGAGTAACCCCTCACCTGGCTCGAAAGCCACACCTCGTCTAGTTTGGTATAAAGTAGAATGGAGCGACTACTACTACCCGCGATGTTACTTTTGGTTTATTACTGTTTGGTGACATTTCGCTTCCGGGGCAGAAACGTGCCAGAATAGTAACAGTGATATACACGAGCGATGGAGCAAAGCTGACAGGACTGTCCGCTCGCCAGCTCAGTAACGGGATGCACGCCCTGGCCATCCGTCGACCGAGGGTTCGGCGCAGCGGACCGCTGGCCGACCGAGGGTTCGGCGCAGCGGACCGCTGGCCGACCGGGGGTTCGGCACGGCGGACCGCTGGCCGACCGGCGGTCCAACATAGCGACCCCACCGAGCGGCGGGCGGGCACGGTGTGTCGCGGCCGGCCACCTCGGACGCGCCGCCGACCGGTGAGCACCCGGAGTCGCCCCCCAATTTATGATCAGTACCGACAGATCACATGACAGCCCAGAGAAGCACAGGCAGGCGATTGGGACACAGACAGAGGCGGGCACACACACTAGACGGCCTTCTTCTGCTGCCACTCCGCCTTCTCTTTGACCTGTAAGGAGAGGAGCGTCGGGGGTCAGGCGGCGCGCGGCGGCGGGCGGCGGCGGCGGCAGCGCCTCGTGACGCACGCCAGCCGCGGGCCCCGCCAGAGCTATTTGCGGCCCGCCAGCTGTGCGGCGAGTGCCCAAGCAAGCGGCGCGACGGCCAAACACAAACGCCACGTCACGCCCCGGCCCCAGCTGCGGCCTCTCGACGGCACGCCGTCAGCTAGCGAGGCGCCGCCAGAGCGAACTGGGTCGCTCGCGGTCGCTTCGGATACACTGGCATCTAGCTGAGCCGTACTGCTACCGGTCCATGCAACGACTGTGGCAGATGTGCCCGAGTGCAACGTATTTACATGGAAATACCAAGGCTTTCCGAAAGCATGCAGCTCGCTACATCTCTTTTTTTGGCAAGACAACTTTCTAAACACGATCTAGACTTATCACGTATCTCTCCGTCATACGCAAGGCGTGCATTTACCAATCACATCCCGTATCCGGCATCAGCGATTACTTTCACAGAAGCATACACATTTAGCAACCGGGTCAATCCACAAATTGATAGGCAAGTCACTCCAACACCGCAGAGGAGCGAGTCACTCAGAAAGCGAACGGGCTCTGGAAGAGGCCAGCATCGACTCACATCCTTGTCGTCGTCGTCCATCGTGAACTCCTTCTTCTTGACCTGCTTGAGCTGGTTCCTGAAGTTGAACTCTGCCGCCTTCTTTTGAAGCTTGGCAAACTTGTTTTCGTATTTGGAGATCTTCTTCAGGGTAGGCTTGATGCTGTCGGAATGGAGTGGAATAATAGCGGACGGTCTGACCAGAGACACAATCTGAACAGAGGTAGGATGACTTCAGACGTGGCTGCACATGTTATCATGCCCATTGTGCACTGATTGACATTACAATCTCTGACTCATGGTCAAAACTGTTGGATCAATAGTGGGTAAAGAATTGAGATTGATTGTTTGGCGACTTTATTCTGAAACAGTTAAGACACCCAAGTGTGTTGAGGTTTCCAATATAATCTTACACATGGCACTGGTTTCAGATGGTATTTTGCAAAGTAAGCATGGATAGAATAATATTTCCATATTCGAATGAGACCACATCGTTGCTACTTACAACTTTCCGCGCAGGTCGTTCACGGAAATGTTGAGCTCGTTGATCTGAAAACATAGTGGCAAGGGTTATGAGACTGATTTTGGAAGCGGTTAGCTTGGTTAAAAGTACATCGAAAATATGAACCAAAATGCAGAAAGGATGTATATCATCCCCATGTTTTGTTTTTTTAACAGAGATCTGCCTCCAATGGACAGGTGGCGCACTGTAACAGTAAAACCAGTTGATACTGCTAGAAGCATATTCACAGATCAACGAAGACGATTGCATCGGCTCGCACGGCTCAGATGTCCACTCGATTCTGGCTGTCGGTGCTCTGAACTATGACCGACATACGCCGCATGATTCAACTGGATCAACACAAACCAATCGCCACAACCCGAAACGCCTATTTGCCATGCACTGCTCTACGGCCCTGATGCAGATACACTTATTCCAGAATGAAGCTTTCAACGCACAGACATACCCGGTGCAGTCGTGACACATTCAGTTAGGTGGGTCGGAGATCACGTTCCAGCGTACGTATATTGTGCATGTCTGCCAACACTTGTTGTATAATGTACGTGTGCATGTTTCCAGGGGATGAAGATGAGGCGCTCGGGGCTGTGCGTGCTGTGACGTTGCCTGGGTCAGCGCATCGTG
Organism: Pollicipes pollicipes; assembly: GCF_011947565.3. Classification (NCBI taxonomy): domain Eukaryota; kingdom Metazoa; phylum Arthropoda; class Thecostraca; order Pollicipedomorpha; family Pollicipedidae; genus Pollicipes; species Pollicipes pollicipes. The sequence continues at coordinate 37,993,718 of NW_023596921.1, forward strand.
CAGACAAACGCAAGAAAGGCAAGCGGGCCGGACCGCATCGCCCTGGTGGCGACAGAGTGCGCCACAGATCTGCAGACCAGAGCTGGCTGCGCCGCGCGACTTTCTCTTCAACTCTTCGGCTACCAGCGGCAGTGCACATGCTCGGGGGCAAAGGCCGAGCTCAGTGGCCAATCACTTGCTTCCCTGTCGCCCGCGAATGACCAATCAGCATTTGCGACGGACTGCAGGCACAGCGGCGCCTGAGCGCTGGGGGACGCCGAGCTGCGTCTGCCTCTGCCTCTGAGCGACGCGCGAGGCCAGCACCAATCCAAGATGGGAAGGCGATGGGTGTAGTGCCATTAGTGAATGCGCTAAGCCAGCCCGCTCATGTGCGCGACTTCGAAGCGGAGTACCGTACAGACCAGTCGCACTGCGGTGGGCCCAGGTTTGATTGAAAAACAAACTTGACCGCCAGTGGCGCCCTGACTGGTGCCGAGTCGCACCACCAGCTTTGCCTGGTGACGAGTGGTGCCGAGTGGTGCGGCACGCGGGCCTTGTCTCCTCGCCATGCACCGCCACACAACGCCAGATGTGACCGTTCTGCACTAAACAACGAGTCGTAGCCCGGGATTTCATGCCGTGCTGCATACGCCTAAGCCGCATCGTTCTCTACGAACCGTGCTCTTCTACACACCTACAGCGTACTACAGTTCGCTGAGCGTACTGTAGCGGGAAGCTGCGCTCGCCTTCGCTACGGCGCAGTGATTGGCTGCGCTGCCCGCCTCAGAAATGCGGCCAATCACTAGCTCATTCTAACTAAAAAGCAGAGAACAGCTCTGCTACAGCAGAACACTGTCTACGATGATACGGATGTCTACTCAGCTAAGTGGTTAAGAGTGATTGATTACCTGGTAGTCTTTTATTTTTACACCCAAATCCGCGTCATATTTGTCACTTTCCAGCTGTGCAATGTGTTCATGGTACTCTCTACAAATTGTTTGTAGTTCGGCTATCATGGAAGAAGAAAAACATCGTTAGCGATATGCACAAGACGCGACAATGCACAGGACCAGACAGCATCAGCTGTCTGGGATGTCCGTCCAGGAAGGCATGTAGTCGGCACGGAGGGAGAAGGTCGGTACACGTCTGGCATGGTCAGTGGTCAGCATGACGTGCGAAGCACAGAGATCTTGTAACGTCAGTGGGAGAGGACCACGGAGGATGCCGCCGACGTCGGAAATCTGTCCCCGTGCTGGGGCAGGCCTGCTTATGACGCTCTTCCTACACACCTGGGCATCCTTAACCTCAACCTCCTGCTCCAAGTCCCACTTTTGACCCTCGAGCTCTTCGATCCGCTGCTGGTACGACTGGCAAACCTGGGTGGTCTCGGCTAGAAACAGGGACACAGTGCTGCCACCAAACTGAACACAGGTCGTGCTGCAGTCCCACAGGAGGTCCTGGTCAGGTGCAAAAATGTTTACCACGCACATTTCCTAGTCTAGCAGACCCGGTAACAAACCTTGCTGGGATTCATAGCTGTCAATAGCAAACTTTGCTACAACGGATGCTTTTTTCTAGTTTTCAATGAGGCAGCATTTGGAATGTTCAACGTTTTTACAGCACGGATGTAAGACAGCTGCCATCGCCAGCCCGGTTTGCACTGGCCCATGCTACGAGACAACTAACGACCATTTTCAAAGACACTCGACGTCCCTGCGACAAAAGCCCGCGTCTGATGCACGTGTTAGTATATACGCTCCGTACAAATTGTGTGTACGAATACATGTACGGCGAAGGAACTGCCACGTTACGACGACCAAAGTGAGAAATGTTTGAGGGTTTACCAACCTGCGTGTGGACTACCATCTGCGCATGGAGAGCATCACAGTAGGTCTATTCCCACATATCGACATGAGTTACCAGACATCTCGGGTTGAAGCAATTATCGTTACAAGTGACCGCGGTACACATCCAAATGAAATGCTACATTTATTGTACATAAACACAGACTACTGTATGATTCAGTGGCAATCAAGCGCACTTTATCCAACACGACATTGCCTAGTGATTTAAGTGCAGCACTCGCAAAGCAGGCAATAAACATTTCGAAGGGGTGAGGATGGCCGCCGCTGGCTGAGGTAATATCTACCTTCATTGGCGCCTTCTGTGTTCTTCTTCTGGCCGCACCTCTGGGCGATGATTCGCCTCCTCTCCTCGGACTTCCTCTCCTGTTCCTTCTTCAGTTCCTCAGCCGCCTTCTTTCTCAGCAGTAGCTGGAGACGGGAGCAGTTTTAAATACGATGGACGTGATTCAATGGCGGTCGTTTATCTTCCTTTTTAGAGTCAGGAGAACGCTAGCGAGCAGTTGACTTTAGTGTGAAGAATGTCTCCAAGTGAAGGACTGCATGATATTCAGACCAGGTTTGCAGAGCGAAACAAACATCCGATGCTGCACACCAGCACAGAAAACTGTCCGCATCACACCGTCACGACCAATGACCTGCACTGACCCTGAAACACGCTGACCACAAAAAACTGGTGAATTGGACACCTTGTGGTAAACAAGGTGCAGGTAAATCTGAACTTTGCAGCCCACATAAGCATCTGGGCGCGAGCAGATGCAAATATTCCTCTGAACGTTCCCCTGGTTAGGCAGTACTCACCCTGAGCTTCTTCTTCCTCTCCGGTGTCATGAAGCCCTTCTTGGCCTTCTTGGCGGCGGAGCTCTCCTCGAGGCGCTTTCGCACCTCGGCCTTCTTCCGGTCCACCTCGGCCCGCTTCTTCTTCTCCTCCTGGAGCCCCACCAGCACGGCGTCAGCACGTGGCGCGCATACAACACGTAAGGGCTCAAGTCATTATAGTAAGCTGTAATGTCGCAGTTGGCCGTGTTTCCTCAAACTGCAAAAGAAGCCGCCGCAGAACGTTGCCAAGCTAGTGGACTTTTTGGTAGGACGTCATGTTTACTGCTCTGGTTATCTATGGTGCCACGTGCTTTTGGAGAATTCCAAAATTCTTTTGGAGAATTTTGGCACGCTAGCATTACACATCTAAGAAACTATCTGCAGTAGGATATAGCATGGCCTGAGTAGTTATTAACAACGAGGAGGCGTATGTGCCATACACTTCTCTATATGTGGCAGCCATGTATTATAACTGCCGCCAGTAACAACAGGCACTAGGCGCCTCGTCTCGCTATAACGATGGAAAGCGCACAACAAACAACCTACACATGGCATGTTAGTGATGTATAAGCCTCTTCTAGCCTACCCAACTAGCCGACATGCTCTACATTGCGGAAAGCATTCGTAGCGAACAGTCCAAACGAGAAAATCCGAAGTCGAGCGCCAGTGACCCAGCCAACAACCACTGCAACAAGAGGGGGTAAGGAGGCTCAACAGGCTACTTTTGAATCGTCCGCGACAGGACGCGGTGTGAGGTGCTGAGCGTCCTTCCCGCCTCTTCTGGCTTGCAGGTGTTTGCCGGCTGGGTCTTACTTTGACGGCCCCTCGCTTCGCAACGCGGGGACAATCCACGCCGGGGAACCATGGACGGACCGGGGCTCACACCATCAGCTACCCTAGGAGCTACACTCTCCTCTATACGCATGACACGGGGGTGGTCTGGTAACAGCAGGTGGAGGGGGCAAATAGCCGTAGGGCAAGGCTGTCCGACCAGCCGGACGGGTGTCCGAACTCGCCGGCGGAAGAAAACCAACAAACAGATCTGGCAGATGGACAACCAAACTACTGCCGTCTACAGCTACACGGGAACAAAAGGCAGGGACACAACACATGTCTACGCCATACCTGAACTGGGATCTTATTGACAGCGAACCATTTACAACATCGATGCTGCAATACACTTCAGAGGCAGGTTAATATTTTAGCTGCTCAGCTCATAGTCGAAAGCCTGCCACAGCCTCCCAATGTCACGAAAATCAAATTGTGAATTTAAGGTAATTTACATATGCTCAAAACAAATGCAATAAGCTCGCGTGAGCGACAAGGTCCTTAAGGCCACCTTCTCCGCTTAAATTTTGCTGCATGGGGAAGATTCCTTCACACCCAAGGAAGTAAGAGTCATTTCATTAGCATGCTATCGAAACGCGCGGAAGAATCTGAATTGCGATACATATTGGAAGCATATAAAATACTTGACCATTCAAACTTCAGTTTCAGTGGAAACCATTAAATGCTCGCATTATTATCATCATTCGTAAGAGAGCAAGCCAATCCGGATCAGATTTTGTGAAATCCCGCGTCGTTCAGGTACCGGTTAGTAAACAGCACACCACACTTACTGCCTGCAAGCGTCTACGTGCCTCGGCAGCCTTCTGGGCCTGAAAACGGCGACAGATGGGTTTTCATCAGCGTCTGCCAACTCTGTCACGGCCAGCACGTCTGGGCACCTAACGCTACCACTCTACACCACGGTGCGCACTGGCGGGCCACGACGGTGTCTAGCGGTTACGTACAAACCTCCGCCGGGCAAGCTTTTCATAGGAGAGCAAAAACACGATCTGCGAGGAGCATTTTGACGCGTTGGGCCTCAGCTTGGTCTACGGTATTACTGTTCATCGTCGTAACACAGCAACCGTCACGAGAACATGCCAAGAATCCACACATCCTGGTCTATCGCACGTCTAAGCATCGTGCTCGCATGCAAAGACATCCATCAGTGACCATACCCCAGACTCTTCATCATCCGAACTGTAAAGAAAACACATGTGTTAATATTATAAAAACAATAGCATGACGAATGATTACAGATTCGTGCAGAAGAAGTCAACAGAAAAGAAGCATTTTCAAAAAAAGTTCAAAGAAAAAAAAACGAACCGACGCATTGCCAGGTGCCTTGTGTCATGGTGCAGGTGCCCGGAGCCTGTGCGACATCAAGGGTGCCATTTTCCAAGTCTTTGTGTACGGAAACATGAAAATGATTTTTTTGTCCCATCTGGCGTCTTCCTCTGCGCATTATGCCAACATTTCGTTGGATACGCAAAGCAAGGAGCGCTCTCGCTTATTGTGTCGCGCCCATCTTGTGAATGGTGCGGGACAATGGTCCCGGAAGGCAGCGTCCTGCCCGATTGCCCAATGACAAGTGGCCTTGGTCAAGTCCAAGTCACGGTTAAACATTGCCGAGCAGCGGGTTACGTCGCTGACGTCGCGGCGGCGTCCAACGCTGGTGTTTCTGTGCTGCGGCACAGCATCCCCGTAGTGCGGCACAGTATCCTCTTCAGGGGGCAGCGTCAGGGTAACGCAAGACAACATCGTCAGAGGTAGTTAGACAAGAAGCCACGGTCAAGACTTTGCAGAGGAGGACGGATGAAGCGGCGGGGAACAAAAAAATCCAGCGAAGCACCCTGCACAAATCTGAAGCACGTTGTCAGCATGCGGACCAGCGAGCTCATTCGCTTGCCTACCTCGTCCATCTCCTCCTCCGAACTGTGAGAAGGAAATATTCGTCAATGAAAGTACTGATTGGGAAGCGCGTACAGTCAAAAGGAGCCTGAGGCATAAAAGTCCAAAGGGAAGCTCGATCATGCCTCTGCAGTGGTGCATTACCCTAATGTGTTTGGTCGTTCAAGTTTCCAATGCGCATGCTTCAACGGAAACCAAGCAAAGGAAATTTCTATCCATTTTGTTTACAAAACCAGTGGCATACAAAAACAACTGAAATTAAAAACACACCTTTGGATTCGTTAACAGCTATCCCCCAATCTCTCCTCTCAAATGATTGTCGCATCCACTGAGCCTGTCTGGCGTGCTTCCTCTTCCTCAATATCAGTGAGACGCCTCACTTCGCGCTGAGCGAGGAGGTAACAGGCGGAACTGACATCGCCATGCCTATCGCATGTGAATCAGTCGCTCACTTTAGCCCACGCATGCGAATAGGCTCTTTCAATGCATTTGAACATCATCCTTCCATAGATTTGGCAGGCAGGGGCGCGCTGACCTTTGCTGTTCGCTGACCCCTTTACCTATGACATCATCGCAGCACGGATCCGTTTTGGGCCTGGCAGGGTCTGGGAAGCTTAATCGGCAAGAGCGATGGGTGCAATTGAATGTTTTGGTTACAGTGACGGGGGCATGGAGAAAACAACAATATTTTGGGTTAATTTGGGGCCGCAACAAACCGGCCGCGCGCCAATATCGTTTTCCTGGCCGAGTTTCTCTTGGTTCGGGCCACAGCTTGGTGCTTTTAACAAAAACAGTGATTGAGGCTTTAAATCTCAACGACTGCCACGACTGTTTTGAGACGGGATGTCTTTACTAGGCACCATGTGGTAAGCGGTAGTGGTGTGGCAGGGACTCGAACCCAGGACCGATATGTCCGGAGCCAAGCGCGCTAAACTACACATAAAGAACATACATATATGTCACTACCGACCAGCTTCTTGCTTTTGAGGCCCATGTTGGAAAGATGGCATCGGTCTCTTTCCGGTCTCCCATTTCCACTTATTCCCACTCATTGGTTGGACAACTTTTGGTTACTTACACTTACACGCTTAAGTCTGTCAGTGTTGTGATCCCTTGATGATTTCCACACAGCGCCTTCGTTCGCATCATACCACTTGCTTAACGTGCCCGCCTGCTCTAGTTAACCGATAACACGACCTAACTTAATAGAATAAATCATGAACATGCTTGCGTAGATATCCCCACCGACCAAAAGCCCGATGCGAAAAAGCCAGTCTTGTAAAGGTTTAAATTCGCGAAATCGTAGTTTATAGCTTCGTCAGATGTCGCCGGTTTGTTTTAGCGCTGACTTGATTGTATCCGTATGTATGGTGGAATAGTTCAAAAACTACAGCCCCATTCGCATTAGCTCTATGAGTTCAAAGTTATTATGTCGAGTTAACGATGTAAGATACACCAGGGGGCATTAATGAAATGACATTGCAGTGCTAAATCACGACGGTATTGACAGCGCTCAAAACAATCGAGATTTAGCACTATAACGCCATTTAACCATTACCTCCCGGCATATTGTAGGTCATATTGTAGGTCATTGACTTAAAAGGCCGCGGTCGATAATCTCGACCATAATCCCAGTCGAACAAAGTCCCCCCCCCCCCATTGGTAGGGCACTGTTACTTCCCGGGTTGCCTTCACACACTAAATTAGCACCCCGGTATTAACGGCCACGTTGTTTTTGGCTCAAGGTACACCGGTATGACCCACTTGCTTGAGCTCCTACCTTCTTATTGACGATCCCTGTAACGGCTTCAGCTGCTTCACATTTTTGCTTACGTTGGTCGGTGGTTTCCAAATGTAACATAAGCGTGGGAATACAGACAGCGTGCACAATGCAGAGATCTTTCTATGGCATCCTTTGATTTGAAGTTTTATTTGCGTCGTGTGTAACGTTTTAGACTAAATGCACGGTGTAAAGGCGCACTGGGACGGTGATTCTGTCTGCGACGCTCTGAATGTCAGACCAGCCACTGGGACGGTGATTCTGTCTACGACGCTCTGAATGTCAGACCAGCCAAACTCATCCGCTTCTAAATCGGTCCATGTGGGCGTGTCTCTGCAAACAATTACGCATCGCTTCGTATATGCTTCAGCGGTACCAGAGTTAAACACGAAGCGCAGAAGCATCTAAACAGCGGCGTCCCTCGCCGGCGACGCGATGTTGAAGGCCGCGGGCCTGCGCCGGCCGACGCCCGCGGCCGCGGCCCCCGGGCTGTCGTGTGGCGGGGGTGCCAGTGCGTGCCCACTGACCGCGTCAGCAGCCGGCCCCGCCTCGCCACGGCCTGGGGGTGGGTTGGCCACCCGTGCGCCGGCGGCCGCCAGCCGCCCGGCGCCGCCGGCCGTCTATTTCGGTCGGTATCCGCTCGGATTTCTGCCCGGCTGCGGAGCATTCCGGGCCGGCGCCGCCGCCAGCCCGGCCCGGCCGGGGCCAATGCGGACCGGCGCCGCGCCGCGCCGCGCCGCGCCGCTCCTCGCCGCGCCCAATAGCCCAAGGTCAGCGGACAACTGCACGAAAATACACAGTCGTTCAGGCATTTGTCGACATGGCGTGAGGCGCACGGTATTTGTAGGCGAGGAACGGAACTCCGGGTGCACAAAAATTTGGCTTAAATTTTTACCGTTGCTTCATTTTGGGGACCCGACACGTGCGGATCTTTCTCCAATGTCCTGTTTCACTTGGCGCAGAGCGATCAAAAATGATGAACATAAAATGTTACCACTCTGATCTCCAAGTTTTACCGGAATGTCGCCGTACGTCGAAAATTATGTCTAACAACCCTCAAACCAAAGTCTTGCCTAGGCCTCTGCTATAAATTACAGAGGGCGTCAGCGACGCTGACATGTCTGGGTACCATGCAGGGAAGACCAACTATGACGGACAGAGTTCATGTCCGCTATGCCCTAGACGTAAAGCCTTACGGTTTTACCACTAAAGGTTTTACCAGCATGACTACATGCAAATTTTGACATGTTTTCGCAAGGCCTGATCTGGTTATCTCTTGAAACGGTGGGAGGCTTCATCCTTCGAAAATACTTTTACGCATTTTTCAGCAGCGTCCACGATCACAAACAGTTCAGATATGCAACAGAGCATTCTCTACTTGCAGACAGCGTTAAGTCTGTCATGTAGCTTCATGACATTTATTTTATAAAAAAAAACAGAAGAAATGCTGTTCTTTGAAAACAAATAGCTTTCTGGTGTCCCGCTGCGTTTTTTGTCTGTATCTTGTACGTGTCTCTAGGAGGTCCAAGCCCAGATTATGAGGCAGATGTACAGACGGGAAAACTACTGGTCTAAGCATGTCATTTATGTTAAACGAATAGACATAGTTTGCTTGATCGCGCAAGTTTAAATTTTGTAATATGTTTGTGAGATAGTGTTTGATAAAACTTTGTAAACTAGCCGACTGCAACTGAACGATGTTGATGATCTCTTTCCATCTCTGTAAGGTACGTCATGAGATCACACCACTTTTGCATGCGTTTCGAACATTTTGAAACAGACGAAACACCTTGCATCGAATATTCCTAAAAACAGTCATAAGTACGTTCTTAATGTTCTTTCTCTAAATAATATCATTGCATAGGACATGTTCTCATCAGTCCAATTAGTGGTAATGTTAGAACTTGCATTTTTTCTCCACGAACTTTTTATTGTCAGTCCAGCCGTTGTACCGACTTGCCAACACAACGCAGTCCTGAAGCTCCAAGTAGCTAGTACTCTACCTGGCACGCCAATGCTCTAAGTAGCTAGTACTCTACCTGACACGCCAATGCTCTAAGTAGCTAGTACTCTACCTGGCACGCCAATGCTCTAAGCAGCTAGTACTCTAGCTGGCTCGTCGATGCTCCAAGCAGCCAGCACTCGACCTGGCAGGCCAATCCGGTGCATCCATCTCTGCCGGACTGGAATTGCTACAAGGCGGCAACTCAGGCTCGATGCCCGAGTGGACCTGGGGCTTCTTCACACCATTAGCGCAGGAGAGCGCTGCACCAATGACTCATGCCCAGACTGCTGCGTCTGCTTTTTTCCGGAGTAAGAATGCATCTAATGCACGCAGAAGAGCACTGGAACATGTGACCTGGAGTTTAGCTGGCCGCCACGTTCCGGAAGTACGGTGACGTGATCTTTAGGGGACGCCAAGGGTATTTAAGTTCCACCTGGCTCCACGCCCGAGGCAACATTGTTCGACATTACGGATGCCTTGGCGTGAGCACGGAACCTGTCCAGAGTTGGTCAGCCTCAATGGTGTTCGTGGTTTGTCCCTTTTGATGGGACGCATCATAGGTTTCATGCCAGAGATCACCATTTTCAAGTGGAGGACTGACATGAACGCTTACACCATCAAACAAGAAGAATTTATCTTCCACTTAACGAAAAAGGGAGGATAGCTAACAAGTGCGTCATCAACGGCATGGCTTTACGAGCCGGTGGAAGGGGAGGGGCGGTCTGGACACATTCCAACACTCCGCTGGACGCCCACCAAGTCCGCCTGTGCCAGTTTTAGCTCCTGCGCTCTTTGCGCCAGGACGGTAGCTCTGTCGTTAGAACATCTACTGCGCAAGCGGGGCCTTACGTATACGTGTATCTACATGTAAGAAAATAGGTAAAAGCAATCTGTGCATTCATTCGAACGGATTTCGGTACCTCCCTCACTCACTCACACACACACACAGCCCACTAAGCATCCGTAACGTCTCCCCCGTTCCGTCTTGTCCATCCGCCGAAAGCGAACAGGTGGCATTCCAGTGGTGGGTAACTTCTGGGTCTTGGGTTGAAGTCAAATACCAGGTCAACGGCGAGTAAAGTGCATAGCATATTACGTCGATTGATCCCATGGTTTGTGTCGGACACACCTTGCCTGGAAACTACGCTCAGATGGCCCTTGGAGAGCACAAGACCAGCCGGCAGGAAGTGTGCAGACGTGGCTTTCGCTCGACACTACAAACCTTCCCTCCTTTATGCACGCAGCCATCGCTCACCACTAAAACGTCTCTTGGTTATGCGATTAAACGGGCTCATTTTAGGGGGGGGGGGACAGAACGGGAACAGCGATTGTTATCGCTATGGCTATTGCTGACCGCTGTCGCTGCTGGGTGCGTTTACGTCGTTGTTAAGGCTTTACGTGAGGTGTACCTTGAATTGTCTGAGTCTGAGTTTTCCATCAACTGTTGAGACGAGAGAGCTGACCACTGTACCACAGCAACAGCGTGATAATCTCATGCAAATGCACGTTTTTGTACCGACAGTCAAGCGGAGACGGGGTAGTACACCTCAGCATGGCTCTAGGATACGATGCATAGGTGCAACAAGCCGATGCGGCAAACGTCATCGTCACGTGACTGGTGGGTTCGCGTCGCGTGCGCCGCATGGCGGACGTACCTGTACTCCTCGTCGGACATTGTGGAAATGTGGTGGCCGAGTGAGACCTGGAACAGAAGTCGGACAGCATCAGCTACCGCAGGACGACGTGCCAGGGGACATCGGCCTGCTGAACACGCGCACCGCGCGCGCGCCCGGGCGCAGTCAAGGAGCGACGGAGAAAAGGAGCGACGGGGAGGGACGTGAGGATGAAGGTGGGCAGTTGGACACTGCTACGTATTTTCCATTCCATGAAGCGCCAAAGGAAACGAGCGCGGACGTAGGTATGCAAAAATTGTTGTATGTTCAGTTTGATTAACTATTTGACATATCTACTCCTTAACACATCATCGGCTGATTAGGTGATGAATCGTTTTCATGACGTGAGAGCCGTTACCAGACTGGCCGTGGGAGAACTGCCACTGCAGTGGAAGGCGCGACTCACTAGTGGTACTTTTCAGTCACAAGATGGCGTTGGCCGCGAGATCACAAGATACGTGCGATCACGAGATACGTATATACACAAGATACGTACACCTAAGATATAGGCGATGACAATATACGTTATATTACGAGCTTCATGTAAGTGCGATTTGATCTCTTCTAGTGGTGTTCTGGTACATTTCTCCGTGACAACATGCTATTTTGATTGTATTTGCGCTCGCGATTACGGTGGTTTTCTTATTTATTTCATCTACAGCCTCATATCCGTCATAACTAGTCGTTGGCCAAATGTCCGTGTTAATTATCACAAAACGCGGTCGGTAATGGAGACATGCAACCGGTTGCTCAACATGGTTGTGAGCTGATTGTCTTACTTCAATGGACATATCCGGCGTGAAAAAAAGCACAATGCAGGCAATGAGGTGGGGTATTTGCGTGAGGTATCTGCGACGGAATATATGCCGGAGTGATTTTGAAATAGGCGGTCAAAATAGGCTGAATAAGTTTGCGTGCGTCAAGCTTAGAAACAAGGGAATTTAAATTCTTAAAAATGGCAGGTTATGAACTGCAGGTAATGCAAAACCGCATACAAATGCGGAACAGTCCCTTTAAAACATTTTGACACATAAATACACTCAAAATTTAGCAAAGGCGCATGATTGTTATCCACTCATTTATGATAAAAGGAAGCCCCGTACCTGGCTGCTTTCTGGACCATTACCCCATTTATAATGAGCTCTAGATGCCTATGATCTCCTTGATGTAGACATGTGGAGGGAGACCCGATACATTGCCACATCACGAGCAGCTGAGCCTAAGCTTTGGCGCTCCACACATCTTTCATGAGTTCATGGATGGTTTTGATTTCATTTTGGCATAAGAACCCCACTTAAGGCAAACTTTAGAACCACCAGTAAGCTTCATTAGATCTGCGAATGAAATGAGGGTTGTACACCTCCCTACCCCAGCCGACACAGCGCGAGCATTCGAGACTGGAGTCACTCCAATCAGATTACTGCAGTCTATGTGGCCCGACAAATGCATCGAGCGATATTCTGCTCGTGCCTCAAAGCTTGAGGTTTATGGTTTCAGCCATGTGCGCAATCTATTTTTGCACACAACACGCCAGGTCTGGGATGCCTGCTGGCAACTAAGGTGACCCACTGCAGCTTACGATCGCGAATGCGTTGAGAAAATCATCGCGTGTGATTTTTTTCGCCACTGACATGGAGCTACCGCAAGGGTTATATGACGCTGCCTAGCATAATTTCACGACAAAATGTTGCGCAATATGCTTTCAATGTCAACTTTTTGACCCTTGACGTTACCCCTGAAGCGTTTACTAAACGAGGCTATGTATATATTACTGCATCAGCGTTTGAATTCCAGTGACTTCACCGCAAGTTCGAGTTTTGGGGACATTGGATTTTTGAAACGATTCTTAACAAGCAAGACTCAAGGGCAAACTTGTGCTCAACTCAATTGCATTCGATCGAATCGATTCTGACTCAAAATATTGCTTGCCGAATCAGTATTCGAATCAGACTGATTTGTCAAATAGTGATATGAATGTTATTGGTTCAAAGATATTGACATGACTGATTTGACTCTGATTTTGCATTAGTTAACATAGGTTCTGAATTATGATTGGAGCCAAGGTGATTCAAATCCAACTGAATATTGCATGTGCGAGAACATGAGACGACGCCATCAGTATTTAAGATACTGATAATGTTCAGTGGCTGAGCCGTTGCAAGTTGTAATGCATCTACGCACTTTCTACAACAGAATGCATTAAGGATGTAGTTACATACTCTGAGACACCAGACGTTCGTCCATGACTTGCCAAGTTGTGTCGAAACGAAAAAAAGTTTCATTAGAAAAAAAAGTTTGTGAGGGTTTTGGCTACGACTCTTCCTCAAATACATTCCACACAATACATAGCTTGGTGAACCTCTGCGTATACGCGTTAGCTTTCACGGCGTGTTGACAGATCCAGGTAGGTCTCCACTTATTGCGAGAAACATGGTCATTAACGCTGTGATACATTTTCACCAGGCCTCAAAACTATCGTTCTTTTAACCTTTGCACGCACTTATGACATGTTGCTGATTCTAATGAATCATGTTGACACAGCTGATTCAAGCCACAGGGACGGAGTTAAATCAATTTCGTAGTCCAGGGACTCCAAACCAGTTTCATTTCTGGTAAATGTGGGTGATTCTAAGTTCAATACTGAACCTGATTCCAATGAAGAACGAGCCTGCGGCCTGCTTAAGCCTGAAGCCTGTTGAAGTTGAACAAGCCGAAAAACGAAAACAAGTAAAGCCTACTGAAAGTCCGATAAAGTCTGTTGAAGTCCGGAAATGTTTACGGGAAAGGTTAGGAAGCGGGCAATAGCCTTGTCCCGCCAACCCCCCTTATCCCCATCTCATGCCCGTGCTGTAAAGGAGCCTATGCTGGTGTCTCATAAAACTGTCTTTCTCAGCCCGGAAAACAGCTTTAAAAGAGCGCTTTTAGCATTGCATTAATTTGAGCACAAAGTGGATATTTGTAAAATGCGTAAAAGTCATGCAGCGTCGCACCCTTAAGGCAGCGGAAAACATCACGCCCCTTTTTTACGTCATCAGACGGACCGACCGTATCCGAGCCAATAATAGTCCGGGCTTCCTGGCCTGGGAGTGGCTGTGCTGAGCCAGGAGCCTACCAAGGAGTCCCGGTGAGTCCAATGCCCGCACACGCCTGCCGCAGTTTCAGCGCGATGTAATTGGCGTGCAGCGCTTCTGCCCAGGGGAAGCGGTCCGGCCCAGCCCGTCAGCCGGCGCCCCAGGCGCCGTGGTAACATTAGAAGCTGGGGGCGCGCCATATTTGGCCGCATGGCGCGCGGCGCTGGCCGCGGGCCAATGGCAGAGCGGCAGCGCGCGCCCGCGCCGGGCCGGCCTGTCCCCGCGGCTACGGAGGCCACCCCTTTGAAGAGGATGTTCACACCTGCTGGCAGGCCATGCCGTTCGGTGAGGATGAGGCTCATGTGCACCGACATGGACCAGCCCAGCAGCGGCATCGGGAGCTAGCGCATCGATAATCGACGAGGATTTTTGTGGCCCATCTAGAGCACAATGCACACAGATTCGAGCACCGATCGTCTTCGTCCAGCGTCGCTGGCCTACGGACGGCAGAGGTGTGGTTCTCTACAAAATACCCGGCAGAATCTGTGAGGCAATGAAAACGGAAATGTAATGAGATGTTACAAATGATGGCAACAGCACAGACGATGAGATCACCAAAATTCGTGACGGAGTTTCGTAACGGAGTTTTATGTCGTTTTCTTAACTCAGAAATTTATGGAAAAGTGGGGAGGTAACAAACTCTAAAGCGCAGCGCTCTGGTCGGTGATTTCTTGTTAAGGTTGAGAGGAAGGGCATCAACTGGATATGAGTCGACACGCCATATTTGGCTGCATTAAGGGCCTACGTTTTGGCCCCCAACATTACGATAAATGGGAATGCACTATACTGATGAATACAAATAGTAAAAAGTAAAATACTGGAAAAGGTGTCATGCATAGTGGGGGAGGTACTGGGGGGAGGTACTCGCTCGTTCCATTTGGGGTTACACTTCAAGCGGGTGCTGGGGCCGATCCACCAAGCGAGTAATTATTCGCCCGAATGAGACGAAGAAGTGAGCAATCACCTCGAAGTTCGTCTCGATGGGCTCACGCACAATATTTACGTTGCCAATGCCACACAATCCACCTTAAGCACAGAATAAGAACAAAACAGTTGTCCAGTATATCAAAGTTGGCATAAATTACTGAGGAAGATTTACTTTGGGTCTGGATCTATCTAGATGAAACTCTGAAGAAACAGTGTTGTAGCTAAGGAGGACTTTGGGGCCATGCTGCCCCCTCCCCCTTCCTGAGGATGATAGCTCCATGGTATGAAAGCTCAAGCATTTTAGCAGTTTCAGGCGTCAGTAGTGCTTTCCTAACATTAAAAAGCGACCCCGGGGCATCACAGGATCCGAAAAACACAAAGCCCCGAATGTACAACATGGTACCAATATATCGACGAAGCGGGGCCGCTTGGCTCAGAGCGACCCCTATGACCCGATTGCACCCCCTCTTGGTCGAAATCCTGGCTACGGCACTGAAAGAAGACACGCCAATTTTGGTACACGTCACGCTAGGGAAGGCTGTGTCCGCGCCGCCTCAAACTAGGCAAAACTGCATCCGTTGACAATTTCCCAAGCTACTGAAGGTGCAAGCCGATTATTCTGCAATTCCCTCTTTCGCAGACTGCTTCGCACACGCGACATCCCCGCGCAATCAGCAGTTCACGCGGGGCCGCACGGATTGCCAGCCCCGCGCGGGCGGCAGAGCGGCGGTCGCTGACCACTGCGACCGCGCTTTCAGGGCGTCACTGACCTCCCCAGACAGGCTTCCGAGAACAGCTGAGAGGGAGAGGGAGGTCGGACAGCCTCAACGTACCTTCAGGAGAGATAGGTGGAGCGGAGCGGCACGGGAGCAGTCGAGCCACTGAAGGCGCCGCCGGTGGCTGCTCCCGGCCGCGCCGTAACAGATGGCCCGCCGCCAGGTCACGTGACCGGCGCCCGCGGGCACGCGCCAACCGCGCCCGGCCGGCCGGCCCCTTCGCCATTTGGCTCCAGGAAATGTGATAGCGCCGTGCGGCGTCAAAGGCCGTAGAATGCCGGTCGCCTGGACATAACCGGGCCGACGGCTGGCAAACGCAGCATTGGCCTCGTCCAGCCAGCTAAGCAGCTTTTTAAATTTGGACGGTACGGCTACGGGTGCTGCATTAATTCGGTGGCTTAGTGATATGGCCCGCCTGCTGGTCCAGGACAAGGTAGCAGCATTTTCAAAATCTCGCTTGTTTAGCATTTTCAAGGATCGGTCCTCAAAAGCATATCTCATAAATGCATCTAGCTGACCCAGTTGCATTTGTTTCTTGAGCGGCAGCGCACACTCGCCCACTGCAGGTACGGTTTTACTGTAGGCCAGTTCCTTGCTGCGCCGGGGCATGACCCTTCTAGCGCCGCTGTGGGCGCTGGGGCTCGGCCAGTCGGGCTCCAGCCAAGCCCCATTCGGGTACTAAATTGAGCCACATTGAGGAGGGCAATACAAAGTAATATAGAATGATAACATAATAATAAGAATGGCAATACCACAATTGCAAAAACAAAATGATACCAATTATGTTTCGAAATGACGTTGAACCTTGACGCAGGCAAATTCATGCGCGTAGCAGGCGGTGACAGATGCAAAGCTCTAGCGTTCGGAAACACGAGGACTATTTTTAGCAGCCGCCTAGCATTACAACTATTTCGGGTGCAACGTGACCCGACCTCCACTGCCCATTGCATTCTTTCAAGCCGATGCCGGCAGGTTTTGAAACAGACTGACTTATACACAGCTGTCTGTCTTTTTAAAACCCCTTTCGAGGTCATAAAAATTAACAAACTGTTGCGGTTGGCCTCAGCGCCGCCGACACTGAAGAGCCCAGGCGTAGTACCGGAGTCACCCAATGCCCTGCTGTCTCTGGCCATGTCACATTCTGTATGACAGGCGCTGACTGACGCCCGCATGACGTCACACAGGCGCTGACTGACGCCCGCAAGGCGTCATACAGGCGTCTGTCAGCGGGCAGAGGGAGCGGTCCTGCGGCCAAGATAGTACGGGCGACGAGCCGAGGTAGTCCCCAGCCCCAGGCCTGTCATGAGGTGTGATCACTGAGGTGGTCAATATACTGCACATGTTTGAATCAGAGCCTGCGAGAGCTACCTAGTCTCCGGCCCCGCGCGCCAACAGCACCACACGGGAACTTTGGACGTCATATTGCATTGCATGATATCTTACACACCAGTGCAGGATACCCATACAAGTGGGTGGTTGTTAAAGCCAAACGTTCCCGAAATATAAACAAGATAGGTCGAACTGGTGCAGGGGAATGTGCTCATGGTACATGACTCATGTGCGCTCATGGCACATGACCGCACCCTTACCTAGTATGTGCCACATAACAATGTGCACCTGACTCAATGACTGCGAAAAATGTCAGGTACAAATGAATGAGATCGACAACACGCGATGTTACTTAAAACACGCATGAAGTTAGGTGCAACTGCGGCGCGCTAAACTCGGTTTTTAGCGAACAGTTCTGAGCGGTTCATTGCAAAATCCTGCGAACGCTTCTGAAAGGACGCGTACGATCCTATCGGCACACAGCGCGTGATATATACAGACATTGTATCTGTGATGTCCTTTAGTGTTCCGTAAGCGTGAGCTCCCGCGGGCCCGCCACGTGATGCGAAGCTCCGCTGAAGTCAGTGCAATGACTGGGCGCTATCAGGTGGTGCCGCCCGCGCGTGGTTCCCGACCTGCGCCGTGCCCGCGCCGCCGGTCCGCGGCGAACACGGCGCGGAGCTCTGCCGCCGCCCCGGCCGGCGGACAACATGGCTGGTGACGGTGCGTGTTCGGAACCGATCCCACTGCCACCCCTCCAAAGCGCTCCGGGTATGCGCGCGAACGTGCTCCGTCTGCGCTCCTCTCGCCTCCCGCTCGGGTGCCTGACACCGCCGAGCGCACCGCCGCCTCCCGCTGCTTACCGCTGCCTTCGCACCTTGGAACCTTCGCACCTCACTTGTAAGATCACGAAAACAGTCTAAAGGGTGAAAACAAACCTGGGGCTGTCCATATATGACGTCACGCGTGGAGAGGTGAGGGGATGGAGCGTGACCACAGGGTAACAAGAGTAAGGCTCTGGACAGCGTGACGTTACGCATGAATAGGAAGGATGGGTTTTGATGGCGTGCATTCGCAACGTCATTAGTGAATGTGGCCAGCGCAGCATAGCGATCAGGTATGGTTGCATGTGATGCTAAGTCTTAGTTAAATGTTCTAAAACCTTTAAGCCAAATGCCACTGTCAGGACGAAGAACAAACCCGCCTTTGCTTCGCACCTCTAGCTCAATGTGGCGCTAAACAGACGCGGTCGGAACGCTGTCCGTGACACAGCGTAATTACGTAACCAAAGGAAAGGATGGCCTGTCCAGCGTAACGGGTGCATAGCTAGGGTTTGGGTATTAAAGTGGTCCCGCAAATGTTTCAAGTAATTACAGGCGGACCCTTGCCGTCATGTAAATGACATCAAAGCGTGAGTGAATTGAACCATACACCCATCGAACCGCAAGGTTGCTTAGTGCGGTGCGGGACGGGGAGGGGGCATCACAGAGGTGGGAGGCTTCATTTGTTATCACGTAGATGGCCCTTAAAGTTAGGCCAGAAGGGTCAGACATCTTTCGCAATCCATACCATTCAAATTTAGCAATGTTTTGGAAAGCTCACTATTCATGAGAGCAACCAAGAAGAAGTTTATTTTTTATCCCGTGCTGGACAACATACAACAAGCAAAGAAACAAAACAAACAAACACTCAGACGGTCCGAAGTTATCTTCAGGCACTAAAACATTCCAAATGGCTATCTGGCATCCTCATCCGCCGTTGGGAGTAAGCAGCGGAGCGAGTCGGTTGACCAATGGCTGGTTGTTCACGCCTTTGTTCACCATGTATTACTGAAGAAGCTGCAAAGCGATGGGTCTTAACTCTTCTTGCGGCTCCATTTCTATAGAATTAAGACGAGATGTTCCATGTAGCTTCCATTAACTTCGCCACCGCCGATGTTACTAGAAGATACATTGGCTGATTAAAAGGTATGCAGAACGAGACAAACAGGAAACGTCCACTGAACAGTCTCATAACGACAGTAACTACTTACTTCGGGCTAGCCGAAGTGATTTCGACGTAACTCATCACTTCTTACGCCGGCTTCATAAACCTGACACCACGTCTCTTAAAGAAATCGTAATGGGCGCTGCATGACCTTCAGCAGTCGATGAGCCCCAAAACCCCCAATCATCATCATCATCATCAAAGGAATCGTAAAACGCCGAGGCTGAAGCAATTTCAATAACGATACAAGCGGTCGTTCGCAAGGATGTTGTTGCTCAGGACCCGAAAGGTTAAGATGACTACAATAAATTCAGAAATATTGCCAAGGTAACAAAAAAGTGTGGTCATTTTTGGGTTGACTCAGTAATGTACTTGTGACTTGTGTTACAATCAATATATAGACCAATTGCGATTTTTTAAAATTCGCTGAAGTGCAGACATCTTATAATACTCGGCATTGTTCCGCTACTCGCATAAATAAGCAAAGCTGTTTGGTTCAAGTATTCATACTCAGAGCTTCTCTGTGCTACGTATGAAGGCAATATGCACCTTAGCGACAACAGTTTCCTGAAATAGCTGAGTTTGTCCTTACTCTAGATTTTGTGTTTTGTGAATTTATCTCATATTCTTCCGTGTCATAGCTAGAAAGAAAAACACGATCTCGTGAAATCTGTGGCATGTGGGAAGAGATTGATTTTCATAAGAGCCTGCTAGCTTTGTCCACCACTGTTCTTGGTACATGTTCGTGATGCCTACAAAGTTACTATACGAACTGCAGCTGTATTAATTTTCTCACACATGCGTACTCGTGCGCCCTTGATATGTTGACATTGTTTTATGGTTTCAACATAACAATTTCTCGCTACGGGCTGATTTTCGGTTTAAAGGCCCGTTCCTTCTACTCATGCATAGCCATGCGCCAGTTTAGCTGTGATCACCTCTGCTCACTTTACGGTTGGCCAGAGCATCTCCTTATTTTACTTCAGTTTCGGAGTAAATCCTACTCCATAGCCAAACCAGACGTGTTTATGAAACCCGATGGATGCCTGGTGAAGCAAGGAGTAATTTCTTGCTTCAGATGTTCCTGCAAATAGCCGAGTTCAACGGACGTGGGAATACTTAGTTACCCCTTACTTTATGCAACCGGATTTGAAGCAAAAGCTTGGGAAGTTACTCCCTAGGCCACAAATGAACTTCTCTCTCTCTCTCTCCTCTCTCTCCTCTCTCTCCTCTCTCTCTCTCTCTCTCTCTCTCTCGCTCTCTCTCTCTCTCTCTCTCTCTGCTCTCTCTCTCTCTCTCTCTCTCTCTCTCTCTCTCTCTCCTCTCTCTCGTCTCTCTCTCTCTCGCTCTCTCTCTCTCTCTCGCTCTCTCCTCTCTCGCCCCCTTCTTCCTTATAAAACTGGTTACATAGCAGAGAAGAATGTTTTATTTTTCAGCATAGTCGCCATTGAAAGCGAAATATTTCTCCGATTTACCCTTGATACTCCCGATGGCTCTGGGGCTAAGCTCATTTGACTGACGCTCCATCCATGTGTCACAGCTCCGATGGTCTATCCACTCTGCCTCAGCTGCACATAAACTCACCACCGGTGCCCTGCAGCTGTCACTTCAGAAGCCAAAACAGGTAGGCGTTTCGTGCGGTCAGCTCCGGACTATCGGCTGGGAGATGCAGCCGCCTAAAGCGGCCTTCGCGAGCGGCTGCCTACACGTCTCGGGTCTTCCAGACAGATGGGCTCTCGTCAGGAGGTGTGACACCTTTGTCAGCTTGCCTCGCTTCTTCTTTTTCACACCATCCGTCAGCTGCACTATTAAGCTGACGTTGTAATCTCATGTGCTCGTTCTTTTGTTTGGTATGCAGTTGATCATAATGATACCACAGTCATCCGAGAATGAAATGTTCGCCGCCAACGCTTTGCCTGTAGAGGGCTTGGTGGAAGGTGCGAAATGCTTCGGAGTGTGGCGGACCCCTTGTGCTACAGCACATGCTCCCGCGCTCTGATACGGGGCCAGCGTTGAAGCCACGCCCCATTCACTGTCAACACACGCGAAAAAGGTTGCAGGGCCAGCTCTGTAAGCAGCAAACAGCTCCTTACTCAGTACATCCCACTTACGCGGGTCTTGTCGGCTCAAGTTTCGAGGCAACCAACGGGCAGACGCCACGTGAAGATCATCACGGGTAATGGTCTTCAGCTAAATTGCCTGCGGAGCTCTGTTGCGATCGTTCTGATTGTGTATGGATGCATCTGATTATGTATAAATATATCTGACTGAGTATTGTGGCCTCAGAAACATCGCCCTGACCGATCATTATCTTTAAGTGACCATCAAGCAAAATCGGTGGACCTCTTAGCTGCCGTGTAGAAACGAAGAGCCATTTCCGTATACCCGTTTACCAGCGGTGGGAAATTTCCTTGGCATTTTCGCTTTGCTGGGGCAGACATTTTACAGTCGCTCTCCATTCAAGTCCGGATGTGCCGTCCGTAGCTACAGGCATAGTGAAGGTATTTTGCCACCGCGCGGCATGTTTTAGCAACAGAGGAGCGAAAAACGTCAGGTTGCAGTCAAAGCACATGCCTTTTTACTGAGTGATGCCTGTGAGCACACGCTCACTGCAAAACCTGCTCTCCTCTCGGAGCTCTTCGATTCGCCGCGAGTCCGCTCGCGTGTATGCGTGCCTAACGAAGTTCTATGTTATTAGTTAGCAGTGCCTTATTGTATTGGGATGTTCCTGTCACATGAGCAGTCTCCCGTTTACGTTGGAGGCACTCCACGAATCTCCGTCTGCTCCTCCACAAATGGTTTCTGCGGGCCTCTGGCAAGGAAGACGTTAGCGTCATGCCAACATTATTCTCACACGTCTGTTCAAAATCAGGGAAGCGCACACAACTTAGGCCTATCAAAAGACTTACAAGGCAATGTTCTTCAGTCACCGGTTTACGTCTCCAGTCTCCTTCATGTGTGAGGTAAGGGATGTCTATCAATTGCATTATGCATTTTTGGTCATGTTTCAACCCTCCCTCTTCCGTTGGTTGCGCGCTGCTTATACCGAGCACCCCTCCCCCTGGTTACGCTGTGTTAAGCGTAACAGCCCAAAAAGTAATGTCCACACGACTGCTGGTTTAGCTGGAAATTCGACACAAATCAACGAGCGTCCTTCTCGTCATAAGAAGAAGTCAGTGATATCCGGTTTTTGGGTCTTCATTTGTTTTCAAGATTTGGCTTAATTTGCAGCCACATCTAAGCGTAACGTTCCACAGCCCAAAACCTCCCCTTCCCACCTTGTTACGCTTCCATTACGCCCCACCAATACCCCCCCCCCCCGCCGTGACCTGCGCTGCATAATGTCCATCTGTCATCACGGCGCCCTCGGCCCATACAACTGCACGTGTCGAGGAATGTGATCGCAATGGATTGGTGATTTCTTGCGACAACGTTCGTTCTCGGGACCAAGGAGTGAGGCTTGCGACAGAATCCAAATGAGTCAAGTGCTTGAAAGTGGTCACCAGTAACTAACCTCTGCACTTTAGACCCAATGCCGGTACATGTAGTCAAGCATCGCGCAAAGCAAGTCATGTTCACGTGCAAAGCAAATCATGCTCTTCGTACATTGTTTGTGCAATGTACGAAGACGCTAGGCTCTGTATCTGGAAAGCATCGCTGTTAGCAAACGTGCACTCAGTCTGTCTCTTCATGTCGATATCCGCGTTTTGCGCAAGTTCTCACGCGCGCATAAGTTAAAAACAAACACGTGGCGACACAAATGATGCCCGGAAAACGAAACGCGCTACGCAGCGCTGTACGGATCTGCGCGTACACACGAAACCGAGAGGCGGCGACTTGCGTGTTGAGTTGACCTTTATTTAGAGCTCACATTGTAGTCGTGTTTTTTTTGCATGTATGGTGGTCTAGACGAGCTAACACTTCGTATCGTAACACATACGCCCCATCTGGAAGTCAATCGTTTAAGTTCACAGTCGACTATATCACGTTCGGGTCAGAAACATACACATCTAAGGTTCGCAGCTGCGTGACATATTGCGTAGGAACGGAGCTCCAGATGTCAACAGTACGGGCAAAATGGAATGTTGCGATCGTTTCCAAAAGCTACTGCTCAAGCTCTGGCGGCTGCACGCAGGAGCAGTTGCTTGTTGACGCGCCGGTGCCCCACACAATGCAGGGCACTGCGTCCAGGTCCTAAGGTCCCGGTGACCCAGAGACTAAACCTGCCAGACTCTCTCAAATTCACGGGGAGCAAACAATAGCACAGCATATCCCACGAAATCTAAAACATCACTACAATTACTAGCCTACATTCGGCAGCGATCATCTCGAGCGCGGTCGACATTGGTCACACGTATGTCTGCTACACACTGCAGTGTATAGCTGGAACAAATCACTAACCACATATTCTTTAATAAAATCAACACCAACAAGACACCTTAGAACTGTAACTCGTCACTGCCTTGCCACATTTGTGGTGAACCTAGCAGAATCACATAACATCACACAATTTAAGGCAAACACGCAGCTGAATCTGAGACGCCTCAGAGTACACTGCGCCTTCCAAACAGCTGGTGTCATGACTGCGTCCGAACGATTCGTCCACCACTGTGGAAACACGCTGCCCCCGACGAGAGCAGCTGTGGGCGATCACAGGACGGTGGTCGATCCACCGCGAATATGAACACACACAGAGACTCGCACACATCCGCATGCAAATGCCTGCAATGCCCTTGCCATTGCCGCTCGCATGTTAGTAACGACGTGCAGCCACTGCTGTCTGAGCAATCAGTTGACGTCGTGACCTCTGCTTTCAATGGGGACAATGTCCAGACCTCCCTGGAGGGCATCTGCTCAGCTCAGAATAAGCCAACCGGTCTGGATATTCTGCCCGCCTTGTGACTCCTTTCTGGGGGTCTTCCCGCAAGTAAACTCCCCAGGGACTCTTGGTCCATTCCAACACCCTCACTGAATCGCTGTTCGCGAGCCCTCCTGGATACCCAGTCCGTCTCGTGACTTCCCCAACCCGTCCTGCGCCCGATCCATTCGTCATCACTCCTAGGACACACAGTCGACCTTGCGATCTCTCTTTGGACACTTGTCCCGTTTCGTAGTGCGTCTTTGAACACCTGGTCCTTCTCGTGACCTGTCCTGGACGTCCACTCCACTCGTGACCCCTCCCGGGCCGCACGGTCCACTCCTGGCCACTCTCAGGCTGCCTGGTCCGTTCGTGACTCGTCCCTGAACACGCGGCCCGCCTCATGACCGCCGCCAGGCCGGCTGTTCAGTGCCGCGACCGGCGGCGCCGCGGCTCGAAGCCGGCGTTCTCGTAGCCGGCCTCCTCGCTGACGGTGAGCAGGCGGCCGGCGTCCAGCGACAGCGCCGGGTCTGCCTGCCCCGAACCCGAAGGCGCCTCGCGACCGCGCGGTCCCGGCCCCGCCGGCGGCACCATGCTCGGCCGCCCCGACGAGCCCTGCCACAGGCGGCCGGCGGTTACTGGCCACGCGGAACAGAGCGTCTTCATTAGATTATACGTCAGTGTGCTGGTTTGGGTAAGGTCCGGTCCGGTCTTGTCCGGTCCGGTCCGGTGTGGGGTAGTGCGGTGTGATGCGGTGTGGTGGGGTGTTGTGTGGTGTGGTGGGATCCGGTCTGGCCCGGTCGGGTCTGACCTGGCTTGATTGGCCTGGTCTGGCCTGGTCTGGCCTGGTCTGGTCTGGTCTGATCTGATCTGATCTGATCTGATCTGATCTGATCTGATCTGATCTGATCTGATCTGATCTGATCTGATCTGGTCTGATCTGATCTGGTCCGGTCCGGTCTGGTCTGGTCTGGCTCGGCTTTAGTTTGGAAACCGGGCCAGTTCACGGACTTTCTCTCTGAGATCCGCTCCCGCGTCACGCCACCTGTCTCGACTTCAGACTGGTGTTGTTACAGGAATATTCTTTCGCTCATTATCGTGACTCCGATCAGGACACCAAGTCGGTGAAGTCGTCAAAGTCTGGTTATCGGGGCAACGCAGAAGAACAACGCAGTTGATCAAACAACAGTCCGACAGAGTCCACACGCATCCAGCAACAACACGGCTGACGGTACTCATGAGCAAAGGTGCGGGGACGGGAGAGGGGCGCGGGGAAGCGGCACCCCTTCTAAACTTTCGGAAAATGTGACTTATCAAGGCCGGTAACTCTTTCAAAACGCTGACGGAGACGAATTTTTTTAGAAAAACGGTTCCTCCCAACACTTGAAGGAAAATTATCATTAACACTACATCGCTGCATCGCACAAATCCAAGTGCATTTTCACGTTTGTGAGTACTTTGACCCCTGCCGTCGATAATACCCACCATCTGTCCAGGGTCTACAGAGCCATTGGAGCCAAGCCGGGACAGGCTGGTCTCCAGACTCCGCTTCAGTAGCGCTGCCTGGACCAGAATCGACTTGCGGCGCGTGCCGGGGCCCGGCGCCTCCACAGAGCTGCTTGACGACGAGATGGTGCTCTCAGATCCGCTGTCTGAGGAGGCTGGACACTCCTTGATGACCACCTTCTTGGACAGCGAGTTCAGCTGCTTTTGCATCATCTGTGGCGGACAATACAGCCCAGTTAGCGCCTTGCAGTTTACTGTCATCAGAACCGCAGCTGATATTTCGGAGGTAGAAATGTCTAAACACAATTAAATACCATAAACTATAAAATATACACCGATGATGGGTTTATCTTCTTAATATCTCCGCCTAAAAGTATCAGTGGCGCATATTCAACGGTTTTCTCTACTGAGACCGCGCTCTCCAAACGTCCATCCCTGCTGAGCGGCCAAATGAGCTGCTGCTGACTGTGGCATACACTCGTCAGCCGGCTGGGCATTAAACACAGCGGGAGACAACTGACAAGTTTGCGCCACAGGGCCCTGCGCAGCCCCTCCTGCTGGCTGGGCGTAAGACAGAATGGTAGACAGCTGACCAGTCTGCGCTGCCGGCCCTGCGCTGCTCCCCTGCTGGTTGAGCATGAGACAGAGTGGGAGACAAATGACTAGTTTACGCCGCAGGGCCCTGCGCTGCTCCTCCTGCCGCCTGAGCACGAGACAGAGTGGGAGACAAATGACCAGCTTGCGCCGCAGGGCCTGCAACTGCTCCTCCTGCTGGCTGAGCATGAGACGAGTGGGAGACCAATGACCAGTTTTGCGCCGGCCGGGCCCTAGCGCTGCTCCTCCTGCTGGCTGAAGCACGAGACAGAGTGGGAGACAACTGACCAGTCTGCGCTGGCCGGCCCGGAGCTGCTCTCCCCCTGGCGGGCTGAGCAATGATACAAGAGTGGGAGGACAACGGACCAGTTTGCGCCGCAGGGCCCTGCGCCGCTCCTCCTGCCGGTCCGAGCACGAGAACAGAGTGGGAGAACAACTGACCAGTTTGCGCCGCAGGGCCCTGCGCAGCTCCTCCTCTGGCGCAGTACATCGGACGCCTCGGCTCCCTTGGCGTTCGTCTTCAGCC
>NW_023596921.1:38021207-38029729 GCF_011947565.3 Pollicipes pollicipes
ATTGGTGAGCCGAACCCCCTCCCCATCTCGCTCTCATAGGTGAACGAACCCCCTCCCCACCTCGTCATAGGTGAGCCGAACCCCCTTCCCCACCTCGGCATTGGTGAGCCGAACTCCCTCCTCACCTCGTCATAGGTGAGCCGAACCCCCTCCCCCACCTCGGCATAGGTGAGCCAAACCCCCTCCCCACCTCGGCACAGGTGAGCCAAACCCCGTCCCCCACCTCGGCATAGGTGAGCCAAACCCCGTCCCCCCGCCTCGGCATAGGTGAACCGGGCCGCCTGTCGCCATGCCGCAGCCGCTCCGTCACTAGAGGCCCCGGGAGACGGGACATACTCCAGTGAACGGGTGTCCCTCCCTCCAAAGGCGATCACATTGGTGCGTGCCGCCGGTCGCTCGGCGGTTCCCTCGCCCCCACATACAGCCCAGGTACTGGCAGTCACGGCACGGTCCTCCGGCCGGCAGTCACACACGAAGGCGGCCCTCTGCAGACGTGGGAACAGCGCAGCGGGCGGACTAGCATGCTCAGAACGCTGCACACCGATCGTGCACGCAGTGCATCGACTGTCAGGCAACAGCCTCTGCGCGGGCGCGAGGCAGGAATTGCCAGATGGTCTCGCGCTAGACCCTAGTTCGGTAGCCGCGCAGCCACAGCCAGTCAGCCACACCCGTACATAGATGACCACCGCTAGCCAGTTAGCGATAACCGGTACAGAGACGACCACAGTCAGCCTTCCACAGCCCGTACGTAGATGACCACCGCTAGCCAGTCAGCCACAGCCTGAACAGAGACGATCACAGCCAGCCAGCCCCACCCGTGCATAGATGACCACCGCTAGCCAGCCGGCCATAACCCGTACAGAGATGACCACAGCCAGCCAGCCACAGCCCGTACACAGATGACCAGTTTTGTCGTCCAGTGGAAAAATGACGTGTCGTGTCTGTCGTTTGTGACTAGCTCTTAAATTCAAGTCGTTGTGGCTTAACGAGGATGCAGGAGGAGCGCGCCTCAAGCAGGCGTGGCCGCGAAGCCCTTCTCCAGCTGGCTGCGATGCCCACGTTATGGACTCGAGCGACGGACAGTTGACCTGACCTAGCTGAGAAGCGGCATGAGCTTTTTCTTTTTGGGACGGGCGCAGCAGCCCTGCAGCCACAGTTTGTCGCAGACACGCTGCGTAATACTGCATATATGCAGACACGCAGATTATGCAGACAGGCCACATGCAATGTGATGATATGTCCAGAGTTATTACACCCAGAGAAAACGGAACTGTGAATAGCTTAAAAGCTTGTAGAGCACAGCCGGGAGCCCCGTATAGCTGCACCACGAATACGTCGCACTCCCACTGTTTCTGTTCAGAACGCCGCGCAAGGGTGGAGCATTGTCTTATAGCTGAAGTTTCGCATCCTATAACTGTGTCAATACCGATGGCAGTCTCCCCAACCGCAATGCGCGCGAACGCCCCTCTGATCGACGCCTGTTGTTCTTTCAGTGACGGAGTGGACCGGACTCGAGAAATTCTCTGTGATACTTGGGTTCAAATCCCCATTTTACCAGTGTGTCCAAGGCGACGTGGAGCGCCAGAGCAGGATGGGGAGGAGTAACTGGCGCCAGTGTTCAGACCTGCGAAGTCCGTAACCAGGAGACTGTTTCGAGTCTGTGTGTACGTGTAGTGGTGCTCTGCTGTGACCGTTGCGTGCGCTTGAATCAGGGGGAGATGAGAGGTACGACTGCCGACTGACGGGGTCCCGAGCCACCTCACACGGATATCACCACGGCGTTGGCGCTCTGTTGCAACGTTTTTTAGCGTTTCTGGTGCTCTGATAATTCCTAGTCTGTCTTTTAAGCATTTCTGTAGTACAATGGCCCCTAACTTGCCTGTGTGGAGCGGTGCATTTGGTGACGGCATGGCCCTCAGTCTCGCTGGGGGTGTTTTACTCGGCGGACGACAGTTGTGCGTTTTATCTCGTGTGTGCGTGGTAGGCAAGGTGGGACCAGCGGGCCATCAGGGCACCCGCCGTCCTCCGTCCAATGAAGCCTCGTACCTGTCACCTCCCCCCACCGCGGCGTCACTGTGGGCGCGGCTGACACCGCCCGCCCGACTGCGCCCCCCGCGCCAGTGGGGACAGGTGCCGGCCGGCCAGCCCGCTCTCGCCGTCGCCCCGCCCCGAACCGCGCGCTCTCTCTCGTGTCTCTGTACAGCCTCGCCGCCCGCTGTCGGGCCCGCGCTGTCCGCCGCGCCTGCGTTCTCTGTGGGCGCCGCTGCCCGGATCGGTGTGCGCCGCTGCCGGACGATCTCCGCGGAGCGTCGGGCCGCCCCGGTCCCCGCTACTTACGCGAGTCTGGCCAGCGCCTCGCGGTCCGCCTCCAGCCCTGTGGAACAGAATCGGTACTTACACGAGTTTGGCCAACGCGTCGCGGTCCGCCTCCAGCCCTGTGGCACAGATTCGGCACGTGCGCGAGTTTGACCAATGCGTAGTGGTCCGCCTCTGCTCTGTGGTATCCGCTCGGTAGTTGCGGAGGTCTGGTGCTGATCACTTCCTGGACCACGTCTGTATCAGTTCAACACGGCTGGCGTGCAGTCGTCGTCAGGAATGGAGGTGTTTTTTATTGTGTATTCTAACCATGTAAAATACACTTGCAAAGCGCTGTCCTCTTTGTATGTCGTTATTGATTGGAAGGCCCAAGCGGCGGCCAGCCGCGATTTACTCTTGAGCACGTTACTCGAGGCTGCAGTTGCGAAAGCAGAGTTTGATGCCGCTGTCTTTTAGTGAAACGTGTGGCGCTAGCTGTTGAATTGCCAGCTATTTCGTTGATATGTAGCACGGAGACGTGTCTTCATCCTCACCGGCAGCTATTCTTCCATCGCTGGAATCAGCGTCAGCGCCTTGCGAGTACGCATATAGAGCTGTGTTTGTCTTGATTGCTGGATGCCGTGTGCTGTTGGGTCACCGTTTGATATGCGTCATGGGATGTCGCCAGTCCTTTGTCCTGGGGCGCTGTGACCTGGGTCGGGCCTGGCGGTTAGACCTGAGCCGGGCTGGGTCGTCAGACCTTGGCCGGGCCAGGTCGTCTGACCTGGATCTGGCCGGGTCGTCGGACCTGGGCTGGGCCGGGTCGTCGGACCTGGGCTGGGCCGGGTCGTCGGACCTGGGCTGGGCCGGGTCGTCGGACCTGGGCTGGGCCGGGTCGTCGGACATGGGTCGGGCCGGTTCGCCGGACCAGGCCCGAGTGTGTGGGACGCTGGCACGTGCGCCACTGACTGCTGGTGTTACGGAGTGAAGAGCGTTACGCCTGACAGAAGTACGTGATGTGCCACGTGACCTATTGACCGTCACGTCGTCTATGGAAAGGTCGACGGTGCGGTGGATTTCCTCGATCAGCTGGTCCTGGGACGTTACGTTGTAATTTGATGCGTACATGGTGTGGAGAGAAGAAAATGGTTTGAAAATGCCCTTAAAAAGCCCTTAAGACTCTGGTGTTTCGTCATTTTGAGTCCGTATGCTGCAGATAGCGGACCCTCAGTGTACCGGGAGGTAGTAACCAGATGATACCCAACAATTATGTAAATAAATTACGAAAATGTTCGCCTCTCCCGGTGGGGCTGATGATCACCACTCAGCATGAACACTTCTGGAAACATCTGGTGTTCTCGTACCACACAAGGATCACTTGACATCTCACCTCCCGGGGCATTGAAAGCCACTGAATTTGGAATGAGATCTCCCAGTCATGCATACACCTCCTTCCTGAGTTCGTCCCAGTCATTCACTTCCGTTTTCCCCTGCGGACCGTTGGCTGGATTCTCCTGTGTTGACTCATGGATGTGTCCAGCGCAGCTAACTGGGCTGGTGGCGAGGGCGTCCCTCGTGCGGCGTGGACGGGTGTGGTGAACACGAAGTTCCGGGTTCTCTCACACGCGCCGTGCACGAAAACCTTTCTTGCATCAAAGCTGTGATCTCACCCTCACCACCGATGGGCAGCCAAGAGCTCCTTCCGTCGTCCCCAACGTTGCTCTGTGTATGTTCCTGCTTCTGATGAACGCCGGTCAGTATTTCCCTGTCGGAGAGCCCGCAAGGCGTGGACTCTTCTGGCGAACTTGGACTCGGCGAGTAAACACGTCTCATCTGGGAACTTCCTGTCAGTTGAGCATGATCTCCGACGTTTGCATGTGGCTGTCGTTTCCTGAAAGCCTTAAGTGCATCCCCATGACGACGCCCGGGTGATCGCACGCTGGGGTCAGACACGAATGGCACGCGTCGGATCGGACGGCGGTCACCATAACTGTCTGTGTGATGATTTCACTCTCGCTCAAGCGCGATGATATCACGGACGGAAAACGGTTGACAAATGCTTTGCGGCAAAGCTGTGGGAACGAGCACACTACGATGAACTGAATTATGCGTGTTCCGAAGATCGTGCTGCCAGCAGCCGCAGGACGGTGTCACACGTACCATATGTCACTTATCACCGATTGCTAAAATGCCAGCAGAAAATCGAGACTCCAGCGAGTCGATGGATTCCAAGACGATAAGAGAGACCCGAGACCAAAGCTACGGTCCCCCAGGGTGATGGAAAGGAGGCCTGAGGACTGGAAAAGGTGTGCTCCGACGGAACAAACGGGTTGCGAAACTGTTGAGGGATCATCCAGTGCCCTGAGACCGCAAGGGACTTGAGATCGCCTAAGGAACCGAAGCGGTCAAGTGATTCCTGCCTGAAGTGCCCCCCGCGCCAGTAAACGCGGGCGGCAAGGGTTGCAAAATAGCCAGAGTACCCCAGACCCCAGATGAGCGCCGGCATGAGCACTAGATTACCCGGCTCCCGATCACTTTGGTTGCATGCTGAAGGAACCTGGTAAGTCGTGGTAACCGTGCAGAAAATATCGATGCACCCTAAAGGGCACTGAGACTATCACAAGCGACGTTATTTTATATTGTTATTATTATGTTTTTATTTTGATCAACTAAGGAGCTTCGAGAGAGTTTAGTCGTCAGAAAATGGATTCGTAGCAAAGGACACTTCGGCCAATGTAGCCAAACGGTCAGCTGGCGTGGAGGTGAAGAAAATTAAGGAAGCCTCCAGAAGGTGCAGGGGCTGGCCAGTGGATGACGGCTCCCTGGAATAGTCCTGAGGCGAGTCCTGAGACGGCCGGGACGCCCAACTCGGATAACCGAGGCGGCGTCCTGACGCTGGGGAACCCAGGCAGTTAATGGTCATTAAGTTGTGAAGGGGTCGCTGAGTGACCACCGCTTTCACCTCAATTAATTTCAGGCCCTTGACCAGCTCCGGCCCTTTGAAACTTCTGAACGCTCTTTCACAGCTTGCAACTCCAGGGTCTATATATTTGATTGACCGCCGCCCATACCGTAGCTTTCAGAAGAAGCCTACTTTCAGACCACTTTCCCCAAATGCTTACCCGTGCATGCGATTGCATGCAATGATGACCTATACGTCGCACCGGGATATCCGCCACACTTAGATACACATACCATTCTGAAAGAGGATCTGGTCGCTGCGCTTCACTTAGCGCTGATCCCAACTGAACTTTTGCCATATAAAGTAATGCAGCAGAACTCAGAAACCAACAAATGATATGATAGCGATTCCAGCCAGTGCAGGAATGCCGGCCAGTCAGCGGGCGTGATGTCGTGCGCCAAATGGGAAGGTATAATCAAAGGGCAACTGATGTTGCTTACGATTTTGTGAGATTGCCGAAATCCCAGAGGTCAAATTCTTACTTCGCTTCAAATATTGAGAAATGTCGGGAACCCAGTTTGCTACCAAAGGGGCAGATGGTGAGTGACACAATGGCCATCAATAGCTTCTAGAGACTTAAGATTACCGAAGGGCAAGTTTGCGTATATGCTGCTAATTGTTGAATGGCGCTGCAAGTGCAAGGAAGGGGCACAACCTAGCAACAGGTCACCAGTGGTTTCACAAGGTCTAAAATGGCCACAGTGAGAACATTGCACAAGTTGCATGAAATGCTGCCATTGCGTGGGGCCATGTTGCAAGTTCATACGGACACTTGCATTGTTGGGTAAGGTGCATCTGCAAGCTGTAGATTTGTCCGAAATCGTGTACACCCTAAATTTCAGCTCAGCGGAATTAAATCGAGCTTTGGTTTGGAAAACTCAAGGAGGTAATGCCATCATCTCCCTCATACCGACGAAGGTCATTGGTCCACATGTATTGTGAGCGACTGCTGCTCGTACCACCTCCGTCCTATCCCACATCCTCCTTGCCCAATCACCACCTCTCTCCACATCCCGTGCCCTCCTCTCCATCCCACTGTGTCGATCCTTGTACGGTAGCATTTAGACGGACTGGGACTCAACGTTCATCCTTATCGACATCCTGCCTGTCCACGGCCTGCCTCCTGCATTTGCTCCTTCCCATCCCATCCACCCCCTTTCCATTCGCTCGACGTCTCGCCTTCTTCGCGCCAACATCCTCGTCCTCGTTCTGCGCCTCCCTGCTAGATCTCCTCATCCCACCTCCGCATCCGCTCCATATGCATACCGTCGGCACCTGCGTGGTCGCGCGCGCCGCCGGCAGAAGCTACTTGGTGGACAGATAGCGCATACGTGAGACGCTGCGCTATCTGTCAGCTATCTGCTCTCGGGAGGTCCATGCCCTGTTTGGTCGGTGTGAATCTGATCTGCGGCGGCGCCCGGCGGCGGCGGCGGCGGCGGCGGCGCCGGCGCGGGTGGCGGGCCGCCCCGCCGGCGGCTGCCAGTCGCTGTGCGGTGCCGGCGCGCGACACCCGCTGCCGGAGCGGCGCGCAGCGTGGAGGTCGCCCGCTCGAGCCGCCCGCCTGCCGCGCGAGCCGTCTCACTGCCCCGGCCACCGTCGGAGCGGTAGCCGCCCCACTGCCCCGGCCACCGTCGGAGACAGCCGTCTCACTGCCCCGGCCACCGTCGGAGACAGCCGTCTCACTGCCCCGGCCACCGTCGGAGACAGCCGTCTCACTGCCCCGACCACCGTCGGAGCGGCAGTCGTCTCAGTGCCCCGGCCACGTCTCACTGCCCCGGCCACCGTCGGAGGAACAGCCAGCTGCCAGCGTGAGTACGCGGGACAGGCGAGGAAGGGAGTGGCGGGGTAGCTATTCGGAGGGTTCGAGAGGGAGTGTCACGACCGGAGAACCTTCCGACCCGGAATCCCAGCCCCAAATACATGGACGCTGATTAGTGGATGCTGATGGTGGGGTTAACGTTTTGCGAGTCAGCATATCTCAGGACAGTAGCCCATTGAATGATTGCGGGCATTGCTGCCAATGAGTGCTGCCAATTTGTGTATTCATCCCGAGGAGTTCGTCGCGATCTCCACCGTCGATAGCATGAAGGGCGACGATCGCCATCAGCATGGTGGATCTCCATCAGCGGTGGTTACGTGCTGATACTGTCGCGCAGTGTCAGCGCTGTCCATGTGGACCGGAGATGGGTCGGTCTCCTCGACGGAGATTCGGAGGTGTGGCGCTGACACACCGCGCTGCGCTCACCGACGCCGTCTTCATCAATCATCATCAGCCGCATGGCACGGCATGGCCCCATTGCGCCGGCGCTGTGGTGTAACGGGTGCTGGAGCAGCCGTGCAGGTCTGGTGAAAGCCCGGCGGCTGCTCGTAAGAGGCGACCTGTTTCAGCACGGAAACATTAGGAGGTCCCTGCGGCGCCCGCTTTAATGGAAATGCTAGCGGTTGGCACTTGACAAGAGTCCATGCCCCACGCACGGTGACCTAATTGTGTCACCGTTCAGCGTCGCAGTGAAATGTCGCGCTGCTGCCACTATCAGCTGACTGCCTGACCCACATCACCATGAGTCGTCGAGTATTGGACGTGAAGTGGCGTCCTCGCATTCAACCCATCAGGAGTCACGCCTCGTCATTACGGCATTCAGTTATGGCTGATGAGTGAGGCTGCAGTCCAAAGGACTCCTTGTTTGATCAAGGGGCGTAGGTTCACAAAATTATTGGGGGCTGAATACTGAAAAGTGACCCAACCTAACCCAAGGTAAGCCAATAAAAGATATCCCAATATTTCCCCAATTTGACCCGGTGTCTTCCCAGAATTAGAAGGGGAGCTGGAGTCCAAGCTGGGAGGGGAGGGGGCTGAACACACACACACCCCAACCAAATAGGAAACTGCACCACTGGTTTTACAAGCTGTTGAGAACTGAGAGGGCAAACCCTGTCCGGCATTGCGGGCCGGAGCCTGCTTACATCACGTGATGGGAAACACCTTGCTTGCATGCACTGTTATGGCTCGGGATGTGGTTCAGCTTACGAAACCAGTTGGAAGACTCGGTCCCGGGCCCATCAGCCCATGCTAGTTGCTGCCATGTACACCATTCCTTTTTGACATGTTTCATTTCTGTTTTTGTCATTTAAACAATAGAAATACATGTCACCCTTTGCTTTGCATGCAGTGTTCGGCTTTTTATCAACGTCGAATTGAAAAATGGTGCTTGCATTTGGAATCAGTCGCTGTCAGACTGGGCGGGATTTTTAAATGTTCCAAGTT
>NW_023596921.1:38030729-38148762 GCF_011947565.3 Pollicipes pollicipes
AGAGAAGAATGTTTTATTTTTCAGCATGGTCGCCATTGAAAGCGAAATATTTCTCCGATTTACCCTTGATACTCCGATGGCTCTGGGCTAAGCTCATTTGATGACGACCTCCATCCATGTGTCACAGCTCCGATGGTCTATCCACTCTGCCTCAGCTGCACATAAACTCACCACCGGTGCCCTGCAGCTGTCACTTCAAAGCCAAAACAGGTAGGCGTTTCGTGCGGTCAGCTCCGGACTATCGGCTGGGAGATGCAGCCGCCTAAAGCGGCCTTCGCGAGCGGCTGCCTACACGTCTCGGGTCTTCCAGACAGATGGGCTCTCGTCAGGAGGTGTGACACCTTTGTCAGCTTGCCTCGCTTCTTCTTTTTCACACCATCCGTCAGCTGCACTATTAAGCTGACGTAATCTCATGTGCTCGTTCTTTTGTTTGGTATGCAGTTGATCATAATGATACCACAGTCATCCGAGAATGAAATGTTCGCCGCCAACGCTTTGCCTGTAGAGGGCTTGGTGGAAGGTGCGAAATGCTTCGGAGTGTGGCGGACCCCTTGTGCTACAGCACATGCTCCCGCGCTCTAATACGGGGCCAGCGTTGAAGCCACGCCCCATTCACTGTCAACACACGCGAAAAAGGTTGCAGGGCCAGCTCTGTAAGCAGCAAACAGCTCCTTACTCAGTACATCCCACTTACGCGGGTCTTGTCGGCTCAAGTTTCGAGGCAGCCAACGGGCAGACGCCACGTGAAGATCATCACGGGTAATGGTCTTCAGCTAAATTGCCTGCGGAGCTCTGTTGCGATCGTTCTGATTGTGTATGGATGCATCTGATAACGTAAAAATATATCTGACTGAGTATTGTGGCCTCAGAAACATCGCCCTGACCGATCATTATCTTTAAGTGACCATCAAGCAAAATCGGTGGACCACTTAGCTGCCGTGTAGAAACGAAGAGCCATTTCTGTATACCCGTTTACCAGCGGTGGGAAATTTCCTTGGCATTTTCGCTTTGCTGGGGCAGACATTTTACAGTCGCTCTCCATTCAAGTCCGGATGTGCCGTCCGTAGCTACAGGCATAGTGAAGGTATTTTGCCACCGCACGGCATGTTTTAGCAACAGAGGAGCGGAAAACGTCAGGTTGCAGTCAAAGCACATGCTTTTTTACTGAGTGATGCCTGTGAGCACGCGCTCACTGCAAAACCTGCTCTCCTCTCGGAGCTCTTCGATTCGCCGCGAGTCCGCTCGCGTGTATGCGTGCCTAACGAAGTTCTACGTTATTAGTTAGCAGTGCCTTATTGAATTGGGAGGTCCCTTTCGCGTGAGCAGTCTCCCGTTTACGTTGGAGGCACTCCACGAATCTCCGTCTGCTCCTCCACAAATGGTTTTTGCGGGCCTCTGGCAATGAAGACGTTAGCGTCATGCCAACATTATTCTCACACGTCTGTTCAAAATCAGGGACGTGCACACAACTCAGGCCTATCAAAAGACTTACAGGGCAATGTTCTTCAGTCACCGGTTTATGTCTCCAGTCTCCTTCATGTGTAAGGTAAGGGATGTCTATCAATTACATCATGTCTTTTTGGTCATGTTTCGACCCTCCC
This sequence comes from Pollicipes pollicipes, assembly GCF_011947565.3. Lineage (NCBI taxonomy): Eukaryota > Metazoa > Arthropoda > Thecostraca > Pollicipedomorpha > Pollicipedidae > Pollicipes > Pollicipes pollicipes. Next base: position 38,032,331 of record NW_023596921.1, read on the forward strand.
TCTTCCGTTGGTTGCGCGCTGCTTATGCCGAGCACCCCTCCCCCTGGTTACACTGTGTTAAGCGTTACAGCCCAAAAAGTAATGTCCACACGACTGCTGGTTTAGCTGGAAATTCGACACAAATCAACGAGCGTCCTTCTCGTCATAAGAAGAAGTCAGTGATATCCGGTTTTTTGGGTCTTCATTTGTTTTCAAGATTTGGCTTAATTTGCAGCCACATCTAAGCGTAACGTTCCACAGCCCAAAACCTCCCCTTCCCACCTTGTTACGCTTCCATTACGCCCCACCAATACCCCCCCCCCCGCCGTGACCTGCGCTGCATAATGTCCATCTGTCATCACGGCGCCCCTCGGCCCATACAACTGCACGTGTCGAGGAATGTGATCGCAATGGATTGGTGATTTCTTGCGACAACGTTGTTCTCGGGACCAAGGAGTGAGGCTTGCGACAGAATCCAAATGAGTCAAGTGCTTGAAAGTGGTCACCAGTAACTAACCTCTGCACTTAGACCCAATGCCGGTACATGTAGTCAAGCATCGCGCAAAGCAAGTCATGTTCACGTGCAAAGCAAATCATGCTCTTCGTACATTGTTTGTGCAATGTACGAAGACGCTAGGCTCTGTATCTGGAAAGCATCGCTGTTAGCAAACGTGCACTCAGTCTGTCTCTTCATGTCGATATCCGCGTTTTGCGCAAGTTCTCACGCGCGCATAAGTTAAAAACAAACACGTGGCGACACAAATGATGCCCGGAAACGAACGCGCTACGCAGCGCTGTACGGATCTGCGCGTACACACGAAACCGAGAGGCGGCGACTTGCGTGTTGAGTTGACCTTTATTTAGAGCTCACATTGTAGTCGTGTTTTTTTGCATGTATGGTGGTCTAGACGAGCTAACACTTCGTATCGTAACACATACGCCCCATCTGGAAGTCAATCGTTTAAGTTCACAGTCGACTATATCACGTTCGGGTCAGAAACATACACATCTAAGGTTCGCAGCTGCGTGACATATTGCGTAGGAACGGAGCTCCAGATGTCAACAGTACGGGCAAAATGGAATGTTGCAATCGTTTCCAAAGGCTACTGCTCAAGCTCTGGCGGCTGCACGCAGGAGCAGTTGCTTGTTGACGCGCCGGTGCCCCACACAATGCAGGGCACTGCGTCCAGGTCCTAAGGTCCCGGTGACCCAGAGACTAAACCTGCCAGACTCTCTCAAATTCACGGGGAGCAAACAATAGCACAGCATATTCCACGAAATCTAAAACATCACTACAATTACTAGCCTACATTCGGCAGCGATCATCTCGAGCGCGGTCGACATTGGTCACACGTATGTCTGCTACACACTGCAGTGTATAGCTGGAACAAATCACTAACCACATATTCTTTAATAAAATCAACACCAACAAGACACCTTAGAACTGTAACTCGTCACTGCCTTGCCACATTTGTGGTGAACCTAGCAGAATCACATAACATCACACAATTTAAGGCAAACACGCAGCTGAATCTGAGACGCCTCAGAGTACACTGCGCCTTCCAAACAGCTGGTGTCATGACTGCGTCCGAACGATTCGTCCACCACTGTGGAAACACGCTGCCCCCGACGAGAGCAGCTGTGGGCGGCCACAGGACGGTGGTCGATCCACCGCGAATATGAATACACACAGAGACTCGCACACATCCGCATGCAAATGCCTGCAATGCCCTTGCCATTGCCGCTCGCATGTTAGTAACGACGTGCAGCCACTGCTGTCTGAGCAATCAGTTGACGTCGTGACCTCTGCTTTCAATGGGGACAATGTCCAGACCTCCCTGGAGGGCATCTGCTCAGCTCAGAATAAGCCAACCGGTCTGGATATTCTGCCCGCCTTGTGACTCCTTTCTGGGGGTCTTCCCGCAAGTAAACTCCCCAGGGACTCTTGGTCAATTCCAACACCCTCACTGAATCGCTGTTCGCGAGCCCTCCTGGATACCCAGTCCGTCTCGTGACTTCCCCAACCCGTCCTGCGCCCGATCCATTCGTCATCACTCCTAGGACACACAGTCGACCTTGCGATCTCTCTTTGGACACTTGTCCCGTTTCGTAGTGCGTCTTTGAACACCTGGTCCTTCTCGTGACCTGTCCTGGACGTCCGCTCCACTCGTGACCCCTCCCGGGCCGCACGGTCCACTCCTGGCCACTCTCAGGCTGCCTGGTCCGTTCGTGACTCGTCCCTGAACACGCGGCCCGCCTCATGACCGCCGCCAGGCCGGCTGTTCAGTGCCGCGACCGGCGGCGCCGCGGCTCGAAGCCGGCGTTCTCGTAGCCGGCCTCCTCGCTGACGGTGAGCAGGCGGCCGGCGTCCAGCGACAGCGCCGGGTCTGCCTGCCCCGAGCCCGAAGGCGCCTCGCGACCGCGCGGTCCCGGCCCCGCCGGCGGCACCATGCTCGGCCGCCCCGACGAGCCCTGCCACAGGCGGCCGGCGGTTACTGACCACGCGGAACAGAGCGTCTTCATTAGATTATACGTCAGTGTGCTGGTTTGGGTAAAGTCCGGTCCGGTCCGGTCCGGTCCGGTCCGGTCCGGTCCGGTCCGGTCCGGTCCTGTCCGGTCCGGTCCGGTCCGGTCTGGTCTGGTCTGGTCCGGTGTGGGGTAGTGCGGTGTGATGCGGTGTGGTGTGGTGTTGTGTGGTGTGGTGGGATCCGGTCTGGCCCGGTCGGGTCTGACCTGGCCTGGTTGGCCTGGTCTGGCCTGGTCTGGCCTGGTCTGGTCTGGTCTGGTCTAGTCCGGTCTGGTCTGATCTGATCTGATCTGATCTGATCTGATCTGATCTGGTCTGGTCTGGTCTGGTCTGGTCTGGTCCGGTCCGGTCTGGTCTGGTCTGGCTCGGCTTTAGTTTGGAAATCGGGCCAGTTCACGGACTTTCTCTCTGAGATCCGCTCCCGCGTCACGCCACCTGTCTCGACTTCAGACTGGTGTTGTTACAAAGGATATTCTTTTCGCTCATTATCGTGCTCCGATCAGGACACCAATCGGTGAAGTCGTCAAAGTCTGGTTATCGGGGCAACGCAGAAGACAACGCAGTTGATCAACAACATCCGACAGAGTCCACACGCATCCAGCACACACAACGGCTGACGGTACTCATGAGCAAAGGTGCGGGGACGGGAGAGGGGCGCGGGGAAGCGGCACCCCTTCTAAACTTTCGGAAAATGTGACTTATCAAGGCCGGTAACTCTTTCAAAACGCTGACGGAGACGAATCTTTTTAGAAAAACGGTTCCTCCCAACACTTGAAGGAAAATTATCATTAACACTACATCGCTGCATCGCACAAATCCAAGTGCATTTTCACGTTTGTGAGTACTTTGACCCCTGCCGTCGATAATACCCACCATCTGTCCAGGGTCTACAGAGCCATTGGAGCCAAGCCGGGACAGGCTGGTCTCCAGACTCCCGCTTCAGTAGCGCTGCCTGGACCATAATCGACTTGCGGCGCGCGCCGGGCCCGGCGCCCTCCACAGAGCTGCTTGACGACGAGATTGGTGCTCTCATAGCCGCTGTCTGAGGAGGCTGGACACTCCTTGATGACCACCTTCTTGGACAGCGAGTTCAGCTGCTTTGCATCATCTGTGGCGGACAATCAAGCCCAGTTAGCGCCTGCAGTTTACTGTCATCAGAACCGCAGCTGATATTTGGAGGGTAGAAATGTCTAAACAAACACATTAAATACCATAAACTATAAAATATACACCGATGATGGGTTTATCTTCTTAATATCTCCGCCTAAAAGTATCAGTGGCGCATATTCCAAAAACGGTTTTCTCTACTGAGACCGCGCTCTCCAAACGTCCATCCCTGCTGAGCGGCCAAATGAGCTGCTGCTGACTGTGGCATACACTCGTCAGCCGGCTGGGCTTAAACACCTCGGGAGACAACTGACATTTGCGCCACAGGGCCCTGCGCAGCCCCTCCTCTGGCTGGTCGTAAGACAGAATGGTAGACAGCTGACCAGTCTGCGCTGCCGGCCCTGCGCTGCTCCCCCTGCTGGTTGAGCATGAGACAGAGTGGGAGACAAATGACTAGTTTACGCCGCAGGGCCCTGCGCTGCTCCTCCTGCCGCCTGAGCACGAGACAGAGTGGGAGACAAATGACCAGCTTGCGCCGCAGGGCCCTGCACTGCTCCTCCTGCTGGCTGAGCATGAGACAGAGTGGGAGACAAATGACCAGTTTGCGCCGCCGGGCCCTGCGCTGCTCCTCCTGCTGGCTGAGCACGAGACAGAGTGGGAGACAACTGACCAGTCTGCGCTGCCGGCCCTGAGCTGCTCCCCCTGCTGGCTGAGCATGAGACAGAGTGGGAGACAACTGACCAGTTTGCGCCGCAGGGCCCTGCGCAGCTCCTCCTGCCGGCCGAGCACGAGACAGAGTGGGAGACAACTGACCAGTTTGCGCCGCAGGGCCCTGCGCAGCTCCTCCTGCTGGCGCAGTACATCGGACGCCTCGGCGCCCTTGGCGTTCGGCTGCAGGTAGTAGCCGTGCGGTATGCCGCCGTACAGCTCCGGCTTGAGGATCGAGTCGACGTGCACCATGAGGATGGGCTCGGGCGCCACGAACGTCACGCCGTACGTCTCCCAGCGGTGTTGCTCCTTCACCGGCCCCCAGCTGACGTCCGGCCGCCAGAGCGAGGTCTGCCAACAGCGGCGCGGCCGTCACCAAGGAGGCGGGTCTGCGACTGATGCTGCTCACCGAGGGGCTGTGCTGGGCAGCCAGCGATAGCTGGTGCAGCTGGCAGGCGGTCCACAGCAGTCAGAGGCCTGTATCTCTAGAGAGCGTCCGAGTAATTGAAGAACACTACCCGAATGTGAGACAGTGGGAGCTGTTGCCGACTGACAACACGCCCTGGAACTGGCGGCATAAGGTATCACGCCGAAACTGACAGCCGCAGTGAGCTCACCGTTTTGCCCCAGCCATCCGTACTTCACGTTGTCAAGACCTAGACGGCAAAACCCGGTTCCAAACGAACGAGCAGCATCGACCATTTCGCACAGCGACATCTGCCACCAGCCCTCCGTGCGCGCCCAGTGAGTTTCACCGCTCTCTCCACTCGTGGGCGGGGAGGGAGGGGGGACGTCATCGACAGGCTCCAGTGCCTCACCTGGCCCCCCTTCAGCGGCCGCAGTGCGTCACGCGTGAAGAGCAGCAGCGCCACAAGCAGCGGCGCCATGCCCACCAGTCCGGCGGCCACGTTCACCCAGACCGGCAGCCGCTCGTTCCCGTACTGGGGCACCGAGTACCGGATCAGGCCGAACAGCAGCAGCGCCTGCCGGTGGTGAACAGGGCTCAGGCGACAGACGACAGGTATACGAGAGCGCCGCTTCGGCTCTGTGTCGCGGCTTTGTTTTATCGTATTTTCAAAGGTGAGAAATCATTGTGACGGGTGATCAGGTCAATAGCCTTAATTCAACTTCCCACTATTGCCTACTTATAACCTGCTGCAACTTTCAGAAGCTATTGGATTATGACACCCATGGAAGGGATTTAAGGAATGACAAAAAAGAGCCCCGTTGCCGCGGTAAAGGGCTCTATTTGTTATATGCTACACATTTGTACGGGGTTTTTAGCTGAAATAGCCATCTTTCAGATCATTCTGTACAATTCACACCCTTGTCCTTCTTAAGACCTAAATTTTCGAGCTTCCGAGCTACACGCTCGCGAAGATACGCAGACTTTTCAGGGAAACTATTTCAGGTCGCCCAGGCATCTATGACGCCATCTTAACATCATTCAAACCCTCCCATTCCATTAGCTATGCAGCGATCAATGCCGAGAAAATATAATTGTCGAGTCGTTCATATCTGACATTCCCGAACATGACTTCCAGATGTAACGGCCGTCAAGCGGCTCTCAGTCAATGTCGTGCAATGCACGATGACGTAATCAAACAATGACGTATTGAGGAGCACATTTCTTTAACATAGAAACTAGTGCTGTCAAGAGCAGTCGTTTCCACTTAAAAGTATACCAATACTTCTAAGTGAGCTTATTTCATCATATAACTATTTGATCAAATGTACCCACACGGAGCGGAATCTACTCTACAAAAATGTATATTTTCTGAACGGATGATATCTTTCTATGGGCGCGCTCATGCTATGGAAATACAATGTATTTTACGCGCCGCCATGCACTTGCCAGTAGCATGTTGAGAACACTGACCATGTGAACGAAAGGCACGGAGAACTTCCAGGCGGTGGTCCACCAGCGCGACGGGTGAAAGCCGAGCATGACTTCCACGTTGGCGGCCCACTTGTCGACGCCGTACACCCAGCAGAGAGCGATGCTCTCCACGGCGCCCACCAGCAGCGGCCCCCAGGTCAGCAGGTGCCGGTCCAGCGCGCACACCAGGTACAGCCCGTGCTGGGAGCAACGGAGAGCGGTGGTCGAGGTGCGCGACAGCGTATCTTTCAAGTGAAGACTCAGGGCGCCAGAGTCACGCAGGCGGGGCTGGGAAAAAACGCGGGCTGATGTCCGAGCCATGGGATCGTGGCACGGGACGAGGATCTCCCTGACACCGGTCGTTGGCACGTTTGTCATTGGGGACTTTACGACGCACTCAGCCTATGGCGTCGCCTGCCTGTCATCCTGCCAGGAACCGCGGGGAGTCGAACCCCCTACCTCCCAGACGCGCAGCTTCCCCACGGGCGCCCCGCGTTGTTGCGTATAGAGGGCACCGTCGGACGGCGCGGAGTGCGCAGTCGGATAACGCAGAGGGCGCCATCGTACAGACCTCCCCAGTGCGGCTTAAAGTCATAAAGTGAGCCGCAGTTTAAGCAAAGCGCTGGCGGTCGCGTCATCCGATCAGTTGTCGGACTTCCACCCGAGTGGTTCGCCTCCAATACCCGACCGGACAGGGGCACTCACCGAGCCAACCAGCGCCAGGCCGGAGGCCAGCATCAGCAGGCAGGCGATGAAGACCACCTGCAGACGCTTGCGCCGCCACTGGTCGAAGCGCACCTCGAGCGGCGCGCGCAGCACGGGCTCCACCCAGAAGCAGAGGTACCGATGTCCGACGACGGCCAGCAGCAGGAAGAACAGCGCCGACCAGACGGGCGGTCCGGGCAGCAGCAGCATCGCCTGACTGCTGACCACCAGCAGCAGCTCCGGACCTGCGCACAGGCGGCGTCGGCCGCGGAAGGGGATGAACTCATGGGCGGCGCCAACGACAGAAGAGAGCGAATATGATTACGTGCAGCAACAGCGGCAGAGGAGAGGGGATCGGATTATGGGCGGTGGCAGGAAGAGAAGGGCGGGGGATTAGACCATGGGCAGTGTCAGGAAGAGAAGGTCAGGGGATCAGACCATGGGCGGCGTCAGGAAGAGAAGGGCGGGGGATCGGAACCCGGGCGGCGTCGATGGAAGGAAGGAAATGACGTCATAGACAGTAAGGACGAAACCGCATCATAGACGGCGTCGGCTAGATGGAGGGGGCAGTGGCACGGAACCTGCGCAAAGGCGGTGTGGGCCGGGGCATGGAGGAGCAGAGCGGCACGGGTCCTGGACAGAGGCAGCGTCAGCGAGAGGTTGAAGGGAACGCGCCGGCCAGAGCCCTGGGCATGGATGGCGACAGCGATTGGATAGATCACAGGTTGGATCGGGCCACGGGCGCGGTAGAGTCAGCGTAGCCTAGTACAAAATCACCGGTCACCCCACCACATCACGCACACGTCAGTAAGTGATATGAGAGAGAGAGAGAGAGAGAGAGAGAGAGAGAGAGAGAGAGAGAGAGAGAGAGAGATAGAGAGAGAAGAGAGAGAGAGAGAGAGAGAGAGAGAGAGAAGAGAGAGAGAGAGAGAGAGAAGAGAGAGAGAGAGAGAGAGAGAGAGAGAGAGAGAGAGAGAGAGAGAGAGAGAGAGAGAGAGAGAGAGAGAGAGAGAGAGGAGAGAGAGAGAGAGAGCGAGAGAGAAGAGAGAAGAGAGAGAAGCGAGAGAGAGAGAGAGAGAGAGAGAGAGAGAGAGGAGAGAGAGAGAGAGAGAGAGAGAGAGAGGCTAGAGGGAGAGAGGAGATGAGGAGAGAGGAGGAGAGAGAGAGAGAGAGAGAGAGAGATATATATATATATATATATATATATATATATATATATATATATATATACAGGCGACAGTAAGTGATTATTTGTCGCGAGATTCGCTTAAGATCGCCATGTATAACACATATTCTTAGTCTTGGGGTAATCTCTTGACAACTGTTAAGATGATGATAATTCAATGACGAACTGACCAACAACTGATGCCAGATGAAGACCACACCATCCCCGAACCAATGGGCCCGCAACAGACAGCAGACAGCACCCGCCCTCACCGTGTTTGACGACTTCGTCCACGCCGAGGCCGATCCTTTTGGAGATGAAGCCGAGCGTGATGAAGGTGGCGAGCGTGACGACCAGTGCGGCGACCATCTTCAGGCCGAACAGGAGCAGCACGTCGCGGCGCATGTTGTGGCGGAAGCGGTGACGGCTGCCGTAGCAGATGACGCTGCCGGTGCACACGCCGTACGACAGCACCAACTGGCCGAACGCGTCCAGCCAGATCTGCGGTAACAGCCACCGGCGTCAGGCCAGGTTAGAGCAATATCGTGTCCGTGTCTGTTTATCTCTCTATACCACACAGGTCTTACAATAAGAGCCACTGTCGGCTTCCGGCCTTCAACTCAGGATGTTACATTACCTTTAGTTGTGCTGACACCGTCTTAAGCTCAGGGCCGTCTGTACGGCGGGAAAGGGCGGTCGAGGAATCGTTGTGCGGATTTACAGCCTGGCAGCTCGAGTAAACAGGCAGTTGGTGGCGGACGTCCGTAGCGCACGCGAGCATAACTATGACGCCGCAGCTACCCTCTAAGCGCAGAGCATTTTGGCATAGAATGAACCTGGCGACAAACTATCTTACTCGCATGAGATACCAAAGAAGAAAGTCACTGTACATGTAGGCAAGCAATTAGATTCTAGTCACGTCTCATATTTCACATTGTACGCACCAGCCAAATAAACATATCTGACCTCTGAGCTGCCGACGTTGGTCCACGGTATACGGAACAGGTATGAAAGTCCAATAAATGCTCCTGATCCATCGTCTATCGCCAGTACTGCGATGATGATTAACACAACAAAGAAGCACATCAGAAGGCCGGACACGGCGTTTATAACCTGAGAAAAACAAAACACCCGGTATTAGCGATGTTGCCAGTCGATTAAAGAAGCTCGATACTCTTGCTGCTCATGGATGAGCGTGGCAACCAAATGGATCGTTGGCAGCGTGGCCAGGATCGTTGGCGACGAACACCACGAGAATACAAGCGTTGTCTGATATATACGCAGAGCTCGCTGTAAACGTTAGCCTTTTCCAGCACCAAGGCTTGGTTTATCGGGAGTTAACAAAATGCACAGTGCGCTTGTTCCACTATTTGCATTAAGTCACTCCTCGTTAAGTGCGGCCTCGTGACTGAAAGGCTGTGGAACAGCTTTTGTGGTTGTGCCAGTCGATTGTAGCATTAAAGAAAACGATGTGTAAAAATTCGCTCAAGGGGTTGGCTGTATCAGTCGGTAAGAGTCAGCAAGGCACTTACAATTCAATATAGCGTACTACATTGTCACGGCGAACTTCATCAGTTAACATCTTTAACAGAAGCGCGCGGCCTCTGAAATACCTACTTTAGACTTGTAGTTGATTTTCCTGGTGAAGGTGAAGCTGATGAAGCACCAGATGACGAAAAGGCAAAGGATGAGCCTCCAGTTCTTGTAGCGGATGTCGCCGTCCGGGCAAGCCGTGTCGGATACCTCGTACCTGCAATCGAGACAGGACCTTGTCTGCTTTCCGCCTAATGTCCGCAGGATTCTACAGGTCGTCCCTCTGCGTATAGCTGCTCTCGCGAACCAAGCCAGCTGCTGTCCGAGCTCACGCCGGAGAGACTCTGTGCCAGTTGTGACAGCCGCAGGAAACGGAATGCTCGGCGCCATGACAACGCCGAGCCCTGAGCTTGGTTCAAATTTCACACTGGCTTAAATACAGCGTGGGAAAGACTAGTTTTTGAAATATTTTACCCCGCATTGTTTAGGAGGGGTTTCCTGCGCTTCTGCCATTTTTCAACAGCATGTAAGTATCAAAAGTTTAATGTTATCCACGGCATAAATCCGATTTGCATTGGTTTAGTTTTCCTGTTTTGTTGAGATTTTCTTATCATTGCGTCAGTTTTGCCAGAATCCAATTATTACTGCGCCAATAATCTGAAACACCAGCCTGGGTAGAAGCGACCTCCAGGTTGCAATCTCTATGAAAGTTGAACGACAAAAATGTCCTCTGACACGGACTGAAGGTCATATAACTATGTTTCTCGATTGTCTCGCATTCGCCGGAATACCAGCGCGCCTCAACAATTCATAGGGCCTACAGATCCTGCACACCTCCTCTGATCGACTGCTCGAGTTCAGAGTGACCTGAGCGATCAGTGCGACCTAAATACCTCTGACCGATCAGCTAAGCGACCGATCCGTAGTGATTTTCGTCGTGGTGCCCGACGCTCGAGTGGTTATCGTTCCTGAAGTGTTCGCCAGCGTAACATGTTGACACTTGCTGGCTTAGATCTCAAGACACTCCGGTCGTTGATCCCGTGTGATTGCAAGATGATTGGCTACGGACACACTATCGGCAGGAGTGTGCGCGGATGCACACATCTAATCAGCTGCATGCCTGACCCCGTGCCAGCGTATGTGTACTCAACACTTGCCGAGCCGTCGGTCAAATAAATCGTCAGTTCGCCGCGACAAAAGTCCGTTCACTATCTGCTGTGGCAAGTCGCAAAGTTTTCCTGCCTGTCTCTGTTCAGGAGCAGAGTGCCGTGCTGTTCTGCCGCCAGCCAGGACCAGAGCCAGTGCAGCACGAGGCCGTCTACGTTAACTGCACATTCGGTAAAGCGATGAGCGTATCCGCAGACAAGCCCGGGCCAGTTCTGCTGCTGGAACCCAACACAAGAGAAGCCAGCTTCGGCGCGACGGTCAGCTTCAGCGATCGTCCTGCTAGGGCTGCTGGGGCTGCAGATAAGCAGACTGATCCGTGGTCAGCTTCAGCGATCGTCCAGCTAAGGCTACTGAGTTTGCAGGTACGCAGACTGATCCGCGGTCAGCTTCAGCGATCGTCCAGCTAAGGCTGCTGGGGCTGCAGATAAGCAGACTGATCCGTGGTCAGCTTCAGCGATCGTCCAGCTAGGGCTACTGGGGCTGCAGATAAGCAGACTGACCCGCGGTCAGCTTCTCTCCAGACTGAGGAAACGGCCTGGCTCAGGCGCGCAGCACGACATCGTAATCATTTTCTCATTTGTAGTGCAGTGCGGTGTGTGGCACACACACCAGGCATGAGTCAGCGAGAATGACAGAATAAACAGTGCCCAATACGGTGGGCAGCGTGCATTATGCAAATATATATAAGACGCAGGGTGCAGGAGGACACTTAATGTTAATAGATGCTTACCAGAAGAAGGCTTCCGTTGATATGTGTGACCTGGTGTCGTTGTAGACTTCTTGTGGGCCTGCGATGATGCCGACATGATCGGGTTCTGCCAGTGAGGCATTCTCCGAAACATTTACTATATCAGTAGCGTTGCCGTCCACGTAGTAAACGATTTTGTCTGGAAAACAGGCGTGACAGGTTGGGCGACGTAGTAGGTCAAACAGGGCCTAGCGGGCTCGATTGACACTGTTTGTCAGGCTGACCACAGCCCACACATTCGCCACGAGATGAAGCTTCAGGTACCCAATGACTGCACCGGCTCACAGATAGGCAAGATTGACCCAGTTTTACCGCGCACCTAACAGTAATGAAGCCAACTCTTCCCAAACACTCCCCAAGCCGAGTCAGCGTGAATCTTAATAGTGTCAGAGACGCGATCATACATTTAAAATGCAAACACCTTATGATACTATCGGGATAGAGTAATTGTGACTTCCCGGACCTCAACGTCTCCTTCCGCTTCCTGGGTCTTGAAGCTTATTTTGTAAATCTCTTCACTTCTGTTGTTGAATTGCGACGTTCTTTTGAAAGATTCGCCTATGGAGCCGACAAACTTAAAGACACGACCTCGCGCCGCCAGCTTCGCATCCAATCGTATTTTCTGAATCGTGTCCTCATCAATTAAGGCTCTGTAATCGTGTGTGTTCTATGTCGAATGCATTCCTTGCTATCGAGCAAGCTATCCTCTGATTAAGATTTATGATGATATTTTCTCCATATGTGGCGAAGACGGGCATTTCTGGAAATTGGCGTCTCCCCGCACACCTGGCTTCCTGCCAGTTACTCTCATTGACGACGTGCTGGCGAGGACGTGCGAAACGGCTTTAAACGGCGGTATGTGAGTGGCGATAACGGTAAAGGTCATCTGAATGTAATCTTTTGGCTCTCTTGGCTGTCGGCATTTGGTAAACGGATAAGAGGACGATGCATTACATCAGCCCGTAGGAAGCTTGGACAGCTACGTGGACAGAGCTTTTTACAGAGCGTGGATAGTTGTGAGGAGCGTGAACAGGCGCGTATTGTTAAGTTCAAACTGCTGTGTGGGTGACAGCGAGACGCATGTGGGTCCCGTCGTAGCTGACAATCTGGTGTCAGCTAGTAACACTCAGAATTTCAGGCAAAATGGTAACGCCCGATAAAAACGGAAAATGGTGCCAGATTAGATTGACATTTTTGAACGTGTATCTACTGACATAAGTACCTGAATTAGTCCAGCATCAACGTGAGTGATGATAGTAGTAACATGCTGGCGATAAAGTATAGTAACAATGTTCAGCTCGTGCATGCAGTGTGAGTCAGCGCAGTGAACCAGTGTAATGTCAACCAGTATAGTCGTAGCGTTAATCATGATAGTGGTACCAATGATATCAGTATAGTCATGATATGATCCACGATGACCTACACGTTGAGAAGACGATGAGTTAGATCCGACCTGCCCACTTCACATGGCGCACATATTTTAGTTACACAAAAACAACAATAAAAGACTGACAGTTAGATATCGTAGACTGGAAGGTTTTTTCAAGCTGTACAATGCAGTCTGAAACGTTTGCTACGAATGTTCCATGCGTCCCGCAAACCTACCTCTGTACACCTCGGTGCAATTTGTAATATTCCATTCCATTTTGCATCTTTGCCAAGGTACTTCTTTGTTCATCGAGGAGAAGAGGTACAGCAAAGACCAGGCAACGACGACGCTGCCGTAGACGGCGATCAGAGCCGACAGCAGCACCATGGCGTAGCCGAAGCCTGCCGAACCCCGTGCCAACATCTCACAAACGAGTCAAACAACAACAGAGCCAACAATAGCGCTATGGCGTAGCCGAAGCTTGCCGACCACTCGATGCCAACATCTCACAAACATACCAAACGGCGATCAGAGCTGACAGTAGTAGCCGAAGCCTGCCGACCAGCCGGTGCCAACATCTCACAAACATGTCTGCTGACCACCCGGTGCCAACATCTCACAAGCATGTCTGCACAAGCACGGGGCTCTGGTTCGACACGGTGGCAGAATCCGATGGGAGCTATTGTGTAACGATAAGGCAGCGATGCGAATTGCGCAGCTTTCCCGATATCAGTTTATGGCAAACTTTATCGAACTGTACTTTGGAGTGCTAGTGGGTGTCAGCTGTGTGAATTCTGTCGCGCACTTTGGGACGAAAAATTCTTCTTGTTCACTTCTGGTAGGGCGCAGGGCTTAAGGCTTATGTGAATGCCGTGTGAGTGTTTGGATGATCTTGTAACAGCAAAGATTATCCAAGTTCAGGGATTTGTAAAAAGATGCGGAAGAGTCCTTTGCATTGGGCACGTGTCGGAGAGGGCTGTTAAAGAGGAGGTGTTAGGTTTATGTAAGGTAATGTTGTCCTCCTTCCGACGCGCACTACTCAGCGCGTGTCGGAGGTCGCACTAGAAGGGTGAGTGGAACGGTGTCAGAAGACGGAAAGTGCCTTCATCACATGAACGCATCATCTTGCGCTGTATCACCATGGAATCGGCGATGGCGACCCAGCGCAGCGCTTAGGTGCTAATGATGCACCAGATGTGCGCAGTGGACTAGGTCGGTAGTAGCTCATACGGGCGCATTGTGAGAGCATCCACATATCTTTTAGTGCGTGAATGAGTGAAGGGACGGTGGGGGATGGCACGGTAACATGTGAGAGTTTTGTAAGAAGTTGAAAACATGCGATTTAATTAAACTGGTCGTGGTTTGCGCTTGGCAGTGGCCAGTGAAATTGGAGGAGAGATTAATGAGCAGTTACTTGTTGGAAAAACAATATCGGTTTAGCATCTCGATGGCAAAACATCTCCGTAGTACATGTTGGCAACCGTTAAAATCTTCCAAGCGAATAAAGGGCCACTATGGCATCATCTCACCGGCAAATACAGAGGTGAACTTTCCAGCGAACATGGACGACTATAGGAATATCTCACCGGCAACTATGGGGGCGAACTTCCCAGCGAATATGGATGACTATGGGAATATCTCACCGGCAAATATGGGTGCGAACTTCCACACCTGGATGGCACTGCGACTGGAGAACTGGCCGATGGCAAACTCCATGTAGAAGAGTGGCAAGCCGACCAGCAGCGTCAGCAGCAGATATACGCAGAGGAAGCTAACTGCCAAGGGGGGAGGGCAACAGTATGTTATAGTGTACAAGTGTCACGATTTGTCGTCACGAGCGCTTCAGGGGGGGGGGGGGGGGAGCTGAAAAGGCTAATTGAAAAAAATTGTGGCATTCATCATCATCCAGCAGTATCCAGGATACACAAGCACAAGCTATAAAATTACTTAGCGATGGATGTCTCTGGACCTGGGGTCCAGCGAATACAATAAAGGCGAATAATATGCAATAAAGGCGAATACCTTAACGCGAAGAGTCATTATATGCGTACAAAATAACAAAACATTGTCGTCATATTCCCATCTAATTATCGGTTAAGGAGCGTGGTCAAAGTCCTTCACCAAATGTTGCAACGAAGACTTCAGAGGACGCGTTTACAACGTCGCACCTAAATGCACCGCGGAGAAGACGGCATTCAAGTGGGATGGCTATGCGTTGCTATCCTTAGGCTAGCTTACGCATTCGCAGATGACACCCAATTTTTTTTGGCCACGCCAGTTTAGATCAACTGCTCAGCACTAAGGTCCCCTAAAAGTGTGCAGTGGAAAACCAGGGTACCACTTTTCGCCGTGGTCGTGGTGGCTGTCGAAATCCGTCTCTGAGCCGGATGCATCCAAACGCGTGGCCACTTAGCCTTGCAGGCAGCATGCCGAGGAAGGCGAAGACAGTTGCAAGGATTGCTGAATCGTTGCTGACTGTGGAATGAATGCCAACGATCAGTAGCTCTGGTTTTGGGAAAGCCATCCATCACCTGCGTCCAGGGACGTATAAATAGAGCGTGTCGATGAGTGACAGGTGTAAGGACAGGAGACGCTGTGGCCGCCGTAACGTTCATTGTCAATGTGCATTATGTGTGAAAAACTCGCTACGCGAGACAAAAAGAGAATGTGCCACGCAATTTATGAATTGATCTCTCATTACAATGTGATTCATGTGTGCATTTTTGCCTTCCACCCAGCTACGTCTCTTAAAAGCAGTGGGCAAAAATGTAGCTGGGTGCTTCGTTAGATCAAAGCCTTCCGCATACCGCTTAAAGAGGCGCAGGAGGTTCACGAACGTCGCATGTAAGACCAACAAGAATGACTGGAAGTTACTGAACGCAGCCGGATTATCCTTACGGCTAATGCCTCTGGCATGGCAAACATTATGGTCCATGCACCTGTTCTCAGAAAGCTATGTACTAATGGGTGTGTTTAGTGCGGTCGCATTAGTGAGCTTGAAAAGAAGGCTTAAAAACGCCACAGAATGCTCCTGTAGGATAATCCAAAGATAGCAATGTGGCTAGAAACAACAAAACCTTGAAGGAGATGACTGTCATCAATGACCGAAAATTTCTTAGAATCTTTAGGGGAAAACGAATGTGCACTCTACCTGCGTCAGGTCCCTAGGAGAGCAAAGTCCTAAAGCTTGACATTCAAGCAAAACCGCTGGAAACTGATAGCCACCGTTAAGCCGGGTTGTACCGTTGGCCGGCACACCTGCAAGCTGAGCTCAACACGACCTCCCTCACGAGCGGCGTGACGAAACGAACAGCGGGGGGGGGGGGGGGGGTCCGGCGAGCTTCGTCTCCAGCTGCAGGCTCAAACCGGAACGAAAAAAAGATCGCGGTAACAGCGGCCGTCGGCGGAGCCGCGGTCGTCGGCGAAACGGCGGCCATCGGCGGAATGGCGGCCGTCGGCGGTACCGCCATGTTCGGCGAATGCATCTTAGCTATGGCGGTTGATCATGCTGTGACTAGTGCAGTACGGACACAGTCACTTCGTGACCAGCACTTCATCATGCCTTTTCAAAACACATTTAAAGTCTCGCTGTCTCGGATCAGAGAGGAGGTCCTGGGTCCACAAAGCAGCTCTTGACATCAACAAACTCTGGACAGCAGAAATGCTGCCGCTTCGAGACCAGGTGTTTGGCGCTACGGTATGCGGTATGGTACGGTATGGTAATACTGCCACTTCGAGGCCAGGTGTTTGGCGCTATGGTATGCAGCATGGTACGGTATGAAAACACTGCCGCTTCGAGGCCAGGTGTTTGGCGGCACTGGTATGCGCCAGAGCTCAGTCATAATGCAGGTACTACGCCCACAGACTCACCCCATGCGAGACACATGTGAAGGTCAAAACTATGCAGAGTTACCACAGTGGCAAAACCCCGGTAAACAGAAATGTTCCAAATGGAGGGCATTACGTTGCAGCCTCCTACAGAGTTAACTATGTAACTCGAAAACATTTTTGATGGGCCTAACTTGTTAAGTAATGCTTTGCAGAAAGCTGTGTCAAATCAGGCGACGTCATCCATTCCCTTGCATCCATGACACCTGTCCCACACATCAACTTGTTGGGAGCACACACTCGGTGATCATTGCTGGGAGATGTAAACAATCGTACAGTGGTCTTCAGAGCCCATAATTCCATTTCATGCAACCATCTTCAGAATTCTAAAAACGCAAAGATGTAAATCCGAAATTCCCTTAGTTGTTCTGTCGAGGAATGTCCCCACTGCCAGGCCATTTGCAGGGAATAATGGCATTGTTGTCACATGCGGTGACCGTTAATGGGTCACGCGACGAGAGAGCGGCATGTGAAATCTACAGCACGGCCATGGCGCCGGCGCACAATGCCACAGTACGGTCGGCTGTTCAACCAAGCCCGGTGCCGTGACTCACAGAAGCCGGTGAGTCACGAGCGGGACCGGCTGACAGAGCCCGGGAGTTCACGAGCGAGACCAACCAGCCGACCACCGCCCACACCCCAGGCCAGCATGCCGCCACTCCCGGCCGCTCAGCTGTTTCGGCTGTTTTCATG
Source organism: Pollicipes pollicipes (assembly GCF_011947565.3). Classification (NCBI taxonomy): domain Eukaryota; kingdom Metazoa; phylum Arthropoda; class Thecostraca; order Pollicipedomorpha; family Pollicipedidae; genus Pollicipes; species Pollicipes pollicipes. The sequence goes on from NW_023596921.1 coordinate 38,049,799, forward strand.
GCCTTTGGTGATGGCCGCGTCGGCGCAAAAACATAGCAGGTTCAGAAGATAATTGTTCACCATTGTTTGTTTAACCTCCGTGAACATGGTTGCAAGACAGAAGAAAGTGTACATAAGAAAAAATATAATAGCATTCAAACTGAAAGACCAGAAATGCAGTGATTAGCAGATTAGAGCACATCAAAATTCTAAAACCTACCAGTTTGCCAGTTTCCCTCCGTGCACGTAGTTTCAAAACCGAAGATAATAGATAAACATTTGAAATGAAAGACCAGGCATACAGCAATTAGCCGATTAAGCACATCGAAGTTATAAAACCTGACTTCAACATTCTAGGACGCGCTCTATTTACGCGTCAGCACGCTGCCTTTTTCCCAGTTCGCGCGACGCTGGCCGAACGACCCACCTCCATATTTGTGCATCATGAAGGGGACGCGCCAGAGCGTGGCCAGGTCAGTGCCGGCCGCCAGCCGCGACAGCACGGAGCTGAGCCTGCAGACGCCGGGGCCGTCCATCACGTCCTCGTCGCTGCCGTCCGCCTCCGTGCCGTCATCGGAGCAGCCGTCCGACGACTGCCGGCGGGTCAGACGCGGCCGGTGAGGGGAGTCGACGACTGGCCACGGGTCAGACACGGCCGGTGAGGGGAGTCGACGATTGCCGGCGGGTCAGACATGGCCGGTGAGGGGAGTCGACGACTGGCCACGGGTCAGACACGGCCGGTGGGGGGAGTCTACGACTGCCCACAGGTAAGACATGGCCGGTGAGGGGAGTCGACGACTGGCCACGGGTCAGACACGGCCGGTGAGGGGAGTCGACGACTGGCCACTGGTCAGACGCGGCCGGTGGGGGGAGTCGACGACTGGCCACGGGTCAGACACGGCCGGTGAGGGGAGTCGACGACTGCCGGCGGGTCAGACATGGCCGGTGAGGGGAGTCGCCGACTGGCCACGGGTCAGACACGGCCGGTGGGGGAAGTCGACGACTGGCCACGGGTCAGACGCGGCCGGTGAGGGGAGTTGCGCCGGGCTAGGCAGCTGTCGTCCCCTGAAACCGACAATTTCCCCCGGACCGGCAGTTGTCCTTTCCTGGGGCCGGCAGCTGTCGTCCCCTGGGACTGGCTGCTGTCGCACCGTCACTGCACTCCGACTTTACATTCGTTTCTAGCGAGCGGAGACGTCAAGTGACGCACGATTCCAGGACGGCTAATCCTGGCTACATAGCAAACGACCTAATCGGTAACAAATTTCGCTTCTGGTACGTGCATGCATGCTTCAATACAATCTTCCTAAACAGAGCTGTCGCCTCGCTCGTCGGCTAGCAGTGTGACTGCGCCAAACCAGACGAGGATCTGGAAGCAATCAGCGGCTCACCAAACCTCACTCACAGACGGAGTGTTGACACGGGTCAGATGTGCACAGTATTCAACCCTCAATGGCTCTGAGATAATGCCAGGGATGATAAGCAGACACCAGGGGCAAGCATCCTCGATCTGCTCAGAGCAGTACAGGAAGCTTCACTCCCGTAATTGACGGTTTGGTGTCACCGCGGGAGCCACCACGGGCCCTGTCGGCAGTGCGGTGGTTCAGTGGTCGCCGCAGCCTTGTGGGTTCGTGCTCCGTGCTCATTTTCCGCCCGGTTCGACTCAACCGGTGGTTAGTCTGGCCCGCGGCCTTGGCTGTCGCGCTGGCTTCGGTTGCCCCGAGACAAGGAGAATGGAAACCGCGTCATTTACAGAGAAACCCAGCCGTATCCGGGGCACGGTCGTCTAGACGTTCCGGACGGGTCAGTGCACCGTCGTCGCGTCACGAAGCAGCCAAATGCGACAGCACCGCCCGCGCGGGGACTGGGGACCGCGCTAAATGGTGGCTGAGGGAAAGTCCGCCTCGACTTGGCCCCGACAACTGGTCATCTTAAAATGCTGTAAGAAAATTACACTGGGAGTGTTCAATTGATGTCACTCACAGAAGTTCACGTCAGCACCAAGCATAGACATCTTAACGTTTCATATAGGCACGAAGACCAAGAACTGCCGTGCGAGGACTGGCACGACAAAATCTTTAAAGCCCAGCTTTTATGACTTCCACCTGAAAAACGCGAGGGCGGATCGATAAAAAACATATCAGCCTGCGCGGCGGTGTGAAGTGGATCATGTGCGACGCCTCGACAAGCAGGAGCGCTCACCTGGAACACGGACACGCCCTGGATGGTGCTGGCCGGCTTGTCGTCGTCACCACGGAGCACCACCGGCAGACCGTCGGTACCGGTCTCCGGTTCGTCATATATGGGCACCACCAGCCGGCCGGAGAGGCCGTCATCGACGATTTCTACCGCGGAGGGGCGGCGCGGCCAGCTGACCTGGGGCACTGTCAGCTGGCTCGGCGGGTCATCCCTGACCTCGGCGGCGGAGGGGCGGCGCGACCAGCTGACCTGGGGCACTGTCAGCTGGCTCGGCGGGTCATCCCTGACCTCGGCGGCGGAGGGGCGGCGTGACCAGCTGACCTGAGGCACTGTCAGCTGGCTCGATGGGTCATCCCTTGCCTCGGCCGATGACGGTTGAAGCGCGGAGCCCGGCGTGAGGTGCATGTCTCCACGGACCTGTGGCAACCAGTACAACACGTAAACAACGAAGGAGGAATGCATGGTTATCACTATCAACCAGAAAATCACTAGCGATTCTAGTCAGCTGGGGAAGCATTTCATCTGCACGCCAAAAAGCCATCAGTTCAGGTCAGGTAACAAGTCTATGCGATTACGTTTGAAAGACATCAAAAGAGTGAACTCGGCTAATGTTTATTTCCTGTTAATCGGCACGACATGCGCACCACGCTCAATGTCTTGTAAAAAATTATATAACATGCAAAGCTTGCTATCCTGTCAACGGCCTATTGCATGAAGTATTCGCCCTGGCGTGATCTGGGATATCTTGCTGTCACAAATCATCCAAGTTTTACTATTTGTACTGTGCCATGATTACCCCTGGTCACTATCACTATTTTTGTAGGGTTTTGAGCCGCATGCGTTTGGCCTCAATACGCGCCTCGCCACCGGCGGGGCTTGGCTTCATCAGCTGGGCTAGCCAATCCCTTCCGGCTCCACGCTATGCACCACACCGACGTCACACTACCAATGCGCGTGCTATCACCGGGACGTGAGGGTGGCTTCCGGACGTGTTTCAGCCCATTCAGTCCACCGTTCAGCAAGCCGTTCATTTCGTTCAGCTCGGTCGTAAACGAGTACAGCCATTCAGCGTTGCGAAGCCCGCTACTGTGGCCTCGGCGAAGCGGCCACTTTGGCCGCAGGTGCCGGCAGGGTCAGCGGGCGCGTTACAGCTCATGGGAACACCGGCATGGTCCATTGTCCCGAACTTACGGCTTCTTTGTTCCCTATGACTATATGTAAATCCGCGAAAGTACTGATGTGTCACGAATGGTAGAGTAATGTGTAAGCCGCGCGTGGGTCGATGACTACGGACTGCTGTTCAGTAAAGCGCTGTTACTCGCTCACATCCGTCTTATCACAGCGAAACTGTATTCTCCCAGAGAAAACGGAGGCGACTCGCGCTAAGTGCCTCAGAGGAAGTTTCACGTCAATCGCGCCTTGCTGTGACTGTGTCACATCAAACGGTGTACAAAAGAAAGGGTTCGCTCTGCCGCTGAAAGAAGCTGAAAAGACATTGCAAATTGCTTGGTGTGCAATGCCGGCAGCAGCACTCTGAAACACCGCAGAGTTAGATGGACTTGTCCTTGGGCCCATAGTCTGTAACGTAGCTCAAGCACATATCAATGTGAAATGCGCTTGGCTTCTTAAAAAGTGCATTCCCTTTTTCCACTAGCTCCTGTACGAGGAGTACATCCCTTTACTCAAAATGCGATTTCGTGAAAATCCGGCTCAATTCTAGATTGGCCTCCGGCATCATGCTTGCGGTGCTTCCAAATCCTGTTGTGGCCTGTCCACGGGCTCGATGTGCTCTGAGCAACTCCTGCAGGTGCCGCCGGCCTCAGCTCGATCGCATGCAAACTTGTACTGAACGGCTCCGGCCAACGACGTAATAAGAACAGATGAGCCTCTGCACATCCAGAGGTCACATTCCGCCTGACAGCTTCAGCCTGACAGCCTGACTTCCAGGTCAGCCGGCATCCGTGACAGGCGTGGGCCTGCGTCCGAAGCCCTGGGTCCGAGCCCAGGCACTGGGCTCAGGAGTCCAGGGTCGTGGCTCGAGTCCATGCTTTCCACATTGCATGAGCCAAGTTTGAGTTCCGGCTCTTCGAGTGTCGAGTCCGTCAAGTCGAGGCGCATGAGTACCAGCCCGAGTTTGATTCTAAGGTCTTGGGTGAAAGTCTGAGTTCGAGTCTATGACTCCCTCAGCATTTTCCATTCCTATTTTCAAAGTTTTTTTGTAATTGAAATGCAATGGCCGCGCGGCACTGTCAGGCGTCGACCCATTTCATGTGTGGGTTGCGTCTATTGCATAAAGTGACGGCATTATCCCAAAATGTAACGTTGTCTTGGAGCTAAACTTTATCTAAGGGAGACCAGATTCCGCCATATTTATTTTTAGTCGACAATTATTTACACGCTCGTTTTCATGATAGATAATCTCTTTCAGTTCTATCCTTTTGGGTGGATATTTGTGTACTTGAGCACAACTAAGTCGCCCGGTCGGCTTCATCATTAGTGTGGACATGATGACACATAGCAGAGTACATTTTGCGCGACAATGTATTCTGTCAGGTCAGGGTAAGCTGTCACACATACTTGTCAGCCGTCAAAGGCTATCGTAAAGTATCGCAATACATGATATGTTACTCATTTTGAAGTGATATTTTCATTACAACTGTTGGAGATGGCGAAGTATCAGATGATCATAACTGAACAACAGGAGAACGATGTGTCCAATCCCTAGTTGCTTGCTTGCCACAGGAAGATCACTGCTCGCCACAGGACGCATAGGATGTCACGCGCAATGGCAACAAACCACAACACGATTTGTGGCAGCGCACTTCGACGGCACTTTTTCGATTACACGCACGATGGTCAAGCACGCCGCTAATCCTGACCCTTCCGCCTACACCACAGAACTAAATTTTTCAGCGTATTCGCATTCAGTCACATCAACACAGTAACGCATCTGGCTGGGCAATCATGCTACAAAATATGTTAAAAACGGAAGCAGCAGAGGATCAGATGGCAGGTAAACCCTGTGGTATAACTCCTAAAAGCATGGCGCATGGCCTGGTGCCTTCACTTCCCCGCACGCGAGACGTAATCTATTCACAGGTTCATCGGTCAAAGGTCTTCTGGTTTGCATAGTCTTCGTGTTTTTCTGGCATCCCGTGATTGAGGTGGGAGCTTTGAGGCAGGCGTCCCACGTGGCGACTAGCCCCGCTTACTTTGACCTTATTCCGAGCTGAGCAGTGATCATTTCGATCTCAGTCCAAGTCCCATGCTTTCAGAAGTTTGATGAACGCTCGATTCACATTTGATTTTTCACCCGAGCTCGCACTGTTCTTCAAACCTGCGCCAGTGTGATCCTGACTTATCCGTGAGATAATTATCTGCCTGCGCCAGAGTCTCGGACTTCAGGGGTACACGACCACTTCAAAGCCCGGCTGGCCTGAGGCCGACACCTGCTGCTGTGGGGTTCTGACGGCGTCTCGAGGGCGCTGCCAGCCCGCACGGTGTCGCTCAGACGGCGCTCCACGTCACCAGCAACTCCTGACGGCCAGAGCTTATTTGACGTGCACATCCAGCCCCGCCGTGTGTGCACGCTTGTGCACAATGAAACGCCGTCTGGCGAATGCCGACGGTCCTGAGCCGCAGCGGCACTGATTGCTCGGGAGGCTGCAACACAGGCCGGATAATCAGCAGCCTGCACAGCCTGCAAAAGACGTGGCTCCGCAAGTCGCCTCCGGAGGAACGGCGATAAACAATTATTTCGTTGATGAATATTTTCTCGAGATACATTAGCATGGGTTAAATGTCGATTAAACTGCACGCTAAATCAGCGTTTACATACTGGAATTATAGTGTGGTTATACCCAGCCTGTTTCAGTGCAGTTTTGCACCAAAAGGCGATGCAATCCAATAAGAAAGTTGGCTGGCCTTGCGGGGCGACCAATGATGTAGGCATCCAATGCTAGAAAATCTGACCTCTCGGCTCCAATTTGCAGAAAAATGGCGCGGCCTATCTCATTGCCAGTCCTCAAGGAAGCCCTAACGGTTTTCACGCTTTCAGTCATTACCACCTGCGCAATATACACACGTGCGGTGAATACACCTTGACCCTTTTCACCTATGCGGGGCATGGCGTCAGCAAGGGCAGCTGAACCCGTTTGGGCCCCCGTCCTTTACTGCTCAGCTCTAAAGGGCCGAACCTTTCGCGCCGGCAGCAAAACCGGCTATCGTCCAACGGCGCTTTCCTCCTCTGTCAACATTGGCCTTATTTGACGCGGGGAGTTGCAAACAATGGTCCCACTCGGCACGCCATGCAGACGACGGGTCCGATCTAGTGATGGCCAATTCCTGAGATGCGGAGGGGCAGGCGCGACTTTTACCTGGTGTTTTTCTGTGCTGCACCATGGCCATAGGGTTAATGTTCAGCTTTTTTCCGCAGAGGGGCGGTTGCCGCCACTGCCCACTCCCACGCTTGCCCATTGCTGGCCGGATCGGCCGGTTTTTCAATCGTGGAAATAATTTCTGGCACGCGAGCGTAGCCCGGGACCCGCTTTACCTAGTCACGCCATGAGGGGCCCTGTCATCACCGCGAGCCACTCCAGCACTGACTGCGGCGAACCGTGGCACCTGCACCGGCTACTGTGTCCTGATCTGCGTCAGCTACTGTCCTGATCTGCGTCAGTCACTATCCTGATCTGCGTCAGTTTCTGTGTCCTGGTCTGCAGTCATCTGCTGTGTCCTGATCTGCGTCAGCTGCTGTGCCCTGATCTGCGTCGGCTGCTGTGTCCCTGATCTGCGTCGGCTGCTGTGCCCTGATCTGCGTCAGCTGCTGCGTCCTGATCTGCGTCAGCTGCTGTGTCTTGATCTGCGTCAGCTGCTGTGTCCTGATCTGCGTCAGCTGCTGCGTCCTGATCTGCGTCGGCTGCTGTGCCCTGATCTGCGTCAGCTGCTGCGTCCTGATCTGCGTCAGGCTGCTGTGTCCTGATCTGCGTCAGCTGCTGTGCCCTGATCTGCGTCGGCTGCTGTGTCCTGATCTGCGTCGGCTGCTGTGCCCTGATCTGCGTCAGCTGCTGCGTCCTGATCTGCGTCAGCTGCTGCGTCCTGATCTGCGTCAGCTGCTGTGTCCTGATCTGCGTCAGCTGCTGCGTCCTGATCTGCGTCAGCTGCTGTGTCCTGATCCGCGTCGGCTGCTGTGCCCTGATCTGCGTCCTGATCTGCGTCGGCTGCTGTGTCGCACTGCGACAACAGACGCGTGCTGAAAACTCTGACAAACACTGCGTGCGTGAGCCGTCGCCTCAGGCGGACTCGAGGCTGCAGCGCTTGGGTGGCCAACGGTGTAAGGGTGCCACACCTCCAGAGGGAGCACTAAAAACTGACCTTGGCAGGCAATGAGCCGATTAGCAGATCGGTGGTGGCTTCTCTTGGGCGTCATTGCACCATCAAAGCATGTCTGTGGCGGGTACAAGGGGATAAGTTCTGAGACATATCCCCTGCCTTGACTAGCAAAGAAGCAGTGCTCTTCGTCGGGGGGATGGGTGAATGCGTGGATAAGCAACTAACAAACACCTAGTGCTGCATGTTAGTCCCGAGCTAGAGCCCAAATCAGATCTGTGAATTAGACATACACTGGAGCATATTCTATATATGCACCTGAGGTATATGAAACTTCAAAATCTCATCATTTTATAATATGCTAACTTTAAACGCATCCCGCAATGCCAGAGTAAGGTGGTGGTAAAAGCTCGCTAAACCTGTGAAATTCAGGAGTGAATTTCATGCAGGTAATCCCGGTTTGCTTCACTACAGGATAGCCAGATGGTAAGGTATTTCGACGCACATTGCTGAGTCTGGCCAAAGAAAGGCAGTTTCCGAAACATCTCCCACTCTGCATTCGTGATACTATGAATGGGGGAAATAGTCACGCCCTAACTCGTAGAAAGGCATGGCCGTCACTAGCAGCCCAGCGATTCTTTTCAAACCAAAGTAATGCAGCTTAGATTGGGCTGCAGAGCCTAGAATTCCGTGTGGTTCAACCGCATTTGAATCAATTTCTTTCTAATTCTTTTCAAGGATGACTGAAATCCAGGTGATGTAATACTAGACAAATTATTGGAATCCAGATGATGCAATCCTCCCCATTCCTGATAATACCCTAAGGCTAAGATGCCCAGAAAACCGACTTTACTTTGCTGTCTTGTGGAAATCAAGATGTTTAAGCCTTGCCGTGAGTTTCAATAACTTTAATAGTATCAAATATATCTGTAGCACGCATCTGCAGGTCTGAAAATAACTAATAACTCTATCGCCCGGGAAGTTCGGGTCGAGATTTCCAGGCGCTCACAGATTATGGTAATAGCGATGCTTACTATGCGATCACATACTGTCATTGCACAGTGGCCCACACTTGTGAGCGGACCAATGATGTCCAAATATTAAACAGCCATTACCAGTGCACAGCTGTTTGTGGAGATCCCGGCTCGGGCGTGTTTGCAGCTACATCACCTGCAGCCAGCAGTGACTCTCATTATCGCCACCGGGTGATGGCCATCGCATAGGTAAGGCGCTACGCCTAGCGCTTTCACGCGTCCCTGAACGGTGCAGTTTATGGCCTCTCAAACGTGACATTGTGTCTCGTCGCCTAGGTGCCACGTCTGTAGTACAGCTATGAGCCAGTCGCTGCAGCTCCCCCACCCCGAAAACAAAACATTCATATAACTTAGCAAAAACCATCGCTGATCATCATTGAGCATGTGCGAATGTGGGAACCAATATCCGAGCCATATGCTGTTCATGCATGACATGAGCAATACACCGCCTGTGTCAAAACTGGGAGATGGCTGACGAGCTGATGAAACAGCCGTCAAGCCACCCGCGCTACATATCTCGTCAACAGCTGCATTTCTCCTGTTCGGCTGTCATTCCGTGGCAGCACTGATCATTAATGCTCGCTCAGCCTTGATGACTCTGTGCGTGGATGCGCAATAACTGCGCAGATCACTGACCTTGGTCAGCCATGCAACCTTCATGGACTTACCAGGCACCCATCGGCTGGCGAGCTAATGAAAGTCTGACCTTAGCCACATATTTTGTTCGCGAAGACCGACAATGAAGCCATTTCCGCCAATCAGGGAAAGCCAGGTGTGGGATTTGAATGGACTGGGCTGCCAATCTACCAGCTATATTATGGTGAACGTTTGTTTCTTCAGGCTGCTCAAAACCAGTTCATGCTTCATGAACTGGTGTCGGTATGTTGAGTTTCAGCAACAAAACATCTTGTAAGGCCTGCAAAAGTCATGAATAAAGTCGTTGAGAAACAGTCAAGGGCATCTTACGTGTGAGTGCAGGTTCATTACAAATATCTTAATAGAGCTTAAAGCCGTTTTCTGTGCGCCGTCGAAGTCCATAAACGTCAGTATTACAATTATCGCAAGCAGGCACTGCAGTAGTGACGGTTGCGCAGGACGAAACAGGTGCCAGCCTTTCAACAGGTCAAAATGTCAACAAATATGATGATCAACAGGTCAACAAAAATATTTTAGCGTTTGAAAATTATAATTAAGTATGCAGAAGCTCAACAATGTTCCGATAGCGGGCATTACTTTCCCATAGAATACCAGACTTCTCCAACTAAATGCCAGAGATATTAGCAGCTCCTTTTATTTTGCTGCTTTTTACCATTTTGGTAGGCATATATCTGCTCAAACACCTTGTTCCAAGGTCATCATATGTTACATTGTCCGCATTCATGTGAGCCCAAATCGACTCGCTCCGATCAATCCAGTCTGAGATGCGTAGCACTCAGACTGGATGGGACGTAGACGTAGCACTGAGATAATCCACAATGCCCAAGCCAACATGCAGCCTCAATGTCAAGGGTCGATTTCTTAGAACAGTCTGAGGGATGTCCGTGTGTTACCTCTCTCATCGATTGAAGCCGGAGGAGGAGGAAACGACGTTTGGAGTGGTTTTTACACTTTTAGTCATCGCTGTCGACGGGATGAGCCCATTTCAGTCAGGTACCTCGCGCGCAAACTCCATACAGGTGCGTGCTTCATGCGTGCCGTTCTCATTCCCAAACAGCTCGCAGAACAAAACACCCAAACACTGTCGCGGTAGTCGCCGAGGCCGAATCACGAGTAGCGCGTCTACTTAAGTGCTACTTGAAATCGGACGAGTGCAGCTCGAGAATCCTCTCGCTGTGAGCATGCCTCGGCAACTAGGACGTGATAAGTATTCTCGGTTGGGTCTTTCACAGATGTGGCCGGAAGGATTTTCCCATGCAAAGCCATCTTAGTGCATGCAGGCTTTATTTGCACAATGAGCTAAGCACACATAACTGTGTTCGCTATGCATGAGGTGTGAGAGAAAAGAGACCCGTATTACTGTGCCCCATGCACGCGTCAGAGCTTCTGATGCAACCGGTAATCCCTTTCACAATGAGCATTGCAGTGTTTTCAAGGTCCCACCAGCCTGACTGAGAGGAATCCACCGGCTCTGATTTAAACCTGAATACCCAGCGCACGAGTCAACGTTGTCAGGGCGTCCGAATGTTGGCATGGTACTGCTTACGATTACGTCATGGTAATGCAACCATTATAATGATTCCAAATCCAAACGATCCTCAATCTAGAATGTGCAAGCGACAAGTGTGCTGTGCTGTACTAAACATACACGGACTGGGTTAGCAAGCGCGTGGAAGGCCGGCCTTCACCAGTCCATGGGACATTACCCTCACATATTTCCTCAAAGAACAAACGGGCCGGCGGCTTATCATCGCACGCTGCGGTGCAGCCATGCTTTACGTGTCATGGTGCTGACAGGCGCTTGGTCATTTCTCGCCGTTCGCATATGCATTGTAGTCGAGCAAGTCTTTCATTTTAATTAATCAGTTTATTGACTGATTGCATGACTATTCACCAGTGAGCCATTCATTCAGACGGGTGGTTGAGTCATTTGGTAAGTTTTGAACCGATCAATTAACGTTTTTGTGCCTTTTTTGTAGTGCACTTGCTTCCACAGCACGGGGGTATTTTCCACAATGCACATTTTTGGCCGGAAAAACTCGAGTGTATTCACAGTCAACATCCCTGTTCGCCATGGAACTAACACTCTTTTTGAAAGGGTCTCAGTATGGATGCTGAAAATTTGGATGGTGATGAATGAAACCCAGTGGTAGCCGAGAATATATAGCTATTATTATGTACAATGGGACAAAAACTTGAGACGTCTGTACACTCTGGATCTCGAATACGCTCGGTGACCTGACCTGTTCTAGTGTTTTGATGAAATAGTATCGTGTAACGACAGGTGGTAATTGGTAAGTCAGCACGTAATTGTGGGGCTTTGGCCACTGGTGGGCCCCTCCCTAATAAGCGGATCCACGGAAGAAAAAACGCCCCCCTGCTTAGAGGCAATAGCGTTTATAAACACAGTCAGTCCACCCGGCCAGCCCTTTTCATCCGCCCCTTCCTTAACCATCGGTGATTGCGGCTGAGATAAGCTTTAACCGCGACCGTTTTACAGATTTGTTGAGCGATACAGACCGGGAATGCAGTGCTTCAGCTAAATAGATACACCCGAATGAGGTAACACACGAAGCTCTCATGCCTTGATGGCGCCTCACACCCATGGACACGTGGAAGTATGTTTTTTCAATAACATTGCGGGTACCCAGCATGTGCATGGCGGTTATGTGGGATCCTTAAACTCGGCATCTAAAACACGAAGACAGCAGAGCGGGATATGTTCAAAGAGCGAGCCAATAGGGCCCAACCGAATCCATTCAGCCTCTTGCACGAAAACGTTTGGACACTGACTCGCACCATGGGCTTGCTGGACGCGCCTGGTGTCGTAAAGGCCCTGTGGATGTATTGTTTCCATTTCAATTGCACCTAGGTATGCTTGTATTTATTCTGTACATATTCGTATTATATTATTGGCGGCGGAGTGCCGTCTGCTCCCGGCAGTCGTCACGAACAAACCTTGCTGATGTAACGAAAAGGGCCAAAGGTCAAAACGTCTATCTCCATAAACTCGCCTCTTCCCAGAGCCACCACGACAACGCGGCTTATAACACGTCATCTCACATCGACAAGAACACATGCCCCTTGGGGTAACCTGACTTGCCCTATAGCTTTTCCAGCACGGGTAAAACACGAACGATTGGAGTAATACAACATTTTCGGTACCTGTTGATCTATCAATTTGGCATTCTTTGTACCAAGCGGAAGCTTTGATTCCCCAAGATCAGTGATCTAGGTCAGGTCAAATAGGTCAACTTCCTAGAAACTTTCACCACACTTGATTTTGTTGCGGGCCCTTTGCTACTGTTCAAACTTGTAGTAATGGAGCATGGTAGCACCTACAGTTTGTCCATTATACATTTTTCGGAAAATGCGAGGCCAGTGCTCTGAAGGCAGGTAAATTTTGACGACTTTTCCGTAACGTATACACATTTCTACGCATTTCTGTGCAGTTTTGATGTTTAGATATGAAAAAAGGACTAGCTGACATGCACAACCACCATGCCGTCACAGCACGTGACCTGGGCCGTGATCATGACCTATCTCTGTGGGCACCCTCTGCAAAACATATGCTAAGCTCAAAATAGGCAGTTTGGACACAGAATAAGAACATTCCAATGAGTGCATGTTGTTATGTCATTTTAATGTATCATGAGGTCACAATATGCCATGTGAAGACTTGCAAGTTCATGCGAGATCATCCCAAGGCAATAACTATGTTTCCAGTAGCGAAAAGGCTAGATGAACTAGTGCGACGCGTGTAACCACCTCCTTATCGTGTTTGTAAAGCTGATGTCGTCTAATTTCACTGCACCAACAATTGCAATCGTTCTCAGCCCGTTACAAATGCAATGCCAAGCGTCGAAGAACTATGCCAAATGAAGACAACAGCTACGCGATCTCGAGTACCCTGTAAATGTACACGACACTTCTTGTGACCACAGAAAAAAACAATGTACTGATCACATAGATCCCGTTAGCACTTCATTTTTTTAAGTTTGATGCTTTTAACATTAAACTTAAGTTGAGCTCAGATAACCTCTGGGTCGCCCTAAAATGGTATTTTTGTATTTGAAATGCTTTTATCCCACATTTGCATCCGGTAAAACAAATTTGGTCAGAAGCACATTGTAAAGAAAAGTATCATTCTTGTAGGTTGCTGAAACAGACATTTTTAACGATGACCTGGTTTGACCTGAACCATGCGGACGAACAGAAATGGTTGGATGGATTCCCCGGAATCTTAATGCCTATTTCCTTGTCCTCAATATCCGTCTCGACGTGCTAAAGTAGGTTTAACTGTATCTATCGGAACGACCAGTTTTGACCTTTGTGGCCTCTGGTAACCTCACATTTGACCTGGGGTCAAAATGTGGGTGCATTCTTCATGATTAGACGATACATTCAAAACGGCATGTTTCGTTTTCTCATACGGCGTCTGGATGTTAGAAATCTCAGCAGCAAGTCAACTTCCCCGGCTGGGCGCCTTTGTCTCAGACCCCCGACCGGGCGCGAGTTAATGAGGAGCTGGCAAAAGGATGCATCATCAACGTGGAGGTGCCACAATCACGTGTGCATCTAAAGCAAAGTAGGTTGGTTCAGTAAAATACATTGCAAGGATTGGGCCTACGAAAGAAGGCAGTTAGAAAGGGCATTAAAATCATATGCTCCAAAGTGAGTTATTTGACCGATAGAGTTATTCGATAAAACGAGTTATTTAGCATTAAGTGGATTATTATTATCAAAATGAGCTATTATAAAACCCATCATTAAGTTCTGTTCCCTGCAAGAAGCAGACCTCTTGGCAAAAAACGAGCATGCCACATTTCTTTCAGTGCTTCACCCGAGAGAAGAAGTCCTGCACCACCCGACTCATGCACATTTGGATCCCACCAGGCTGAAGCCACAGACCCAAACGCGCGTAAGTCAGGCAACGCGGAGGTTCACGCTATTCATTGTATGGTCTCAAATTGCATTACATGCGTACGTATTGTGCGACAGGACATGTGAGCATCACTTAGGATTTCAGAATAATGAATGACTTTCGTGCCATCTTCCCCAATACCCAACGTAGGCACATCTGGACCAGTCGAACTAGGGGTGTTATTCTGCAGTTATATCAGATTCTAACAGCACGCATCTGAAGATACGCGGGAAAACTGACTCGGTGCCGCAGCCAAGACATTTTTCATTTGGGGGGGGGGGCGGGGGGGGGGGCGGGGGGGTATCTCAGTAGGCACCTACCAGGAGAGGATCGCAGGAGCCGTGTATGACACTAAAGCAAAACAAACACCGGGTCTAATCATAAGGGGGAGTGAGAGGGGGCTAGGCCATGTCCCCTCTCTGGATTCCTCCCTGGTCGGGTCCCAAATGCCTCAAAGTGTTGCTGAAAAATCCCTCAAGTACTTTTTAAAGTTTTCTTTCTGTGCACCTGACCTAAACCTTTAAAAGCAATTCATCAGGGCAGATCCAGCAGGCATGGAGTAAACATTATATTGTATTCTCCAAAATCGTGAGATAATATACAACCAAAAACAGCAGCACATAGCGCCAGTAACACATCGCTTTTCCTCAGGAGTAATAATTATCCACCAACAGCTCAGCATAGATGAGCTCTTGTTACTTCGCTCGTGCTCATATGCACGCAATAGACAACACGCTCATGACGTAGGTGGGGCACGAGTCATTTCCGCTTCCTTTAGGAGGCGGAAGGCACGGCTGCATCACGGCCATGGGCTCGGCACTTCAAGCCTAGAGCTCGCTAAGCCACGCCCACGAACGCTCCTGGAAGCATGCCATGGTCATGGCAGGACGACTAACACCAGATCAGCTTCATGTCTTCTGGTAATTAACAGGATGAACCGGATATCAAGGACTGGGGCCTCAAGGAAAGATATAAATACGCGATGACCCAAATTTTCAACACCGCATGCGGCCTGCACGACGGTCGTGGCCGGGGGCGCTGGCCGTGCAGGTCGGGAATTGGTTGTAGCAGTGGCCCTAGGCCGTGTTGGAGACCGGAGCCGTGTTCAACCGGAAGTCTCGGACATAGAGATCGCTGGCGCCCGTTTTCGTTAGCAGAGGGAGTAACAAGGCCATCTTGAGTCGCGAATCGTCTTGTTAACTGCCGGGTCCCAGCCGCGGGGAAGTCTCCCGGGAAGGTTGCACCTGAGTTAATGAGACGTACTCATTCCAAGAGCACGCCGGATGGGAGCTGGAAATGCTCACTGGGTTGACGTCGCATGCTATCTGATACATGTGTGCCAACGCGCAAGCCGCGAACCTCTTGTCTACATCCAAAGCATGCTTCAAATTTACAAATGTATGTTAAAGGCGGAAAATGGACAAACAATTAGCTCCACATGCAAATTAGATTACTTTTCCCCGTTCCTACGCCGCGATCTGATAATACGTTTGGTACCAACGACAGGAAAACTGCTCACCATGCAAACGCATATCATTTTGCGCCTTAATTCCGCTTCAAACGTTCGCATCATGTTGTAGATAGGCAAGACCGGAAATATTTTACAAATCCCGTTGAAAATATAACGCCTCTGCATCAAAAGAGCTGTAAATGAGCTCTGAGCGACAGAATGTGGAGACCGCCGGCGATTGTCATTATTATTGAATGTTGCAAACTAATCCCTAAAATTTCAATAGTGTAGCAATTTGGTAGACCGCTACTAAAACTAGACGCACAAGTACAAGTGCACAAGGGCCAGTCCATCAATTATGTTACGCATTTTGGGCCAATTCTCAACCCCTTCGCAAGGACATCCACTGATTACGATGGACGAAAACCCTCCCCTGGCTGCGTCGTGTTCGTCGCAACATCCCCAAAAAGGTGACGTCCGTCTAGTCCGCCATTGATAGCTAGAGGTGTAAAATAGAGGGGGGCGTGTCACTTGACATGGAGATACGGAATGATACACGGCTTCGAGGATTGAAATACGGTTCAAAGGATTTAGCATGACTTTCCAAGCAAACCTGAGCAAATCGTTACACTGTCCAGAATCCGCTGCCCCTTGTCACGATTCGGCCACGCTCCACCGATCTTCCCTTACCCCCTGAGTGCATAGCAATTTGTGACAGCACCATAAGCATCCCATTTGCAAATGAGCGCTGTTGCCGCTGCCACACAAATATAAATGTCACTGGTGAAATATTTGTACACCATAAACTGCAGTGCACAACCGTCTTAACTTGGAACATTTAAAAATCCCGCCCAGTCTGACAGCGACTGATTCCAAATGCAAGCACCATTTTTCAATTCGACGTTGATAAAAAGCCGAACACTGCATGCAAAGCAAAGGGTGACATGTATTTCTATTGTTTAAATGACAAAAACAGAAATGAAACATGTCAAAAAGGAATGGTGTACATGGCAGCAACTAGCATGGGCTGATGGGCTCGGGACCGAGTCTTCCAACTGGTTTCGTAAGCTGAACCACATCCCGAGCCATAACAGTGCATGCAAGCAAGGTGTTTCCCATCACGTGATGTAAGCAGGCTCCGGCCCGCAATGCCGGGCAGGGTTTGCCCTCTCAGTTCTCAACAGCTTGTAAAACCAGTGGTGCAGTTTCCTATTTGGTTGGGGTGTGTGTGTGTTCAGCCCCCTCCCCTCCCAGCCTGGACTCCAGCTCCCCTTCTAATTCTGGGAAGACACCGGGTCAAATTGGGGAAATATTGGGATATCTTTTATTGGCTTACCTTGGGTTAGGTTGGGTCACTTTTCAGTATTCAGCCCCCAATAATTTTGTGAACCTACGCCCCTTGATCAAACAAGGAGTCCTTTGGACTGCAGCCTCACTCATCAGCCATAACTGAATGCCGTAATGACGAGGCGTGACTTCTGATGGGTTGACTGCGAGGACGCCACTTCACGTCCAATACTCGACGACTCATGGTGATGTGGGTCAGGCAGTCAGCTGATAGTGGCAGCAGCGCGACATTTCACTGCGACGCTGAACGGTGACACAATTAGGTCACCGTGCGTGGGGCATGGACTCTTGTCAAGTGCCAACCGCTAGCATTTCCATTAAAGCGGGCGCCGCAAGGGACCTCCTAATGTTTCCGTGCTGAAACAGGTCGCCTCTTACGAGCAGCCGCCGGGCTTTCACCAGACCTGCACGGCTGCTCCAGCACCCGTTACACCACAGCGCCGGCGCAATGGGGCCATGCCGTGCCATGCGGCTGATGATGATTGATGAAGACGGCGTCGGTGAGCGCAGCGCGGTGTGTCAGCGCCACACCTCCGAATCTCCGTCGAGGAGACCGACCCATCTCCGGTCCACATGGACAGCGCTGACACTGCGCGACAGTATCAGCGCGTAACCACCGCTGATGGAGATCCACCATGCTGATGGCGATCGTCGCCCTTCATGCTATCGACGGTGGAGATCGCGACGAACTGCCCGGGATGAATACACAAATTGGCAGCACTCATTGGCAGCAATGCCCGCAATCATTCAATGGGCTACTGTCCTGAGATATGCTGACTCGCAAAACGCTAACCCCGCCATCAGCATCCACTAATCAGCGTCCATGTATTTGGGGCTGGGATTCCGGGTCGGAAGGTTCTCCGGTCGTGACACTCCCTCTCGAACCCTCCGAATAGCTACCCCGCCACTCCCTTCCTCGCCTGTCCCGCGTACTCACGCTGGGCAGGCTGGCTTGTTCCTCCGACGGTGGCCGGGGCCGTGAGACTGGGCCCGGGCACTGGACGACTGCCGCTTCCGCGGGGGGGCGGCTCAGGAGACGGTGTATCGGGACGGGCCAGTGGCCGGCTACCGCTCAGCAGTGGTCCGGGCAGTGAGACGGGCTGTCTCCGACGGTGGCCGGGGCAGTGGGACGGCTTACCGCTCCGACGGTGGCCGGGGCAGTAGACGGCTCGCGCGGCAGGGCCGGGCGGCTCGAGCGGGCGACCCCCTCCCACGCTTGCGCGCCGCTCCGGCAGCGGGTGTCGCGCGCCGGCACCGCACAGCGACTGGCAGCCGCCGGCGGGGCGGGCCCGCGCCACCCGCCGCCGGCGCCGCCGCCGCCGCCGCCGCCGCCGCCGGGGGGCTGCCGCCGCAGATCAGATTCACACGACCCAAACAGGGCATGGACCTCCCGAGAGCAGATAGCTGACAGATAGCGCAGCGTCTCACGTATGCGCTATCTGTCCACCAAGTAGCTTCTGCCGGCGGCGCGCGCGACCACGCAGGTGCCGACGGTATGCATATGGAGCGGATGCGGAGGTGGGATGAGGAGATCTAGCAGGGAGGCGCAGAACGAGGACGAGGATGTTGGCGCGAAGAAGGCGAGACGTCGAGCGAAAGGAAAGGGGGTGGCTGGGATGGGAAGGAACAAATGCAGGAGGCAGGCCGTGGACAGGCAGGATGTCGATAAGGATGAACGTTGAGTCCCAGTCCGTCTAAATGCTACCGTACAAGGATTGACACAGTGGGATGGAGAGGAGGGCACGGGATGTGGAGAGAGGTGGTGATTGGGCAAGGAGGATGTGGGATAGGACGGAGGCGGTACGAGCAGCAGTCGCTCACAATACATGTGGACCAATGACCTTCGTCGGTATGAGGGAGATGATGGCATTACCACCTTGAGTTTTCCAAACCAAAGCTCGATTGAATTCCGCTGAGCTGAAATTTAGGGTGTACACGATTTCGGACAAATCTACAGCTTGCAGATGCACCTTACCCAACAATGCAAGTGTCCGTATGAACTTGCAACATGGCCCCACGCAATGGCAGCATTTCATGCAACTTGTGCAATGTTCTCACTGTGGCCATTTTAGACCTTGTGAAACCACTGGTGACCTGTTGCTACGTTGTGCCCCTTTCTTGCACTTGCAGCGCCGTTCAACAATTAGCAGCATATACGCAAACTTGCCCTTCGGTAATCTTACGTCTCTAGAAGCTATTGATGGCCATTGTGTCACTCACCATCTGCCCCTTTGGTAGCAAACTGGGTTCCCGACATTTCTCAATATTTGAAGCGAAGTAAGAATTTGACCTCTGGGATTTCGGCAATCTCACAAAATCGTAAGCAACATCAGTTGCCCTTTGATTATACCTTCCCATTTGGCGCACGACATCACGCCCGCCGACTGGCCGGCATTCCTGCACTGGCTGGAATCGCTATCATATCATTTGTTGGTTTCTGAGTTCTGCTGCATTACTTTATATGGCAAACGTTCAGTTGGGATCAGCGCTCAGTGAAACGCAGCGACCAGACCCTCTTTCAGAATGATATGTGTATCTAAGTGTGGCGGATATCCCGGTGCGGCGTATAGGTCATCATTGCATGCAATCGCATGCACGGGTAAGCAATTGGGGAAAGTAGTCTGAAAGTAGGCTTCTTCTGAAAGCTACGGTATGGGCGGCGGTCAATCAAATATATAGACCCTGGAGTTGCAAGCTGTGAAAGAGCGTTCAGAAGTTTCAAAGGGCCGGAGCTGGTCAAGGGCCTGAAATTAATTGAGGTGAAAGCGGTAGTCACTCAGCGACCCCTTCACAACTTAATGACCATTAACTGCCTGGGTTCCCCAGCGTCAGGACGCCGCCTCGGTTATCCGAGGTGGGCGTCCCGGCCGTCTCAGGACTCGCCTCAGGACTATTCCAGGGAGCCGTCATCCACTGGCCAGCCCCTGTACCTTCTGGAGGCTTCCTTAATTTTCTTCACCTCCACGCCAGCAGACCGTTTGGCTACATTGGCCGAAGCGTCCTTTGCTACGAATCCATTTTCTGACGACCAAACTCTCTCGAAGCTCCTTAGTTGATCAAAATAAAAACATAATAATAGCAATATAAAATAACGTCGCTTTGATAGTCTCAGTGCCCTTTAGGGGTGCATCGATATTTTCTGCACGGTTACCACGACTATACCAGGTCCTTCAGCATGTAACCAAAGTGATCGGGAGCCGGGTAATCTAGTGCTCATCCGGCTGCTCATCTTGGGTCTGGGGTACTCTGGCTATTTTGCAACCCTTGCCCGCCCGCGTTTACTGCGCGGGGGGCCACTTCAGGCAGGGATCACTTGACCGCTTCGGTTCCTTAGGCGATCTCAGGTCCCTTGCGGTCTCAGGGCACTGGATGATCCCTCAACAGTTTCGCAACCCGTTGTCCGTCGGAGGACACCTTTTCAGTCCTCAGACCTTTCAATCACCTGGGGACCGTAGCTTGGCTCGGGTCTCTTGTCGTCTTGGAATCCCTCGACTCGCTGGAGCTCGATTTTCTGCTGGCATTTTAGCAATCAGTGATAAGTGACATATGGTACGTGCGACACCGCCCTGCGGCTGCTGGCAGCACGATCTTCGGAACACGCATAATTCAGTTCATCGTAGTGTGCTCGTTCCCACAGCTTTGCCGCAAAGCATTTGTCAACCGTTTTCCGTCCGTGATATCATCGCGCTTGAGCGAGAGTGAAATCATCACACAGACAGTTATGGTAACCGCCGTCCGATCCGACGCGTGCCATTCGTGTCTGGCCCCAGCGTGCGATCACCCGGGCGTCGTCATGGGGATGCACTTAAGGCTTTCAGGAAACGACAGCCACATGCAAACGTCGGAGATCATGCTCAACTGACAGGAAGTTCCCAGATGAGACGTGTTTACTCGCCGAGTCCAAGTTCGCCAGAAGAGTCCACGCCTTGCGGGCTCTCCGACAGGGAAATACCGACCGGCGTTCATCAGAAGCAGGAACATACACAGAGCAACGTTGGGGACGACGGAAGGAGCTCTTGGCTGCCCATCGGTGGTGAGGGTGAAATCACAGCTTTGATGCAAGAAAGGTTTTCGTGCACGGCGCGTGTGAGAGAACCCGGAACTACGTGTTCACCATACCCGTCCACGCCGCACGAGGGACGCCCTCGCCACCAGCCCAGTTAGCTGCGCTGGACACATCCATGAGTCAACACAGGAGAATCCAGCCAACGGTCCGCAGGGGAAAACGGAAGTGAATGACTGGGACGAACTCAGGAAGGAGGTGTATGCATGACTGGGAGATCTCATTCCAAATTCAATGGCTTTCAATGCCCCGGGAGGTGAGATGTCAAGTGATCCTTGTGTGGTACGAGAACACCAGATGTTTCCAGAAGTGTTCATGCTGAGTGGTGATCATCAGCCCCACCGGGAGAGGCGAACATTTTCGTAATTTATTTACATAATTGTTGGGTATCATCTGGTTACTACCTCCCGGTAAACTGAGGGTCCGCTATCTGCAGCATACGGACTCAAAATGACGAAACACCAGAGTCTTAAGGGCTTTTTAAGGGCATTTTCAAACCATTTTCTTCTCTCCACACCATGTACGCATCAAATTACAACGTAACGTCCCAGGACCAGCTGATCGAGGAAATCCGCCGCACCGTCGACCCTTCCATAGACGACGTGACGGTCAATAGGTCACATGGCACATCACGCACCTCTGTCAGGCGTAACGCTCTTCACTCCGTAACACCAGCAGCCAGTGGCGCACGTGCCAGTGTCCCACACACTCGGGCCTGGTCCGGCGAACCGGCCCGACCCATGTCCGACGACCCGGCCCAGCCCAGGTCCGACGACCCGGCCCAGCCCAGGTCCGACGACCCGGCCCAGCCCAGGTCCGACGACCCGGCCCAGCCCAGGTCCGACGACCCGGCCCAGCCCAGGTCCGACGACCCGGCCAGATCCAGGTCAGACGACCTGGCCCGGCCAAGGTCTGACGACCCAGCCCGGCCCAGGTCTAACCGCCAGGCTCGACCCAGGTCACAGCGCCCCAGGACAAAGGACTGGCGACATCCCATGACGCATATCAAACGGTGACCCAACAGCACACGGCATCCAGCAATCAAGACAAACACAGCTCTATATGCGTACTCGCAAGGCGCTGACGCTGATTCCAGCGATGGAAGAATAGCTGCCGGTGAGGATGAAGACACGTCTCCGTGCTACATATCAACGAAATAGCCGGCAATTGAACAGCTAGCGCCACACGTTTCACTAAAAGACAGCGGCATCAAACTCTGCTTTCGCAACTGCAGCCTCGAGTAACGTGCTCAAGAGTAAATCGCGGCTGGCCGCCGCTTGGGCCTTCCAATCAATAACGACATACAAAGAGGACAGCGCTTTGCAAGTGTATTTTACATGGTTAGAATACACAATAAAAAACACCTCCATTCCTGACGACGACTGCACGCCAGCCGTGTTGAACTGATACAGACGTGGTCCAGGAAGTGATCAGCACCAGACCTCCGCAACTACCGAGCGGATACCACAGAGCAGAGGTGGACCACTACGCATTGGTCAAACTCGCGCACGTGCCGAATCTGTGCCACAGGGCTGGAGGCGGACCGCGACGCGTTGGCCAAACTCGTGTAAGTACCGATTCTGTTCCACAGGGCTGGAGGCGGACCGCGAGGCGCTGGCCAGACTCGCGTAAGTAGCGGGGACCGGGGCGGCCCGACGCTCCGCGGAGATCGTCCGGCAGCGGCGCACACCGATCCGGGCAGCGGCGCCCACAGAGAACGCAGGCGCGGCGGACAGCGCGGGCCCGACAGCGGGCGGCGAGGCTGTACAGAGACACGAGAGGAGAGAGCGCGGTTCGGGGCGGGGCGACGGCGAGAGCGGGCTGGCCGGCCGGCACCTGTCCCCACTGGCGCGGGGGGCGCAGTCGGGCGGGCGGTGTCAGCCGCGCCCACAGTGACGCCGCGGTGGGGGGAGGTGACAGGTACGAGGCTTCATTGGACGGAGGACGGCGGGTGCCCTGATGGCCCGCTGGTCCCACCTTGCCTACCACGCACACACGAGATAAAACGCACAACTGTCGTCCGCCGAGTAAAACACCCCCAGCGAGACTGAGGGCCATGCCGTCACCAAATGCACCGCTCCACACAAGGCAAGTTAGGGGCCATTGTACTACAGAAATGCTTAAAAGACAGACTAGGAATTATCAGAGCACCAGAAACGCTAAAAAACGTTGCAACAGAGCGCCAACGCCGTGGTGATATCCGTGTGAGGTGGCTCGGGACCCCGTCAGTCGGCAGTCGTACCTCTCATCTCCCCCTGATTCAAGCGCACGCAACGGTCACAGCAGAGCACCACTACACGTACACACAGACTCGAAACAGTCTCCTGGTTACGGACTTCGCAGGTCTGAACACTGGCGCCAGTTACTCCTCCCCATCCTGCTCTGGCGCTCCACGTCGCCTTGGACACACTGGTAAAATGGGGATTTGAACCCAAGTATCACAGAGAATTTCTCGAGTCCGGTCCACTCCGTCACTGAAAGAACAACAGGCGTCGATCAGAGGGGCGTTCGCGCGCATTGCGGTTGGGGAGACTGCCATCGGTATTGACACAGTTATAGGATGCGAAACTTTAGCTATAAGACAATGCTCCACCCTTGCGCGGCGTTCTGAACAGAAACAGTGGGAGTGCGACGTATTCGTGGTGCAGCTATACGGGGCTCCCGGCTGTGCTCTACAAGCTTTTAAGCTATTCAAAGTTCCGTTTTCTCTGGGTGTAATAACTTTGGACATATCGTCACATTGCATGTGGCCTGTCTGCATAATCTGCGTGTCTGCATATATGCAGTATTACGCAGCGTGTCTGGGACGAACTGTGGCTGCAGGGCTGCTGCGCCCGTCCCAAAAAGAAAAAGCTCATGCCGCTTCTCAGCTAGGTCAGGTCAACTGTCCGTCGCTCGAGTCCATAACGTGGGCATCGCAGCCAGCTGGAGAAGGGCTTCGCGGCCACGCCTGCTTGAGGCGCGCTCCTCCTGCATCCTCGTTAAGCGACAACGACTTGAACTTAAGAGCTGGTCACAAACGACAGACACGACACGTCATTTTTCCACTGGACGACAAAACTGTGGTCATCTGTGTACGGGCTGTGGCTGGCTGGCTGTGGTCATCTCTGTACGGGTTATGGCCGACTGGCTAGCGGTGGTCATCTATGCACGGGTGGGGCTGGCTGGCTGTGATCGTCTCTGTTCAGGCTGTGGCTGACTGGCTGGCGGTGGTCATCTACGTACGGGCTGTGGAAGGCTGACTGTGGTCGTCTCTGTACCGGTTATCGCTAACTGGCTAGCGGTGGTCATCTATGTACGGGTGTGGCTGACTGGCTGTGGCTGCGCGGCTACCGAACTAGGGTCTAGCGCGAGACCATCTGGCAATTCCTGCCTCGCGCCCGCGCAGAGGCTGTTGCCTGACAGTCGATGCACTGCGTGCACGATCGGTGTGCAGCGTTCTGAGCATGCTAGTCCGCCCGCTGCGCTGTCCCCACGTCTGCAGAGGGCCGCCTTCGTGTGTGACTGCCGGCCGGAGGACCGTGCCGTGACTGCCAGTACCTGGGCTGTATGTGGGGGCGAGGGAACCGCCGAGCGACCGGCGGCACGCACCAATGTGATCGCCTTTGGAGGGAGGGACACCCGTTCACTGGAGTATGTCCCGTCTCCCGGGGCCTCTAGTGACGGAGCGGCTGCGGCATGGCGACAGGCGGCCCGGTTCACCTATGCCGAGGCGGGGGGACGGGGTTCGGCTCACCTATGACGAGGTGGGGGAGGGGGTTCGGCTCACCTATGCCGAGGTGGGGAAGGGGGTTCGGCTCACCTATGCCGAGGTGGGGGAGGGGGCTTGGCTCACCTATGCCGAGATGGGGGAGGGGGTTCGGCTCACCTATGACGAGGCGGGGGAGGGGGTTCGGCTCACCTATGCCGAGGTGGGGAAGGGGGTTCGGCTCACCTATGCTGAGGCGGAGGCGGGGGAGGGGGTTCGGCTCACCTATGCCGAGGCGGGGGAGGGGGTTCGGCTCACCTATGCCGAGGTGGTGTTGTCGCCATTGGCCTCAGTCGGTCCGCCACCGTTCACCAGGTACGGAGCGCCCAACCCGTACAGGTGCCCGCCGTACTTCGCGTCGTCGATATTGTCCTCGAAGAACATCTGAAACACGGAAACGGGCTAGTCCAGCTTGCGAGGAAGCCGACCACGTCAGCCAAGCTTCGCCGTGCAGCCTGGGGAGCGACAGTGCGCACACACGACGGGCGGATAAACAGAGCCCAAGCCCAGTCTGGTCAGTGTCAGGTCCGAAACTGGGACCAAGTGGGGAACTGCACACTTTGGGTACAACACAATGACATCGTGAAAGAAAACCAGATGAATAAGAGAGAAAAAGACCAGCTCGAGCTCTCACTCGCACGAAGTACATGACTGGCCGCGAGTATCTGCACCTTTCAACGGAGTCACGCTCACACGGCCGACCATGGCTCCGCTGTTCCTGCTGAGTACTCTGCACTCTCCACCTGACCCGCCCTAGACCTGTCCCGGCCGAGTCTCCCAACATTGACTGCGTTTCCCATTTCACCACCGGCCAGGTAGCGATAATTCCATTTAGGCGCCGCTCAATTGACGCTAGATTGCGTTCCGATTCGGGTCATTCGGACTGACCAGTTGTGGGCGGTGCTATCGGACCACCCGGCAGACCACTCTGAGCACCGGGTAATCGCCGGGCATCATCAGACGACAAGCAAACACGCCGGACACCCACAACGGGTCACACCCATCAGAGTACACCGTACACTCCACCACAGATACGATGTGAGTGGCTTGGCGGGTTATTCGTTACCGAGAGCCAATCCCCTGGTCACCACGGTCCATCCACGTGTTGCGTTGTGTCTCACGCATCTCCCTTCCCCCCCCCCCACCCCACACATACTACCGGCTGCAGGCCGACCTGCCCCCACTGCACCGGGTACGCGGCCGCCACCGTGACCCAAGCGTGCCTGGTACTGACCTCGCGCATCTTGAAGAAGGCGGCGCCGGTCAACAGGCTGTCGCTGCCCGCCTGGTGCTGAGGCCCCACCCGCTCCAGCTCCAGCTGGTCGGCCAGCTGCAGCAGACACACCGCCGTCAGCACGTCCACCGCATGCCATCAGGGACGTGTCAGTAGAACAGCAATGTGCTGACCGATCGGCCCATCAGCAGGACAGAGCCGAGCACAGCATGAATGGCGCGGCCCGTCTCCAATTTGGACACACAAAGGGAGACGATAGCGATGCCACGCAAATAAGCTTGTGTTTTTTTTTGTGGCAGGCATGCCGGTCCAGATACAAGTGACATGATCCACCAGGTCGGGTCGACGGACCATTCGCGACGACGTGGGGTTGGGAAGCGCACCGTCGCGTAGCTACGCCCGGGGAGAACCATGCTGATGCGAGGCTTATAGTTACCAAAGCACCTTGCATATTCCTTGGGAAAACAATAATTTTGCTGCTTCCGACACGTCGTGCTTCTCGTTACGTTACTTTTCCTTACGACGCAAATCAAGCGCGACCTGAAGGCATTCCACGGTCATATACACATACCGTACTATTTACCTTTCATTCACAAAAGGGCATTTGTTGCGATTATTCATACGCAAGTCGGGACATGATTACGTACCGCACTCGTCCGTCCATAGCCTTTCGCGATGCGATACCGAGCAGAAAGTAAACTAGTCTTTCAATCGTAACCGTTTAGGCCTGGCCAAATACCCTAAAGGACAGTGTTTAAAGACTGGTTGAGGAAGGACGTGCTATTACCATATGAATCAAACTGACTTGGCACAAGGGTGCCTGATCACCTTACCTCCTGCAATCCTCCTTTCAGATTTTTGCAAGACTTCATCAAGTACTTGACATCGTACATAGTGGGGAAATACGTTCGCAGAAGCTCAAAGAACTCGGACTCTTCCTGTGGCAGGTTTTGATTGGTCAGGATTTTCAGCAAGTAACCGAAGTCGTAACCGCTGAAACAGAAGCAAACCTTAAATCATACATTCAAAAGTGAAACATTAAGAGCGGCGAGTGGCTCAGCCTTTGCTACAAGGAAACCAAAGGTGGCTCAACGCAAGTACCCACGGCGTCTGGGTGCCGCCGTTGACTTACTAACTGGACGCGAGGTCGGTGCGGATCACGCGAGACAGGACCGGTCATGGGCATCCGCAGGGCCAGACCCCGTCCGCACTGGACTGCAGGGCCCCGTGCCGTGGCGACGACAGCTTCGTACGAAGGAAATACTTCAGACAGTTTGGCGCAGTCACGGGAGAGGACTGTCAGGGGCCAGCCGCCAGACAGCACTCTGAGAGCGACCATGACACTAACCACGGACAGGGGTGACGCGTCGGCGCCGTCACGGGACACCATCGGGGCGCAGCTCACCTGTGGAAGGAGATCCACTTGACGTCATCCATGAGCACCACGCCCGAGGTGGTGATGAGCTCGGCGAACTCGAACGGCTCGATGCCCTCGTCGTCGTGCTTGCGGAACTGGATGCCCGACTTCTGCAGCAGATCAATGGAGTCCTGGGCGTACATGTCCTCGCTGAAACACATGCAGACATCGAGAGTGGCCAGTCTGGCACGGTGCCAGTTTCACTTCAAGCCGATTCACGCCATATGTGTTCGGCGTCCTTACACAGCGACGGCGTTAACAGACACAACCGTATATTTGCTGTGCCTTTCTTTCGATTACAAATATGCTGATAACACAACTATATTAAAATAACTGCTAAAGATTCTTCGCGTCCGGTTCACAGTTACACTACGGCGCATAAATGTTCTGCCGTAAGCCTCCCGGCAGACAAAACGAGCCGGGCGGCATGGCCTTCTGGACGTCACCTGAAATCAAGCCGTTCGCTTTCTCAAATCGCCCCCAGCATGCAGTGGCATCTTTAGGCGCAGCCGCATATTCAGCTACGTACGAAACGACTGCTATCTGGCATTGTACAGCCAGTGGCTAAGCTACATACAATAACGTGCGTTCCACGGCTTTGGAAAATAGTGGAGGCCTTAGTGAGTGCCTTAAAAGCCGGGACGGAGCAATGGCTTAGTTTGGACCCTGGGGCACAACCCACACGATCACGGTGTTTCCAAACGCTGTATGCAGATAAGACACAACGTTAACCTCATTTCTGCCTGTCAGAAACTAGCCCATCATTGGTCATGTGAACGAAGCAGACGGTAACAATCAGACCGACAGTCACTACACCGAACGTCCATTCCCGCACATTACGGCCATTCGGGCGATTCCTCAGCTCAAGCTGACTCAAGTTCCGCCCCACGCCACCAGAGGGCAGATGTGACCGGCGGGAGTGCAGCGACGCCGTCCATTCGGTTCGCAATGCGCACCGACAACATGAACACGGCTTATATCAGGTAAGACACAATGGAACCAAACCACCTGTGAGACAGGGGGAGGGGGCGACCTGACACTGCAACATAGTCGTCAGTGGGCGACAAGGAGCGCCAGCGCCAAACTGACATACCGGCCATCAGCACGTGATAACCAGACACCACGTGCAACATGACCTTAACTCCAAACGGCCCACGTCTCTCAGCAGTACAAAACAGTGTCTCTGCGTCAGACAGCGGCGGGGCACCCCGGGAGAGACTCCGCCGTACCCGAGGTTGAAGCGGAAGTTGAACTGCCAGGTGGTGATGGGCTGGGGCGTAAAGCCTTGCTCGTTGAAGAAGGTGATGCCCAGCTGGATCATCTTCAGGTGGTCGACGTTGCAACGGCGCAACTGGTACTCGTAGTCCTGGGCGCTGCGGAACTCGCCGATCGGCCGCGCCACGACGCCGGGAAACTCGGTGTCCTGGAGAGGACGGAGCCGTCAGACACAGACAAACCTAGAACCTTGGTGTCTTGGATAGGACGGAGCGGTCAGAACAGACAAACCTTGGTGTCCTGGAGAGGACGGAGCGGTCAGACACAAACACGCCCGAGAACTCGGTGTCCTGGAGAGGACGGGGCCGTCAGACGCAGACACTGCCGGGGACCCCGACGTCCAAGAGCGGACGGAACGATCAGACATAAACACACCCCGGACCTCGGTGTTCTGGAGAGGAGCCGTCAGACACAGAAACGCCCGAGATCTCGGTGTCCTGGAGAGGACGAGGCAGTCAGAACAGACACGCCCAGGACCTTGGTGTCTTGAGGAGGACGGAACGGTCAGACACCGACACGCCCGGGACCCCGGTGTCATGGAGAGGACGGAGCGGTCAGTCACAGAGGCGGCCAGGAACTTGGTGTCTTGGAGAAGACGGAGCGGTCACACAAAGACACGCCCGGGGCCTTGGTGTCTTGGAGGGGACGGAGCGGTCAGACACAGACACGGCCGAAAACTCGGTGTCCTGGAGACGACGGAACGGTCAGACACAGACACGCCGGAAACTCTGTATCCTGGAGAGGGCGGAGTGGTCAGACGCAGACACGGCCGGAAACACGGTATCCTGGAGAAGACGGAGTGGTCACACACATACACGCCCGAGAACTCGGCGTCTTGGAGAGGACGGAGCGGTCAGACACAGACATGGGCCGGACACTCGGTGTCCTGGAGAGGACGGAGCGGTCAGACACAGACACGGCCGGGAAGGTATGAGTCTGACACATAATTACGCCACCACGAAAGAACAAAGCATAATGCGCACGTGCCAATCAAAGCCACATGATGCACCGGAGGACCGAAGCCAGACTTAAAAACGGGCAGCAAAAGACGCCGCACGCAAATAACTGCGCACCTCGTACCTAAGCCAAGGGTGGGGGCAAAAGCCAGAACTCGGGCACGGTGCCCAAGTCCGTGTTTTTGGAGAGTTCGTGACCCTGTAATTCGAGTCTGAGAATGCGCGCACAACTCGCGCATTGAAGAAACAACCATATATACTGAATATGAATACCAAACTGTCTATGACGTACACAACACAAAAAAACGAGACCCCAAGCTGATCTGCGAAATGTCCGTCACCCCAGCAGCAAACCTTCGATCCCCAAATAGGGTGGCTGCCACAGGATCCCTGACAGTCGCCATGGGGACGGAGCGCCTGACTCACAGGACCAGAGGTCTTGGCGGTCCGGGTCCGCCCGCAGAATCGAGCGCTTTTATCTAATCTGATCTTATCGTGTCCTCAAACTTTGCTCTGGTCGAGCGAGCTGGACCGCTGGACCCCAGCGGCCGTCAACACGGGCGATCTATACCAGAGAACACACTACCCGCGGCGCGCCGAGCCCGAGCCGGCACACAGCTCCCGGCCACGCGCGGTGCGGCGCGCCGTCTCCTCGCGCTCACTGCACTCACCATGGCCACGTATTTGTACGTCTGCGCCACCTTTCGGATGTGCTCGAACTCGCGGTCCAAGTTGTAGGCCCACACCTCGCGAATGCCGCACTCCTCGTTGCTGGGCGCGTGCTGCATCACCCCCTGGGACGAGACCGGCCACGCGCCCGCCTCTGCAGGCCAGACACAACACAATGGCAACGACGCATCCGTGGAAAACACGTGTTCACAGAGCATGCCACCAGAGACTCGGCGACATTCAGACACTGGTCATAGTTGACTATTTAAGCTGTACAACTAGAATTGGGCTTTGTTTAGAAATCTCATTTCAAGGGTTTACAGACTGTTCGGAGACTGAGTAACAAAGCAGAGCTCATTGCCATGGCTCCACGCCATACAAATAGTTCCATTCCAGATAAACAGAGTTTTTCAGAAACATTTAGGTTCACAGGAACATATTCTAAGGGTTCAATTCGAACGTCTTGCATAAATAGACGCCTGGGATCAGAGCACACGCTAAGCAGTGCTTGTTGTGTGAGCCCTGGCCTCTTCCATCTGATCGCGCAATCTCAGGTCAGCGGCAGAATTTGGCGGCGATAGTTTGCCGTACCGCAATGCTCGGCACGGCCTGTCCTGCCCTGTGACAGCACCTGACCTTGAGCATGGTCGCTGCCCCGGCCAAAGCTGTCAATGGCAAACAGCGAGCACCTAAAGCGACACGAACCTGCCCGCCACGGGCGCATGGATTGGAAGGGGGGGGGGGGGGGGGCGCCCGAACCAACTGGCCATCGGTGCGGACAAACAGCGAATCTTGGCGCGCCGAATGACGGATGGTGAATCTTGTTTGCACATTTTGACAGACCACTCACAAGGCAGCTGCCCAGTGGCGTGCTATCCCCCTATCTGGTGCTAAACGACAACTGTGCATTGGTCGTTAGCATCAACAATATCACGTTATACAAATGTCATATCTGGCATTCAAACCCAGTGTTGATAGAGCAAAGCCATACATCACTTCACCTTGACTATGGGAGAGAACAACATTAAGTTGTTGAATTCATACAGTGTTGCAATTGTTCTAAAATTTTCCATGTGAACAATGGAACAAGTCACAACCATAAAAACAACCACAAATAACAGGATAATGTACTAACCAATTCCATTCTGGATCGCCATGAACCCAGATCCACCTCACACCTGGAATAAAAAAGAGAACTTTGGCCACATTGCAACTGACACAGTGCACCAGAAAGGTGCATGGCTGCAGGGTTCTAACAATACTAGACTAATTTCTGGACTACCAAATACCTGTTCAGTGCCTCCATATGAGCTTCCCACCATCTGAGATTAAATGCGAGTCACATGGCATGCAGGGGGCATACACACAATTTTGCAATGAAGGAACAGATACACGGTTCTACTGAAAAATGAGTTTAGCACGCACAAACGTGCGCGCACACACGCACGCACCCACCCGCCCGCCCGCCCGCCCGGCCGGCCGGCCGGCCGGCCGCACGCACGCACGCACGCACGCACGCACGCACGCACGCACGCACGCACGCACGCACGCACGCACGCACACACACACACACACACACACACACACACACACACACACACACACACACACACACACACACACACACACAGACACCTTGCCTGTTGTAAGACAGTATTGCATGCTTCTGATCCTATTTTTACATGCATTTTTAGCTCTCTTAGCATGTGCGTATCACTACATGCCACAACTTTGACAATGGGGCAGGGCATGTGCCCCTGATGGCTACTATGAGCATACACCCCTGCATATATGTCAACTGCATGGGCCAGACTGGATTTTAAAAGTTGCTCAGCATTGATCAGGCATATACAGCATGCATGCATGCATGCACACACCATATCTCAACAATCACTGACAATATGTACCCAGGTATGCTTCAAAAAAGCTTTGATTGTGGCATTTGCATGGTCCAGCAAGTGATTTCCTTGAGGTCAAAGGTGTAACCACAGCATGATGTCATGGCAGCTGCAGTCAATGTAATGCAGTGTAACACAAATATGTGTATTCAGCTTACACAAAACATGACCCAAGACAAGTGTGCTTAGCACTAACAAGTTACAACAAATAGATGATGAAAATTGTTATCATGCTTCCTCTTCTAGAACAATATGTGACCCTAGAAACCTTCAGCAAGAAATGAAAGTTTGGATGCACTTTGTTGAAGGTGCTCCAAAGAGAAGTGCAGAGAGTAGCTTGTGTGGACAGTGTCCTTGCCACCTGTATGGTTCGCAGCATGTAACAAATTTGGTTCAGGCAGTGATCAGCCCCAAACTCAACCTCAGCCAAGACTGATAAATGCTATGCTCCACATGTCAGGCACAGCAGCAACATCACAGCCAAAATTTTGGCATCATCCACAATGAATACCAGTGCTTGAAGCTTGGTGCACAGTTCTACCAGCTCATTGATTTCAGCACACAGACAATATTTCAAGGAAATCTGTGATGAGAAAGAAATTTTGCACAAAATCATCCCAACACATTATTCACATCAAACTTATCTGACACTCAGTGCATTATGTACTGACCTGAGTTAGACACACACACACAATCACAAAATTAAGCACACAGATGTCAAGTAGGCATCAAGCGCAATGGATGCAATTATTGAAGGTTGGCTGTCAGCCACCCATTATGTGCAGAAACCACCGTCCTGGCCACTGTACCAGTGGTATGGTGTTTTCACCACTGGTATCAATGTTTATAATTCATTTTGCAACTTGCCTAACTTCATTTTCTGATAATGTAGGATTATATGTGATCCACTAACAGTACGATATGAAAGCATGATGGGATGTTGCAATATTTGCCATCCCGCTTTTCTGCGCACTACTGATTAGATTTCTGGGGAAAACACAAATCTCCACATAATTTAAAGCTATAAATGACCAATGCTTATGATATTGGCATTAAATAAATGCCAGCAAATATTTATTTTCATTGAGGAATCCTCATATCAGGTTATAATTAACACAAATGTAAGCTTGCATGACAGGATAAAGCTTCACTGACAACTCAACACCATAATGCAAAGGCAACAAAACATGTTCTAGACTAGGTACTGCTTTAGAAAAATCCCTGAACTTGCAGGTAATGTTGTAACTTTAACTCAAAACAAGTGACCTTTTAACAAAAACCCTGTGTAATCATAGCATAGCTTCAACCAAATGTACCACTGATTTTCAAAAGAGGAGGCAAGAACTGAGTAATTAAACTGAGCAAGTCAGAACTCCAGTAAGGATACCCAGAAAATGGCTCTCCAGCTACTTAAATCATATTCACACACAAGCCCCAATATATCTAGCCAACTTTTGTTAGGTACTCCACAGGATACCCAGCAAGGGGCTCTCCAGTTATCTAAAATCACATCCGCACACAAACTTCAATATATCTAGCCAACTTTTGTTGCCAAAAACACATCTTGACTGGGATTTCCTTCATTGCAATCACTAACCAGGCAAATTTCTTGTTGAAATGTTTGGGTTTCCAAATTAGGTAATTGTATTTTAAGCAGAGAAGGTATTTAGGGTGGAGCTACTTCCCCACCAACCACCACTAAGCCTTCCCCCAATGTTCTTGGAAATTGAAGCAGAAAAATGATAACGTATGTCAAACAACTATATGAAAACACTCCTTCTTTGATGATGAGCCTTCCACTGCGAACGACCGCTGCGCCATATGAACCATATGAACTAGACAAGTGCATGTAGTAGCAGAGCGGCTTTTCTCAATGTACCGAGAAACACACACAAGCTGATGGTCTTAACAAGTTTCCTTACCCGCAGCCCCTCAATCCGGGTGTCGAGGCAAATTCAGCAAGCGGAGAAACGAAATGCAGACGCCAACGCTTCCCTTCAGGGTCGCCTTACGCGGATTACGCTAACCCCCGCCTTCTCCAACCTCGGAACAATGAATGCTGGCGCAGTTGTTGCTTTCGGTTAAGTTTGCCCCGTACGATATCTCACCAGCTGTTTAATGACGCCACCGAATTGCCACGACAAAATTATGCGAGCTGGAAAGCAGAGACAGGTCAATTCATTCAAAACATTTTGTTTTGGAATTTGCTATGTTAAGATGTCCGGATGGAATCGTCAATCGGGGCATTGCTCTAATTCATTGTGCTCTGCTATTCGTAATTAATGACCACACAACAAGCAATAAGCAGCTGGGGACATTTTCAGCGTTTTACAAGGGGGGGGGGGGGGCGACAACAAATTTACATTGATTTCAAGCCCATTGTTTTAGCGTGTTACAGCTGTGTAAGATTTCTTACATGACGTGTAACAGCAGCACAACTTTAAAGCTACGAATAATCCGTGTATACCTCGATATCGTACTTGTGAAGTTATATGCATATCAATTAACGTTAATATTTGATGAAGGGGCATGCGCCCCTTGAGTCCCTGCACATTGATAATGTCACTACCGCCAACATAATAGTCCGACTAATCATTTAGCCTGTACAGCCAGCAGCCTTCGTCCCAGAACATTCCGTAAACGACAGCCATGATATTCGATGCGTGATGAGCGGCGTGCCTATAATCCGGAGTAAGGTCCGTGGCGGCTCATCAGGGCGCCGTCATGGCCAGGACCACATGCTCAGTCTCAGGGCGCTGTGACGTGTGTTGAGATTCGACGATTATTTCGGCCATAATATCATGGTTTGCGTTGCGCCGCTACCTTCCGCTTCAGGCGCAACGCTGATGACAGCGGTCACACAAGCCTTATCATCGCAACATGTATGCCCCAAGCGCCAGCGTTGCTCGCTCCAGTCGAGATCAAGAGGTATGTAGAGGGTTGGGGGCGTGATGGTCTGGCATCTAAGAGTTTTCACATCTCTCGCGGGGTACCCGGCCGCGCAGTAACCATCTGTTAAACGACTGTTCGCTGGCGTTTCGTAAAAAAACGGAACCAGGCTCGTTTCAGTAAACTTAAGGTGGGAACGTTCCATCACACAATAAGGTCATTAACACTAATACCTCCGCGACTTGCAAGCCGTGGCTGCATTCACACTCCAAAATTAAGGGCGAAATTAATGCATTGCTTTCTTCGTTCTTCTTCGGTGGTCTTAAAGCGTTGACAAAGACAGATATTGAAAGTCGAACTGCAAGGCCTTGCCGAAGCATAAACTTATCTACTCGCTGCTTCGACTAACGCTGGTGGATACGCAAAATCCGTTTCGTGGGCCTTATGCAACGATCGTTACCGTGCAGGTGCCAGCTGGGCGGCACTTACGAGGTAGTGCGGCCGTGTAAACGGACAATTGGAGCGCTCTGGCCAGTAAAGGCCCACACACAGCTGCGTGAGCGTTGCATTCTTGCCCATTCAGGAAGCGTCACGTTCTGCCTTCGTCTGTTGTAGAAAATC
Organism: Pollicipes pollicipes; assembly: GCF_011947565.3. Lineage (NCBI taxonomy): Eukaryota > Metazoa > Arthropoda > Thecostraca > Pollicipedomorpha > Pollicipedidae > Pollicipes > Pollicipes pollicipes. The sequence continues at coordinate 38,085,487 of NW_023596921.1, forward strand.
AACGTGGTAGCAGCTGTCGGAATGCGAGCTTCGCATAGAATGCGGGCGACAGGTGCTGACGAGCCGACGCTGGGTGGGTTCTGATCGATCACACTTCGTGTCCATTCATGTGTTTGTGTAATTGGGGCTTTACGACGCACTCAGCTGCTGAGGCTATATGGCGTCGCCTGCCTCTCACCCTGGCGGGAAGGGCGGGCACCGCGGGGAATCGAACCCCGTACCTCTGGTTTCTCAGACGCGCAGTGGGTAACACAGACGCGTTATCGTGTCCATTCATAGATCATGTGCAATAGCACATGCAAAAAGCGTATCCGGCGCTGGTTGTTTATTTCGCAACAGGCGGTGGAACATGTACGCCACGCTATACACTGGTGCGTCGCTGCGGTAAAACGATTACCCAACTTGATTTCGTAGGCGGTCGGGTGGCCGGCTGAATACCATTCGTCCGGGTGGGGGTGGGGGTGGGGGTGGAGGCAGGGTCAATTTGACCACCCGCCCCCTGAAATCTGGAAAACTATGATAGCTAGACACCAAATTCACACGGCAGGTTGAGCTGCATGTAAACACACTTGCGTCAAAATTTGAGGTTCCTTAGTCACGACCTCCGGATCAAATGAGTTCAAACGAGGTCCAACTCCTGCTTGGGGTCTCAGGCGCCCCTAGACATTCTCATGCAACCGCCGTGAAACAAGATACATGTTCTAAGCAAAACAGTAATGGTGTTAAATTAAGGTTAGTGACCTGGTTTGACCTTTATAACGCAAAACGATCAAACACCTGCCCCCATTTTGTCATTTCAATAAACGTCAGAGAAAATGCCAGGAGGTAGGTTCATAAAACCAAAATGGGTAAGTTCCTAAAAAACCCGGGCCATTTCAGGTCAGTGGCATACTCTGACCTTTAAAATATCCATGGGACATGCCTTTCAAAATCTCTGTCGTTGATGAATTCGAAGTAAGCACCGGAAACTGCCCAAGAACCCAGCCCAGGTTAGTTTTGACCCCCGTCTGGTCTTCATGCCTGACCCCAGGTCCATGGAATTTCTGGCAATTCTAACTTTAATTGGTTTATTGCCCCAAAACTATATGCATGGCTTGTTCTAACGCTCCGTTGTCGCATCACACTGAACGATTCCTTTAAAAGCCCTTCGCTGACAGCCACGGCCTGAAGTTGACCTGCCACAAGTCAGCAATCTTACAAGTTTTTTTTTTGCACAAAAGACCCGCTATTCAATTGCGTACAGCTATGCAAAGTTTGGCACAGCTGCACCGCACCTGTCGGAAATAATTACGGAAAACCCTCGGGGGTCAGTTGACCCCCACCCCATCCGAGCGCGTGTTGAAAGACAGCGATTGAATTAGCCGAGTCCGATACCATAAAAGATTACACAAAGTCTTTGACGTAGTCAAAATCGCTTCAAACAAGCCATCGTCAAAATGATGCAAACACAGTGCGTTGAACAAAACACGACGAAAACCAATCCATAGCTGTTGCGCATCTAATAGGAATGTCACAGTGTCTCAGTGTGGCTACAAACAAGTAAGCTGGTATGTTTCTATGAGTCATATAACGCGGCAAATAAACCGATGCTATTCGAAACAAATATTCGACAATATTGCAGCCATACGAAATACTTTACCTTAAATATCCATAAATATCTCGCAATATCAAAAAATACTACTCGGCTCATGATCCAAAAACTGCCCAACAAATTGCAATAAAAGGGCAACAAAGTGTCCAAAACAAAAACAATAAATATCGAAACGTGCGCCACCAAAACGTTAGCGACTTAACGCAAATCCCGGTTAAGCACGATACACATGTCACTCAAGGCATGCACCTTTCAGAGTATGAAGTACTCGGCTAGTCACTTCAAGTGCTATACTAGACACCAAAACAATCGCAGCTGGAGCAAACACGTGGACGGAATCGTGTAATCTTACCTGAATAACGTCGAGATCAGACACGCTTTATGCGAATGGGCCCACAAACACGCGAACAATATTTTTTAGAGGGCTTCTGTTGTTGACCAATGCACAGGGGAAGAAGACCACTCTGAGCTTAGTGGAAAAATTTAAAGGGCTGCGATCTTACTAAATACACCGCTGCGTGCCCTAGTGCAGCCCGACGTGCCCGACCCACTGTAAGCCCACTATGCTAAACGGGTGCACTGGCAGCCAGCGCAGTGCGTAACGACGTACCGTGCCGGGCAGACTCTCGAGGGCTGCCAATGGTGCACCGAAACCAAGCGTAACGTGACCTCCGCTCCGCCTCACAATCCAAACGTCTAGTGAATAAGGGCGAGATCCATCGACTAGAGTGATTCAAGCCATTCCTCGCAGTTGAAACAGCCGAGATCAGGACGTGACTTCCCACCTGCCGTCAGTATGTGCTGACATCCCAACGGCACGCTTCAGTACAGCCCGATGCTGTTGGTGGTGAACTGGACGTTGGCCTCCTGCTGAAGCGCCTCCTTGTCGCGCAGCCGGAACTGCAGCAGCGTGTGCTCCACCACGCCGATGCGCACGTCCATGCCCTGCACCTCCTGCTTGATGCGGTTGAGCGCCTTGCGTATGTTGACGAGCGGCGTGCCGTCGGTCATGCTGGTGCCGCGCTCCTCCAGCTCCTGCTTGACCGAATCGAGCTCGTCCGTCAGCTGCGCCAGCTGCCGCGACCGCTCCACCACGCCGACGTTCACCGTCTTGTACTGCTCCTGCGTACTGGGAACACGGCGTGGCAAATCAACGGTGCTCTCACACGCTACCCGTCAGAGAGCGAGAGCCGCGGCGGTCTAACACAGCATTTGCTGCCTGGAAACGCACCCAACGCCCCTGCGGCATAACCTGGCGACACCGCATTGACGCACGAACGTGTCCACAGGGTGACGGCAAGTTTCTGGCAGTGATGTGGCCAGAGTAAATTAAGTTCCATAGATATACTTGAAACATACTGAGAAAGATAGGATCTGATCAAATGATAAAATATCTCATCCCACAAAGGCACACATCACATCACAACTCACGTCATCCCCAAACACGTGCTTACCTGTCGCGTTCATCCACCATGGTGCGGTAGTCGGCCAGCAAGTGCTCCAGCTGCGAGTTCAGGTACTTCTCGCGATTGACGATCTTGTCGAGCGTGCCCCTGACGTCACCGTGCAGCTTATTGAGCAGCGACTGCGTCTCCGACAGCGAATCGTCGATGGCACCGCGGTACTGATGCATCTGGTCCAAGTGATTGCGCCAGTCGCGTGTGTCCGAACGGATCTGCACGCGCAGCTGCGGCAGCACGCGCTCCATCTCCAGCCGCCACTCCTCCGTGTTGGTGGTCGACTCGAGGATATCGTCCGGCTTTTGTGCGTCCATCTGGATGTTGAGGCCCTGAATGGAGAGGTTCTTCAGGTCCTCCAGGTTGAGCACGGCGCCCTCGTCCTCCTCCTCCGAGAACGCGTCTTCCACGTCCTCGTCCATCTTCTCGGTGGTGATCTCTGCCTCGTCTTCCTCCTTCTCGACGATCTCCTCGCCATCGGGCATCTCCGGCTTCTGCCACTGGAAGTTCACCGTCTTCAGTGCCTGGTCGGCCAGCCGGTCGATGATGTAGATTACCTGCTCGCCGCTGCCCTGTTTCAGCTTACTGGGCGGGAAGTCGACGTGCAGCCCCATCTGACGGCAGTTGTCGAGGATGGTGGAGATGGTGACGTTAGGGTCGTCGTACTCCTGCGGCTGCTCCATCTGCCGCCCGGCTTTACGTACCAGCCAGGCCGCCAGCGACGTGAACAGGTAAAACTGCTCGCCCACGTTGAACGAGTACACGAAATAGTGTCGGTTAAGCGGCTTCATCTTGAGCGGCTTGCAAAAGTCGCGCTCGTAGTCGAGCAGCTTCAGCTTGTCGGCCAGGTCGTCCATCACCACATAGGCCATGTAATGGAGGCCAGGCCCGCCGTCCACATCACCCGAGCCCTGGATGATCAGCGAGTACCGCCTGTCCTGTTCGTGCTTCACGGCCGCAGCACTCTCGCCGCCTCCGTCGTCCGGCCCCTCATCCTGGAACTGATCGCGCTCCCTGTGCTTTTTGTGCTTCTCCTTTTTGGTTTTGTGGTCTGGATCTGCACTCTTCTCCTTTTTCTTCTTTTCCTTCTTGGGTTTGTGTGGTTTTTCGTTTGTGCCTTCCGATCTTGAGGCATCGGGTGAAAGTTCGTGGTCCATGCTTGCAGGGATCCAGGCCTATCAATGACATGGATACTGCATTTGTAACTTGATCAGTAAAATGCAATACAATTGTCATTTGTAGCAATAAATGCAGCAGGGATATAAGGCCATGGCTTTTAGCCACTTAACTAAAACCATGTGGAGAAAAATTATGACAGCAGTACTATATACATACATACATACATACATACATACATACATACATACATACATACATACATACATACATACATACATACATACATACATACATACATACATACATACATACATACATACATACATACATACATACATACATACATACATACATACATACATACATACATACATACATACATACATACATACATACATACATACATACATACATACATACATACATACATACATACATACATACATACATACATACATACATACATACATACATACATACATACATACATACATACATACATACATACATACATACATACATACATACATACATACATACATACATACATACATACATACATACATACATACATACATACATACATACATACATACATACATACATACATACATACATACATACATACATACATACATACACACACACACACACACACACACACACACACACACACATATATATATATATATATATATATATATATATATATATATATATATATATATATATATAGTATGGAAGCTTCCTGATATGCTTTCCAATATGGAAGCACTACACACCATAACACAATATTTGAGCAAACATTTTGCTGAAGTTGATCAATTATCTTATGAAATATCAGCCAAGGACCACTGCCAGTGAGGGGTACAAGAATATCTCAGTTTTTTATTGGGGGGGGGGGGGGAAGACAATTTGTGTTATTTCCTTCCAGGGATTTTCATAAATTTGTGGACTAATTTATTCCAGAACCCCTCTCCTCCATAAACTCATACCCCTGTTCTGATTCATCAGCAGTTGCTGAGGAAAAATAACTCATTTCCAGCATACTTTTTCATCATTCACCCTCCATTATGGTCCCTTGATCTATAAGAAACCTGGGTCTTTTCATGGCATTACATGCTACAATTAACATTGATGCATATTCACAGGTGACCATTTTGTGAATACCAAAGAGGTTGACAATCTCTCCTCATTAGTGGTATGGTATTTACTTGCAATCTTAAAAACTAATGTGCTCGCATGTATGTTAAAGAGGTCATCCAGAAATTATGTTATGCAAGTAGGAGACAGGTTTACACAGTGATTGGAGCAACACAAAACTGTGGGGGGAGATCCAGACAGTGTAACATGATGCTTGGGGGTGAGCAATGGCATTGCAAACCATGCTGAAGGGGTACCATTAGGGTAGAGATTAAGATAAGATACCTGTGCCAGTTACTACACATCTGGAAAACCAGAGGCACAACATTTATGGGGCTTCATTTCCTGCAGTGCCAACCCATCTGCCAGGGCAAGAGGCAGGTGACATGACATAGCCTTCACAGCTGAATGCATTATTAAGCCCCACTGGCACAAATCATGCTGAAATTTATCAAACTAGTAGTAAAGCAAATGCCATGTGTAATCAACTTTTAACATTTCAATGTTTTAACTTGAAAGTATGAAGCCATGCACAACATGCCCAGGTCCTGACAAGGGGAAGACAGACTAAAAATTGGACAAAATGTGTAAAAAATTATGGAAAGCCTTACATCATGTTGATATATTGTTTGAATCTTTTCACGCACTTCATGATCAATGTCTATGTCAATTATAAATCAAATGTGCTAATAGAAAAATCACGCATAAATCTCATGTAAAATAATAACAATACTCATCATTTTGCAATCTTCAAAGTATGCAAAGCATCAAAGCATGAGTTCTTCACAGTGCTGCACATAATTCACACTTCAATCTCAAAGTCAGAGATGCAGGAAAGTGAGGCCCATCTCCACTGCTGCTTTGAAACATCTAAAATCAACCATTAAAGTAACACTCCACATCTTAGGCTATGGCCGAAATAAACCGAAGCCCTCATCCCGAGCATTAGTAACGAAGACTCTAAAGCAGGACATCTACCCCAATTATAAGGTAATCCGGGTCCTTGCGCACCTTTTCAGAGAGCAGAAAACTAATTGATTGCAGAGCATACACCTGACAAAAAAACGCCAACAATTCCCACTCACCCGCTAGTTTTAATCTTATTGAGCGCAGGCGACCCACCTGGACTCGAATACAACGCAGGTGCGACAAAATACTGATATACAAGCGCATACCGCGGAATGCCTATGACGTCATGCACTTTGTATTTTTCGAGGGCCGTCTTGATGCCTTATGCTCTTGATGAGGTCTGAGTCGACTCCAAACCACACTTTTTCGGATAAGGTGAAATTGACTAGAGTCTTTTGAAATTTGCGTAGGACAAAATCGGAACGGCATGGGATGCATTTGAATCGGTGACTCAGGTCAAGTACAATGTACCGTGTATTGACTTCTTTCGTCATAACGGGTGTCTCGTGATGCAGAAAACGTATCTCTTGGAGTAGCAAAGGGTCTTCTGAACATGATTTATTACTCTCTAGCTCAGTTATGTGGACCTCCTTGCTCTCAACGTTGGTGCTCTATGGGGAGCTGCCATGTATTTAATTTGGGAAAAGGGGCCTCTCAAACATTGGGGAAATGGTAAAACACATCCTTCCGCCCCCTGCCGACCGGCAGGGGAAGGAGCACCCTCTGCCCCTTCCGCTGTCGCGCCACCCCTGATCAGGAGAGGCTTTTCCGGAACAGGTGGTCCTGTTTTAGGATGGTTAGGTTGTCCGCTGGATGATCAGAAGGCCCCATTCTGGATTTTTTGTTCTAGACATTTTGATGCATGCATCAATTTGTTAACAGGACACATGCATTCGGAACCCCTCTCCCTCGAATACGACATTGCCTAGGAGGTCCACCTGTTAGCAGATCCCATTTGCACAGGATTTCCCCCACTAAATTCTGCCCCCTCCCCAACTCAAAATTAATGGCACTGCACCCGTCGACAATGACTTCTTGCGCTCACGGTCGCACCTGCTGCGCACAACAAAACGTACTTTAAACTGAAAGTTACAACTTTGTGATTCGCCGCTGTGGTCGGCTCGACAACGTCGTGTGGCCCCTGTTGGAGGTCGGCGGAATAAATCGAAGCCCGAATCGGACAACTGTGTTGTAATCGCAATTGAAAGCAATGTGCAGGCGCTATCGATTGCTCACAGCTGTACCTTTCGCGCGCGATTATGGGTATTTATCGCGACAATATATTTATTGACACCGTACTCTAGAAATCACGCTAGGGGCTATCTCGACAAAGTTTGTTATGTGCCTCACAGGGGTGCTTTGAAGAAAAGTGGTGATGTCGAATGTAAGTGATTGATGTAAGTTGTTAAGTGCACTGTGAGGAGCATTATACATATATATGAGATATTGGTAATAGCCTTGTTCCTCGTAGAAAAAAAACCCAGAAGAATGGAGATATATCTGCGTTGATATTTCACCAACATGCCATTAGCAAAAGGAATGGTAGAAGTAAAAACGTTGCGGTAAATTTACGACCACTTTTCGTTTCGATAAATGCGTGTTGCCGAAATATCAACGCATCCATATCTCCATCCTCCTGTATTTTTCTACGCGGAATAAGGTCGTTCTTTCTGTCTTATCGATAAGCACTGTACGTTGTAGGCCAAACGCGCCCTTACAATGGCTTGGTGTGCCCAGAGTTGCACCCGTCGCACACAACTACAAGTACGTCAAATTGGGCGCCGTAACCTCGCAAATTGCCGATGCGAACGAACGCCGGTATTGCGCGCGACGCTGTCGGAGAGTCGCTTGACTAAAAATTAAACCAGAACCGGACAAGTGTGCTGTACTGGCAGCTGTTAGCCTTACAGCGGTGCTGTCAAATACACACAGTCGAATTTTAGCACATTTTATATATATATATATATACATATGTATATATATATATATATATATATATATATATATATGCATATATATATATATATATATATATATGGATATATAGATATATAGATATATAGATATAGATATAGATATAGATATAGATATAGATATAGATATAGATATAGATATAGATATAGATATATATATATATATATATATATATATATATATATATATCTATATCTATATCTATATCTATATCTATATCTATATCTATATCTATATGCGCCCAGTCTGACGCATTCCGGCCACCACACTACGGGCATGCCAGCCTCGGATTCGCAATACGCCGTCATGGTGCGATTTGAGCAAAAAAAGCTCATGTCGGCTGATGAAACATTTACGTTGTCAGCCGACAGTGCTCCGACAATAACATCGTGTATGCATGGATGGTCACATTCACCGTACATGACTACAAGCACTGTTCTATGAGTGCCGTAACTTTGCAGATCTCCGCTCCCGCCGCATCGAGTGACGGCATCGAGTGAGACGCTGTCGGATGGTCGACCAGGAAAATGGAAGCCAAAGTCAGACAAGTGTGTTGACCTGGCAGCTGAAAGCCTTATGTTAGAGGTGCCGAATGCACACAACTTTGCTGTTTGCACGCGATTATAAGTTTTTCCCTAGGGCGGCCGTATTCTGGCTATCACGCAACGGGATGGTGGGCTGGAGTAAACAATACGCTGTCAACGGCTGTTTTGGAAAGAATTTCATGTCGGCCGATGAGCTACTCAAGTTCCCGGGTGAACGTACTCCGACAATATGCATGGTGTGCACATGGTGCCACCCGAAGCAAAGGAATAAAATAATTTAAATGGATCGCAAATCGCCGCTGCAGCCACCTGGCCAGCACCGGGTGAGACTGTCGCGGGGGTCGAATGATTGCCATGAATTCCCTATTCAGACGAGTGTGTTGTAATGACAGCTGATATCCCTATACCAGTGCTTTCGAATGCACACAGTTGCGTCCTCCGCACACAAAACATAAGCATGCCTCCGGAGCCGTGGACTTATGTCCATTACGCCACGGGCAGGTAAGCTGCAACTAGCAATGCACCTTAAAGGAATAAGTTGAACAACATAGTTCATGCCAGCCAATGGGCAATTTACATTACTGGTGAATGCTGCGCCCTTAGTGACATCGCGTGTGTATGGTTGCAACCGCCGTGCACTAAAAAAAGTATTTTGAATTGGACGCGAAGAATTGGACGAATTCTATACTAACGCTATGGAATGCACGGTCACGCTTCCTGCACGTGGTTATAAGTAGTCTTACTGGCCGCCGTTTTCTTTCCATCACGCCAGGGGCAGATCGGCAGTGCGCCTGTCAAGGGTGATATGAACAAAGAAGGCTATATGGGCCGATGAGTGATTTATTTTGCGGCAGATCGTTCTCCCACAATGGCATCGTGTGTACATGGCAGCACGCTGGGCGCGAGAGTAAATATATCCGCCGTGTGTGCATGGCAGCACGCTGGCCTCGAGGGTAAATATATGCATCGTGTGTGCATGGCAGCATGCTGGGCGCGACAGTAAATATATGCATCGTGTGTGCATGGCATCATGCTGGGCGCGACAGTAAATATATCCATCATGTGTGCATTGGCAGCACGCTGGCCGCGAGAGTATATATACCTCTCGTGTGTGCATGACAGCATGCTGGGCGCGAGAGTAAATATGCCCATCGCGTGTGCATGACAGCATGCTGGCTGCGATAGCAAATATATCCATCTTGTGTGCGTGGCAGCACGCTGGGCGCGTGAGTACATGTATCCCGAATCGCACGTTGAATCTTGGCAAATCGTAGCTGTGGCCCGCTTACCAGCATTCACTGCTGTGCTTTCGGGGGTCGACCGAATATAATGGAAACCGCAATCCGAGACGTGTGCTGTACTCGCAGCTGATAGTCTCATCCCAGCGTTATGATTTGCACACAGTCGCAATCTTCGCGCGCTCGTAAGTATTTCTTTTTCCTGGGTGGCCGTATTCTAGCCATCACGCTACGGCAGGCCAGCCGTACTTACCAATGCTCCGTCAGGGGGTAATTTGAAATAACTATATCGGGTGATAAACGATTAACATTGCCGGCCGATGTTGCCCCGACAAAAGCATCGCGTATGAATGGCTACACCAGCCGCATGCGAATCAAAGTATCTTGCGTTTTTCTCCTCATCTTTGCAAATCGCAGCTTCTGTCGAGCCGACAGAAGCCAGCATTCAGTAGGACGCCGTCCAAGTCTCCACCAAAGCGAACGGGAATCAGAAAAATCAGAAGCAGACATCTGTGTTGCACTGACAACTGATAATCCTCTACCAGCACTACCATATGCAAACAGCTGCGCTCTTTGCGAGTGATCACAAGTATTTTTTCCCAGTGTAGCATTCTGTCCACCACGGTGCTGGAAGGCCGACCGCAGGTGGCGTCGCTCCATCAAGAGGTAATCTGAACAAACAAGTTCATGTCGGCCGATGAGCAATTTGCATTGCTGGTCGATACTGTTCCCACAATAGAATAGGGTGTGCATGGTCGCGCCGGCCGTGCATGACTAAAATTGTTTTAAATCGAACGCGGTAAATGTGCAAACCGCCGCTGCCGCCGGTCCACCACCATTGAATGAGACTCTGTCGTGTCAAATGATCATTCGCAAGCTGCTCTCTTCGCCCGCGGTTACCAATATTTTCTCGGGCCGCCGTATTGCGTACATGAGTCCGCGGGCAAGCCGGGCGCGGTAAGCAATACGCCGTCAAGGAGTGCTTTGAATAGAAAGGTCACGTCAGCCGACGAGCGATTCACGTAACCTGCCGATAATGCGCCCACAATGGCATCGTGTGCACATGTTTCTGCCCTCCTTACACGAACAAATGTACTTTAAATTGGACGCCGTACATTTGCAAATCGACGCTAATCATTGGGTGATACGTCGTCGCCGGTCGACCAAATGAAATTAAGCCCAAATACAAGCGTGTTGTACTGGTAGTTAATAGCCGTATACCAGCGCAATCGAATTTAAACAGTCGCACTCTTCGCGCAATAACATAAGTGTTATTCCCAGGCCGCCGTATCCTATCCATCATCCTATATGTGCAGGCCAGCCGAAATTAGACATTCGCCGTCAAAGGAAAAGAAAAGCACAGCAACACAGGCTAGGCAGCCGACTAGCAACGTACATTGCCGGCCGATAGTGCTTTTACAATGGCATCCAGGTTTCCCATTCCGCTCACGATTAAAGTATGTTCAATTGGACATAGTACCTTAAGAAATCGCGGCTGTGGCGGCCAAACCAGCATTAAAGGGATGGCTCCACTTTTGTATGGGGTTCTGAACTGTATTCGCCATTTTGAACATCATTCGGTGCAGTTTATAGCCCTGCCCTTCTTAAGACCTCATCCCCACTATTTTCTGAGCTACGCGTCCGCGAAGACGTATAGGCTATTTCGGGGACGATATTTCATGATCGCCCAGGCATCCATGTCGCCATACCAACATAATTCAAATCCTTCAATTCCATTAGCCCTGCGGCTATTTAGGCTGAGACAAATATGATTGCCGAGACGTCCACATCCAGCGTTCGTGAGCACAATTTCCAGATGTAGCGATCGTCAGTTGGCTCTCAATCAATATTGTTCAAGGTACGATGACGTAATGAAAAATCACGTAGTGAGAAGCATATCTACTACAGAGCAAAATTGTGTTGTCTTGAGCAGTCTTTTCCACTTAAAAGCATACCGATAGTAACAAATGAGCTAATTGCATCATATCTGGTGCTTGCTTCAATATCTTCAAATGTGGACATTCCCTTAAAGTTAAATACTGTCGGGGGAACGACCGTATACAAACAGATTCCCTTATCGGAGGCGTGTGTTTTACTGGCACTTGAAAGCCGTATGCCAGTGCTATGAAATGCACACAGTCGCACTATTTTCGCAACATTCTAAACATTTTTCTCGGTCAGCTAAATTTTGACCATCACGCCACGGGCATGTCAGCCAAAGCAGTGATTTTAAAAAAATGATCATTTTGGCTAATGAGCTACTTACATTGCCAGTCGAAACTGCTCCCACAGTGGTATCATGCCAGCATGGTTGCATCATGCGTGCGTTAGTAAACGTACTTCAGATTGGACGCCGTAGCTTTAAAATCATACCCCTGCTGGCTCGCTAGCATGGAGCAATACGCTGATCAGAGTCTGACGAGTGTGTTTTACTGGTGGCTGATAACCCTGTACCAGCGCTTTTAAATGCGCGCAATCGCACCCTCTGGGATCCGTTGTAAAAATTTTCGGGCTACCTCATTCTAGCTATCACGCTGCTGTCATTCGAAGTTATTGAGCTATTAGCCTCAAGGGGTGATGTGAACAAAAAGGGTCACATCAGCTAATGCATAATTTTCATTGCCAGCCGATAGTGCTTCTACAATGGCATCGTGTGCCGACAGTTGGACCCCCCCCCCGCACGAGCCAAAACGTTTAAAACTGGACAAGGTATCTTTGAAATTGACCACTGTAGTCGTCTTGCTATCACTGAGTGATAAGTTATCGTGGGTCGACCGGATACAAGAGCTTCTTTTATCAGAGATGCATGTTGTGCTGGGAGATGGTATCCATGTACCAGTGCTATCAACGTTCGGTAATTAAAGTTTTTCTGTGTCACTATTCTGGCCATCGCGCCAAGGGCAGGCATGCCACAGTTTGCTATGAACCGTCAAAAGAAACAAGAACGGTTATGTTGGCCTATGGGTGATTTTAATTGGCAGTCGAAAGTGCTTGCAGAATAGTGTGGGCGTGGTTTTGCCCTCCACGATCGAGTGAGAGCATCCTAAATTGGACGCGGTATTTTTGCAAATCGCTGTTGCGGTCGCCTTGTCAGCGTTGAGTGATGCGCTGCCGGGTGATCAACAGAACAAAATCAAATCCAGAATCCAACGAGTGTGCTGCGCTGGCAGCTGATAACCCCGTACCAGGGATATCGAATGCGCAGTCACATCATTCGCGCGCTATAAAATTATTTTTCCCGGGCCGCCACATTCAAGCCATCACACTCCGAGCTCGCCGTCAAGTGGGAGATGAGATAAAAAAGGGTCAAATCGGACAATGAGCAAGTTACCTTCCCGGCCGATAGCGCTCTCGCAGAGACATTGTTTGCGCACGGCTGTGCCATCCGCGCAAGAGTAATCACGATTTGTTTCAGTCGAACGTGGTAACTTTGAAAATCTCCGCTGCGGGCGTCCTGCCATGTTCTAGTGGCATGCTATTGGGAGTCGACCAAATAAAATGGATTCCCCAATCAGAGAGGTGTGCTGTGGTATCAAACGATAGCCCGTCACCAGTGTTATAGATTGCACACAGTCGTACAAGTCGCACGGCATCATAAACATTTTTCCGGGCTGCCTTATTATCGCCATGACGTGACGGCTATGCTAGCCAAAGCTAGCTATGCGCTTTTAAGGGGTGATTTTAACAAGAATGGTGATGTCGTCTGATGAGTGAGTTATTATGCCGACCGATTTTATTCCCAAAACGACGTCGCGTGTGCATGGTCAGACCCTCCGCAGCGCGGCAAATGCATTCTAAATTGAACACCGTACCTTTGTATGCCGCTGCTGCGGCCAGCTCGCTATCGTTCAGTTATGCGCCGTCGCGGAGTCAACTGAATAAAATGAAGACCGAAATTCGACGAGTGTGTTGTGCTGACATCTGATAGCCTCATATCAGGGCAAGGGATCAAGTTAGTCATCAGTAGAGTAGATCATTGGGGATCACGTAGAAAGTCATCTCTGCCAGGGCTATTAAATGCACACACTTGCACTCTCCGCACGCGAAGTGTATTTACCCAGTCGCCGTATTCTGGACATCACACTGCTCTAAGGCTGGGCGCAGTTGCCAATAAGCCTTCAGGGAGTGATTTGAACAAACAGGTCGAGTCGGCCGGCAGTGGTTTTTACTGCTGGCCGGCAGTGGTCCCACAATGACATCATGTACACAAAATTGCACCCACTTTGCAAGAATAAGTGCTTCAAATTATAAATGCTATTATAAGACGTCGCCACCGTATATGGCCTATGATGATTGTGCAGTATTCTTGCGGAGTTTGGACCGAATAGGTAAATTTCCCAATCGGAAACGTGTGTTGTACGAAAATATAAAACCTTTATATCAATGCTACCCAATATTCTTTTCGCCGTATTCTGGCCATCACGCCACGGTCTGGGTAGCTCCAGTTAGCTTAACGCTGTCGGGGGTGATTGTTAACAAAAATGGTCACGTCTGCCGATGAGCGATCTATATTACCGGCCCATACTACTTATACTAAGTACTCCCTAAGTGCATACTACATACTAAGTACTCCCCCTAAGGACCCCCCTCAAAGACGCAGCCGGCGTCGGTGTGCACGTGGTGGCATCCTCCGGACATTAGCAAACTTATTTAAATTTGGACCCTGTGTGTGCATAATGTCGTTGCAGCCGGTCCGCCATGTTAGCCCACCTAGGTTGGCGCTTCCTCCCATCCCGATTGCACCACTGCGCCTGAGCGCTAAATGACCAGTGCTGTCGATAGCGTTCCATTACAGAGGCGTAACGATCTGTATGGTGTTCCTGGAAAAAGCACGTGAAAAAGAAAATGTTTCATACACGGTGACTACGCCACGCTGTAGAACCAATAAAAACAGTAAGAGCGGGACTGAAGCTTGCGCTGTTTGCTGCTCAGCAATGACGTCATCACCAGCTGTATTGAATATGCACGAGGCAGTCTTTTATCGCCCTGGCACGAGGCATACGAGTAGCTGCGCGCTGCGTTGTATGTACGCGTAGTTTTCACAGCGGAGGAGGTGGGGGAAGGGGCGCCCGCGAAACGCAAATAGGTGGGAGGCTGAGTGGACGGTTTGTTATATGTATAGGTGAAAAAATAGGTAATCACCACCCCTTGTTGGATGAGTCACGTTTGGACCACCAAAACGTGCGGCTGTTACATGGAGCAGTTGTGAGAGGAATGCTCATTGTGTAACGTTTCTTGATATCCACCATAGCATGTTGAGTTTTATATCGAAATATGTCGTATGCCCAGATTTCATACTAAATAGAGGGATACGCCTTTGGTACTATGAAAAGATGGTACCAAACAGTGGCAAACTTCTCTAAATAAGCATGAGCAGAAGCTACAGGATTATCAGGCTGCCTGCAATTCCATGGCACTCATGCCAATGAATGTTTGAGAGAGACATGGTCCTGTCCAAAATGAGATAGCTGGATGTTCCATTCAGGGCAACATTTTTTGTTACCCCAAAAGATAGGTAAAGCGTCAGATTAAATGGTCATTTGCCATGATCTTACCAGTTTTGTATATCATAAAGCACCTTGTGATGCCATCAATAGTCCAATCCAATAAGTCCTGTTTCAAAATGGTGATAGTTGCCCCAAATAAGAACTTGTTCACCACTTCTACCCAAACAAGGTCTTAGCAAAATCTGCCATGGTTTGGTGACAGAATTGTTGGCCATGTAGGCACACAAATTTTGGAGGTGTAGGTGTTCTTTCCTACCTAACGTTAGAAAAAATCATTCCACACCATTCGTCATGTTTAAGGCGGCACAAATCATAAATAATCTCAAAACAGGTAGAATCATGCTCCTACCTTCGAATTTCGATAACTTCGATGGCGGGCTCCCGAGCGCCGCGCGCACCGCACCGCCTGGACTCCCCAGCGCCGTTTATGCGTCGCCGTTGCGTAAATACAATATTTCAGCTTTCCAAGACCTGTACAAAATGTACGGGACCAAGGTAAACCATTCGTCGTGTTTAAGGCGGAACATATCGGCGGAACATATCGTAAATAATTTCAAAACAGATAGAATCATGCTCCTACCCTCGAATTTTAATAAATACGATAGCGAGTTCCCGAGCGCCGCACGCACTGCACCGCACCGCCTCGACTCCCAAGTGCCGTTTCTGCATTGTTGCGAAAGCACAATATTTCTGCTTATCAAGAACCATAAAACATATACGGGACCAAGGTAATAATAATAAAGCAACCAAGGTCGTTTCTAATCGAGTTTAGGTACATTTATGAAACACACAGGCCAGAATAGTCCAGAACATATCCTTAACTAGCCTAACCTAACCAAACCTAACCTAACCTAACCTAACCTAACCTAACCTAACCTAACCTAGCCTAACCTAGCCTAGCCTAACCTAAACTAACCTAACCTAACCTAACCTAACCTAACCTAACCTAACCTAACCTAACCTAACCTAACCTAACCTAACCTAACCTAACCTAACCTAACCTAACCTAACCTAACCTAACCTAACCTAGCCTAACCTAACCTGACCTAACCTAGCCTACCCTAACTGAGAATAGACCAGAGCCTAAGCTAAGCTAAGCTAAGCCAGCCTAACCTGACCTAACCTAACCTAACCTAACCTAACCTAACCTAACCTAACCTAACCTAACCTGAGAAAAGACCAGAACCTAAGCTTAGCTAAGCTAACCTGCCCTAACCTAACCTAACCTAACCTAACCTGATTAACCTAACCTAACCTAACCTAACCTAACCTCCCCACCCTATATCCCCTTCAACCCAGCATCCCATAACTAAGCTAAGCTAAGCTAGCCTGACCTGACCTGACCTGACCTGACCTGACCTGACCTGACCTGACCTAACCTAACCTAACCTAACCTAACCTAACCTAACCTAACCTGAGCTTAGATATAAGCTCATAGACCTTATGAGCCTAGATATAAGCTAATAGACCAGAACCTGAGCTTAGCTAAGCTAACCTACCCTAACCTAGCTAACCTCTTCTAACCTAACCTAACCTAACCTAACCCAACCTAACCTCCCCACCCTATGTCCCCTTCAACCCAGCATCCCATTCGCGTCCATGTTCCATGCCATATATAGGTGCCATATAGTGAGCTTTTATTTAGCTGTCATGTTCTCATTTTGCTTTACATTCCCCACCCAATCCCCCTGCAACCCATGGTCCCGTTGGCGTCGAGGATCAAATTTCATGGATTTTTGTTACCTTGGCCTGGTACATTTTTATGGTTCTTGATGCTGCTTGATGCACAGTAATGTTGTGACCCGCGCAGTAATGGCGCCGGTGTCGCGGGTGCTGTGTGTGTGCGGCGCTCGGGAGTTCGCCGTCGTAATTATAAAAAATTGAAGGTAAGATTATGAATCTACCTGTTTTGTGATCATTTACGATATGTCCTGCCTTAAACACGACGAATGGTTTACTTTGGTCCCGTACATTTTGTAGAGTTCTTGGTAAGCAGAAATATTGTATTTACGCAGCGGCAACGCAGAAACGGCGCTAGGGAGTCCAGGCGGTGCGGTGCGCGCGGCGCTCGGGGGCCCGCCATGGAAGTTATTGAAATTCGAAGGTAGGAGCATGATTCTACCTGTTTTGAGATTATTTACGATATGTCCTGCCTTAAACACGACGAATGGTGTACAATGATTTTTTCTAACGTTAGGTAGGAAAGTACACCCTGACCATTTTGGATGTTAGTTTGTTTTGGTGTAGGTGGTTTTAGGTAATAATTTAAGTCAGAAAACAGTGATAAATTTATTCTCAGCTTGTTCTGCAACCAGCTTTGGTGCTATGAGAGATATGAGATGCTAGGTAAGATAAGAGAATATTTTAGACTAGTGTTCACAGTGCACCATATAGTATAAGGTAAGATAATTGAGGAAGTAATGCTACAGTGCATTTAATCATTTGGCTTCAAGATAAGACTGTGGCTTTTGTGAAGAACCAAGGAGCAATGCAAATGCTATATCCAATGTTGAACCATTTTCCAGGATATTTTGTTCTTTGCAGGAGTCAAAATATAGTTAGGGTTTTGCCAGCCATAATCATTACTTATTTTAGATATATTAGACAATGTTGTGATTTTGTCTGTAACTATTTGACTTATGTAGGCTTACCTAATATTTATGCTGCATATTTCATGTGTGATACCTTTTGCAAAGTGCAAATCAAGGTGTCACACAATTAAGAAAGCACAACAGAACACAGCAAGAAGAGCATCAGGGGGATACCACAGCTACTGGATGTAGAAGGTTGTCAGAAATTTGACTTATAGTCACTTTCCAATGATGCACTTGATCTTGAGCCTGCATGAAGGTTTTGGGGATAACAACATTTCTGAGCCTGAACCATGGCACCTCAATAATTTCAGTGACATGGGTCAACTTTCTGGAAAATCACGGTGTTCCCCATGTACAGGGAACACATGCGTAAAGGAATACTTATTTGAAGGCAAACTCTATCCTAAAGCTCAGATACATGTCAGAAACTATGAAAAAGTTGTTCAACATGCTTTTCATCCTTGGTCCAAAGCATCCACCCATGACAGGTGACGACATTGCTATTGTTGCTGTTGGTGGTCACTGGGAATGGTCATACCTGCCTAGTACATTAAAGCCTGTGCATCTGTGCAAATTGCATTACTTTGCCTGTTCCTGTCATCTTTGGCCGCAATGTTACATTACAAGGTCACACAGTATTTGCGGGGGATGACAATGTGCCAACATATCTGTGAGCGGCCAGTCTCTTGAGGCAGCTTTGGAGTACATCTGTTGCTAACCCAGGCATTGGCAGAGTCATCCTTGTCATGTGAACACTGCCAGGCACAGATTGGTGGCAAGAGTGAGACCTGTCTGCCTGCCCGACTGCTGTTGGGCAGGGACGGCCGGCGTGCCGACAACTGGCCTCCACCGCACAAGTGCGCACTGCTGGTGTTGGACTGATTGTTGTAAACATGTACTGTCTTGCTTTTCAGTAAACATGGTTTAAACCTGCAGCCATATTGGCTGCGGAACATACACCTGCAAGGCCAAACATCTACTGCCTTGCTTTTCAGTAAACATGGCGTAAACCTGCAGCCATATTGGCTGCAGAACATACGCCTGCAAGGCCTCCGTTCCGGCGGGAGTCAGCAAAATGTGGCGACTGTCGAATCTGCTGAACCTTATACGAGGTGGGTGGTCTTGGGTGATTACACTCGCAGCAACTCGTGGTCGTCCTCGCGTTTCATTTGCGTGGTCGGATTGGCTTGGGGCTAGCAAATGGCGAGTTGCCTGCATTCATCCACTCGCGTGGTATGACCCACAGGTGGCGTGCGGAGCGGCGCATGGCGGGTGCGCGAGCTGCCCAGTCAGCTGCTGTCGGACGAGCGAGAGCATGAGCGGCAGCAGCCGAGTGGGGCGCGGGCCGCGGCGCCGCCCGACCGCCTGCATCACATCGAGCTGTTCATCCGGCCGGTCCACACGGCGACCAAGGTGTGGAGCATCTCCTCACCACCCCTATCGCCCGCGACGCCGGCTCTGGCACGGGCTATCGCAGCTGGCCGCCTGACAGCGGTATGAGACTAGTTGCGTGGTGACGAGCATGGTCTGGCGTTCGTTGTGCCGGCAGGTCCATCGCAGCATAATTGCCAACCCCCCCCCCCCTCTGTACTGCACGCTTGCGCGTACATTGCGATCACCTGATGGACAGCAATCGTGATGTTATCCACCAAGCGCCAGCTGTCCTTTGTTGACCAGCCATGGCATCGTCTTTGGCCACGGTCTGTCAGCCCTCAGCTGCCGCGTCATGTGATACAATTGGATGTCACCTCTCATCGAGCGTTGTGCTGGTCAGGCGTCGCCGCTGGTGGCTCGCGACAGACCGGCTGCGGCGTGCCGCCTGCCGTCGGCTACAGCGCTCTGGTACCTGGACGTGGCCGGCTGTCCGGCTCCCACCGCGGTCGACGACTCCGCCGCTGCCGCTGACGGCTCCACTGCCGCTGCTGACGGCTCCGCCGCCGCTGCTGGCGACTCCGCCGCCCCCGCGGGCTGCTGCTCTGCCGAGCCGGAGCCCGCCGACCTGCTGACGTCACTACGAGCCGAGTTCGCCGCCGACCACGACCGTCTGATGGCGAACCTGCAGAACGCGGCCGGCGCCGGTGTCGCCGCCTCCCGGCCGAAGCAGGCACTGGAGTGTTTCCGGCGGGCCGCGGCGCTGGGGTCGCCGTCGGCCTGGTTCAACACGGGTGTCTGCTTCCAGCAGGGGCTCGGCACGCGCGTGGATGTGGAGAAGGTGAGGCAGAGGGCAGAGCGGAGCGTGGAGGGCGTAACCAACCAACGGCCTGAGAGTTGCATTATCAACGCCGGTCGGGACGAGTGTTGGGTGGACAGGTGCCTGGACTATTGGGTGCCTTGGAGAGCGTGGCGGTTGGTGAACGTTGAGTACCGAGCGGGATCGACCGGTACCTAGACTGAGGACCAAAACGCCTCATGGGAATGTGCTGCTGGCATGCTAGTACATCGTGATAATGGAACATGGACAGTAAGCACTGATGTAGGGATGATGCTGTGCTTTTCATTTAGCACCACATTACTGGACAAGTTGCTGTCTGCCTTCCACATCAGCGGTGTCCGTATCACCGCAGTGTATTTCTGGGAGCACACACACGCTGCAGAAGTGTGTCTGATTGTGCCACGCCCGTATGGGGTCGTTTTTTCGTCTTGAATTAATAATGATGACGGGACACCAGTGCAGACATCAAAGCTAGGCCTGCAACTGGAGACCGCTGCATCACTTCGGTGTCCCGGTCATCCCATTTTTCCCAGAGGGCCGCTGTGTCAGGCGGGTTATCGGGCTGACGTGTGACGGGCGTCGCTCCCTCCCTCTCTCGCCGGCGTGCGTGGTGCTGGCTGGTTGTAGAAATCCATTGTGTAGCCCATCCGGCGCACGCCTCTGTGACCACGCGTCTGGGACGCCCACGTTGCGCTCGTCCGACCTTCCCTCCGCCGTCTGCAGGCCGCCGTCTGCTACGAGGAGGCGGTCCGGCTGGGCCACGCCGCCGCCGCCTACAACCTGGCGCTGCTGCTGGCCGGCGGCGCCGTCCTGTCCACATGCGACGTGACGGACCTGCTGCGGCGCGCGGCGGACGGCGGCTGCGCTGAGGCCGCCGCCTTCCTGCACACCTGGTGCCGGTGGTGCGACGACCTGGAGGACGGCGAGGCAGAGGGTGAGGCAGACTGACCGGCCGCCCGCCGCCGGCCGACACGTCCTGCCGCGCTGCTCGGCGCCGACACGGAGCCGGTCACGGCGGGTGGGTGGCGGAGGCGACAGTGCGGGTTCACGGTTGGCCGGTGGGAGGGGTGACAGTGTGGGGTCACGATGGGGTGGTGAGAGGGTCACAGCGCGAGGTCACGGCGGGCCGGTGGGAGGGGTGACAGTGCGGGGTCACGATGGGCTGGTGGGATGGGCCACAGTGCGGGTTCACGGTGGGCTTGTGGGAGGGTCACAGTGCGGGGTTACGGTGGACTGATGGGGGGATCACAGTGCGAGGTCACGGCGGCTGGGTGGGAGGGGCCATGTTCGGGTTCACGGTGAGCTGGTGAGAGGGTCACAGTGCGGGGTTACGGTGAGATGGTGAGAGGGTCACAGTGCGGGGTCACGATGGGCTGGTGGGAGGGTCAGCGCGGGGTCACGGTGGGCTGGTGGGTCGGTCACAGTGGGGGCTCACAGTGGAAGGGCGCCAGCACGCGCGGGGTCGGTTCTAGTAGTGGCCGCTTCGCATAAGACGTGGTAATTCCCATCACACCAGCGATCTTGAGCCGCCTTGAGAGGCACCCGCTGGACCCAGGCTCCTTTGTCGTCCCCGGCTTCGCAGTGGTGTCGGAACATGGGTGTTCTAACGGGTGCTCTTAAAAAAGCTAACTTTCTTCGGATCTTGGCTCACATTTTGCGCATAACAGTGCTCGCCAGTACATTTGTGATGCAGTATGCCATCATTTACATGCGTGGCGCCCCAACCATATGTCGGTAGAGTATTTTAAGTGCGAGATGGCACATTTCTGTGCATCGAATGCTTTCTGTCAAAGTTCTGAAGACTCATGAAAGTACGTGAGGGTAGGGATAGGGCGCTGAGACGTCGTCCAGATTTTTTGTCTGCGGAGCCGGCCATCGCTTCGAAAAAGGCCACTTGCCATGTTTAAAACGTGTTGTCCCGTTTGCACCAAAAAATCCTTACGGCGTGATTCGTGAAAGCCGTTTAGCTCCACACCGCGCGAGATTAAGAGGCTCCGCGCGCGGGGTGCTCCACATTCCAGCCAGCATCCACACCGCTATGAAGGTGCCCGCTGTGGGCGACACTGCCTGTGACACGACCCGTTTGCGCCGGCAGATGGCGGCGCGGTGCCGTCGCCGCCCGGCCGGTCCGTATCGCTGCCGACTCTGGCGGACGGCTGGCCCGGCTGCGGCTCCGGGGCCGGCCGGCCGCCGACGCCGGGCCGCCTGCCCTGGCCGTGACCGGCCTGGCACCGCCGTGGCGGATGGGCCGGCTGATGCTCCGGGACCCGACCGCCGGCGCTGAGCCGCCTGCCCTGGCCGTGGCCGGCCTGGCGCCGCCGTGGCGGATGGGCCGGCTGCTGGCTGTGCGTCTGTGGTGAGCAGAATGCCGGCTGCGTGTCTGTGACTGTCTGAGTTCCTGCGGACTGCGCGACCGGGACTTCTCAACTGCCGTAGGGATGTGCGCCCTGGAATGATGAGCCCCGTCTTTGTCTGGGATGGCTCGTCTGCCGCTGCCTCTGCGTCCTGAGTGGCTGGACTTCTAGTGATGCTCGTGCGATGGTATGACGGCTGTGCTGCTGTGCGTATCAGCGTGGGGCTTCTCACCGTGTGCTGCTGTGCGTGCCAGCAGGGTGTGGTGGCTACTGTTTCTGCATGTTCGTGATGACGTGGCGGCTGGGGGCCTGGGCTGTGGGCCCGGGCCTGGGCGGGGCTGGGCCGCTCCGGCGCTGACATCCGGTCCCAGACAGCGGTGTTCCAGCCGCCTGAAGTCAGCGGCCGGCCCCGGCCTCAAACGCGGGCGCCGCCCTGCGGATCGGACGGATCGGGGACGTGGCACCTGACAGGACGGTGTTAGTTCCGATGAAGTGATTTTGCCAGCTGTGACGATAGGGGGCTACAATCTTACCACTGTGATCACTTTCCAACGTTTTATTCTTTTTTCAACTGTTAGCGCTAAGTGTGTACCCGTGTTTGTTCCACGTAACGACACGTGTGGCCAGCAACTTTGCGACGTCTCACCCGGTGGGTAGAGATTACAATCCTTGTTTGATTTGCCATGGTTGGACCCTTCAGAAGAGTTGGCCCTGCCTGCGATTCATAGATTATCCCCTTGGCAGTAGCATTACAAATATGCGCCATTTTGAAACGACCTGCGATGTGCTGCAATGCAATGTGTCCCAGTCAAAAGCGCTGGTTGTCTCGCAGTGCAATCGTAGCGGCATGTCACCGCGGAGATATGGCGTGGTTGACGACGTTATCTGCCCAAGCTGTGGCAACTGTAACGTCTTAGGATTACGACGGCGCAGTCGGGCGTTACACGCATAGTTGGTAGGTGTCAGGCGTGGTGTTCGTTTGTGGCGACTAATGTCCACATCCAGTGGCGTTTGCTGGTTTGTCCTAGTTCTTGGCGAAGCAGGCTCTTTTGTTAACGATTGCACGGAGTCTAATTGGCATGAGGCCTACTGGCGACTTCGGTGGGCGTAAGACGCCACCGTACAATGGTACAATTTTAAGCCAGAATTGTCCGCTTTTGGGCGATGGCCCTTGGTATACTGTGCTGTACCGAAACGACGTGCAATGTACCAGGATAAGTCAGAAATACAAACGAACATTGTGTGCCCATCTCTCATTTTCAGGCGGTGATTTCTTCGAGTGTCCTGCTGTTATTTCAGCCATTGCATTGGTTAGAGTTTGTGACACCATAATTTTGGCGTGCTAGATACCCCCATTTGAACAACCTCGGGGGCGCGCGATGCTTTTGAGTCCGCGCTCCGTGCCTCGTTGCCCGCCGGGCCCGCTGAGTGTCACTGCGCGGGGGCGTCGACAGCTGGCCTGCAGCGTGACCTTCTTTTGACCTCTGCTTCTTCTGCTCCGTAAACAAGGCACTCAACCGGTACGGCTGACTTTCGAGGCCGGCGGAGGGGTGGGGGACACTCGCAGCCGTCGAGTGGGGACAAAAATCGTCTCCACCCGGCGGCAGTTGAGCCAGCGCGTGGCACGCAAGACGAGGCGGTCCGGCGGCGCCGGCCAATCGCCCCGGAACACCCCCTTGTGGTGCCGCGCCGAACAGCGCCGGCCAGTCCGGCTGGCAATGGCGGCGCACCGTGCGAGAGCAGCTGCGCAACGGCTGTTGCCGTGCGGTAATTGCCCGTCACCGGCGTCGCTGGGAGGGAGGGGGGGGGGGGGGGACGGTGGCCGGCTTACCGCCGAGCGAGGCGACGGGATGCCAGACGATGTGTGCGACAGTCGGCCATCAAACGGTAACGCAGGCGTCAGCGGCACGGCAATCATGGCGCCTTGGTGGTGCGGCCCGGATGGCCGGGTGCACGGGACGCTCCGCGACTGTGCGCTCCGGACAGGCGTCACACCGGGGCGACGATGGGTGGGTGGGTGCGTCGGCACGTGCGCGCGACTAGCCAGCCAGCCGTTTGACCGGCACTGCCCATTTGGGCAATGCTGGCCAATGTCATTGAACGCATGGGAAGAAACGGTCACGTGGCCAATGCCAGCCGATCCGTTTCCGGACGCCGATCAAGAGCGTCTAGGGTGCGCTGGCACCCGGCAGGGTTGCCCTCTCCGTACAGAGACCAAGAAGCCACTTTTTTGGCTCAAAAAGTCGCATACACTCGCATGAAATCCTACACTTGGATTCCCAGTGATTCGTGCGCGGCTTAGTTACCTGCTCTGCCATACGTAATTGCCATATGTAACTGCCTTCATTGGCAATCCACTATCAGGTGAGTGACTTGCCAATGGGAAACTTGGTTCTGGGGCCTTTTCACCGTGGATACCGGGGGGGGCGACCGGGTACCCTCAGGTCATGGCTTGGCTTGCGTTCTTGCTGTGCTTGCGCGCGCCGACCGTCGTCGTTTCCCGTCCATTCTGGCCGGATGGGCATGGACGTGACCCGGCGCCACCGCCGCCGGTCACCATGACACATGTGTGTGAGGTGTGCAGATGCTGATGCTTCGCTCAGGCCGGGTAGCATGTCCTGCTTCATCCCCCCCCCCCCCGTCGCACTCCTGCGTCGGAACCGGTTATCCCGGTTGTCAGGAGACGGCGGAAAGTAAACTGGCCAGATCTCAGTGGGATCGAAGGACGACAGCCTCTGAGTTGGCTGGATTCTTGGCTGGCGGGTCGTGGTGTCAGTGCAATAAAGAACTTCTGAGCACTCCACGGATGTGTCCTTAAATGGAGTGTTCTACATTTAAAGATATTGAAGCAAGCATGAGGTGAACAGAAATAAGATAAGATGAAATCGGCTTACTTATAACTATTGGTGTGCTTTGAAATGGAAAGGGCTGGACTAGGCAACACATGTCCTCTGTTTAGTAAACATGATCTGCAAGACGTCAATAATTACGTCATCGCACGTTGCACAACATTCGCTGAGAGTCAACTGACGGCTGTTATTTTTGGAAATCGTACGCACAAACATCAGATATGAACGACCCGACGATTATATTTTTCTTGATGCTGGTTGGCGCATGGCTAATGAAAAAGCAGGATTTAAATGGCATTATTATGGCGTCATGGATGCCTAAGTGACCTTGAAATAGTCTCCGGAAATGCTCTGCACATTCCGCGGGCGTGTAGTTCAAAAACGAGAATGACGCAAGCCTTAAGAAGGGTGAAACAGAGTGGCTGTTTCAGTTCAATATCCCATACAAATGCGAGTTTTCCCACTGGAGGCGGATCCCGTGCCGGTCGAAGCAGCAGTTGCATTCGCAGCCAATAGCTGATGGTACGCCACTCGTCCGCTCCAGTCGAATAGCTCCAAGAGTTTCAGACTGACGACATGCAATCATGACGCGACGACCATAGACAACGCGACAGCCATGCATTCCTTGCTAGCACTACGCGTCAACTACATTTTAACGGCTTTGCCAGGTCGGGTCCGCGGTCAGATGTGAGCGTGGGGATTCACCCGAACACCATGCCCCTGTGACCATGCCCAAACCATGACCAAAACCGACAACCGGATGGCACAACAATGCCACGTCATAACCACACTGCAGAGGAGACGACAGTGACGCGTACTCCCAACGTGGCTGCGAGGATGGACGTGCGGACTCCGTTGCCGTGTACCGGAAGGCGAGGCGGTCCAGGTCGACGCCGCTCCGAGCGCGATAGGTCGCTGGAGGTCGTCAATCTGCATCACGAAAGCTGAAGCACCCCAGTCGTCACGGCACGGATATCTCTGCGACACCTGGGCGCCCCTAACAGGCATGGCCTTGAATGCTGGTGGACACCGAGTGATGTTCATGGCTTACATACCTGATAACAATCGCCTTGGCACACAGCCACCTTTCGCCAGACCAACGGTTCCAGAGCAGCTGAAATTGGAACGGAGCGTCGTACCTCAATCCCCGGCCTGACCGCACACCGAATTATATTTTTAATGAGGTGCAGGTGATGTGGGACGGCCCCAGTCCAGACGGATAAGCACCGCGTTGGGAAAGGTTGGCCTTTAACAAGGAGCTTTAGGACGTACTGTGCCAGGTGATGGCGGATCCTGCGGAGGGATCATAGGATTACACTGCACCGCCGGGTCACCATGGATGTGGGAGATTCATATGTGATCTGATGGTCGAGGGGACTAGCTCTTTACTTTTTACGATTTGTTACGAAGGGTGGCTAACTCTTGTCTTGTTATGGTTAATTGTTAAGCTATTGGCCAGGAGCCAATTTTTGAAATTAAGCAAAGACTTCTGAAGTCGCACCTGGCGATGAGAGAAGTCGATGACAATAGGTGGGAAATGGTCGAGGAGCTCGGTGCCGCCAGGACAAAAGGCAGCCAGTGGTGAAGAAGGAGAGCATGTCGATGAAGATGAATGAGAAGATTGGTCCGACGATGGGTCCTTTGGATATTTCAAAGGTCAGGGGAAGAGGAATGGAGACAAGTGGTCGCGTGCAGTCCATCCACATGCAGTCGGGAAGAGAACTCCGCAACCATAATGAGTGTGCTACGTGCCACTCGAGCTTACCCAGCAGGATACCATGGTCGACACCGTCGAACGCTTAGTTCAAATCTGGTGTCATTCAAGGAAATGTTCATGTATGAAGACAGTGAAGCCCGCATGAGACATGACGAAATAAGCTCACTCATATTTACTGGTATGCTTTGAAGTGGAAAGGACTATTCTACACAACATAATTTTTCTTCTTAGTACGTATGCTCCACAGTACAACATCAATTGCGTCATGGAACGTCTGTATGACAGCACTTACCTGTAGTTCTTCAATCTCCCGAAAAATGGTAGCACGGGCTGCAAGTGTTGGCCGAGCGACATATCGTTATGTACTCGTGTTTTGGCCCTTTCTCGTGACGTTCTTGCCTATTAATCCGTGATTTTAAGACGCTGCATTATATTCACATGCTCGGTTATAGTGTTTTTCTTAAGTTACGCGATAACAAGTGTTTTTTCCGTAATGACGTGGAAGAATGTGTATCTTCTTGTACCATGCAGCACAAGACGTAATTCATGTTGGAATCTTGCTTAGCTGGCACAGCATTGGCTGAGAGGCACTTAACGGTCGTTATATCTGGAAATCGTGCTCACGAACGCCAGATATAAATCACTCGACTATAATATTCTTGTTGACATTGAACGCCGCAAGGCAGTGAAATTACAAGATTTGAATGACGTCATCATGGTGTCATGTATGTCTGGGCAGCCCTGCAATAGTCTGCGCGTAGAAGTCTGCACATCCTTGCGGGTAACTCGCTCAGAAACTGTGTCTTTAAGACGGGCAGGGCTGTGATCTGCATCGAATGATCTTCAAGGTAGCTACCTCACTTCAAAACGCCATATAAATGTGGAACATTCCCTTTTAACGACGCAATATGAACATCAGCGATCATTTTGTATCTGGTAGACAGCGTCGAGCAAAGCGTCCTGCGTGGAAACGCACGGCGGTGGGCATAGGCACTGGGGCGGGGAGAGTAGGCCATCATGGATAAAATAGGACTTGGGTTCAGTTGACACTCCTTTTTTTTAATTACGGCAAGATGAAAATAGGCCTAACGTTGCTGACATCTGAAAGGAGCTTTGCAGCATCCACGGCTCAAAATCGCCACACCTCCATGGCCGATCTCCCCTGGCCGGTCTGTACGGCACAGCGCATAGCCAGGGAACGTCACCAGCCTGGACGCAGTGGTGGATCAAAGCCACGTCTCGGGCATCACGCAAAAGTCGTAATGCAACCGGTTTAGATGTTCATGCTGCAGTGGAGCTCTCCTCGACACCAGATACTGGATGTTGATAACTCCCAACAGCAGGTTCCGACAACGACCGTCCGGGGCAGTGCGAGCGGCCATAGGCCGGCCATCACCTCTACCGGAGGTTCATTTGCGGCCAGACCGCACACCAGTGCGGTCTGAATCCGCACTGGTGGACGTCGAGCGCATTGCAGCTTTCGAGAAAGTGCGTCAGTCGCGTGCTGATCATGCGCTTGGAGCTTACTAGTGCAGCTAGTAAGCGAAATGAGGCTATAATTTGGGTGCGAATGGGTTTTGTTCAGTTTTGGTATGGGCGTGACTAGGCTCTCTTCCCAGCTGGCTGGGGAAGAGTTGCTGGTAAAAAGATTTTCAACAGCCGATGATTAAAGTTAAAGTGCGTTAAAGAGACGTTGCTAAGGTATTTTTTTATATATTATTAATTAAGCGTAATGAAAGTTGTCCAGCCCAACCGACGTGTTCCCGCACTTGCTCAGCACAAGTGCTCTAGACAACAAATGTATGGATGAAGTACGTATTTTTCTCAATGTGTCATTGTTTGATTGCGTCATGAGACGTTTGCATGATAGCGCTCACTTGCCGTACTTCAGTTTTCCGAGGCATGGCCGCGGCGATGCTGAATGTCTGCTGAACCAAATATCACTAGATGCTTGTGCTCTGGCTGCTTCTCGTTGTGTTCCTGCATATTTATCTGTGGGTTTAAAGTATTTACCTGTATTCACACACTTGGTTATGGCGTGTTTTGTGTTACTTAATTAAAAGTCTCACTTCCTTAACAACCACCCAGAATGTTAAACATGTTGCATTACGTATCATAAAACATAATTCTTGTTAGAAACATACACAGTTTGCACATTCGTTGAGAGCCAATTGACGACCGCTATATATGGAAATCGTGCTCATGAACGCCAGATATGAACGGATCGACAATATTTTCTTGACCTTGAACGCCGCATGGCCAATGGAATAACACAATTTATTACATCATGGATGCCTGGGCGACCTAGAAATAGTCTCCCAAAAAAATCTGCTCATTTTCACAGGCGTGTAGTTCAGAAGCTGGAGCGTTTTAGGTATGAAGACGGGTGGGGCTGTGAACTGCGCCAAATGACGTTCAAGATGACTATTTTAGTTCAAAACTCAATGCAAATGTGGAGCACCCCTTTAACGTACCAACTGTAATTCGCCTTAGACTTCTAGGACTTTAGCTCCTGGCTTCCTGGTCCGAAGGTGCACTGGAAAGGGGCCCAGTGCTTCGAAAACTCCCGTTTTCCGAGCAGCTGTAGGTCTTATGCTGTGCTGAATGTTCCCGCGGTGGTGGCGCAGCCGGCCGCTGCGGACCCAGTGTTGAACGCTTAACGTCCTGTGGTTCGTGTTGGGCTGCTATTATTCAGATTCATGGCCTTCAGGCTTAAAGCTGTGGTGACGCAGGCCTGTTTTTAGACGCACAATCAGTCCATTATCCCTATGATAGGTAGAGAGCTTTAGGATTTGTCAATTTTGCATTGACATTACGTTCTAGAATGGGTACAATGGGGAGGTGAAACGGCCAGTGAAACATGTTGAAAACCCAAAGCTCCGAGCCTGTTGAATGATGGGCACCAACCACAGGGGAAAAAGTGTCTTTTTGTCACCGACGAAATTTGGAAGCGTCTAAATTGTCACTTGGAGCCACATCTTTCAGAAACCGTTGCAATATAACTGCACATGCGATAAACCACAAAAACAGAGATAAAGTAAATGCAATGCGGCATAGCCAGCAAGCATTTTCGTTCCGGGAGTTCAGTTGTACTCAAGTCTCATTTGCTGGCCATCAAGCACTGAATGACGGTTGAGATTTAACACGTACCCGGGTGGCCGGCTGGATATCCTTCGCTCGGATGGGGGTTAATTTGACCTCCCTGAGATCTCCAGAACCATGAGAGCCAGAGACACCAAATGAACGGGGTATGTGAACCTGTACGTGAACTCACTTAGGTCAAGGTTTGAGGTTCCTGGCTAACAACCTTTGGTTCAAATAAGGTCAAACAAGGTCAAATTCCAGGTTAGTCTCCAAAGTGCCTCCAGGACCTTGATAACTGTTTCTAAGCAAAAGGTCACATGCTCACTTAAGGTCAGTGACCTTGTTTGATCTTTTGAAGGCCATAATGGTAGAGATCATACAAGACTGCTCTCAGTTTTGCATTTGAATAAGCGACAAACATTAGGCTAGGCGGTATGTTCCTAAAAACCAGGCGTTGACCTGCGTTATTTTCGGTCAATGACTTACTCTAACCTCTAAGAAGTCCATGGAAGTTGTGGAATGCGGTTCCTGCTATCAATAAATTCGAAATGAGCACCAGAAACTATCCCATACAGCGAACCCTAGAGTAATAAAACAGGCTGGTTTCGACCTTGCTCTGACCTTCATACCTGACCTTAGGTCAATGCAATTTGCTCATTCAATTATTGTGTTGTCTAAGAAAGCGTTTGAGAGATGTATGGCTTCGTCCAACACTCCGTTGTTGCATCAGATTGAACGATTCCATAGAAATTGACTTCGCTGAAACATGGCCTGACGTTGACCTGCCATAGGTCAGAGACCTTACAAGGTACATGTAATTTTTTACACCAAGTGATCCGTTATTCAATTGCCTACAGGTATGCAAAATTTGGAAAAAATGAACCCAAAATCGGAAACCATTCCGGAAAAAACCTTTGGGGGTCAATTTGACCCCCTACCCGAGCGCGTGTTAACTAATCAAGTTGCCAGATGAAGGCATACTTCACATAACCAGCTTTGAGGCGTGTAGTTTCCTATTCAGTTCGAGTGGGGGTATGTGCCTTCTAACGAGGTATGTGGTTTTCTCTTTTATAAGTCGCTTTTAACCGTTCTTTTCCATTAAACACGATTCTTGGAGTTCAGCTCTCCAAAACGAAGTTTGAGAAACAGCACCCTTTCTCCTAACTGTGAAGGGAAGGTGCGTCAAATCTGGAGATAAAGCTACTTTAAGTGCATTTTCGGAGGCACGCTCAGTCAGTTTTGCTTTCCGCAGCCCCTCCCCCCCAACTCTTCATTCTTCACCCCTACGTATTTTTCAAAACTGCATCACTGTAGCCCAACATTTACCGAGAGCATGGTTCTACAAGCATCTGACAATGTCGTTCTAGGTTCTGTGACGTCGTCACACAGTTATTTGGAAGCGTTGGCGACCTTCACTATCTTCGCGTAACTGTTAGCGGTGCAGAGTTTGCGGTTCCTAACATGATATCAATTATTTAGACCAAAGCCCATGAGATATTGGTATCAACAGATGCAAATGACATTTCTGAATACCTCTAGCAACTTCATTTGTCTTTATATGTAATTTGATGACAATAAAAAGCGTTTTATCTCACGCCAGCCCACGGATCAGTACGCAAAGTCTGTGGTGCCACAGGCAACGCGAGAGATCTAAACCAGCGATACTCGGCCTCAAAGCCGCTGTTCCTCACAGCAGCAGGAAGCCCTAAATGAATCATTGACACGTGTCGCATCGTTGCCCTCCGTTGGCCCTGAGGCCACAGCTTTGGTATCCATAAACAATAATCCTGCTACATCGGCAGGGCTTTGTAATGATACTGTATTAAAAAACTGTTGATTAGATACGCTCTTCTAACCAGTCAGCTCCTCGCGACATGAGCGCAACCACCAGCAGCCCATGCTTTGCACTACCACCAACGCATCGCCGCGCGGCGGGCACTCGAGCCCATCTACCTGAAATGGCACAACGCTTTAAAACGCTGCGTAGCAAACTGATCACGTTCGTCGCAAGATGCTGTGGCCAGCAACGATTCTTACGATTAGTGATAAGTCTAGTTATTTGGGATTTTATGCTGCTTAGTGTACGAAGTGAGTCTTGGCCGAAAGATCTGTAAAAAACACTGCTCTGAGGAGCATTGCAAAAACACTGTCATCACTGGTCTGTGACGTCAGCACTGATGTAGTATAGTTTGCAGTATGTTTCTATCATCTGCCAAAAACTATCCTGATTTAAGCTACCACGTTTGGCAGGGTCTTATGGCTCAACTTTCCCATACAGCGAAACGTCAGTGTTTCTACATGTTCCCTACACATGCTTATGCTGCAATCGTTAGCGAGTACGACAGACCAAAACTAAGCTTTGAGTTTTGTCTTGCAGGGATGGTCTGTTGCATGTGGTCTGGTGGATTGAAATTTGTTTGCATCTTTGCAATTTTGTCATTAACTGGCTTACAAAAGTGACAGTTTTTGTCACCAATCATATCCGATAAATCAGCAATTTTTTCACCCCCGGCCAAACCTGCACCATTTCATGCCACTTGGTCGATAATTTATCTTTTCCAGACGATAATGACTTTGGTTCGGGTCGAAGGTTACCAAAAATGCGCCAAGCCGGAAAAATCAGTTTGCAGACAACTCTAAACCCTGAGCTTATGAGAACAATCCACCCAAAACCTTAAGCCCTCGCTGTGAGATAACCGATATCACGTCCTTTGCAGACCATGGTGATTATAGGTCGGGTCAAAGGCGGCCATCAAAACACCCAAACCCTCCAAAATCGGTTGCAGACAATGCATGCACGGAACTTATGGGACTAATCATCGCAAAACCTTCATCAGTCGATGTATGATGGCCAATAGCCTATCCATTAAAGAGGACAGCAACCTTGGGCTGGGTCAAACGTTACCAAAACTCTCCCAAAACCATCAGAAGTTATCTCTCAGAGCTTCGAGCCTGTGAGACCGATCAACACAAAACCTTTACCAATTAATACATCATGTTCGACAATCAATCCGCTCTTTCCGGAAAATAGTGAACTTTCGATCAAGTCATTGTTCACCAAAAACACTCCGATCCAATGACATTCGCTGCAGCCAATCCCGTGATCATGCTGGAAACTAATTTCTGTTTGTTGCGGGAAATTGTTGTGACCTGTGACACAACCCAAGGTCACCATCTTCTAGAAAGGGTAAATTATAGATCATGGTGCATTGATCCGCAAAGGCTTTGCACCAATTGGTCAAATAGGCTCGGGTCATGAGATTATCTGCAGCCATTTCTGGTAGCTTCGGCCATTTTTTGATGACCTTTGACCTGACTCAAGGTCACCACGCTCTGGATAGGATTGCGGTAAAGGTTTTGTGGTGATCAGTCTTATGGGCTCGGAACGCTGGGTCGTCTGCAAACAGGCCTTTCCGGTATGGGGCGATCTGTGAACTTCGACCTGACCTAAATACACCATCTTGTAAAAAGGATAGGTTACCGACCAATGGGCATCGAATGGGGAAGCCTTGGTGTCAATTGGCTGCATAGGCCCGGAGCTCGTGGTTGCCAACAGGTTGTGTCGGTGGTTCAGTCCCTCACGGACATTCACTTTTTCGGCTAGTTTGGTGTCTGTTTTTTTTTTCAGCTAGTTTGGTGTCAGCCTGTTTCAAGCCTTGCAGGCTTGCCCTGCGACGGAGAAAGCACCGATCCACCACAAGCCGAACGACATATTTTGATGTCTGCCTTGGCTTCAAAGACTCTTCTGTTGTTGTATAAATCTGTATTCTATGTTTTAAAGCAGTCTGGAGTTTATCGGAAACGTTCGGTGAACACTCCAGCCCCGACACGTTGTCAGACAGCCACTAACACAAATGCTGAAAGATCTTGTTATGTTCAGGGAAGCACTGGGTACCCGCATAATCTACATCTATCTTCTAATGGTTGTTTATAGTTCTCCGTGATGTGAAAGAAGGCGATTAAAATTGCTTAAGACACGTCATCAAGAGCTACTGATCGTGCTACATTTTGTGATATCTGTCCTGGAGGACCCAGGGTGTACTTGGTCTAAAATCGCGATGGCAGGGGACATTTTATTTCAGCATGCTCCGAGTGGAAACCAAGCAAGGGTCGTTGCACAACATCGTGGCAGACGCGCGTGCATATATTCATGCAGCATTATAACTTGCTATTGTCGCTTGTTGACTTTCTCTGTTTTGTGTTCAGAGTTCAGAAGGCATGGTGTGGCACCAAGCTTGAAAAGCGTGGCATGTGATGGCATGGCATGGCATGACATGACATTAAGATCTTTTTATTCTCTTAATTCGATTGCGAAATTATCCTCACCAACATTGCCCGCCACTGCATCGCACACGTGTGGTGATGTCCCCGACGCCGCCGCGTCTGTTTGAAACAGCTGCTGAATCTGTTCCAGCGAGAGATTCTTTGTTTCCGGAAGGCAAAACGTGGCGAAAACCACCTGCAGTAGACAGACCACCAGATGAATAATGAAGACGCCCCCGAAACCAATGGAAGCACTCAGCAACGGAAACGTCGTCAGAAAAATGAAGAGGTCTGTGTACATCACACCAAGGGTAATGTTGGCGCAGAAAGTCCGAGTGCGGTTCGGCAGGAGCTCGTTGACGTACGTCATGGCGATGGGAGAGATAATGCAAGTAAACAAGAGCTGCGTGAGCACCGCACCCGCCAGCACGACCCCACCCAGTGTGTGCTGCTGCGCCTCAGGCAAGAAGAAGAAGGCGGTAATTGCGGCGCATCCCAGCGCGGAAATCGCGCCGCTAATGCGCAGCAGTGGCAAACGACCGAAACGCTCGATGACTATACTGGTCGGCAGGCAAAAGATAGCGGGTGGAGCCAAAGTTATTAGCGCACTCTGGTACTTGTCCAGAGGCAGGTGTACAGTTTTCAGGATAAAGGGTGCGATGAAAGTGATCCCTAGGCCACCGTTCCAGACGAAAACAACCATCTCGACCGTGATAAGTAACAAGGGATGCAGCGTCTCCCGCTGCAGAATCAGCTTATGCATGGGGAGGGAGACGCCGTCGACGTGGGTCTCCTTGAGAGAGTTCTTCGTGCTCTGAAGCTCTGCTTCGGCGTCGATATCCTTTCCGTGAAAGAAACGTATGGCGCGGAGAGCTTCCTCCTCCGGATGTCCGTGTGACAGCAACCACTTCGGTGAGTTGGGGATGAAATACAAGCCCGCCAGGCACGCGGCGGCAGGTAAAAATCCTGTGATGATGAACATGGTGCTCCAGTGCACATAGCAGGCGAAGCCGATGCTGGCCGCGTGACTGATGTACAGCATCGTGCTCAGGATAGCCGTGAAGAGCGCGCGCCTGTTCGGGGGCACGATCTCGGACACGTAGCCTCGCGCAGTGCCCTCCGACATGCCGAGCGTGACGGACGTGAGGAACCTTCCCAGCAGCACCCAGCCGAAGTGTTTTCCAAGGCCGGCAGAGAGTGACGCGAGCGCGTGGATCGGCTGCGTCAGCATCAGCAGCCGCCTGGCGCCCAGCACCGGCGCGATGGGCATGGCCAGGCAGGAGCCGGTAATCAGCGCCAGTGCCGTCACCGCGATGGTCCAGTTGAGCTGGTCGTCGTTCATGAAGCGGTCTTCGTCTTCAGGCACTTGGATGAGGGTAATGCTGTGCAGACCAAAGCTGAAGCCCATCCCCGCCAGGACCTGGCCGGCAACCAGAGTCGCCGAGAGCTGTGGGAAGATCAAAGATCTCGAGTCACGACCACAATTTATTATACTGTTTTTAAAAGCATGAAGCTTAGCGTTTTGAATCAACTTGGGAGCGTGTCGCCTTTTGAACGCGTCTCCAAAGTCTCCTTTGGTGAAATCTCAGCGCCAGTCGAGTCTGTTGATAGCCCCGGGAACTGCTACCGCAGCGACAGAAAGCTATAAGAATGATGTTTTATCATAACAAATTAACTTAATTAATATTTACAATCCAAATTACAAAAAATAGACAAAAACTGCCTGCAAAAATGAACAATCAGGCGCTTTGTGCACCAAAATCCACTGGTCAAAATGCATTCCGGTATTCCTGGGTACGCCTTACTTCAGTAGAAATGAACATTTATGATGGAGACAGCAAGCGGTGTAAGTTTCTAGCGATAAGTGCTTAGACGGATGTATGCACCTGTGCGTCGGATGACCACGTGATATCTCGCTGCTGCATGTCTGCTTAGTACACACACCCTTGCCATGAACTAAGCATCCAAGTAAACAGTTCCCAAAACGAAAATGCGCGTCAAAAAGAGTCCCTGTGATAAACGCGACAGGGTATGAATCAAAACGAAAGCAGGACACTTCCTGGAATTCGCGGCATTTCGTAGATTTGTCTTAACACGCGCTCGGGTGGAGGTCAAATTCCCCCCGAAGTTTTTTCTGGAATTGTTTCCGAACGGCGCGGTGCAATCGCGTCTAATTTTGCATAGCAGTATACAATTGAATAGTGGATTGCCTAGTATAAGAAATTTAGATGTATCTTGCAAGGTCGCTGACATATGACAGGTCAAAGTCAGGCCATGGTTTCAGCGAAGACAATTTCTAGGGAATAATTAAATCTGATCCAACAACGGAGTGTTAGGCGAAGCCGTGCCTCTCTGAAATAATTTCTTAGGCAACACAGCAACTGAATCAACAACTTACATTGACCTAAAGCTAGTTTTGAAGGTCAGACCAAGGTCAAGGTCAATCCGCTTTATTACTCTAGAGCTTGCAATATGGGATAATTTTTGGTGCTCATTTCGAATTTATTGATAACAGGAATTTGATTATACACCTTCCATAAACTTCCTTAAGGACTGAGTAGGTCATTGACCTAGAATAAGCCAGGTCAACGTTTTGTTTTTAGAAACGTACTGCCTAGCGTAATCTGCGTCGCTTGCCCAAATGCAAAACTCAAAGTGATCTTGTATGATTTTTGTCACCATGACCTTAAAAAGATCAAACAAGGTCACTGACCTTAGATAAGAATATGACCTTTTGCTTAGAAGAGTTACCTAGGTTTCAGGGCGCTTTGGAAACCAATGTTGTATGTTTTCATAATTAGCCCAGCAGCTCCCGATTTCTCGGGGAGACTCATTAAATGTTATAATGCAGTTAAATTTATTTTCTACATAGACATAAGGCCCCACATTGAGAAACACACTTTATGAGCACTATGCTGGAGTCTTGGCTTTATAAAATGCGTGGGAGCCAAAGAACATGCTTTTGTAGGATAACGTTATGGTCAAAACTCGCCGCGGGTGGTGCGCAGAACACACTGAGGAGATGCCCCCTCCCAAAAAAGCACAAAGCGCCACCTACGCACAAAACGCGCTGATAAAATGCACTGATCATGTCGCCTGCTTGATAGTACTGTCCATATCGGGCGGAGCGGGATGCGCGGATGTCACTGATCGCCTCGCTCATCCGCCAGCCACGTCAGTACTGTCAGTGTCTCGGCCAGCTCGGATACTTCGGTCGAGAACCCGTTTGACTGGTTTGTAAAGGGCACACGCTTTGTCAGTGACCTAGAATACATTTTATTTTCAAAAGCATACTGCCTAGCGTAATTTTATCGCTTATTCAAATGCAAAACTCAGAGCGGTCTTGTATGGTTTTGGTCACCGTGACCTTCAATCGGTCAAACAAGGTCACTGACCTTGAATGAGCATATGACCTTTTGCTTAGAACAGTTAATTTAGGTTCCAGGGGTCTTTTGAAACCAACCTGGAATTTGATCTTATTTGACCTTATTTGACCCGAAGGTCATGACCTAGGACCTCAAACTTTGAGCTAAGTGAGTTCACGTACAGGTTGACACACCCTGTGGATTTGGTGTCTCTAGTTCTCTCAGGTCCTGAGGTCTGAGGGAGGGGGTCGAATTGACCCTCCACCCAAGCGAAGGGTGTCCAACCGGCCACCCGGGCGCGTGTTAATAAAGGCCTCATATTTATACATCCTTTCTTCTGCATAGTGTTTTGACCTCTCGTAGCAACTACTGAACAGGTATTTTTGCCGACTAGGGTTCTTTGAAGATCACATAAAACACAGGTTCGAAAAAAACAAAGAAAATGAAAATGATTGTTCTTAGTTGTGAACAAGAAGTCCAATGTCATTTTACCGCCAAACCGGCTATTCACGGTCCAAATTCTGAGACATTCTGAAATATTTCGGGAAAAACGGCATTGCTGGCCAGACCAGACGTGTCTGATCTGTGTGTAAAAAGTGCAAAAATGTGGCATGCTCCCTTTAATCCACATTTTCTTTGTGCCAGCAGCGACGGATTCCAGCAAGCACACGTGTAAACTTTTGGTAGCTGAGGGATACGTCCCTTGCGATTTTGACAAACCGCCCTTTGTCTACAATTTTGTTTGCTGAACCGTTGTCACAACTCGTCACAGACAAAACACTGCTATCAGCCATATTGTCCACTCAGGGTGATCCACCCCTACTCCCGAGGCCTGATCCCTGAATCAATGTGGTTGCAATGGTGGTTATCAGTGGTTATAGCCTTGGTGGCAAGAATCGCCCTCCAGATTAAAAACTGTCGGGTTGCGCAATGTAGTATCACACCAAGAAGCTATAGGTGTCCATACTGTATCGTTTCCCTGTTGACGAGACAACGCTGTTTTGACGCGGTCGAGCTCGCGCTCCCGCCACGCGACGAGCATGCCGCTTGTGAGCGAGGTGTTTCCAGCCGAGATTGAAAACCGCATGTGTGACACTTTTGGTTCAATTTAGCGACCGCAATAATTCCGGAGACCACAGGTAGAGTTGTCTTCTTTTTATGTCGTCTAACATTGCTCAGAAAGAAGTGCGCAAGCAATTTTCGCCGTTAATCTGTGAGCCTCACTTTCTGACGGGACACTTCCGTTTTGTGTCCTAGATGTAACTAACGATTTATACTTGCATGCATACATACAAGCAGCCTTAGTGAATCGATAGCCACTGACTTTCATGACGGCAATGCATGTTTTGGAGCAATTCAGTTGAAAACCGGTTCTTGTTATTACGATGGTTCTACATGGTAGAGCTTAGACAAACACCCTAATGAAATAGTCATTAAAACAGATCACATGCGTTGGCATCATATATCATATATCACAGTAACGACCTAGGCCATGGCTGTGATTGGTACGACTTTTGCTTCGGCCGTCAGATCAAGCTTTGGCTGGAATAAGCGCAAACCTGCCCATAGCACGTATAAAATGTACGTTGCGGTGCTGCGCCGTTTGGCGCTAGATAGAAGAAAAAACAGTGCAAATGGTTTCAGCGAATCCGTCTGATTCAGCATTTTGTCACGACTTTGTGTTGAAATAAGCTTCGCACCTGCCAGATTTGCGTCGTGACAGCTTATCTTAAAAAGTATGAAATGACTTTGCCTACAGGTATGCATTGAAAACACCAAACCATAGCACCAAAATTGTTCAGCCCGACTGGCAGAGCCTTTTCCCGAATGGCAAAATATTCCTTGTAGTTTAACTGTGGCTTGTTTCTCCTTCTAGCTTCGTCGCCATCGATCTCGGGTGCAAGCCATCTGTGGCTATACGTCCATGAAACTGAAACAGTCTGAGGGAACTAAAAAGCATAAATTCTATCAATAAAAACAGCCAGAATGCTCTGAGCAAATGAGAAGCTTTAAGCTATACTGGGTGTAATGGGTGACGGTCCTAACTTAGGTACGTTTCAGACACATTACGCCTATGCATGATAATTAAGATATGAATAAAATGTACGCATGCAATATCACTTTTTGCAATACACCATGAGCGCTGGCGTGCATGAGCGCTGGCTCGTTTTGCTCAAAACGGTTTACAGCAATGTGTTAAAATGTGTTGACTTCTTTCAAAACGAATTTCATACGTATCATTTCAAATCTGGGGCACTTTGCTAGCGCAGGGGCGATCTGAAGGCTCAGCATTGGCAGGCGGCGCCAATAAAATTTAGTGACCGTGCAAGATGGTGATTTTCCCGGATTATGCGGACTGTCGTGCGCACTGCGCGTACCTACTGACGTCACACAAGCAACCGGTGCTTCTGGTGAGTAAGACAGCCGGAACGTATGAACAGTTATTGGAAAGTAGCAAAAGTAGCGCAACAGACGTGATTCCAGGGCTCGACAAAGAGGCAATTACTACCCACCGAACAGTATGAAGAGCATTATGTGTCGCAGACGCGGGCATGTGAGGGATAATTCCCGGCATCTGGTTACTAGGGTTTGAATTTTAGCTAATATTCAAACGCACAATTGGTAGACACGGCGTCTCCTGCATGGTGAACGCTACCACCGCCTCGAATCAAAAGATCTAAAATTTGGGATGTTTGTCTCCTATTACCCCCTTTTAGAAATCCCTGAGCTTTACTTTTAGGAACGTAGATCTCGTCGAAGAAAACCAAGCGCCGTTTTATGTTTTCATGATCAGCCCAGCAGCTCCCGACTTATTGGGAGCCTTATTAAATGTTATAATGTAGTTAAATTCATTTTCTAGATAGGCATTTGGCCCCACATTGAAAAGCAGAACTATGCTAGAGTCTTGGCTTTATAACATGCATGGAAGCCAAAGAACATGCTTTTGTAGGATAACGTTATGGTCAAAACTCGCCGCGGGTGGTGCGCAGAACACACTGAGGAGATGCCCCCTCCCAAAAGAGCACAAAGCGCCATCCTACGCACAAAACACGCTGACAAAATGCGCTGATCGTGTCACCTGCTTGATAGTACTGTCCATATCGGGCGGAGCGGGATGCGCGGATGTCACTGATCGCCTCGCTCATACGCCAGCCACGTCAGTACTGTCAGTGTCTCGGCCAGCTCGGATACTTCGGTCGAGAACCCGTTTGACTGGTTTGTAAAGTGCGCACGCTTTGTCACTGACCTAGAATACATTTTATTTTCAAAAGCATACTGCCTAGCGTAATCTTTATCGGATATTCAAATGCAAAACTCAGAGCACTCTTGTATGGTTTTGGTCCCCATGACCTTCAAACGGTCAAACAAGGTCACTGACCTTGGATGAACGTATTAACTTTTGCTTAGAATAGTTATCTAGGTTCCAGGGGCCCTTTGGAACCAGCCTGGAATTTGACCTTGTTTGACCTTATTTGACTCGAAGGTCATGACCAAGGACCTCAAACTTTGACTTAGTGAGTTCGCGTACAGGTTGACACACCCTGTGAATTTGGTGTCTCTTAGTTCTCTTAAGTCCTGAGATCTCAGTGCGGAGGTCAAATTGACCTCCACTCGAGCGAAGGGTGTCCAACCGCCTTCCCGGGCGCGTTTTAACAAAGGGCTCATATTTGTGCATATTTTCCTCTGTAGTAAATTGTGTGGTGTTCTTATCGGCGTTACAACCCTGGAAATTAATGCCCAGTTCCGAAACGATGTGGCTAAAAAACCCTAACATTTTGCTCATATTCTGCGTATAATTTAATCGCACGTTGGCGTCAATGTGCCACATATTTTTTTCTGGTGAAAAGATAGCTGGGCTCACTCTCCAAAGCTGTGCTATCTATTTTTCTTTTATAAATTTGGTCCATACCCTTTGAAAGGATGTATTTCTGGGATCAGCACTCACGCTAAGCAGTGCTAGTTGTATGAGCCCTACCCCTACCACCCGATCGCGCAAAGCCAGGCAGCGGCAGAATTTATTAGCGAAAGCTTAACGTACCACAACGCTCGGCACGGGCCGTCCCGCCCTCTGACGTCAACTGACCTTTAGCGCGACCGCTGCCACCGGCCGCAGACCATACCTGTCAAGGGCAAATAGCGAGCGCCCTAAAGCGACTCTAACCCACGCTGCCACGGGTGGATGGATTGGAAGGCAGGCGCTCTAACCAACCGAGCCACCGGGATGGACAAATCACATTCTATCGCGTTCGTACTTAACTTGCGAATTGTTTTGCTGCAGCTTTCATCCGAAAGGAATTAAGTTCTGAAACTTTCCTGGTGCGGGTGAAAAATCTTTGATATGAGGTTGAGATCTTCAGACCAAAGACATTCGAGCTCTTATGTGAAGATATTAAATTCTCATAAACAGGCATTTTATTTTCCATGTTGTCCGTCCAATTATTGATATATCCTTTGGTTGTGGGGATCAGCGAAGGGATTAGCGATGGATGACCCAGATCAGCTCCGCAAACTCTGCCCGGATCCTGGCTCTGCTTTGTGGCTCCCCGACGTGCTGTTGCACAATTGCTTATGACGGACATTTCGGGTCCCCCTAACCTCCGACAAGGTACCCCGTCACAGAAATGCCATAATATGTCAAACTACATGAGCAGATCGGTTACGAACCATGCAAAATGACTCCAGTCCCAAAGATCACGCGCTCTGCAAGCTACAAACTTTATTATCGGCCAGTGTATATCACAGCAACCATTTGATGCTGCGGACGGCAGGGCGGCACCCCGCCGTCCCTCCGCAGCACCATGGCGCCTCGGCGCCACAGACTTTGGGCAGAAGATTAGGGGTGGGGTAGCATTTTCCAGTGGACTCTAGGACAACATAGGGGACTCTTCCCGGGAGGGGGAGAGGGCTGCTGAGAAGTAGCGTATTCAAAGGGGTCACCATGGGCGCCTGTCACCTTGTCACGTTGTGAAAACCCGAAATTGTCGAAAACTCGTTACATTTCTTCTATCTACTGTTTAGGCAAAGACCGTATCGATGTGGTACGAAACCAACATCAAAATTATTCTGTTGTTTTCAGGTTTAGGAATACATGGAGTGTGTTCATCACTTTCAGACTGGTAGGTTCGACCCTTT
The DNA here is from genome assembly GCF_011947565.3 of Pollicipes pollicipes. NCBI lineage: Eukaryota > Metazoa > Arthropoda > Thecostraca > Pollicipedomorpha > Pollicipedidae > Pollicipes > Pollicipes pollicipes. The sequence continues at coordinate 38,128,541 of NW_023596921.1, forward strand.
TGAGGCTAAATTATTCAGGAAACAGAGTACAAAATGAGCTGCACTTGGAGCTAAACACAATTGAAGTCAGGGGCAGAATAAGACGACCGAAGTAACTAGCTATCGTTCACCTCGGTGCAATGAAACCAGCAGATAGTTACATTTTATGGATCACTGGCCGTGCAATGAATGCTTGAAAGCGAAAACAGTGACTGCTGCAAGAGGTCTACCTTGTAATGACTCATGCGACATCGCATGGTACAAATGTTGAGATGATGGTGTTTGCAGCAGAAAGTAATGTAGGCAGTAAAATTCATAGACATGTGACGCTTTATACTTTACGGTACTAAAACATAGGGCCAGCTGGTGAAAATGCGTAAAATATTTTTTTTTTAAACCAAATTTATAAAAAATATCAAACAATTTGCATGTACCTTCCTAATGCTGAAAACATCCAGGACAAGGCATCCTTACTCTTATATTGACAATACAACTCATTTTAAACACTCCAGGAACTGAAAAAGATGCCAAAAAGCGTTTTTTTAGCAAAAAGTGTATGCCATTAATGCCTACTACTACCGCTAGTTTTCCCACTGTCTGCTGCCATCGCCAGCATTTCAATATTCACCTCACGCGATGTCTTTTCGATAGCTAAGTTGGTTATCGCGCCCGCCTTCCGGTCCATCCAACCGTGCCGGAACGGGTTTGACTCACTTTAGGCGATCGCTATTAGCCCTTGACCGACACGGTCTGCGGCCGGCGGCAGCGGCCGCGCTAAAGGTCAAGTGACGTCAGAGGGAAGGACGAACTGTGCCGAGCATTGCGGTAACTGATAATGTAAATGACTGATATGTGCGGCGCCGCGGCACATATCAATCATCGCGCAATCACACGGCACATATCAACTTCCCTTGTTCGGTGAATCTGTGGAAATCATAGTATTTATGCATCCCGACTCGCATCCTGCCTTAGAATGTGAACAATTTGTGTGCAGCTTCGTGATGGTAGGAACATGTGGCACAATATGTGGCAGTTTTCGTACTCCATCTTGATGTTCAAAGCACGCAGATTTACATTTGCTTATTCTCATCGTAACGGGTCTAAATATTTTACGCATTTTCACCAGCTGGCCCTATGTTTTAGTACCGTTAAGTATAAAGCGTCACATGTCTATGAATTTTACCGCCTACATTACTTTCTGCTGCAAACACCATCATCTCACCATTTGTACCATGCGATGTCGCATGAGTCATTACAAGGTAGACCTCTTGCAGCAGCCACTGTTTTCGCTTTCAAGCATTCAGTGCACAGTCAGTGATCCATAAAATGTACTTTCTGCTGGTTTCATTGCACTGGGGTGAACGATAGCTAGTTACTTGGGTCGTGTTATTCTGCCCCTGACTTCAATTGTGTTTAGCTCCAAGTGCAGCTCATTTTGTACTCTGTTTCCTGAAAAATTTAGCCTCAAAAGGGTCAAACCTACCAGTCTGAAAGAGATGAACACACTCCATGTATTCCTAAACCTGAAAACAACAGAATAATTTTGATGCTGGTTTCGTACCACATCGATACGGTCTTTGCCTAAACAGTAGATAGAAGAAATGTAACGAGTTTTCGACAATCTCGGGTTTTCACAACGTGACAAGGTGACAGGCGCCCATGGTGACCCCTTTGAATACGCTACTTCTCAGCAGCCCTCTCCCCCTCCCGGGAAGAGTCCCCTATGTTGCCCTAGAGTCCACTGGAAAATGCTACCCCCACCCCTAATCTTCTGCCCAAAGTCTATGGCGCCGAGGCGCCATGGTGCTGCGGAGGGCACGGCGGGGCGCCGCCCTGCCGTCCGCAGCATCAAATGGTTGCTGTGATATACACTGGCCGATAATAAAGTTTGTAGCTTGCAGAGCGCGTGATCTTTGGGACTGGAGTCATTTTGCATGGTTCGTAACCGATCTGCTCATGTAGTTTGACATATTATGGCATTTCTGTGACGGGGTACCTTGTCGGAGGTTAGGGGGACCCGAAATGTCCGTCATAAGCAATTGTGCAACAGCACGTCGGGGAGCCACAAAGCAGAGCCAGGATCCGGGCAGAGTTTGCGGAGCTGATCTGGGTCACCCATCGCTAATCCCTTCGCTGATCCCCACAACCAAAGGATATATCAATAATTGGACGGACAACATGGAAAATAAAATGCCTGTTTATGAGAATTTAATATCTTCACATAAGAGCTCGAATGTCTTTGGTCTGAAGATCTCAACCTCATATCAAAGATTTTTCACCCGCACCAGGAAAGTTTCAGAATTTAATTCCTTTCGGATGAAAGCTGCAGCAAAACAATTCGCAAGTAAAGTACGAACGCGATAGAATGTGATTTGTCCATCCCGGTGGCTCGGTTGGTTAGAGCGCCTGCCTTCCAATCTATCCACCCGTGGCAGCGTGGGTTAGAGTCGCTTTAGGGCGCTCGCTATTTGCCCTTGACAGGTATGGTCTGCGGCCGGTGGCAGCGGTCGCGCTAAAGGTCAGTTGACGTCAGAGGGCGGGACGGCCCGTGCCGAGCGTTGTGGTACGTTAAGCTTTCGCTAATAAATTCTGCCGCTGCCTGGCTTTGCGCGATCGCGTGGTAGGGGTAGGGCTCATACAACTAGCACTGCTTAGCGTGAGTGCTGATCCCAGAAATACATCCTTTCAAAGGGTTTGGACCAAATTTACAAAATAAAAATAGATAGCACAGCTTTGGAGAGTGAGCCCAGCTATCTTGTCACCAGAAAAAAATATGTGGCACATTGACGCCAACGTGCGATTAAATTATACGCAGAATATGAGCAAAATGTTAGGGTTTTTTAACCACACCGTTTCGGAACTGGGCATTGATTTCCAGGGTTGCAACGCCGATAAGAACACCACACAATTTACTCCAGAGGAAAATATGTACAAATATGAGCCCTTTATTAACACGCGCCCGGGAAGGCGGTTGGACACCCTTCGCTCGAGTGGGGGTCAATTCGACCTTCTCCCTGAGATCTCAGGACCTAAGAGAACTAGGACGTAAGAGAACTAAGATACACAAAATTAATCGGGTGTAACGACCTGCACGTGAACTCACTTAGGTCGAAGTTTGAGGTCCTAGGTCATAACCTTCGGGTCAAATAAGGTCAAACAAGGTCAAATTCTAGGCCTGTTCCAAAGGGCCCCTGGAACCTAGATAACTGTTCTGAGCAAAAGGTCAACATGTTCATCCAAGGTCAGTGACCTTATTGACCGTTTGGAGGTCATGGTGACCAAAACCATACAAGACTGCTCTGAGTTTTGCATTTGAATAAGTAATAAGGATTACGCTAGGCAGTATGCTTTTGAAAATAAGATGCTGATCAGTACCATTTTAAGTCAATGACCTAGCGTGTGCGTTTTACAAACCAGTCAAACCGGTTCTCGACCGAAGTATCCGAGCTGGCCGAGATACTGGCAGTACCGGCGTGGCCTGCGAACGAGGGAGGCGAGCAGTGACATCCGCGCATCCCGCTCCGCCCGATATGGACAGTACTATCAAGCAGGTGACACGATCAGCGCATTTTGTCAGCGTGTTTTGTGCGTAGGTGGCGCTTTCTGCTCTTTTGGGAGGGGGCATCTCCCCAGTGTGTTCTGGGCACCACCCGCGGGGAGCTTTGACCATAACGTAATCCTCCAAAAGCATGTGCTTTGGCTCCCATGCATTTTATAAAGCTAAGACTATAGCATAGTGCTCATAAAGTGTGCTTCTCAATGTGGGGCCTTATGTCTATGTAGAAAATAAATTTAACTACATTATAACATTTAATGAGACCCCCGAAAAATCGGGAGCTGCTGGGCTGATTATGAAAACATAAAACGGCGCTTGGTTTTCCTCGACGATATCTACGTTCATAAAAATAAAGCTCAGGGATTTCTAAAGGGAGACAAACATCCCAAATTCAAGATCTTTTGATTCGAGGCGGTGGTAGCGTTTACCATACATGATACGCCACATATACCAATTGTGCATTTGAATATTGGCTAGAATACAAACCCTGGTCACCAGATGCCGGGAATTATGCCGCACATACACGCGTCCGCGACACATAATGCACTTCATACTGTTCGGTAGGTAGTAATTGCCTCTTTGTCGAGCCCTGGAATTACGCCTGTTGTGCTACTTTTGCCACTTTCCAATAACTGTTCATACGTTCCGGCTGTCTTATTCACCAGAAGAACCCGTTGCTTCTGTGACGTCAGTACGTACGCGCAGTGCGCACGACAGTCCGCATAATCCAGGAAACTCACCATCTTGCACGGTCACTAAATTTTATTGGCGCCGCCTGCCAATACTGAGCCTTCAGATCGCCCCTGCGCTAGCAAAGTGCCCCAGATTTGAAATGATACGTATGAAATTCGTTTTGAAAGAAGTCAACACATTTTAACACATTGCTGTAAACCGTTTTGGGCAAAACGAGCAAAACTGGGGAGCACGCCAGCGCTCATGGTGCATTGCAAAAAATGATATTGGATGTACATTTTGTTCATCTCTCAATTATCATGCATAGGCGTAATGTGTCTGAAACGTACCTAAGTTAGGACCGTCACCCATTACAACCAGTATAGCTTAAAGCTTCTCATTCGCTCAGAGCATTCTGGCTGCTTTTATTGATAAAATTTATCCTTTTCTTTTAGTTCCCTCAGACTGTTTCAGTTTCATGGACGTATAGCCACAGATGGCTTGCACCCGAGATCGATGGCGACGAAGCTCGAAGACGAAACAAGCCACCGCGTAACTACAAGGAATATTTTGCCATTCGGGAAAAGGTTCTGCCAATCGGGCTGACCAATTTTTGTGCTATGTTTTGGTGTTTCCAATGCATACCTGTAGGCAAATCCATTACATAATTTTTAAGCTAAGCTGTCACGACGCAAGTCTGGCAGGTGCGAAGCTTATTTCAACGCGAAGTCGTGACAAAGTGCTGAATCAGACGGATTCGCTGAAGCCGTTTGCACTACGTTTTCTGCCTAGCGCCAAACGGCGCAGCACCGCAACGTACATTACATTTTGTATGTGCTATGGGCAGGTTTGCGCTTATTCCAGGCAAAGCGTGGTCGGACGGCCGAAGCAAAAGTCATACCAATCACAGCCATGGCCTAGGTCGTTACTATGATATATGATATATGATGCCAACGCATGTGATCTATCTGTTTTAATGACTAATTCATTAGGGTGTTTGGCTAAGATCTACCATGTGGAACCATCGTAATAACAAGAACCGGTTTTCAACTGAAATGCCCGCAAAACATGCATTGGCGTCATGAAAGTCAATGGCGATCGATTCAATAAGAATGTTTGAATGTATGCATGTGTGTATAGATCGTTAGTTACATTTAGGACACAAAACTGAAGTGTCACGTCAGAAAGTGAGGCTCACAGATTAACGACGAAAATTGCTTGCGCACTTCTTTCTGGGCAATGTTAGGCAAGATAGAAAGAAGACAACTCTACCCGTGGTTTTCGGAATTATTGCGGTCGCTAAATTGAACCAAAAGTGTCACACATGCGGTTTTCAACTCGGCTGGAAACACCTCGCTCACAAGCGGCATGCTCGTCGCGTGGCGGGAGCGCGAGCTCGACCGCGTCAAAACAGCGTTGTCTCGTCAACAGGGAAACGATACAGTATGGACACCTATAGCTTCTTGGTGTGATACTACATTGCGCAACCCGACAGTTTTTAATCTGGAGGGCGATTCTTGCCACCAAGGCTATAACCACTGATTACCACCATTGCAACCGCATTGATTCAGGGATCAGGCCTCGGGAGTAGGGGTGGATCACCCTGAGTGGACAATATGGCTGATAGCAGTGTTTTGTCTGTGACGAGTTGTGACAACGGTTCAGCAAACAAAATTGTAGACGAAGGGCGTTTTGTCAAAATCGCAAGGGACGTATCCCTCACCCACCAAAAGTTTACACGTGTGCTTGCTGGAATCCGTCGGTGCTGGCACAAAGAAAATGTGGATTAAAGGGAGCATGTCACATTTTTGCACTTTTTACACACAGATCAGACACGTCTAGTCTGGCCAGTAATGCCGATTTTTCCGAAATATTTCAGAATGTCTCAGAATTTGGACCGTGAATAGCCGGTTTGGCGGTAAAATGACCTTGGACTCCTTGTTCACCATTAAGAGTAATCATTTTGATTTTCTTTGTTTTTTCGAACTTGTGTTTTATGTGATCTTCAAAGAACCCTAGTCGGCAAAAATACCTGTTCAGTAGTTGCTACGAAAGCTCAAAACACTATACAGAAGAAAGGATGTATAAATATGAGGCCTTTATCAACGCGCGCCCGGGTGGCCGGTCGGACACCCTTCGCTCTGATGGGGGGTCAATTTGACCCCCTCCTTGAGATCTCAGGACCCAAGAGAACTAGAGACACAAATTCACAGGGTGTGTCGACCTGTACGCGAACTCACTTAGGTCAAATTTTCAGGTTCCCAGGCCATGACCTTCGGGTCAAATAAGATCAAACAAGATCAAATTCCAGGTTGGTGTCCAAAGGGCCCCTGAAACCTAGATAACTGTTCTAAGCAAAATTTCATATTCTTATCTAAGGTCAGTGTACTTGTTTGACCTTTTCAAGGTCATGTTGACCAAAATCATACAATACCACTTTGAGTTTTGCACTTGGATAAGCGACGTAAATTATGCTAGGCAGTACGCACCTAAAAACAAAATGTTGACCTGGTTCATTCTAGGTCAATGACGTACTCCATCCTTTAGGAAGCTTATGCAAGGTGTATAATGCGATTCCTGTTATCAATGAATTCGAAATGAGCACCAAAAATTATCCCATACAGCAAGCCGTAGAGTAATAAAGCGGGCTGATTTTGACCTTGGTCTGCCCTTCATACCCGACCTTAGGTCCATGTAAGTTGTTAATTCAGTTGTTGTGTTGCCTCAGAAAGCATCTCAGAGATGCATGACTTCACCTAACACTCCGTTGTTGGATCAGATTGAACTATTCCCTAGATATTGTCCTCGCTGAAATTATGGCCTGACTTTAACCTTCCATAGGTCAGCAACCTTACAAGATACATCTAAATTTCTGATACTAGACAATCCGCAATTTAATTGCCTACAGCCATGCAAAATTAGTCGCGATTGCGCCACGCCGTTCAGAAACCATTTCGGAAAAACTTTCGGGGGAAAATTTAACCTCCACCCGAGCGCGTGTTAAGACAAATCTACGAAATGTCGCAAATTCCACGAGGCGTCCTGCTATGGTTTTGATCCATACCCTATCGCGTTTATCACGGTGACTCTTTTTGACGCACATTTTCGTTTTGGGAATTGTTAACTTGGGTGCTTAGTTCATTGCAAGAGTGTGTTTACTAAGCAGACATGCACCTGCGAGAGATCACGTGGTCAACTGACGCACAGGTGCACACATCCACCTAAGCACTTATCGCTAAAAACGTACACCGCTTGCTGCGTCCATCATCAATGTTCATTTCTACTGAAATAAGTCGTACCCAGGAATAGCGAAATGCATTTTAACCAGTGGATTTTGGTGCACAAAGCGCCTGATTGCTCATTTTTGCAGGCAGTTTTTGTCTATACCGTGCCATTTGCATGCCACTTTCAAACTAGACTGACCTGAAAAGTCAACGTTCGATTGCGGAGACTACGATGAATATCTCATTTGCATCTATTGCATGTCCCGAGAGCGCCTATCCCAGAAATGAGTTCTGGGGATAGGTAAACAAGGAAGACCGACAAAAAAGTTGAGAGTTTAATTTGAATTGCAAATATTAATAAAGTTAATTTGTAATGATTATACATCATTGTTATAGCTTTCTGTCGCTGCGGTGGCAATCCCCAGGGCTATTAACAGACTCGACTGGCGCTGAGATTTCACCAAAGGAGACTTTGGAGACGCTTTCAAAAGGCGGCACGCTCCCAAGTTGTTTCAAAACGCTAAGCTTCATGCTTTTAAAAATAGTATAATAAATTGTGGTTGTGACCCGAGATCTTTGATCTTCCCGCAGCTCTCGGCGACACTGGTTGCCGGCCAGGTCCTGGTGGGGATGGGCTTCAGCTTTGGTCTGCACAGCATTACCCTCATCCAGGTGCCTGAAGACGAAGACCGCTTCATGAACGACGACCAGCTCAACTGGACCATCGCGGTGACGGCACTGGCGCTGATGACCGGCTCCTGCCTGGCCATGCCCATCGCTCCGGTGCTGGGCGCCAGGCGGCTGCTGATGCTGACGCAGCCGATCCACGCGCTCGCGTCACTCTCTGCCGGCCTTGGAAAGCACTTCGGCTGGGTGCTGCTGGGAAGGTTCCTCACGTCCGTCACGCTCGGTATGTCGGAGGGCACTGCGCGAGGCTACGTGTCCGAGATCGTGCCCCCGAACAGGCGCGCGCTCTTCACGGCTATCCTGAGCACGATGCTGTTCGCCAGTCACGCGGCCAGCATCGGCTTCGCTCGCTACGTGCACTGGAGCACCATGTTCATCATCACAGGATTTTTACCCGCCGCCGTGTGCCTAGCGGGCTTGTATTTCATCCCCAACTCACCGAAGTGGCTGCTGTCACACGGACATCCGGAGGAGGAAGCTCTCCGCGCCATACGTTTCTTTCACGGAAAGGATATCGACGCAGAAGCAGAGGTTCAGAGCACGAAGAACTCTGTCAAGGAGACCGACGTCGACGGCGTTTCCCTCCCCATGCGTAGGCTGATTCTGCAGCGGGAGACGCTGCATCCCTTGTTACTTATCACTGTCGAGATGGTTGTTTTCATCTGGAGCGGTGGCCTAGGGATCACTTTCATCACACCCTTTATCCTGAAAACTGTACACCTGCCTCTGGACAAGTACCAGAGCGCGCTAATAACTTTGGCCCTATCCGCTATCTTTTGCCTGCCGACCAGTATGGTCATCGAGCGTTTCGGCCGTTTGCCACTGCTACGCGCCAGTGGCGCGATTTCCGCGCTGGGATGCGCCGCAATTACCGCCTTCTTCTTCTTGCCTGAGGCGCTGCAGCACACACTGGGCGGGGTCGTGCTGGCGGGTGCGGTGCTCACGCAGCTCTCGTTTGCTTGCATTATCTCTCCCATCGCCATGACGTACGTCAACGAGCTCCTGCCGAACCGCACTCGGACTTTCTGCGCCAACATTACCCTAGGTGTGATGTACACAGACCTCTTCATTTTTCTGAAGACGTTTCCGCTGCTGAGTGCTTCCATTGGCTTCGGGGGCGTCTTCATTATTCATCTGGTGGTCGGTCTACTGCAGGTGGTTTTCGCCACGTTTTGCCTTCCGGAAACGAAGGATCTCTCGCTGGAACAGATTCAGCAGCTGTTTCAAACAGACGCGGCGGCGTCGGGGACATCACCATACGTGTGCGAAGCAGTGGCGGGCAAAGCTGGTGAGGATAATTTCGCAATCGAATTAAGAGAATAAAAAGATCTTGATGTCATGCCATGCTATGCCATGCCACCACATGCCACGCTTTTCAAGCTCGGCTTAGCGTGCCACACCATGCCTTCTGAACTCTGAACACAAAACAGAGAAAGTCAACAAGCGACAATAGCAAGTTATAATGCTGCATGAATGTATGCACACGCGACTGCCACGATGTTGTGCAATGACTCTCGCTTGGCTTCCGATCGGGCATGCTGAAATAAAATGTCTCCTGCCATCGAGATTTTGGACCAAGTACACCCTGGGTGCTCCAGGACAGATATCACAAAATGTAGCACGATCAGTAGCTCTTGACGACATGCCTTAAGCAATTTCAGTTGCCTCCTTTCACATCACGGATAACTGTAAACAACCATTAGAAGATAGATGTAGATTATGCGGGTAGCCAGTGCTTGCCTGGAACATAACAGGATCTTTCAGCATTTTTGTTAGGGGCTGTCTGACAACGCGTCGGGGCTGGAGTGCTCACCGAACGCTCCCGATAAATCCCTAGGCTGGTCTTAAAAAATTGAACACAGTTCTATATAACAAAAGACACCTCTTTAAGACCAAGGCAGATATCAAAATATGCCATCCAGCTTCTCGTGGATCGGTGCTTTCTCTGTCTCAGGACAACCTCTGCCCCGAAAAAAGTGAATGGCCGAGAGGGACTGAACGACTCACAAAACCTGTTGACAACCACATGCTTTGGGCCTAGGAAGCCAATTGACACCAAAGCTTCCCATTTGATGCCCATTGGTCAGTAGCCTATTCTTTTTACAAGATGGTGTCCTTAGGTCAGGTCGAAGTTCACAGAATGCCCCACACCGGAAACGCCAGTTTGCAGACAACCCAATGCTCCGAGCCCATAAGACTGATCGCCACAAAACTTTTATCACTATCCTTTTCAGAGCGTGGTGACCATGAATCAGGTCAAACAGGTCACCAAAAAACGGCCGAAGCTACCAAAAAATGGCTACAGATAATCCCATGACCCGAGCCTGTTTGACCAATTGGTACAAAACCTTTGCGGACCGATCCACCATGATCTGTAATTTACCCTTTCAGGTTAGCATACACTCTAATCTACGTATGCTAGCATACGTAGATTTCTTGTTCAGGTGTTTATCCGTTGACCACTGAGCGCAAACTAATTTGATTTAAAAGCAGGTTGGTTTTCGTATCGCCGTTTGTTCGAAGCGGAGCGGCGTATTTTCACATCGTGTTATATATACGGGTATATATATACATATATGGAAATAAATATATACATACATACATACATACACACACACACACACACACACACACACACACACACACACATATATATATATATATATATATATATATATATATATATATATATATATATATATATATATACACATATATATATACACACAAATATAGACATAGGTATATACATATATAGATATATAGATATAGATATAGATATAGATATAGATATAGATATAGATATAGATATAGATATAGATATAGATAGATAGATAGATAGATAGATAGATAGATAGATAGATAGATAGAGAGAGAGATATATATATATATATATATATATATATATATATATATATATATATATGCATAGCTATCTATATATGTATAAATATATAGGTATATATCTAGGCATGTATATGCATGTATAAACATGTAGGTCTATATACCTATGTCTATATTTATGTGTATATATATATATATATATATATATATATATATATATATATCTGTATATATATGCATATATATATATATATATATATATATATATATATATATATATATAGCGAGCAGATTTTGTTGTATGCCCGAGTTGTAAATAACGCCATACATGCTTCGCAATATCCTCTTCCTCAAACCTTTGATCCTACGAACACCCTTTCTCTTAGGTGGCTCAGTGAGACGCATTAAATCTCCAAATGCTCGCGGCATTTCGTCCGGGATAGGACATCATCAGACGGTTGCAAGAAAAAACAATATTCAGATGACACTATTTAATTGTTTGATCTACATAACGCCAAGTAAAATCAAAATGGGACATGATATCGGTAAGGGCTGATCGCAGGAACAAAGCGAAATAAGCTGATCACAGTGCTTTGACAAATCTGCGGGGAACTCGTTCAAAATTTCGGAAGGAACCTTCAGTAGAGAAAATAATCATCCCATTCTGGCTGCAGGCAGTGGACCGTGAAACAAGCCAAGCGTGCCCTCGCGTTGACCTGCCGTTTTTTCTTGAATGCTCTACTAACAGCTGGTGCTGGTCCTGGTGCTGCCCTTCCAATTTTTTGGTTAGTCCGGCAATTTTAAAGACTTCAAAAAGCTTGGAAAACTTTGGAAAAAGGACGCCAGGCTGTTGCGTCACTGCTCCAACCCCACCCATACCTCCCCAGATGGCGGACGAAACTTGGCGCTTATAGATGACTAGTGCGATTATGGATAGAGGTACTGGTTGGTTCCCAGGCTCATCTGCCACTTGGGAGGAATAGGTGGGGGGGGGGGGGGGGAGAAGGGACGCAACATTCCGGTGCCCTCGCAGTTAATGTCAAGTGTCCCTTTGTGATGCCCCTGGAATTTTGCACACTTTGAAAAAGGTAATTCATTTCACCAAAGAAAAGTTTTCATGCTAGATTGCAGCGCGGGTATTCGGGAGTCCTGTCAAACAGAGGGTCATTATCATCTGCGTAGCTTGAGACCTAAAGCTTTAAACTGCTGAATAATATTCATTTCGTTGAGCCCTATGAACACATCTTATGCAAAGTGATTCTAAGTAAAGGGAAAACACAGAGCAACCCAAGGCCAACCCTACATCAACCCCCTTTCCCACGCACACGGAGCAGATAGTTCGGTTTTGATTCGATTTTGTGATTACGAACCCGATACCATGCATTGCTACAGCTTGCTAAAGGTGGTCTCATTCGGCGGAATCATAGGCTTGCCGCGAGTCGCGTATGGGGAGAGGGCCGGGCCTTTCTATTGTGATGCGAGCATCGCCCTCACCCGACAGTCGTTTTCACGCCCTCACCCGACTGTCGTTTTCATGCCCTCACCCGACAGTAGTTTTCACGCCCTCACCCGACAGTCGTTTTCACGCCCTCACCCGACTGTCGTTTTCATGCCCTCACCCGACAGTAGTTTTCACGCCCTCACCCGACAGTCGTTTCACGCCCTCACCCGACAGTCGTTTTCACGCCCTCACCCGACTGTCGTTTTCACGCCCTCACCCGACAGTCGTTTTCACGCCCCTCGCCCGACAAGGGAGGCGGCCTGATAGGCCCCACTGCGCGCTTACTTCTGAACTAAGGCAGAAGTCAGGCCGGGAAGCAGCGTGGTGCTTGTTGTCTAATACATCTATCAAGTCTAGCGTTCGGTTTCCAGATCGATAGATGATCTTCCACGTCGCGCCAATGACGTCAAGCTGTCCATGTCGGAAGTGGCACAAATGTTCTCGCTGGAATAATTCCCAAACTGGTTCGCAAAAGTGATTTCATAAACACTGGCGTCTTTTTCGCTACCTTCCTGTTCTGGAAACACTCCGTTTTTCGTCTGGGTCAACTAAATGATCTATCAGATCAACGAAATATCACCGTTGCTAAAATGTCCCTTGAAGTGAGCGGTATATAGTCCGATACCAATAGTGGCCACGTTGAAAAGGGTGGGGTAATGGAAAAGACTGATGCGCCACTCATCATCTGGATTGTTCAACTGTACATGTTTTCTTTTTGGGTCAGATGTGACCTCTGAAGTCAAGCTAGGCCGCTGGGGTCACGAATGCCTTGTATTGATATACAATGCATGTAGATGTATTACAATCGTCGGAAAAACGCTATTTGATTTGCTTGACAACATTTCAATTGGATATATCTTGTGTTGTAAGCAATCGGCCCTTGGCGTGGGTCAAAGTTGCTCTATCTGCTATATCATGACAGGTACTTATATTTCATTCACTAAATACGGATGACTTATATTTGAAACCATGTGAACGACCTGATCCAAGTTAAATGAGTTAACAGAATGTTACAACACATTGTGACAATCGTCATTATGCCTCTCCAACGCAAGGAAGAGCGAGGCTGAACAAGCGCACTCACGCTACTAGTCACTAGACACATATTACATCTGCACTAACGATTCGCAGGCGATGGCAGGACAGCTCAAATGCTGCTCGTATGTTCAGGTGCAACTCAGATGCAGCTCAGATGAGTAGATGATCAATGACGTGACCTTGTTTAAATTTTGGAAATCAGTGCCGCTCACATGCAAGTAGCCAGTAGCAAGGCTGGTGAAAAAATGGAAAAACACCAATCAAGTACGCTTGCACGAAAACCACGGTGAAACCAATGCCCAGCGGTACTTACCTGTACATTTGACCTTACCTGTGCAGTTGACCTTACCTTTCCCTAACTCAGCTTGCCCTTAGCCGAGGAAGTTCGCGACAGCTGATGTTGTCAGAAAATGTTGATGTGGCGGATCGTAGCAAAACATTATGAAAAGCGCATGTGGCACACATCTTACATAAAATAACAATTGGACATGTTAAAATGCCACATCACCAGCACTACAAATTGAGGTTCCCGTCTTCATTGTCGTCTAATTATTCAAGAAAACGTCAGGGGTCAAAATCCTCAGGATTGTCTGACCCCTTCCCCCCGTCTCATCGGGCGGGTGTTAATTACAGTGATTTCCCTTTGCCTTTTAACCATTGATAACAATTATGCCGTCTTTTAACACGCGCATGGAAAGGGTTAATTTGACCATCCAAAAGTGTATTTTAATAATAACTCCAGAACAGTACGGCACGGCAACGCCAAACACTGTGTAAATGTAAGCAATCGAGCAGATGATCGTGTGGCTTAGAAAAGGAGACATACCTTGAAAGGTGGCTGACCTTAAGCAGACCAAAGTCGGGCCGTGATTATTGGCGAATACGCTGCAATCTTTCAAGCTGAAACAGCGACGGATTGCTTAGATAATGTCACGCAGCCATGAGATGGTTTGTTCTTCAAATAAGAGCATGTAAGTTATATTAACAAGCAATTCCATGGACCGTGGGTCAGATATTGAGGCCAGATCAAGGCCAAGACGAACACTTTTTATCCGAAAAATGCTTCAAAAGGTAAGTTAATACATTCAGTTCGAATTCCATGATCACAAGAACACTAACGGACCTCTTATTTTGACTACATAAAGGTCAGATGTCACTGACCTAAAACGACCCCATTAACCGTTTGGTTTAAAGAACATACCGCCTGAAGTAGTTCTTGGCGTTGATCTAACTTCAAATATGAAAATAACCTTGCATGTTTTGGTCATTTTTACCTTCTAAACGTCGATGAATTCACAAACCCGATACGCCCTCAGCAACATCTTGCCTAGGAAAAGTACCTAGGTTAAAGCTAGTTGCGTGAAGTGGCCGGGGAGCATTCTGGACACTGATCTGGATTTTTACCTTGTTTGACCTTATTTTAACCAGGTCACAATCTAGAGATCTAAATGTTGAACAGTTCATATGCTGAGTTGTCATGAACAGGGCTACCTGCCCTGTGAACTTGGTGTCTCTAGCTTTCCCAGTTTTCTATATCTCTGGCGTCAGGCGCTGTCAAGTTGAGCCCCCAACCCGAGCGCCTCGCATTCAACCAGCCCCCCGCCGTGCGTTAACTCATCTGGCATGTGGCTTGTAAAATATTGCATTTACGACGCTCGTCACCAGTTCCTTTAAATCCGGCCAGAATGATTGGTAATAATAATATAATCAATAACGCGCATAACACCTGTAAGGTAACGATTCATACATGAATCACTAGCAACGGTAAAGCCGTTAGGGCCCAACCTAAATCATGAATAGTAACTCAACAATGTGCTTTTTAACTTATTGATTTTTGCACTTACGACAGCGTCCACTCCACGGGCACCACGAATCCCACTACAAAAGATGTCTCTGCCATCAGGCTGCGCGAGACTGTCAGCTTCGCTCCTGGCGCCCTCTGAATCGTCTGCAAACCTTTCAGCAGAATAGAGGGCGCCAAGGAAAGCGGCCCTCTCTTGCGGCGCGTCATTGACACGGTCTGGCGTATGTCAGGTCCATGACGCTGTAAACAATGTCCTTCACCTGATAATTAAGCCATGCAAATAACTTCTCCGTTGCGTGCAGTCTCCACTCTCCAGTTCAAACCGCGCTTTGAACATTTTCTTCGACTCCTTGATTTTCATTCTCATTGTTTTTTGGTTTTCGTTCTCTCAGGGCCTTTTTGCTCTTCCTTTTTTGCAGTCAGAATATTGTATTAATTCTACCCTGATCTTGCACGGTATTGCAAGCAATACGGTACACCTAGATAACGTTAGAGGGCGGCCTTCACACGAGGCTTGGGAGATCCTTGCCGATGAATAATTCAAATTTGTGTTGTCCGTTATGTGCCCATCTACATACCCATGACGTGTTGGCCTGTACGTGAACTCACTTGGGTCAAAGTTTGATGTCCTACGTCACGATCTTTGGGTCAAATAAGGTAAAAAAGGCCAAATTATAGGGCGACGTCCAAAGTACTCCCAGAACCACCTATTCTAAGTAAAAAATCACATGCTTATTTAAGATCATTGCCTTTGTCTCACCTTTCGAATGTCATGGCGGTCAAAATTATACGAAACTGCTTTGAGTTTTGCATTTGAATAGGCGACAAAGATTACGCTAGGCAGTACGTCACTAATGTTACTAAAACAAAATGTTAACCCGGGTCATTTCAGGTCAGTAACGTATCCTGACCTTTAAAAAGTTCATGTAAAATGCATAATGTGGCTACTGTTATCAATAGATTCGAAATGAGTGCCAGAAACTATCCCAAACAGGAAGCCCTAGAGTAATCAAACAGGTTGGTTTTGACCTTAATCTGATCTTTATACCTGACTGTAGGTCAATGGAATTTGTTCATGCAATTGTTGTATTGTCTAAGAAAGCATTTCAGAGATGTATGGCTTCATCTAACACTTTGTTGTTGCATCATATTGAGCGATTCCCTAGGAACTGACTCCGCTGAATCCATGGCCTGACTTTGACCTGCCGTAAGGCGGCGATCTTACAAGGTAAATCTACATATTTGGCACCAAACCATCGGTTACTTAATTTTCTACAATTACGCAAAATTTGGCATGGCCGCATCGCCCCATTCGGAAACCATTCCGGAAAAACCTTCGGGGATGGGGGCCAAATTGGCTCCCACCCGAGCTCGTGTTAATTCCTCACTAATAAAAAATCGATGTGTTCTAGCTGCACTCCAGAGTTGGACGCTGAATCGCAACATCTTGTTGTGTCTGTGTAGTTGCTTCCACACGTCAACCAGTCCAGAGTATTCCATGAATTGAACGACAAATCCTTTATTTCGGTCGCTGCTTCTCACCCTTCGAGAATACGGCACCCTCTCCTTTACATTGCTTTGACGAAGAGTAAAGTTCCTCCTATCATTATGTACTTGCTTTGTAGCGATGAATGACCACAGCCGGAAGCAAATCTTAAACATACTTGGTGGCCTACGTTTATCCCATATACGTTGGCCAGTGTACGCGAAGCAATAAAAAAAAAATCGGCGTCTTTTTTAGGAAGCAGCCACTTGTACAATCCTCGACATTTCGCTTGTCGTCTTGCAAGCAAATCCAAACGGTGCACCAACGCCTCTGCTTCTGGCATCTCCGTGCCCGAAGTGCTCTTCCCCTCCCCGCTCGTTCAGTCAGAGTCGCTCGACTGACTCGTTCGAATGAGTTTCTTAGATGCAGAATATGTCGGCGTAGACTTTGTTCAGCCATGTGAACAGCTTCCGCCCATTAGGGGTTGTGCCATGCTTTAGTGCCCAGACAATTCACATTCAGAGACAACAAGTTATTACGCATGGTCTGGTCAGTTTTGGGAGTCTCGAGTTACTTCATCAATTCGTTTCCTCAGCAACTCCGCCGCCAACGGGCACGCCATCAAATAACCGGCTTCAGACAGACGGCAGACCGACGTGAGGCCCTGTTAGGACGTATCTCTCAGGACCCCAGACGTGAGACCCTCTTAGGACAGGACCTCCAGGACTCCGCACATTGGGCACTGTTGGGACATAACCCCCAGAACCCCCAGACGTGAGATGCTGTTAGGACATAACCCCCAGAACCTCCAGACGTGAAACGGTGTTAGGATGTGACCCCCATAACCTCCAGACGTGAGACCCTGTTGGGACGTGGCCCCCGGAATCCCCAGACGTGATACCCTGTAAGGATGTGACCCCAAGGATCCCGAGACTTGAAAACCTGTTGAGACGTGACCCCCACAACCCCCAGACGTGAGACGGTGATGCGATGTGACCCCCACAACCACCAGACGTGAGACGGTGTTAGGATGTGACCCCCATAACCCCCAGACGTGAGACCCTGTTAGGACGTGATCCCCAGGACCCCCAGACGTCAGACGCTGTTATCATAACGTAATCTTTAGACACTTCCGTCTGAAAAATAAGGCTGATGACAGACACTGGCGACACTAAATGGCGATTAGCAATAATTTCAGAAATTTTGTGCTGACATTTATCGAATTTTAATATAACAGGAGGTGCTGGTTGTGCAATGTGATCAAGTGATCAACACTCGTGATCATGAAGCACAGTTTGAAACGTCGAGCGCTGACAAGGTAACCAATATTTGCTTGAAAACGCCGTTTAACCAATTCCTCCCAACATACTTAAGGTCGATAACTATCACCTTAAGAACTCATCATAGCACCTATCACGATAAGCTTTATTTTCGGAAAACCAAGAGCCCAAGGCCTTCCTTGCTCACATCAATTGAAGCAATTCAGTTCATTGTCGATGCTCGTTATCCCTCGCAGCGCCGTGCTGTACAGCCCCGAACCATCGGCAGCTGGAACACACATCGCCAATGGACCGTCAGGAAACAAGAATGACTCGGCTTCGCCACGCGCCTAGCATAACCTTGTGTAACATCACCACCAACAGTCACACCCCCCCCCCTTTCAGTGACCTCTGCCCTGAGGAAGAAGGGAGGGGGGACGCACCAGCGGCCACCGGGCGACGGCATGCCGGCCGGGTTCGGTCTCCGCTCAGCTCCACAGACGCCGGAGCGCTCGCAGGTGTTTAAGCCTGTTCAAGCATCCGGTGGCTGAAGCCGGCCAGCTTGTTAGTGGTGTCGGCCGGAGTTTCGGGTTAAGCGTGGATGCCTCCTTTACAGCATGTCACGCCGTACTTCGTGAAAATAGTGCACACCCGACCAGCACAAATCAATTTTAATAAATCACTAGGCATTTCAGAGTTTGTAGCACTTCGGAAATGAACAGGGTTTCCGAGTCTCGCTTATTTCTGAGGCCGATAATCTTTTAGTAGATGTTTTGGCGCAGCGAGCCCGGCCTGGTGCGTGTGTACAGGCCGACAGATCAGCAGTGATATCAGATCAGGCCAACAGATCAGCAGATGGGGGCCGACACTCCGCCTCTCCGCCAGCTGATCCGCCAGCTGAACCGGGGGAAGCCCGACTGATGACGTCAGGGGCAGCTCCCCGAATGCGCGCGTCAGAGGCGGCAGCTGGCCTGTAGACTGGGACGGCCCGTCCAGAGAGAATGAGCCCTGAAGGTACCTTGAGCCTGACCTTGCAGCCCTGGGCGGCTGTCTTAAAGGCAAGGGCATTGGCCCCGTTGGCCCCGCCTTAGCTAGATTTTCTTGCACCTGTGGGATGACTTGTCTGTCGCTGACCTCCTTTCCCAGGGCTGCTAACCCAGCTGCCAATGCGGTCATACATATATATATATATATATATATATATATATATATATATATATATATATATATATATATATATGTGTGTGTGTGTGTGTGTGTGTGTGCCCTCGGTAGGTTTGCTTATTTTGCTCCTCGTCGTATCTCTTGACACCCTCTTTTCTTCCCGGACGGCTGTCTTCAGACTTACAGTCACTGACCTGATGAGTGAATTCCTGTCATCATTAGCTTGTGAACCCGACGTCCGTCTTTTCAATTCATCCGCCTAGTCATGCCACTGATCTTCCCCTGATTCACGGACTCGTGGGTCGGTCCTTATTGGGTCTGCAAAGTAGCTACTGTTGTCACTGGCATATAGTTCGCAGCTGGTGACAGGCCTTCGTCTCTGCACCGTATACATCCGTGGTGCACCACCAGCCCCGCGTCACCACTGTCCTTTCGGCACCATCCCCGCGTCACCACTGTCCTTCCGGCACCAGCCCCGCGTCACCACTGTCCTTTCGGCACCAGCCCCGCGTCACCACTGTCCTTCCGGCACCATCCCCGCGTCACCACTGTCCTTTCGGCACCAGCCCCGCGTCACCACTGTCCTTTCGGCACCAGCCCCGCGTCACCACTGTCCTTTCGGCACCAGCCCCACGTCATCTTTGTCCTTGTGAGGCACCGGGCCGGCCGAGAGCGAGAAGGCCTTGACTGCGCGACTCGGGAGCGTCACTCTCCCCCCCCCCCCCCCCAACACCGCGACCGCTGGGCGGCCCTGTTCTGCTAAACCTTGTTCACGTGTGCGGCAAAGAGCAATGCCTTGGAATGTCCAGCACTTACATAATGGTTCTAAGGTTGCTTGACACGGTCGTTTAACGAGATCTTCTGGTATGTTAAAAATAAGTCATTTGACATGCAAAAACTCGTAAAACAAGACCATTTTTTAAAACCCAAAATTGTTGAAGTGGTCTCTCATGTCCACCCCAATAAGATTTTGTCAATAGTTGCCATGGTTCGCTGGCTGGCAAATGA
>NW_023596921.1:38149694-38242383 GCF_011947565.3 Pollicipes pollicipes
ACACTGCTCATAGTTGACTATTTAAGCTGTACAACTAGAATTGGGCTTTGTTTAGAAATCTCATTTCAAGGGTTTACAGACTGTTCGGAGACTGAGTAACAAAGCAGAGCTCATTGTCATGGATCCATGCCATACAAATAGCTCCATTCCAGATAAACAGAGTTTTTCAGAAACATTTAGGTTCACAGGAACATATTCTAAGGGTTCAATTCAAACGTCTTGCATCGATAGACGCCTGGGATCAGAGCACACGCTAAGCAGTGCTTGTTGTGTGAGCCCTGGCCTTTTCCATCTGATCGCGCAATCTCAGGTCAGCGGCAGAATTCGGTGGCGACAGTTTGCCGTTCCGCAATGCTCGGCACGGTCTGTCCTGCCCTGTGACAGCACCTGACCTTGAGCATGGTCGCTGCCACCGGCCAAAGCTGTCAATGGCAAACAGCGAGCACCTAAAGCGACACGAACCTGCCCGCCACGGGCGCATGGATTGGAAAGGGGGGGGGGGGGGGGGGCGCCCGAACCAACTGGCCATCGGTGCGGACAAACAGCGAATCTTGGCGCGCCGAATGACGGATGGTGAATCTTGTTTGCACATTTTGACAGACCACTCACAAGGCAGCTGCCCAGTGGTGTGCTATCCCCCTATCTGGTGCTAAATGACAACTGTGCATTGGTCGTTAGCATCAACAATATCACGTTATACAAATGTCATATCTGGCATTCAAACCCAGTGTTGATAGAGCAAAGCCATACATCACTTCACCTTGACTATGGGAGAGAACAACATTAAGTTGTTGAATTCATACAGTGTTGCAATTGTTCTAAAATTTTCCATGTGAACAATGGAACAAGTCACAACCATAAAAACAACCACAAATAACAGGATAATATACTAACCAATTCCATTCTGGATCGCCATGAACCCAGATCCACCTCACACCTGGAATAAAAAAGAGAACTTTGGCCACATTGCAACTGACACAGTGCACCAGAAAGGTGCATGGCTGCAGGGTTCTAACAATACTGGACTAATTTCTGGACTACCAAATACCTGTTCAGTGCCTCCATATGAGCTTCCCACCATCTGAGATTAAATGCGAATCACATAGCATGCAGGGGGCATACACACAATTTTGCAATGAAGGAACAGATACATGGTTCTACTGAAAAATGAGTTTAGCACGCACAAACGTGCGCGCACACATGCACGCACGCACCCACCCACCCGCCCGGCCGGCCGGCCGGCCGCACGCACGCACGCACGCACGCACGCACGCACGCACGCACGCACGCACGCACGCACGCACGCACGTACACACACACACACACACACAGACACCTTGCCTGTTGTAAGACAGTATTGCATGTTTCTGATCCTATTTTTACATGCATTTTTAGCTCTCTTAGCATGTGCATATCACTACATGCCACAACTTTGACAATGGGGCAGGGCATGTGCCCTGATGGCTACTATGAGCATACACCCCTGTGTATATGTCAACTGCATGGGCCAGACTGGATTTTAAAAGTTGCTCAGCATTGATCAGGCATATACAGCATGCATGCATGCATGCACACACCATATCTCAACAATCACTGACAATATGTACCCAGGTATGCTTCAAAAAAGCTTTGATTGTGACATTTGCATGGTCCAGCAAGTCATTTCCTTGAGGTCAAAGGTGTAACCACAGCATGATGTCATGGTAGCTGCAGTCAATGTAATGCAGTGTAACACAAATATGTGTATTCAGCTTACACAAAACATGACCCACGACAAGTGTGCTTAGCACTAACAAGTTACAACAAATAGATGATGAAAATTGTTATCATGCTTCCTCTTCTAGAACAATATGTGACCCTAGAAATCTTCAGCAATAAATGAAAGTTTGGATGCACTTTGTTGAAGGTGCTCCAAAGAGAAGTGCAGAGAGTAGCTTGTGTGGACAGTATCCTTGCCACCTGTATGGTTCGCAGCATGTAACAAATTTGGTTCAGGCAGTGATCAGCCCCAAACTCAACCTCAGCCAAGACTGATAAATGCTATGCTCCACATGTCAGGCACAGCAGCAACATCACAGCCAAAATTTTGGCATCATCCACAATGAATACCAGTGCTTGAAGCTTGGTGCACAGTACTACCAGCTCATTGATTTCAGCACACAGACAATATTTAAAGGAAATCTGTGATGAGAAAGAAATTTTGCACAAAATCATCCCAACACATTATTCACATCAAACTTATCTGACACTCAGTGCATTATGTACTGACCTGAGTTAGACACACACACAATCACAAAATTAAGCACACAGATGTCAAGTAGGCATCAAGCACAATGGATGCAATTATTGAAGGTTGGCTGTCAGCCACCCATAATGTGCAGAAACCACCGTCCTGGCCACTGTACCAGTGGTATGGTGTTTTCACCACTGGTATCAATGTTTACAATTCATTTTGCAACTTGCCTAACTTCATTTTCTGATAATGTAGGATTATATGTGATCCACTAACAGTGCAATATGAAAGCATGATGGGATGTTGCAATATTTGCTCTCCCGCATTTCTGCGCACTACTGATTAGATTTCTGGGTAAAACACAAATCTCCACATAATTTAAAGCTATAAATGACCAATGCTTATGATACTGGCATTAAATAAATACCAGCAAATATTTATTTTCATTGAGGAATCCTCATATCTGGTTATAATTAACACAAATGTAAGCTTGCATGACAGGATAAAGCTTCACTGACAACTCAACACCATAATGCAAAGGCAACAAAACATGTTCTGGACTAGGTACTGCTTTAGAAAAATCCCTGAACTTGCAGGTGATGTTGCAACTTTAACTCAAAACAGGTGACCTTTTAACAAAAACCCTGTGTAATCATAGCATAGCTTCAACCAAATGTAACACTGATTTTCAAAAGAGGCAAGAACTGAGTAATTAAACTGAGCAAGTCAGAACTCCAGTAAGGATACCTAGAAAATGGCTCTCCAGTTACTTAAATCATATTCACACACAAACCTCAATATATCTAGCCAACTTTTGTTAGGAACTCCACAGGATACCCAGCAAGGGGCTCTCCAGTTATCCAAAATCACATCCACACACAAACTTCAATATATCTAGCCAACTTTTGTTGCCAAAAACACATCTTGACTGGGATTTCCTTCATTGCAATCACTAAGCAGGCAAATTTCTTGTTGAAATGTTTGGGTTTCCAAATTAGGTAATTGTATTTTAAGCAGAGAAGGTATTTAGGGTGGAGCTACTTCCCCACCAACCACCACCAAGCCTTCCCCCAATGTTCTTGGAAATTGAAGCAGAAAAATGATAACGTGCGTCAAACAACTATATGAAAACACTCCTCCTTTGATGATGAGTCTTCCACTGCGAACGACCGCTGCGCCATATGAACTAAACAAGTGCATGTAGCAGCAGAGCGGCTTTTCTCAATGTACCGAGAAACACACACAAGCTGATGGTCTTAACAAGTTTCCTTACCCGCAGCCCCTCAATCCGGGTGTCGAGGCAAATTCAGCAAGCGGAGAAACGAAATGTAGACGCCAACGCTTCCTTTCAGGGTCGCCTTACGCGGATTACGCTAACCCCCGCCTTCTCCAACCTCGGAACAATGAATGCTGGCGCAGTTGTTACTTTCGGTTAAGTTTGCCCCGTACGATATCTCACCAGCTGTTTAATGACGCCACCGAATTGCCACGACGACAAAATTATGCGAGCTGGAAAGCAGAGACAGGTCAATTCATTCAAAACATTTTGTTTTTGAAATTGCTATGTTAAGATGTCCGGATGGAATCTTCAATCGGGGCATTGCTCTAATTCATTGTGCTCTGCTATTCGTAATTAATGACCACACAACAAGCAATAAGCAGCTGGGGACATTTTCAGCGTTTTACAAGGGGGGGGGGGGGCGACTACAAATTTACATTGATTTCAAGCCCATTGTCTTAGCGTGTTACAGATGTGTAAGATGTCTTGCATGACGTGTAACAACAGCACAACTTTAAAGCTACTAATAATCCGTGTATACCTCGATATCGTACTTGTGAAGTTATATGCATATCAATTAACGTTAATATTTGATGAAGGAGCATACGCCCCTTGAGTCCCTGCACATTGATGATGTCACTATCGCCAGCATAATAGTCCGACTAATCATTTAGCCTGTACAGCCAGCAGCCTTCATCCAAAAACATTCTGTAAACGACAGCCATGATATTCGATGCGTGACGAGCGGCGTGCCTATAATCCGGAGTAAGGTCCGTGGCGGCTCATCAGGGCGTCGTCATGGCCAGGACCACATGCTCAGTCTCAGGACGCTGTGACGTGTGTTGAGATTCGACGATTATTTCGGCCATAATATCATGGTTTGCGTTGCGCCGCTACGGTCCGCTTCAGACGCAACGCTGATGACAGCGGTCACACAGGCCTTATCATCGCAACATGTATGCCCCAAGCGCCAGCGTTGCTCGCTCCAGTCGAGATCAAGAGGTAT
This sequence comes from Pollicipes pollicipes, assembly GCF_011947565.3. Classification (NCBI taxonomy): domain Eukaryota; kingdom Metazoa; phylum Arthropoda; class Thecostraca; order Pollicipedomorpha; family Pollicipedidae; genus Pollicipes; species Pollicipes pollicipes. Next base: position 38,154,213 of record NW_023596921.1, read on the forward strand.
GTGGAGGGTTGGGGGCGTGATGGTCTGGCATCTGAGAGTTTTCACATCTCTCGCGGGGTACCCGGTCGCGCAGTAACCATCTGTTAAACGACTGTTCGCTGGTGTTTCGTAAAAAACGGAACCAGGCTCGTTTCGGTAAACTTAAGGTGGGAACGTTCCATCACACAATAAGGCCATTAACATTAATACCTCCGCGACTTGCAAGCCGTGGCTGCATCCACACTCCAAAATTAAGGGCGAAATTAATGCATTGCTTTCTTCGTTCTTCTTCGGTGGTCTTAAAGCGTTGACAAAGACAAATATTGAAAGTCGAACTGCAAGGCCTTGCCGAAGCATAAACTTATCTACTCGCTGCTCCGACTAACGCTGGTGGATACGCAAAATCCGTTTCGTGGGCCTTATGCAACGATCGTTACCGTGCAGGTGCCAGCTGGGCGGCACTTACGAGGTAGTGCGGCCGTGTAAACGGACAATTGGAGCGCTCTGGCCAGTAAAGGCCCACACACAGCTGCGTGAGCGTTGCATTTTTGCCCATTCAGGAAGCGTCACGTTCTGCCTTCGTCTGTTGTAGAAAATCAACGTGGTAGCAGCTGTCGGAATGCGAGCTTCGCATAGAATGCGGGCAACAGGTGCTGACGAGCCGACGCTGGGTGGGTTCTGATCGATCACACTTCGTGTCCATTCATGTGTTTGTGTAATTGGGGCTTTACGACGCACTCAGCTGCTGAGGCTATATGACGTCGCCTGCCTCTCACCCTGGCAGGAAGGGCGGGCACCGCGGGGAATCGAACCCCGTACCTCTGGTTTCTCAGACGCGCAGTGGGTAACACAGACGCGTTATCGTGTCCATTCATAGATCATGTGCAATAGCACATGCAAAAAGCGTATCCGGCGCTGGTTGTTTATTTCGCAACAGGCGGTGGAACATGTACGCCACGCTATACATTGGTGCGTCGCTGCGGTAAAACGATAACCCAACTTAATTTCGTACGCGGTCGGGTGGCCGGCTGAATACCATTCGTTCGGGTGGGGGTGGGGGTGGAGGCAGGGTCAATTTGACCACCCGCCCCCTGAAATCTGGAAAACTATGATAGCTAGACACCAAATTCACACGGCAGATTGAGCTGCATGTAAACACACTTGCGTCAAAATTTGAGGTTCCTTAGTCACGACCTCCGGATCAAATGAGTTCAAACGAGGTCCAACTTCTGCTTGGGGTCTCAGGCGCCCCTAGACCTTCTCATGCAACCGCCGTGAAACAAGATACATGTTCTAAGCAAAACGGTAATGGTGTTAAATTAAGGTTAGTGACCTGGTTTGACCTTTATAACGCAAAGCGATCAAACACCTGCCCCCATTTTGTCATTTCAATAAACGTCAGAGAAAGTGCCAGGAGGTAGGTTCATAAAACCAAAATGGGTAAGTTCCTAAAAAACCCGGGCCATTTCAAGTCAGTGGCATACTCTGACCTTTAAAATATCCATAGAACATGCCTTTCAAGATCTCTGTCGTTGATGAATTCGAAGTAAGCACCGGAAACTGCCCAAGAACCCAGCCTAGGTTAATTTTGACCCCCGTCTGGTCTTCATGCCTGACCCCAGGTCCATGGAATTTGTGGCAATCCTAACTTTAATTGGTTTATTGCCCCAAAACTATATGCATGGCTTGTTCTAACGCTCCGTTGTCGCATCACACTGAACGATTCCTATAAAAGCCCTTCGCTGACAGCCACGGCCTGAAGTTGACCTGCCACAAGTCAGCAATCTTACAAGGTTCTTTTTTTGCACAAAAGACCCGCTATTCAATTGCGTACAGCTATGCAAAGTTTGGCACAGCTGCGCCGCACCTGTCGGAAATAATTACGGAAAACCCTCGGGGGTCAGTTGACCCCCACCCCATCCGAGCGCGTGTTGAAAGACAGCGATTGAATTAGCCGAGTCCAATACCATAAAGGATTACACAAAGTCTTTGACGTAGTCAAGATCGCTTCAAACAAGCCATCGTCAAAATGATGCAAACACAGTGCGTTGAACAAAACACGACGAAAACTAATCCATAGCTGTTGCGCATCTAATAGGAATGTCAGTGTCTCAGTGTGGCTACAAACAAGTAAGCTGGTATGTTTCTATAAGTCATATAACGCGGCAAATAAACCGATGCTATTCGAAACACATATTCGCCAATATTGCAGCCATACGAAATACTTTACCTTAAATATCCATAAATATCTCGCAATATCAAAAAATACTACTCGGCTCATGATCCAAAAACTGCCCAACAAATTGCAATGAAAGGGCAACAAAGTGTCCAAAACAAAAACAACAAATATCGAAATGTGCGCCACCAAAACGTTAGCGATTCAACGCAAATCCCGGTTAAGCACGACACACATGTCACTCAAGGCATGCACCTTTCAGAGTATGAAGTACTCGGCTAGTCACTTCAAGTGCTATACTACACACCAAAACAATCGCAGCTGGAGCAAACACGTGGACGGAATCGTGTAATCTTACCTGAATAACGTCGAGATCAGACACGCTTTATGCGAATGGGCCCACAAATACGCGAACGAGACTTTTTAGAGGGCTCCTGTTGTTGACCAATGCACAGAGGAAGAAGACCACTCTGAGCTTAGTGGAAAAATTTAAAGGGCTGCGATCTTAATAAATACACCGCTGCGTGCCCTAGTGCAGCCCGACGTGCCCGACCCACTATAAGCCCACTATGCTAAACGGGTGCACTGGCAGCCAGCGCAGTGCGTAACGACGTACCGTGCCGGGCAGACTCTCGAGGGCTGCCAATGGTGCACCGAAACCAACCGTAACGTGACCTCCGCTCCGCCTCACAATCCAAACGTCTAGTGAATAAGGGCGAGATCCATCGACTAGAGTGATTCAAGCCATTCCTCGCAGTTGAAACAGCCGAGACCAGGACGTGACTTCCCACCTGCCGTCAGTATGTGCTGACATCCCAACGGCACGCTTCAGTAGAGCCCAATGCTGTTGGTGGTGAACTGGACGTTGGCCTCCTGCTGAAGCGCCTCCTTGTCGCGCAGCCGGAACTGCAGCAGCGTGTGCTCCACCACGCCGATGCGCACGTCCATGCCCTGCACCTCCTGCTTGATGCGGTTGAGCGCCTTGCGTATGTTGACGAGCGGCGTGCCGTCGGTCATGCTGGTGCCGCGCTCCTCCAGCTCCTGCTTGACCGAATCGAGCTCGTCCGTCAGCTGCGCCAGCTGCCGCGACCGCTCCACCACGCCGACGTTCACCGTCTTGTACTGCTCCTGCGTACTGGGAACACGGCGTGGCAAATCAACGGTGCTCTCACACGCTACTCGTCAGAGAGCGAGAGCCGCGGCGGTCTAACACAGCATTTGCTGCCTGGAAACGCACCCAACGCCTGTGCTGCATAACCTGGCGACACCGCATTGACGCACGAACGTGTCCACAGGGTGACGGCGAGTTTCCGGCAGTGATGGGACCAGAGTAAATTAAGTTCCATAGATGTACTTGAAACATACTGAGAAAGATACGATCTGATCAAATGATAAAATATCTCATCCCACAAGGGCACGCATCACATCACAACTCACGTCATCCCCAAACACGTGCTCACCTGTCGCGTTCATCCACCATGGTGCGGTAGTCGGCCAGCAAGTGCTCCAGCTGCGAGTTCAGGTACTTCTCGCGGTTGACGATCTTGTCGAGCGTGCCCCTGACGTCACCGTGCAGCTTATTGAGCAGCGACTGCGTCTCCGACAGCGAATCGTCGATGGCGCCGCGGTACTGATGCATCTGGTCCAAGTGATTGCGCCAATCGCGTGTGTCTGAACGGATCTGCACGCGCAGCTGCGGCAGCACGCGCTCCATCTCCAGCCGCCACTCCTCCGTGTTGGTGGTCGACTCGAGGATATCGTCCGGCTTTTGTGCGTCCATCTGGATGTTGAGGCCCTGAATGGAGAGGTTCTTCAGGTCCTCCAGGTTGAGCACGGCGCCCTCGTCCTCCTCCTCCGAGAACGCGTCTTCCACGTCCTCGTCCATCTTCTCGGTGGTGATCTCTGCCTCGTCTTCCTCCTTCTCGACGATCTCTTCGCCATCGGGCATCTCCGGCTTCTGCCACTGGAAGTTCACCGTCTTCAGTGCCTGGTCGGCCAGCCGGTCGATGATGTAGATAACCTGCTCGCCGCTGCCCTGTTTTAGCTTACTGGGCGGGAAGTCGACGTGCAGCCCCATCTGACGGCAGTTGTCGAGGATGGTGGAGATGGTGACGTTGGGGTCGTCGTACTCCTGCGGCTGCTCCATCTGCCGCCCGGCTTTACGTACCAGCCAGGCTGCCAGCGACGTGAACAGGTAAAACTGCTCGCCCACGTTGAACGAGTACACGAAGTAGTGTCGGTTAAGCGGCTTCATCTTGAGCGGCTTGCAAAAGTCGCGCTCGTAGTCGAGCAGCTTCAACTTGTCGGCCAGGTCGTCCATCACCACATAGGCCATGTAATGGAGGCCAGGCCCGCCGTCCACATCACCCGAGCCCTGGATGATCAGCGAGTAGCGCCTGTCCTGTTCGTGCTTCACGGCCGCAGCGCTCTCGCCGCCTCCGTCGTCCGGCCCCTCATCCTGGAACTGATCGCGCTCCCTGTGCTTTTTGTGCTTCTCCTTTTTGGCTTTGTGGTCTGGATCTGCACTCTTCTCCTTTTTCTTCTTTTCCTTCTTGGGTTTGTGTGGTTTTTCATTTGTGCCTTCCGATCTTGAGGCATCAGGTGAAAGTTCGTGGTCCATGCTTGCAGGGATCCAGGCCTATCAATGACATGGATAATGCATTTGTAACTTGATCAGTAAAATGCAATACAATTTTCATTTGTAGCAATGAATGCAGCAGGGATATAAGGGCATGGCTTTTAGCCACTTCACACACACACACACGCCCGTGCCCACGCCCACGCCCACGCCCACACACACACACACACACACACACACACACACACACACACACACACACACACACACACACACACACACACACACACACATAATATGGAAGCTTCCTAACATGCTTTCCAATATGGAAGCACTACACACCATAACATAATATCTGAGCAAACATTTTACTGAAGTTGATCAATTATCTTACAAAATATCAGCAAAGGACCACTGCCAATAAGGGGCAACAGAATATCTCAGTTTTTTTAGTGGGGGGGGGGGGGAGACAATTTGTGTTACTTCCTTCCAGGGCTTTTCATAAATTTGTGGACTAATTTATTTCAGAACCCATTTCCTCCACACACTCCTACCCCTGTTCTGATTCATCAGCAGTTCCTGAGGAAAATAACTCTTTTTCAGCATACTTTTTCATCATTCATCCTCCATTATGGTCCCTTGACCTATAAGAAACCTGGGTCTTTTCATGGCATTACATGCTGCAGTTAACATAGATGTGTATTCACAGATGACCATTTTGTGAATACTAAAGAGGTTGACAATCTCTCATGAATAGTGGTATGGTATTTACTTGCAATCTTAAAAACTAATGTGCTTGCATGTATGTTAAAGAGGTCACCCAGAAATTATGTTATGCAAGTAGGAGACAGGTTTACAGTGATTGGGGCAACACAAAACTGTGTGGGGGGGATCCTGACAGTGGAACATGATGCTTGGGGGTGAGCAATGGCATTGCAAACCATGCTGAAGGGGTACCATTAGAGTTGAGATTAAGATAAGATACCTGTGCCAGTTACTACACATCTGGAAAACCAGAGTTACAACATTTAAGAGGTTTCATTTCCTGCAGTGCCAACCCATCTGCCAGGGCAAGAGGCAGGTGACATGACATAGCCTTCACAGCCGAATGCATTGTAAAGCCCCACTGGCACAAATCATGCTGAAATTTATCAAACTAGTAGTAAAGCAAATGCCATGTGTAATCAACTTTCAACATTTCAATGTTTTAACTTGAAAGTATGAAGCCATGCACAACATGCCCAGGTCCTGACAAGGGGAAGACAGACTAAAAATTGGACAAAATGTGTAAAAAATTATGGAAAGCCTTACATCATGTTGATATATTGTTTGAATCTTTTCATGCACTTCATGATCAATGTCTATGTCAAGTATAAATCAAATGTGCTAATAGAAAAATCACGCATAAATCTCATGTAAAATAATAACAATACTCATCATTATGCAATCTTCAAAGTATGCAAAGCATCAAAGTATGAGTTCTTCACAGTGCTGCACATAATTCACACTTCAATCTCAAAGTCAGAGATGCAGAAAAGTGAGGCCCATCTCCACTGCTGCTTTGAAACATCTAAAATCAACCATTAAAGTAACACTCCACATCTTAGGCTATGGCCGAAATAAACCGAAGCCCTCATCCCGAGCATTAGTAACGAAGACTCTAAAGCAGGACATCTACCCCAATTATAAGGTAATCCGGGTCCTTGCGCACCTTTTCAGAGAGCAGAAAACTAATTGATTGCAGAGCACACACCTGACAAAAAACGCCAACAATTCCCACTCACCCGCTAGTTTTTATCTTATTGAGCGCAGGCGACCCACCTGGACTCGAATACAACGCAGGTGCGACAAAATACTGATATCCAAGCGCATACCGCAGAATGCCTATGACGTCATGCACTTTGTATTTTTCGAGGGCCGTCTTGATGCCTTATGCTCTTGATGAGGTCTGAGTCGACTCCAAATCACACTTTTTCGGATAAGGTGAAATTGACTAGAGCCCTTTGAAATTTGCGTAGGACAAAATCGGAACGGCATGGGCTGCATTTGAATCGGTGACTCAGGTCAAGTACAATGTAGCGTGCATTGACTTCTTTCGTCATAACGGGTGTCTTGTGATGCAGAAAACGTACCTCTTGGAGTAGCAAAGGGTCTTCTGAACATGACTTATTACTCCCTAGCTCAGTTATGTGGACCTCCTTGATCTCAACGTTGGTGCTCTACGGGGAGCTGCCATGTATTTAATTTGGGAAAAGGGGCCTCTCAAACATTGGGGAAATGGTAAAACACATCCTTCCGCCCCTGCCGACCGGCAAGGGAAGGAGCACCCTCTGCCCCTTCCGCTGTCGCGCCACCCCTGATCAGGAGAGGCTTTTCCGGAACAGGTGGTCCTGTTTTAGGATGGTTAGGTTGTCCGCTGGATGATCAGAAGGCCCCATTCTGGATTTTTTGTTCTAGACATTTTGATACATGCATCAATTTGTTAACAGGACACATGCGTTCGGAACCCCTCTCCCTCGAATACAACATTGCCTAGGAGGTCCACCTGCTAGCAGATCCCATTTGCACAGGATTTCCCCCACTAAATTCTGCCCCCTCCCCAACTCAAAATTAATGGCACTGCACCCGTCGACAATGACTTCTTGCGCTCACGGTCGCACCTGCTGCGCACAACAAAACGTACTTTAAACTGGAAGTTGCAACTTTGTGATTCGCCGCTGTGGTCGGCTCGACAACGTCGTGTGGCCCCTGTTGGAGGTCGGCGGAATAAATCGAAGCCCGAATCGGACAACTGTGTTGTAATCGCAATTGAAAGCAATGTGCAGGCGCTATCGATTGCTCACAGCTGTACCTTTCGCGCGCGATTATGGATATTTATCGCGACAATATATTTATTGACACCGTACTCTAGAAATCACGCTAGGGGCTATCTCGACAAAGTTTGTTATGTGCCTCACAGGGGTGCTTTGAAGAAAAGTGGTGATGTCGAATGTAAGTGATTGATGTAAGTTGTTAAGTGCACTGTGAGGAGCATTATACATATATATGAGATATTGGTAATAGCCTTGTTCCTCGTAGAAAAAAAACCCAGAAGAATGGAGATATATCTGCGTTGATATTTCACCAACATGCCATTAGCAAAAGGAATAGTAGAAGTAAAAACGTTGCGGTACATTTACGACCACTATTCGTTTCGATAAATGCGTGTTGCCGAAATATCAACGCATCCATATCTCCATCCTCCTGTATTTTTCTACGCGGAATAAGGTCGTTCTTTCTGTCTTATCGATAAGCACTGTACGTTGTAGGCCAACGCGCCCTTACAATGACTTGGTGTGCCCAGAGTTGCACCCGTCGCACACAACTACAAGTACGTCAAATTGGGCGCCGTAACCTCGCAAATTGCCGATGCGAACGAACGCCGGTATTGCGCGCGACGCTGTCGGAGAGTCGCTTGACTAAAAATTAAACCAGAACCGGACAAGTGTGCTGTACTGGCAGCTGTTAGCCTTACAGCGGTGCTGTCAAATACACACAGTCGAATTTTAGTACATTATATATATATATATATATATATATATATATATATATATATATATGCGCCCAGTCTGACGCATTCTGGCCACCACACTACGGGCATGCCAGCCTCAGATTCGCAATACGCCGTCATGGTGCAATTTGTGCAAAAAAAGCTCATGTCGGCTGATGAAACATTTACGTTGTCAGCCGACAGTGCTCCGACGATAACATCGTGTATGCATGGATGGTCACATTCACCGTACATGACTACAAGCACTGTTCTATGAGTGCCGTAACTTTGCAGATCTCCGCTCCCGCCGCATCGAGTGACGGCATCGAGTGAGACGCTGTCGGATGGTCGACCAGGAAAATGGAAGCCAAAGTCAGACAAGTGTGTTGACCTGGCAGCTGAAAGCCTTATGTTAGAGGTGCCGAATGCACACAACTTTGCTGTTTGCACGCGATTATAAGTTTTTCCCTAGGGCGGCCGTATTCTGGCTATCACGCAACGGGATGGTGGGCTGGAGTAAACAATACGCTGTCAACGGCTGTTTTGGAAAGAATTTCATGTCGGCCGATGAGCTACTCAAGTTCCCGGGTGAACGTACTCCGACAATATGCATGGTGTGCACATGGTGCCACCCGAAGCAAAGGAATAAAATAATTTAAATGGATCGCAAATCGCCGCTGCAGCCACCTGGCCAGCACCGGGTGAGACTGTCGCGGGGGTCGAATGATTGCCATGAATTCCTTATTCAGACGAGTGTGTTGTAATGACAGCTGATATCCCTATACCAGTGCTTTCGAATGCACACAGTTGCGTCCTCCGCACACAAAACATAAGCATGTCTCCGGAGCCGTGGACTTATGTCCATTACGCCACGGGCAGGTAAGCTGCAACTAGCAATGCACCTTAAAGGAATAAGTTGAACAACATAGTTCACGCCAGCCAATGGGCAATTTACATTACTGGTGAATGCTGCGCCCTTAGTGACATTGCGTGTATATGGTTGCAACCGCCGTGCACTAAAAAAAGTATTTTGAATTGGACGCGTAGAATTGGACGAATTCTATACTAACGCTATGGAATGCACGGTCACGCTTCCTGCACGTGGTTATAAGTAGTCTTACTGGCCGCCGTTTTCTTTCCATCACGCCAGTGGCAGATCGGCAGTGCGCCTGTCAAGGGTGATATGAACAAAGAAGGCTATATGGGCCGACGAGTGATTTATTTTGCGGCAGATCGTGCTCCCACAATGGCATCGTGTGTACATGGCAGCACGCTGGGCGCGAGAGTAAATATATCCGCCGTGTGTGCATGGCAGCACGCTGGCCTCGAGGGTAAATATAGGCATCGTGTGTGCATGGCAGCATGCTGGGCGCGACAGTAAATATATGCATCGTGTGTGCATGGCATCATGCTGGGCGCGACAGTAAATATATCCATCATGTGTGCATGGCAGCACGCTGGCCGCGAGAGTAAATATACCTCTCGTGTGTGCATGACAGCATGCTGGGCGCGAGAGTAAATATGCCCATCGCGTGTGCATGACAGCATGCTGGCTGCGATAGCAAATATATCCATCTTGTGTGCGTGGCAGCACGCTGGGCGCGTGAGTACATGTATCCCGAATAGCACGTTGAATCTTGGCAAATCGTAGCTGTGGCCCGCTTACCAGCATTCACTGCTATGCTTTCGGGGGTCGACCGAATATAATGGAAACCACAATCCGAGACGTGTGCTGTACTCGCAGCTGATAGTCTCATCCCAGCGTTATGATATGCACACAGTCGCAATCTTCGCGCGCTCGTAAGTATTTCTTTTTCCTGGGTGGCCGTATTCTAGCCATCACGCTACGGCAGGCCAGCCGTACTTACCTATGCTCCGTCAGGGGGTAATTTGAAATAATTATATCGGGTGATAAGCGATAAACAGAGCCGGTCGATGTTGCCCCGACAAAAGCATCGCGTATGAATGGCTACACCAGCCGCATACGAATAAAAGTATCTTGCGTTTTTCTCCTCATCTTTGCAAATCGCAGCTTCTGTCGAGCCGACAGAAGCCAGCATTCAGTAGGACGCCGTCCAAGTCTCCACCAAAGCGAACGGGAATCAGAAAAATCAGAAACAGACATCTGTGTTGCACTGACAACTGATAATCCTCTACCAGCACTACCATATGCAAACAGCTGCGCTCTTTGCGAGCGATCACAAGTATTTTTTCCCAGTGTAGCATTCTGTCCACCACGGTGCTGGAAGGCCGACCGCAGGTGGCGTCGCTCCATCAGGAGGTAATCTGAACAAACAAGTTCATGTCGGCCGATGAGCAATTTGCATTGCTGGTCGATACTGTTCCCACAATAGAATAGGGTGTGCATGGTCGCACCGGCCGTGCATGATTAAAATTGTTTTAAATCGAACGCGGTAAATGTGCAAACCGCCGCTGCCGCCGGTCCACCACCATTGAATGAGACTCTGTCGTGTCAAATGATCATTCGCAAGCTGCTCTCTTCGCCCGCGGTTACCAATATTTTCTCGGGCCGCCGTATTACGTACATGAGTCCGCGGGCAAGCCGGGCGCGGTAAGCAATACGCCGTCAAGGAGTGCTTTGAATAGAAAGGTCACGTCAGCCGACGAGCGATTCACGTAACCTGCCGATGCTGCGCCCACGGCATCGTGTGCACATGTTTCTGCCCTCCTTACACGAACAAATGTACTGTAAATTGGACACCGTACATTTGCAAATCGACGCTGATCATTGGGTGATACGCCGTCGCCGGTCGACCAAATGAAATTAAGCCCGAATACAAGTGTGTTGTACTGGTAGTTAATAGCCGTATACCAGCGCAATCGAATTTAAACAGTCGCACTCTTCGCGAAATAACATAAGTGTTATTCCCAGGCCGCGCGTATCCTATCCATCATCGTATATGTGCAGGCCAGCCGAAATTAGACATTCGCTGTCAAAGGAAAAGAAAAGCACAGCAACACAGGCTAGGCAGCCGACTAGCAACGTACATTGCCGGCCGATAGTGCTTTTACAATGGCATCCAGGTTTCCCATTCCGCTCACGATTCAAGTATGTTCAATTGGACATAGTACCTTAAGAAATCGCGGCTGTGGCGGCCAAACCAGCATTAAAGGGATGGCTCCACTTTTGTATGGGGTTCTGAACTGTATTCGCCATTTTGAACATCATTCGGTGCAGTTTATAGCCCTGCCCTTCTTAAGACCTCATCCCCACTATTTTCTGAGCTACGCGTCCGCGAAGACGTATAGGCTATTTCGGGGACGATATTTCATGATCGCCCAGGCATCCATGTCGCCATACCAACATAATTCAAATCCTTCAATTCCATTAGCCCTGCGGCTATTTAGGCTGAGACAAATATGATTGCCGAGACGTCCACATCCAGCGTTCGTGAGCACAATTTCCAGATGTAACGATCGTCAGTTGGCTCTCAATCAATATTGTTCAAGGTACGATGACGTAATGAAAAATCACGTAGTGAGAAGCATATCTACTACAGAGCAAAATTGTGTTGTCTTGAGCAGTCTTTTCCACTTAAAAGCATACCAATAGTAACAAATGAGCTAATTGCATCATATCTGGTGCTTGCTTCAATATCTTCAAATGTGGACATTCCCTTAAAGTTAAATACTGTCGGGGGAACGACCGTATACAAACAGATTCCCTTATCGGAGGCGTGTGTTTTACTGGCACTTGAAAGCCGTAAGCCAGTGCTATGAAATGCACACAGTCGCACTATTTTCGCAACATTCTAAACATTTTTCTCGGTCAGCTAAATTTTGACCATCACGCCACGGGCATGTCAGCCAAAGCAGTGATTTTAAAAAAAATGATCATTTTGGCTAATGAGCTACTTACATTGCCAGTCGAAACTGCTCCCACAGTGGTATCATGCCAGCATGGTTGCATCATGCGTGCGTTAGTAAACGTACTTCAGATTGGACGCCGTAGCTTTAAAATCATACCCCTGCTGGCTCGCTAGCATTGAGCAATACGCTGATCAGAGTCTGACGAGTGTGTTTTACTGGTGGCTGATAACCCTGTACCAGCGCTTTTAAATGCGCGCAATCGCACCCTCTGGGATCCGTTGTAAAAATTTTCGGGCTACCTCATTCTAGCTATCACGCTGCTGTCATTCGAAGTTATTGAGCTATTAGCCTCAAGGGGTGATGTGAACAAAAAGGGTCACATCAGCTAATGCATAATTTTCATTGCCAGCCGATAGTGCTTCTACAATGGCATCGTGTGCCGACAGTTGGACCCCCCCCCCCCCGCACGAGCCAAAACGTTTAAAATTGGACAAGGTATCTTTGAAATTGACCACTGTAGTCGTCTTGCTATCACTGAGTGATAAGTTATCGTGGGTCGACCGGATACAAGAGCTTCTTTTATCAGAGATGCATGTTGTGCTGGGAGATGGTATCCATGTACCAGTGCTATCAACGTTCGGTAATTAAAGTTTTTCTGTGTCACTATTCTGGCCATCGCGCCAAGGGCAGGCATGCCACAGTTTGCTATGAACCGTCAAAAGAAACAAGAACGGTTATGTTGGCCTATGGGTGATTTTAATTGGCAGTCGAAAGTGCTTGCAGAATAGTGTGGGCGTGGTTTTGCCCTCCACGATCGAGTGAGAGCATCCTAAATTGGACGCGGTATTTTTGCAAATCGCTGTTGCGGTCGCCTTGTCAGCGTTGAGTGATGCGCTGCCGGGTGATCAACAGAACAAAATCAAATCCAGAATCCAACGAGTGTGCTGCGCTGGCAGCTGATAACCCCGTACCAGGGATATCGAATGCGCAGTCACATCATTCGCGCGCTATAAAATTATTTTTCCCGGGCCGCCACATTCAAGCCATCACACTCCGAGCTCGCCGTCAAGTGGGAGATGAGATAAAAAAGGGTCAAATCGGACAATGAGCAAGTTACCTTCCCGGCCGATAGCGCTCTCGCAGAGACATTGTTTGCGCACGGCTGTGCCATCCGCGCAAGAGTAATCACGATTTGTTTTAGTCGAACGTGGTAACTTTGAAAATCTCCGCTGCGGGCGTCCTGCCATGTTCTAGTGGCATGCTATTGGGAGTCGACCAAATAAAGTGGATTCCCCAATCAGAGAGGTGTGCTGTGGTATCAAACGATAGCCCGTCACCAGTGTTATAGATTGCACACAGTCGTACAAGTCGCACGGCATCATAAACATTTTTCCGGGCTGCCTTATTATCGCCATGACGTGACGGCTAGGCTAGCCAAAGCTAGCTATGCGCTTTTAAGGGGTGATTTTAACAAGAATGGTGATGTCGTCTGATGAGTGAGTTATTATGCCGACCGATTTTATTCCCAAAACGACGTCGCGTGTGCATGGTCAGACCCTCCGCAGCGCGGCAAATGCATTCTAAATTGAACACCGTACCTTTGTATGCCGCTGCTGCGGCCAGCTCGCTATCGTTCAGTTATGCGCCGTCGCGGAGTCAACTGAATAAAATGAAGACCGAAATTCGACGAGTGTGTTGTGCTGACATCTGATAGCCTCATATCAGGGCAAGGGATCAAGTTACTCATCAGTAGAGTAGATCATTGGGGATCACGTAGAAAGTCATCTCTGCCAGGGATATTAAATGCACACACTTGCACTCTTCGCACGCGAAGTGTATTTACCCAGTCGCCGTATTCTGGACATCACACTACTCTAAGGCTGGGCGCAGTTGCCAATAAGCCTTCAGGGAGTGATTTGAACAAACAGGTCGAGTCGGCCGGCAGTGGTTTTTACTGCTGGCCGGCAGTGGTCCCACAATGACATCATGTGCACAAAATTGCACCCACTTTGCAAGAATAAGTGTTTCAAATTATAAATGCTATTATAAGACGTCGCCGCCGTATATGGCCCATGATGATCGTGCGGTATTCTTGCGGAGTTTGGACCGAATAGGTAAATTTCCCAATCGGAAACGTGTGTTGTACGAAAATATAAAACCTTTATATCAATGCTATCCAATGTTCTTTTCGCCGTATTCTGGCCAACACGCTACGGGCTGGGTAGCTCCAGTTAGCTTAACGCTGTCGGGGGTGATTGTTAACAAAAATGGTCACGTCGGCCGATGAGCGATCTATATTACCGGCCCATACTACTTATACTAAGTACTCCCTAAGTGCATACTACATACTAAGTACTCCCCCTAAGGACCCCCCTCAAAGACGCAGCCGGCGTCGGTGTACACGTGGTGGCATCCTCCGGACATTAGCAAACTTATTTAAATTTGGACCCTGTGTGTGCATAATGTCGTTGCAGCCGGTCCGCCATGTTAGCCCACCTCGGTTGGCGCTTCCTCCCATCCCGATTGCACCACTGCGCCTGAGCGCTAAATGACCAGTGCTGTCGATAGCGTTCCATTACAGAGGCGTAACGATCTGTATGGTGTTCCTGGAAAAAGCACGTGAAAAAGAAAATGTTTCATACACGGTGACTACGCCACGCTGTAGAACCAATAAAAACAGTAAGAGCGGGACTGAAGCTTGCGCTGTTTGCTGCTCAGCAATGACGTCATCACCAGCTGTATTGAATATGCACGAGGCAGTCTTTTATCGCCCTGGCACGAGGCACACGAGTAGCTGCGCGCTGCGTCGTATGTACGCGTAGTTTTCACAGCGGAGGAGCTGGGGGAAGGGGCGCCCGCGAAACGCAAATAGGTGGAAGGCTGAGTGGACGGTTTGTTATATGTATAGGTGAAAAAATAGGTAATCACCACCCCTTGTTGGATAAGTCACGTTTAGACCACCAAAGCGTGCGGCTGTTACATGGAGCAGTTGTGAGAGGAATGCTCATTGTGTAACGTTTCTTGATATCCATCATAGCATGTTGAGTTTTATATCAAAATATGTCATATACCCCGATTTCATACTAAATAGAGGGATACGCCTTTGATGCTATGAAAAGATGGTACCAAACAGTGGCAAACTTCTCTAAATAAGCATGAGTAGAAGCTACAGGATTATCAGGCTGCCTGCAAATCCATGGCACTCATGCCAATGAATGTTTGAGAGAGACAGGGTCCTGTCCAGAATGAGATAGCTGGATGTTCCATTCAGGGAAGCATTTTTTGTTACCTCAAAAGATAGGTAAAGTGTCAGATTAAATGGTCATTTGCCATGATCTTATCAGTTTTGTATATCATAAAGCACCTTGTGATGCCATCAATAGTCCAATCCAATAAGTCCTGTTTCAAAATGGTGATAGTTGCCCCAAATAAGAACTTGTTTACCACTTCTACCCAAACAAGGTCTTAGCAAAATCTGCCATGGTTTGGTGACAGAATTGTTGGCCATGTAGGCACACAAATTTTGGGGGTGTAGGTGTACTTTCCTACCTAACGTTAGAAAAAATCATTGCACACCATTCGTCGTGTTTAAGGCGGCACAAATCGTAAACAATCTCAAAACAGGTAGAATCATGCTCCTACCTTCGAATTTCAATAACTTCGATGGCGGGCTTCCGAGCGCTGCGCGCACCGCACTGCCTGGACTCCCCAGCGCCGTTTATGCGTTGCCGTTGCGTAAATACAATATTTCTGCTTACCAAGACCTGTACAAAATGTACGGGACCAAGGTAAACCATTCGTCGTGTTTAAGGCGGAACATATCGTAAATAATTTCAAAACAGATAGAATCATGCTCCTACGCTCGAATTTTAATAAATACGATAGCGAGTTCCCGAGCGCCGCATGCATGCACCGCACCGCCTCGACTCCCAAGCGCCGTTTCTGCGTTGTTGCGAGAGCACAATATTTCTGCTTATCAAGAACCATAAAACATGTACGGGACCAAGGTAACAATAATAAAGCAACCAAAATCGTTTCTTATCGAGTTTAGGTACATTTATGAAACACACAGGCCAGAATAGTCCAGAACATATCCTAAACTAGCCTAACCTAACCTAACCTAACCTAACCTAACCTAACCTAACCTAACCTAACCTAACCTAGCCTAACCTAGCCTAACCTAAACTAACCTAACATAACCTAACCTAACCTAGCCTAACCTAACCTGACCTAACCTCACCTACCCTAACTGAGAATAGACCAGAGCCTAAGCTAAGCTAAGCTAAGCCAGCCTGACCTGACCTAACCTAACCTAACCTAACCTAACCTAACCTAACCTAACCTGAGAAAACACCAGAACCTAAGCTTAGCTAAGCTAACCTACCCTAGCCTAGCCTAACCTAACCTAACCTAACCTAACCTAACCTAATTAACCTAACCTAACCTAACCTAACCTAACCTCCCCACCCTATATCCCCTTCAACCCAGCATCCCATAACTAAGCTAAGCTAAGCTAGCCTGACCTGACCTGACCTGACCTGACCTGATCTGACCTAACCTAACCTAACCTAACCTAACCTGAGCTTAGATATAAGCTCATAGACCTTATGAGCTTATATATAAGTTAATAGACCAGAACCTAAGCTTAGCTAAGCTAACCTACCCTAACCTAGCTAACCTCTTCTAACCTAACCTAACCTAACCTAACCTAACCTAACCTAACCTCCCCACCCTATGTCCCCTTCAACCCAGCATCCCATTGGCGTCCATGTTCCATGCCATATATAGGTGCCATATAGTGAGCTTTTATTTAGCTGTCATGTTCTCATTTTGCTTTACATTCCCCACCCAATCCCCCTGCAACCCATGGTCCCGTTGGCGTCGAGGATCAAATTTCATGGATTCTTGTTACCTTGGCCCGGTACATTTTTATGGTTCTTGATGCTGCTTGATGCACAGTAATGTTGTGACCCGCGCAGTAATGGCGCCGGTGTCGCGGGTGCTGTGTGTGTGCGGCGCTCGGGAGTTCGCCATCGTAATTATAAAAAATTGAAGGTAAGATTATGAATCTACCTGTTTTGTGATCATTTACGATATGTCCTGCCTTGAACACGACGAATGGTTTACTTTGGTCCCGTACATTTTGTAGAGTTCTTGGTAAGCAGAAATATTGTATTTACGCAACGGCAACGCAGAAACGGCGCTAGGGAGTCCAGGCGGTGCGGTGCGCGCGGCGCTCGGGGGCCCGCCATCGAAGTTATTGAAATTCGAAGGTAGGAGCATGATTCTACCTGTTTTGAGATTATTTATGATATGTCCTGCCTTAAACACGACGAATGGTGTACAATGATTTTTTCTAACGTTAGGTAGGAAAGTACACCCTGACCATTTTGGATGTTAGTTTGTTTTGGTGTAGGTGGTTTTAGGTAATAATTTAAGTCAGAAAACAGTGATAAATTTATTCTCAGCTTGTTCTGCAACCAGCTTTGGTGCTATGAGAGATATGAGATGCTAGGTAAGATGAGAGAATATTTTAGACTGGTGTTCACAGTGCACCATGTAGTATAAGGTAAGATAATTGAGGAAGTAATGCTACAGTGCATTTAATCATTTGGCTTCAAGATAAGACTCTGGCTTTTGTGAAGAACCAAGGAGCAATGCAAATGCTATATCCAATGTTAAACCATTTTCCAGGACATTTTGTTCTTTGCAGGAGTCAAAATATAGTTAGGGTTTTGCCAGCCATAATCATTACTTATTTTAGATATATTAGACAATGTTGTGATTTTGTCTGTAACTATTTGACTTATGTAGGCTTACTTAATATTTATGCTGCATATTTCATGTGTGATACCTTTTGCAAAGTGCAAATCAAGGTGTCACACAATTAAGAAAGCACAACAGAACACAGCAAGAAGAGCATCAGGGGGATACCACAGCTACTGGATGTAGAAGGTTGTCAGAAATTTGACTTATAGTCACTTTCCAATGATGCACTTGATCTTGAGCCTGCATGAAGGTTTTGGGGATAACAACATTTCTGAGCCTGAACCATGGCACCTCAATAATTTGAGTGACATGGGTCAACTTTCTGGAAAATCACAGTGTTCCCCATGTACAGGGAACACATGTGTAAAGGAATACTTATTTGAGGGCAAACTCTATCCTGAAGCTCAGATACATGTCAGAAACTATGAAAAAGTTGTTCAACATGCTTTTCAACCGTGGTCCAAAGCATCCACCCATGACAGGTGATGACATTGCTATTGTTGCTGTTGGTGGTCACTGGGAATGGTCATACCTGCCTAGTACATTAAAGCCTGTGCATCTGTGCAATTTACATTACTTTGCCTGTTCCTGTCATCTTTCGGCCACAATGTTACATTACAAGTTCACACAGTATTTGCAGGGGATGACAATGTGTCTGCACAGCACAAGATCACAATTTATTCACATGTGATCCCAACATATCTGCGAGCGGCCAGTCTCTTGAGGCGACTTTGGAGTACATCTGTTGCTAACCCAGGCATTGGCAGAGTCATCCTTGTCATGTGAACACTGCCAGGCACAGATTGGTGGCAAGAGTGAGACCTGGCTGCCTGCCCGACTGCTGTTGGGCAGGGACGGCCGGCGTGCCGAGAACTGGCCTCCACCGCACAAGTGTGCACTGCTGGTGTTGGACTGATTGTTGTAAACATGTACTGTCTTGCTTGTCAGTTAACATGGTTTAAACCTGCAGCCATATTGGCTGCGGAACATACACCTGCAAGGCCAAACATCTACTGTCTTGCTTTTCAGTAAACATGGCGTAAACCTGCAGCCATATTGGCTGCAGAACATACGCCTGCAAGGCCTCCGTTCCGGCGGGAGTCAGCAAAATGTGGCGACTGTCGAATCTGCTGAACCTTATACGAGGTGGGTGGTCTTGGGTGATTACACTCACAGCAACTCGTGGTCGTCCTCGCGTTTCATTTGCGTGGTCGGATTGGCTTGGGGCTAGCAAATGGCGAGTTGCCTGCATTCATTCACTCGCGTGGTATGACCCACAGGTGGCGTGCGGAGCGGCGCATGGCGGGTGCGCGAGCTGCCCAGTCAGCTGCTGTCGGACGAGCGAGAGCATGAGCGGCAGCAGCCGAGCGGGGCGCGGGCCGCGGCGCCGCCCGACCGCCTGCATCACATCGAGCTGTTCATCCGGCCGGTCCACACGGCGACCAAGGTGTGGAGTATCTCCTCACCACCCCTATCGCCCGCGACGCCGGCTCTGGCACGGGCTGTCGCAGCTGGCCGCCTGACAGCGGTATGAGACTAGTTGCGTGGTGACAAGCATGGTCTGGCGTTCGTTGTGCCGGCAGGTCCATCGCAGCATAATTGCCAACCCCCCCCCCCCCCCTCTGTACTGCACGCTTGCGCGTACATTGCGATCACCTGATGGACAGCAATCGTGGTGTTACCCACCAAGCGCCAGCTGTCCTTTGTTGACCAGCCATGGCAGCGTCTTTGGCCATGGTCTGTCAGCCCTCAGCTGCCGCGTCATGTGATACAATTGGATGTCACCTCTCATCGAGCGTTGTGCTGGTCAGGCGTCGCCGCTGGTGGCTCGCGACAGACCGGCTGCGGCGTGCCGCCTGCCGTCGGCTACAGCGCTCTGGTACCTGGACGTGGCCGGCTGTCCGGCTCCCACCGCGGTCGACGACTCCGCCGCTGCCGCTGACGGCTCCACTGCCGCTGCTGACGGCTCCGCCGCCGCTGCTGGCGGCTCCGCCGCCCCCGCGGGCTGCTGCTCTGCCGAGCCGGAGCCCGCCGACCCGCTGACGTCACTACGAGCCGAGTTCGCCGCCGACCACGACCGTCTGATGGCGAACCTGCAGAACGCGGCCGGCGCCGGTGTCGCCGCCTCCCGGCCGAAGCAGGCACTGGAGTGTTTCCGGCGGGCCGCGGCGCTGGGGTCGCCGTCGGCCTGGTTCAACACGGGTGTCTGCTTCCAGCAGGGGCTCGGCACGCGCGTGGATGTGGAGAAGGTGAGGCAGAGGGCAGAGCGGAGCGTGGAGGGCGTAACCAACCAACGGCCTGAGAGTTGCATTATCAACGCCGGTCGGGACGAGTGTTGGGTGGACAGGTGCCTGGACTATTGGGTGCCTTGGAGAGCGTGGCGGTTGGTGAACGTTGAGTACCGAGCGGGATCGACCGGTACCTAGACTGAGGACCAAAACGCCTCATGGGAATGTGCTGCTGGCATGCTAGTACATCATGATAATGGAACATGGACAGTAAGCACTGATGTAGGGATGATGCTGTGCTTTTCATTTAGCACCACATTACTGGACAAGTTGCTGTCTGCCTTCCACATCAGCGGTGTCCGTATCACCGCAGTGTATTTCTGGGAGCACACACACGCTGCAGAAGTGTGTCTGATTGTGCCACGCCCGTATGGGGTCGTTTTTTTCGTCTTGAATTAATAATGATGACGGGACACCAGTGCAGACATCAAAGCTAGGCCTGCAACTGGAGACCGCTGCATCACTTCGGTGTCCCGGTCATCCCATTTTTCCCAGAGGGCCGCTGTGTCAGGCGGGTTATCGGGCTGACGTGTGACGGGCGTCGCTCCCTCCCTCTCTCGCCGGCGTGCGTGGTGCTGGCTGGTTGTAGGAATCCATTGTGTAGCCCATCCGGCGCACGCCTCTGTGACCACGCGTCTGGGACGCCCACGTTGCGCTCGTCCGACCTTCCCTCCTCTGTCTGCAGGCCGCCGTCTGTTACGAGGAGGCGGTCCGGCTGGGCCACGCCGCCGCCGCCTACAACCTGGCGCTGCTGCTGGCCGGCGGCACCGTCCTGTCCACGTGCGACGTGACGGACCTGCTGCGGCGCGCGGCGGACGGCGGCTGCGCTGAGGCCGCCGCCTTCCTGCACACCTGGTGCCGGTGGTGCGACGACCTGGAGGACGGCGAGGCAGAGGGTGATGCAGACTGACCGGCCGCCCGCCGCCGGCCGACACGTCCTGCCGCGCCGCTCGGCACCGACACGGAGCCGGTCACGGCGGGTGGGTGGCGGAGGCGACAGTGCGGGTTCACGGTTGGCCGGTGGGAGGGGTGACAGTGTGGGGTCACGATGGGGTGGTGAGAGGGTCACAGCGCGAGGTCACGGCGGGCCGGTGGGAGGGGTGACAGTGCGGGGTCACGATGGGCTGGTGAGAGGGTCACATTGCGAGGTCATGGTGGGCTGGTGTGTGGTTCACAGTGCGGGGTCACGATGGGGTGGTGGGATGGGTCACAGTGCGGGGTCACGATGGGCTGGTGGGATGGTCACAGTGCGGGGTGACAGTGGGCTGGTGGGAGGATCACAGTGCGAGGTCACGGCGGCTGGGTGGGAGGGGTCATGTTCGGGTTCACGGTGGGCTGGTGGGATGGGCCGCAGTGCGGGTTCACGATGGGCTGGTGGGATGGGCCACAGTGCGGGTTCACGGTGGGCTTGTGGGAGGGTCACAGTGCGGGGTTACGGTGGACTGATGGGGGGATCACAGTGCGAGGTCACGGCGGCTGGGTGGGAGGGGCCATGTTCGGGTTCACGGTGAGCTGGTGAGAGGGTCACAGTGCGGGGTTACGATGAGATGATGAGAGGGTCACAGTGCGGGGTCACGATGGGCTGGTGGGAGGGTCAGCGCGGGGTCACAGTGGGCTGGTGGGTCGGTCACAGTGGGGGCTCACAGTGGAAGGGCGCCAGCACGCGCGGCGTCGGTTCTAGTAGTGGCCGCTTCGCATAAGACGTGGTAATTCCCATCACACCAGCGATCTTGAGCCGCCTTGAGAGGCACCCGCAGGACCCAGGCTCCTTTGTCGTCCCCGGCTTCGCAGTGGTGTCGGAACATGGGTGTTCTGACGGGTGCTCTTAAAAAAGCTAACTTTCTTCGGATCTTGGCTCACATTTTGCGCATAACAGTGCTCGCCAGTACATTTGTGATGCAGTATGCCATCATTTACATGCGTGGCGCCCCAACCATATGTCGGTAGAGTATTTTAAGTGCGAGATGGCACATTTCTGTGCATCGAATGTTTTCTGTCAAAGTTCTGAAGACTCATGAAAGTACGTGAGGGTAGGGATAGGGCGCTGAGACGTCGTCCAGATTTTTTGTCTGCGGAGCCGGCCATCGCTTCGAAAAGGGCCACGTGCCATATTTAAGACGTGTTGTCCCGTTTGCACCAAAAATTCCTTACGGCGTGATTCGTGAAAGCCGTTTAGCTCCACACCGCGCGAGATTAAGAGGCTCCGCGCGCGGGGTGCTCCACATTCCAGCCAGCATCCGCACCGCTATGAAGGTGCCCGCTGTGGGCGACACTGCCTGTGACACGACCCGTTTGCGCCGGCAGATGGCGGCGCGGTGCCGTCGCCGCCCGGCCGGTCCGTATCGCTGCCGACTCTGGCGGACGGCTGGCCCGGCTGCGGCTCCGGGGCCGGCCGGCCGCCGACGCCGGGCCGCCTGCCCTGGCCGTGACCGGCCTGGCACCGCCGTGGCGGATGGGCCGGCTGATGCTCCGGGACCCGACCGCCGGCGCTGAGCCGCCTGCCCTGGCCGTGGCCGGCCTGGCGCCGCCGTGGCGGATGGGCCGGCTGCTGGCTGTGCGTCTGTGGTGAGCAGAATGCCGGCTGCGTGTCTGTGACCGTCTGAGTTCCTGCGGACTGCGCGACCGGGACTTCTCAACTGCCGTAGGGATGTGCGCCCTGGAATGATGAGCCCCGTCTTTGTCTGGGATGGCTCGTCTGCCGCTGCCTCTGCGTCCTGAGTGACTGGACTTCTAGTGATGCTCGTGCGATGGTATGACGGCTGTGCTGCTGTGCGTATCAGCGTGGGGCTTCTCACCGTGTGCTGCTGTGCGTGCCAGCAGGGTGTGGTGGCTACTGTTTCTGCATGTTCGTGATGACGTGGCGGCTGGGGGCCTGGGCTGTGGGCCCGGGCCTGGGCGGGGCTGGGCCGCTCCGGCGCTGACATCCGGTCCCAGACAGCGGTGTTCCAGCCGCCTGAAGTCAGCGGCCGGCCCCGGCCTCAAACGCGGGCGCCGCCCTGCGGATCGGAAGGATCGGGGACGTGGCACCTGACAGGACGGTGTTAGTTCCGATGAAGTGATTTTGCCAGCTGTGACGATAGGGGGCTACAATCTTACCACTGTGATCACTTTCCAACGTTTTATTCTTTTTTCAACTGTTAGCGCTAAGTGTGTACCTGTGTTTGTTCCACGTAACGAAACGTGTGGCCAGCAACTTTGCCACGTCTCACCCGGTGGGTAGAGATTACAATCCTTGTTTGATTTGCCATGGTTGGACCCTTCAGAAGAGTTGGCCCTGCCTGCGATTCATAGATTATCCCCTTGGCCGTAGCATTACAAATATGCGCCATTTTGAAACGACCTGCGATGTGCTGCAATGCAATGTGTCCCAGTCAAAAGCGCTGGTTGTCTCGCACTGCAATCGTAGCGGCATGTCACCGCGGAGATATGGCGTGGTTGACGACGTTATCTGCCCAAGCTGTGGCAACTGTAACGTCTTAGGATTACGACGGCGCAGTCGGGCGTTACACGCATAGTTGGTAGGTGTCAGGCGTGGTGTTCGTTTGTGGCGACTAATGTCCACATCCAGTGACGTTTGCTGGTTTGTCCTGGTTCTTGGCGAAGCAGGCTCTTTTGTTAACGATTGCACGGAGTCTGATTGGCATGAGGCCTACTGGCGACTTCGGTGGGCGTAAGACGCCACCGTACAATGGTACAATTTTAAGCCAGAATTGTCCGCTTTTGGGCGATGGCCCTTGGTATACTGTGCTGTACCGAAACGACGTGCAATGTACCAGGATAAGTCAGAAATACAAGCGAACATTGTGTGCCCATCTCTCATTTTCAGGCGGTGATCTCTTCGAGTGTCCTGCTGTTATTTCAGCCTTGCATTAGTTGGAGTTTGTGACACCATAATTTTGGCGTGCTAGATACCCCTATTTGAACAACCTCGGGGGTGCGCGATGCTTTTGAGTCCGCGCTCCGTGTCTCGTTACCCGCCGGGCCCGCTGAGTGTCACTGCGCGGGGGCGTCGACAGCTGGCCTGCAGCGTGACCTTCTTTTGACCTCTGCTTCTTCTGCTCCGTAGACAAGGCACTCAACCGGTACGGCTGACTTTCGAGGCCGGCGGAGGGGTGGGGGACACTCGCAGCCGTCGAGTGGGGACAAAGATCGTCAACACCCGGCGGCAGTTGAGCCAGCGCGTGGCACGCAAGACGAGGCGGTCCGGCGGCGCCGGCCAATCGCCCCGGAACACCCCCTTGTGGTGCCGCGCCGAACAGCGCCGGCCAGTCCAGCTGGCAATGGCGGCGCACCGTGCGAGAGCAGCTGCGCAACGGCTGTTGCCGTGCGGTGATTGCCCGTCACCGGCGTCGCTGGGAGGGAGGGGGAGGGGGGGGGGACGGTGGCCGGCTTGCCGCCGAGCGAGGCGACGGGATGCCAGACGATGTGTGCGACAGTCGGCCATCAAACGGTAACGCAGGCGTCAGCGGCACGGCAATCATGGCGCCTTGGTGGTGCGGCCCGGATGGCCGGGTGCACGGGACGCTCCGCGACTGTGCGCTCCGGACAGGCGTCACACCGGAGCGACGATGGGTGGGTGGGTGCGTCGGCACGTGCGCGCGACTAGCCAGCCAGCCGTTTGACCGGCGCTGCCCATTTGGGCAATGCTGGCCAATGTCATTGAACGCACGGGAAGAAACGGTCACGTGGCCAATGCCAGCCGATCCGTTTCCGGACGCCGATCAAGAGCGTCTAAGGTGCGCTGGCACCCGGCAGGGTTGCTCTCTCCGTACAGAGACCAAGAAGCCACTTTTTTGGCTCAAAAAGTCGCATACACTCGCATGAAATTCTACACTTGGATTCCCAGTGATTCGTGCGCGGCTTAGTTAAATGCTCTGCCATACGTAATTGCCATATGTAACTGCCTTCATTGGCAATCCACTATCAGGTGAGTGACTTGCCAATGGGAAACTTGGTTCTGGGGCCTTTTCACCGTGGATACCGGGGGGGGGGGGGGGGGGCGACCGGGTACCCTCAGGTCATGGCTTGGCTTGCGTTCTTGCTGTGCTTGCGCGCGCCGACCGTCGTCGTTTCCCGTCCATTCTGGCCGGATGGGCATGGACGTGACCCGGCGCCACCGCCGCCGGTCACCATGACACGTGTGTGAGGTGTGCAGATGCTGATGCTTCGCTCAGGCCGGGTAGCATGTCCTGCTTCATCCCCCCCCCCCCCCCCGTCGCACTCCTGCGTCGGAACCGGTTATCCCGGTTGTCAGGAGACGGCGGAAAGTAAACTGGCCAGATCTCAGTGGGATCGAAGGACGACAGCCTCTGAGTTGGCTGGATTCTTGGCTGGCGGGTCGTGGTGTCAGTGCAATAAAGAACTTCTGAGCACTCCACGGACGTGTCCTTAAATGGAGTGTTCTACATTTAAAGATATTGAAGCAAGCATGAGGTGAACAGAAATAAGATAAGATGAAATCGGCTTACTTATAACTATTGGTGTGCTTTGAAATGGAAAGGGCTGGACTAGGCAACACATGTCCTCTGTTTAGTAAACATGATCTGCAAGACGTCAATAATTACGTCATCGCACGTTGCACAACATTCGCTGAGAGTCAACTGACGGCTGTTATTTTTGGAAATCGTACGCACAAACATCAGATATGAACGACCCGACAATTATATTTTTCTTGATGCTGGTTGGCGCATGGCTAATGAAAAAGCAGGATTTAAATGGCATTATTATGGCGTCATGGATGCCTAAGTGACCTTGAAATAGTCTCCGGAAATGCTCTGCACATTCCGCGGGCGTGTAGTTCAAAAACGAGAATGACGCAAGCCTTAAGAAGGGTGAAACAGAGTGGCTGTTTCAGTTCAATATCCCATACAAATGCGAGTTTTCCCACTGGAGGCGGATCCCGTGCCGGTCGAAGCAGCAGTTGCATTCGCAGCCAATAGCTGATGGTACGCCACTCGTCCGCTCCAGTCGAATAGCTCCAAGAGTTTCAGACTGACGACATGCAATCATGACGCGACGACCATAGACAACGCGACAGCCATGCATTCCTTGCTAGCACTACGCGTCAACTACATTTTAACGGCTTTGCCAGGTCGGGTCCGCGGTCAGATGTGAGCGTGGGGATTCACCTGAACACCATGCCCCTGTGACCATGCCCAAACCATGACCAAAACCGACAACCGGATGGCACAACAATGCCACGTCATAACCACACTGCAGAGGGGACGACAGTGATGCGTACTCCCAACGTGGCTGCGAGGATGGACGTGCGGACTCCGTTGCCGTGTACCGGAAGGCGAGGCGGTCCAGGTCGACGCCGCCCCGAGCGCGATAGGTCGCTGGAGGTCGTCAATCTGCATCACGAAAGCTGAAGCACCCCAGTCGTCACGGCATGGATATCTCTGCGACACCTGGGCGCCCCTAACAGGCATGGCCTTGAATGCTGGTGGACACCGAGTGATGTTCATGGCTTACATACCTGATAACAATCGCCTTGGCACACAGCCACCTTTCGCCAGACCAACGGTTCCAGAGCAGCTGAGATTGGAACGGAGCGTCGTACCTCAATCCCCGGCCTGACCGCACACCGAATTATATTTTTAATGAGGTGCAGGTGATGTGGGACGGCCCCAGTCCAGACGGATAAGCACCGCGTTGGGAAAGGTTGGCCTTTAACAAGGAGCTTTAGGACGTACTGTGCCAGGTGATGGCGGATCCTGCGGAGGGATCATAGGATTACACTGCACCGCCGGGTCACCATGGATGTGGGAGATTCATATGTGATCTGATGGTCGAGGGGAGTAGCTCTTTACTTTTTACGATTTGTTACGAAGGGTGGCTAACTCTTGTCTTGTTATGGTTAATTGTTAAGCTATTGGCCAGGAGCCAATTTTTGAAATTAAGCAAAGACTTCTGAAGTCGCACCTGACGATGAGAGAAGTTGATGACAATAGGTGGGAAATGGTCGAGGAGCTCGGTGCCGCCAGGACAAAAGGCAGCCAGTGGTGAGGAAGGAGAGCATGTCGATGAAGATGAACGAGAAGATTGGTCCGACGATGGGTCCTTTGGATATTTCAAAGGTCAGGGGAAGAGGAATGGAGACAAGTGGTCGCGTGCAGTCCATCCACATGCAGTCGGGAAGAGAACCCCGCAACCATAATGAGTGTGCTACGTGCCACTCGAGCTTACCCAGCAGGATACCATGGTCGACACCGTCGAACGCTTAATTCAAATCTGGTGTCATTCAAGGAAATGTTCATGTATGAAGACAGTGAAGCCCGCATGAGACATGACGAAATAAGCTCACTCATAACTACTGGTATGCTTTGAAGTGGAAAGGACTATTCTACACAACATAATTTTTCTTCTTAGTACGTATGCTCCACAGTACAACATCAATTGCGTCATGGAACGTCTGTATGACAGCACTTACCTGTAGTTCTTCAATCTCCCGAAAAATGGTAGCACGGGCTGTAAGTGTTGGCCGAGCGACATATCGTTATGTACTCGTGTTTTGGCCCTTTCTCGTGACGTTCTTGCCTATTAATCCGTGATTTTAAGACGCTGTATTATATTCACATGCGCGGTTATAGTGTTTTTCTTAAGTTACGCGATAACAAGTGTTGTTTCCGTAATGACGTGGAAGAATGTGTATCTTCTTGTAGCATGCAGCACAAGACGTAATTCATGTTGGAATCTTGCATAGCTGGCACAACATTAGCTGAGAGGCACTTAACGGTCGTTATATCTGGAAATCGTGCTCACGAACGCCAGATATAAATCACTCGACTATAATGTTCTTGTTGACATTGAACGCCGCAAGGCAGTGAAATAACAAGATTTGAATGACGTCATCATGGTGTCATGTATGTCTGGGTAGCCCTGCAATAGTCTGCGCGTAGAAGTCTGCACATCCTTGCGGGTAACTCGCTCAGAAACTGTGTCTTTAAGACGGGCAGGGCTGTGATCTGCATCGAATGATCTTCAAGGTAGCTACCTCACTTCAAAACGCCATTTAAATGCGGAACATTCCCTTTTAACGACGCAATATGAACATCAGCGATCATTTTGTATCTGGTAGACAGCGTCGAGCAAAGCGTCCTGCGTGGAAACGCACGGCGGTGGGCATAGGCACTGGGGCGGGGAGAGTAGGCCATCATGGATAAAATAGGACTCGGGTTCAGTTGACACTTCTTTTTTTAATTACGGCAAGATGAAAATAGGCCTAACGTTGCTGGCATCTGAAAGAAGCTTTGCAACATCCACGGCTCAAAATCGCCACAACTCCATGGCCGACCTCCCCTGGCCGGTCTCTGCGGCACAGCGCATAGCCAGGGAACGTGACCAGCCTGGACGCAGTGGTGGATCAAAGCCACGTCTCGGGCATCACGCAAAAGTCGTAATGCAACCGGTTTAGATGTTCATGCTGCAGTGGAGCTCTCCTCGACACCAGAGACTGGATGTTGATAAGTCCCAACAGCAGGTTCCGACAACGACCGTCCGGGGCAGCGCGAGCGGCCATAGGCCGGCCATCACCTCTACCGGAGGTTCATTTGCGGCCAGACCGCACATCCGCGTGCTGATCATGCGCTTGGAGCTTACTAGTGCAGCTAGTAAGCGAAATGAGGCTGTAATCTTTTGGGTGCGAATGGGTTTTGTTCAGTTTTGGTAAGGGCGTGACTAGGCTCTCTTCCCAGCTGGCTGGGGAAGAGTTGCTGGTAAAAATATTTTCAACAGCCGATGATGAAAGTTAAAGTGCGTTAAAGGGACGTTGCTAAGGTATTTTTTTATTTTATATTATTAATTAAGCGTAATGAATGTTGTCCAGCCCAACCGACGTGTTCCCGCACTTGCTCAGCACAAGTGCTCTAGACAACAAATGTATGGATGAAGTACGTATTTTTCTCAATGTGTCATTGTTTGATTGTGTCATGAGACGTTTGCGTGATAGCACTCACTTGCCGTACTTCAGTTTTCCGAGACATGGCCGCGGCGATGCTAAATGTCTGCTGAATCAAATATCACTAGATGCTTGTGCTCTGGCTGCTTCTCGTTGTGTTCCTGCATATTTATCTGTGAGTTTAAAGTATTTACCTGTATTCACACACTTGGTTATGGCGTGTTTTGTGTTACTTAATTAAAAGTCTCACTTCCTTAACAACCACCCAGAATGTTAAACATGTTGCATTACGTATCATAAAACATAATTCTTGTTAGAAACATACACAGTTTGCACATTCGTTGAGAGCCAATTGACGACCGCTATATATGGAAATCGTGCTCATGAACGCCAGATATGAACGGATCGACAATATTTTCTTGACCTTGAACGCCGCATGGCCAATGGAATAACACAATTTATTACATCATGGATGCCTGGGGGACCTAGAAATAGTCTCCCCAAAAAATCTGCTCATTTTCACAGGCGTGTAGTTCAGAAGCTGGAGCGTTTTAGGTATGAAGACGGGTGGGGCTGTGAACTGCGCCAAATGACGTTCAAGATGACTATTTTAGTTCAAAACTCAATGCAAATGTGGAGCACCCCTTTAACGTACCAACTGTAATTCGCCTTAGACTTCTAGGACTTTAGCTCCTGGCTTCCTGGTCCGAAGGTGCACTGGAAAGGGGCCCAGTGCTTCGAAAACTCCCGTTTTCCGAGCAGCTGTAGGTCTTATGCTGTGCTGAATGTTCCCGCGGTGGTGGCGCAGCCGGCCGCTGCGGACCCAGTGTTGAACGCTTAACGTCCTGTGGTTCGTGTTGGGCTGCTATTATTCAGATTCATGGCCTTCAGGCTTAAAGCTGTGGTGACGCAGGCCTGTTTTTAGACGCACAATCAGTCCATTATCCCTATGATAGGTAGAGAGCTTTAGGATTTGTCAATTTTGCATTGACATTACGTTCTAGAATGGGTACAATGGGGAGGTGAAACAGCCAGTGAAGCATGTTGAAAACCCAAAGCTCCGAGCCTGTTGAATGATGGGCACCAACCACAGGGGAAAAAGTGTCTTTTTGTCACCGACGAAATTTGGAGGCGTCTAAATTGTCACTTGGAGCCACATCTTTCAGAAACCGTTGCAATATAACTGCACATGCGATAAACCACAAAAACAGAGATAAAGTAAATGCAATGCGGCATAGCCAGCAAGCATTTTCGTTCCGGGAGTTCAGTTGTACTCAAGTCTCATTTGCTGGCCATCAAGCACTGAATGACGGTTGAGATTTAACACGTACCCGGGTGGCCGGCTGGATATCCTTCGCTCGGATGGGGGTTAATTTGACCTCCCTGAGATCTCCAGAACCATGAGAGCCAGAGACACCAAATTAACGGGGTATGTGAACCTGTACGTGAACTCACTTAGGTCAAGGTTTGAGGTTCCTGGCTAACAACCTTTGGTTCAAATAAGGTCAAACAAGGTCAAATTCCAGGTTAGTCTCCAGTGCCTCCAGGACCTTGATAACTGTTTCTAAGCAAAAGGTCACATGCTCACTTAAGGTCAGTGACCTTGTTTGATCTTTTAAAGGCCATAATGGCAGAAATCATACAAGACTGCTCTCAGTTTTGCATTTGAATAAGCGACAAACATTAGGCTAGGCGGTATGTTCCTAAAAACCAGGCGTTGACCTGCGTTATTTTCGGTCAATGACTTACTCTAACCTCTAAGAAGTCCATGGAAGTTGTGGAATGCGGTTCCTGCTATCAATAAATTCGAAATGAGCACCAGAAACTATCCCATACAGCGAACCCTAGAGTAATAAAACAGGCTGGTTTCGACCTTGCTCTGACCTTCATACCTGACCTTAGGTCAATGCAATTTGCTCATTCAATTATTGTGTTGTCTAAGAAAGCGTTTGAGAGATGTATGGCTTCGTCCAACACTCCGTTGTTGCATCAGATTGAACGATTCCATAGAAATTGACTTCGCTGAAACATGGCCTGACGTTGACCTGCCATAGATCAGAGACCTTACAAGGTACATGTTTTTTTACACCAAGTGATCCGTTATTAAATTGCCTACAGGTAAGCAAAATTTGGAAAAAATGAACCCAAAATCGGAAACCATTCCGGAAAAAACCTTTGGGGGTCAATTTGACCCCCTACCCGAGCGCGTGTTAACTAATCAAGTTGCCAGATGAAGGCATACTTCACATAACCAGCTTTGAGGCGTGTAGTTTCCTATTCAGTTCGAGTGGGGGTATGTGCCTTCTAACGAGGTATGTGGTTTTCTCTTTTAGAAGTCGCTTTTAACCATTATTTTCCATTAAACACGATTCTTGGAGCTCAGCTCTCCAAAACGAAGTTTGAGAAACAGCACCCTTTCTCCTAACTGTGAAAGGAAGGTGCGTCAAATCTGGGGATAAAACTACTTTAAGTGCATTTTCGGAGGCACGCTCAGCCAGTTTTGCTTTCCGCAGCCCCTCCCCCCAACTCTTCATTCTTCACCCCTACGTATTTTTCAAAATTGCATCACTGTAGCCCAACATTTACCGAGAGCATGGTTCTACAAGCATCTGACAATGTCGTTCTAGGTTCTGTGACGTCGTCACACAGTTATTTGGAAGCGTTGGCGACCTTCACTATCTTCGCGTAACGGTTAGCGGTGCAGAGTTTGCGGTTCCTAACATGATATCAATTATTTAGACCAAAGCCCATGAGATATTGGTATCAACAGATGCAAATGACATTTCTGAATACCTCTAGCAACTTCATTTGTCTTTATATGTAATTTGATGACAATAAAAAGCGTTTTATCTCACGCCAGCCCACGGATCAGTACGCAAAGTCTGTGGTGCCACAGGCAACGCGAGAGATCTAAACCAGTGATACTCGGCCTCAAAGCCGCTGTTCCTCACAGCAGCAGGAAGCCCTAAATGAATCATTGACACGTGTCGCATCGTTGCCCTCCGTTGGCCCCTGAGGCCACAGCTTTGGTATCCATAAACAATAATCCTGCTACATCGGCAGGACTTTGTAATGATACTGTATTAAAAAACTGTTGATTAGATACGCCCTTCTAACCAGTCAGCTCCTCGCGACATGAGCGCAACCACCAGCAGCCCATGCTTTGCACTACCACCAACGCATCGCCGCGCGGCGGGCACTCGAGCCCATCTACCTGAAATGGCACAACGCTTTAAAACGCTGCTTAGCAAACTGATCACGTTCGTCGCAAGATGCTGTGGCCAGCAACGATTCTTACGATTAGTGATAAGTCTAATTATTTGGGATTTTATGCTGCTTAGTGTACGAAGTGAATCTTGGCCGAAAGATCTGTAAAAAACACTGCTCTGAGGAGCATTGCAAAAACACTGTCATCACTGGTCTGTGACGTCAGCACTGATATAGTATAGTTTGCAGTATGTTTCCATCATCTGCTAAAAACTATCCTGATTTAAGCTACCATGTTTGGCAGGGTCTTATGGCTCAACTTTCCCATACAGCGAAACGTCAGTGTTTCTACATGTTCCCTACACATGCTTATGCTGCAATCGCTAGCGAGTACGACAGACCAAAACTAAGCTTTGAGTTTTGTCTTGCAGGGATGGTCTGTTGCATATGGTCTGGTGGATTGAAATTTGTTTGCATCTTTGCAATTTTGTCATTAACTGGCTTACAAAAGTGACAGTTTTTGTCACCAATCATATCCGATAAATCAAAAATTTTTTCACCCCCGGCCAAACCTGCACCATTCCATGCCACTTGGTCGATAATTTATCTTTTCCAGACGATAATGAGTTTGGTTCGGGTCGAAGGTTACCAAAAATGCGCCAAGCCGGAAAAATCAGTTTGCAGACAACTCTAAACCCTGAGCTTATGAGAACAATCCACCCAAAACCTTAAGCCCTCGATGTGAGATAACCGATATCACGTCCTTTGCAGACCATGGTGATTATAGGTCGGGTCAAAGGCGGCCATCAAAACACCCAAACCCTCCAAAATCGGTTGCAGACAATGCATGCACGGAACTTATGGGACTAATCATCGCAAAACCTTCATCAGTCGATGTATGATGGCCAATAGCCTATCCATTAAAGAGGACAGCAACCTTGGGCTAGGTCAAACGTTACCAAAACTCTCCCAAAACCATCAGAAGTTATCTCTCAGACTACTCCATGCTTCGAGCCTGTGAGACCGATCAACACAAAACCTTTACCAATTAATACATCATGTTCGACAATCCGCTCTTTCCGGAAAATAGTGAACTTTCGATCAAGTCATTGTTCACCAAAAACACTCCGATCCAATGACATTGGCTGCAGCCAATCCCGTGATCATGCTGGAAACTAATTTCTGTTTGTTGCGGGAAATTGTTGTGACCTGTGACACAACCCAAGGTCACCATCCTCTAGAAAGGGTAAATTATAGATCATGGTGCATTGATCCGCAAAGGCTTTGCACCAATTGGTCAAATAGGCTCGGGTCATGAGATTATCTGCAGCCATTTCTGGTAGCTTCGGCCATTTTTTGATGACCTTTGACCTGACTCAAGGTCACCACGCTCTGGATAGGATTGCGGTAAAGGTTTTGTGGTGATCAGTCTTATGGGCTCGGAACGCTGGGTCGTCTGCAAACAGGCCTTTCCGGTATGGGGCGATCTGTGAACTTCGACCTGACCTAAATACACCATCTTGTAAAAAGGATAGGTTACCGACCAATGGGCATCGAATGGGGAAGCCTTGGTGTCAATTGGCTGCATAGGCCCGGAGCTCATGGTTGCCAACAGGTTGTGTCGGTGGTTCAGTCCTTCACGGACATTCACTTTTTTCAGCTAGCCTGTTTCAAGCCTTGCAGGCTTGCCCTGCGACGGAGAAAGCACCGATCCACCACAAGCCGAACGACATATTTTGATGTCTGCCTTGGCTTCAAAGACTCTTCTATTGTTGTATAAATCTGTATTCTATGTTTTAAAGCAGTCTGGAGTTTATCGGAAACGTTCGGTGAACACTCCAGCCCCGACACGTTGTCAGACAGCCACTAACACAAATGCTGAAAGATCTTGTTATGTTCAGGGAAGCACTGGGTACCCGCATAATCTACATCTATCTTCTAATGGTTGTTTATAGTTCTCCGTGATGTGAAAGAAGGCGATTAAAATTGCTTAAGACACGTCATCAAGAGCTACTGATCGTGCTACATTTTGTGATATCTGTCCTGGAGGACCCAGGGTGTACTTGGTCTAAAATCGCGATGGCAGGGGACATTTTATTTCAGCATGCTCCGAGTGGAAACCAAGCAAGGGTCGTTGCACAACATCGTGGCAGACGCGCGTGCATATATTCATGCAGCATTGTAACTTGCCATTGTCGCTTGTTGACTTTCTCTGTTTTGTGTTCAGAGTTCAGAAGGCATGGTGTGGCACCAAGCTTGAAAAGCGTGGCATGTGATGGCATGGCATGGCATGACATGACATTAAGATCTTTTTATTCTCTTAATTCGATTGCGAAATTATCCTCACCAACATTGCCCGCCACTGCATCGCACACGTGTGGTGATGTCCCCGACGCCGCCGCGTCTGTTTGAAACAGCTGCTGAATCTGTTCCAGCGAGAGATTCTTTGTTTCCGGAAGGCAAAACGTGGCGAAAACCACCTGCAGTAGACAGACCACCAGATGAATAATGAAGACACCCCCGAAACCAATGGAAGCACTCAGCAACGGAAACGTCGTCAGAAAAATGAAGAGGTCTGTGTACATCACACCAAGGGTAATGTTGGCGCAGAAAGTCCGAGTGCGGTTCGGCAGGAGCTCGTTGACGTACGTCATGGCGATGGGAGAGATAATGCAAGTAAACAAGAGCTGCGTGAGCACCGCACCCGCCAGCACGACCCCACCCAGTGTGTGCTGCAGCGCCTCAGGCAAGAAGAAGAAGGCGGTAATTGCGGCGCATCCCAGCGCGGAAATCGCGCCGCTAATGCGCAGCAGTGGCAAACGACCGAAACGCTCGATGACTATACTGGTCGGCAGGCAAAAGATAGCGGGTGGAGCCAAAGTTATTAGCGCGCTCTGGTACTTGTCCAGAGGCAGGTGTACAGTTTCCAGGATAAAGGGTGCGATGAAAGTGATCCCTAGGCCACCGTTCCAGACGAAAACAACCATCTCGACAGTGATAAGTAACAAGGGATGCAGCGTCTCCCGCTGCAGAATCAGCTTATGCATGGGGAGGGAGACGCCGTCGACGTGGGTCTCCTTGAGAGAGTTCTTCGTGCTCTGAAGCTCTGCTTCGGCGTCGATATCCTTTCCGTGAAAGAAACGTATGGCGCGGAGAGCTTCCTCCTCCGGATGTCCGTGTGACAGCAACCACTTCGGTGAGTTGGGGATGAAATACAAGCCCGCCAGGCACACGGCGGCAGGTAAAAATCCTGTGATGATGAACATGGTGCTCCAGTGCACATAGCAGGCGAAGCCGATGCTGGCCGCGTGACTGATGTACAGCATCGTGCTCAGGATAGCCGTGAAGAGCGCGCGCCTGTTCGGGGGCACGATCTCGGACACGTAGCCTCGCGCAGTGCCCTCCGACATGCCGAGCGTGACGGACGTGAGGAACCTTCCCAGCAGCACCCAGCCGAAGTGTTTTCCAAGGCCGGCAGAGAGTGACGCGAGCGCGTGGATCGGCTGCGTCAGCATCAGCAGCCGCCTGGCGCCCAGCACCGGCGCGATGGGCATGGCCAGGCAGGAGCCGGTAATCAGCGCCAGTGCCGTCACCGCGATGGTCCAGTTGAGCTGGTCGTCGTTCATGAAGCGGTCCTCGTCTTCAGGCACTTGGATGAGGGTAATGCTGTGCAGACCAAAGCTGAAGCCCATCCCCGCCAGGACCTGGCCGGCAACCAGAGTCGCCGAGAGCTGCGGGAAGATCAAAGATCTCGAGTCACGACCACAATTTATTATACTGTTTTTAAAAGCATGAAGCTTAGCGTTTTGAATCAACTTGGGAGCGTGTCGCCTTTTGAACGCGTCTCCAAAGTCTCCTTTGGTGAAATCTCAGCGCCAGTCGAGTCTGTTGATAGCCCCGGGAACTGCTACCGCAGCGACAGAAAGCTATAAGAATGATGTTTTATCATAACAAATTAACTTAATTAATATTTACAATCCAAATTACAAAAAATAGACAAAAACTGCCTGCAAAAATGAACAATCAGGCGCTTTGTGCACCAAAATCCACTGGTCAAAATGCATTCCGCTATTCCTGGGTACGCCTTACTTCAGTAGAAATGAACATTTATGATGGAGACAGCAAGCGGTGTAAGTTTTTAGCGATAAGTGCTTAGACGGATGTATGCACCTGTGCGTCGGATGACCACGTGATATCTCGCTGCTGCATGTCTGCTTAGTACACACACCCTTGCCATGAACTGAGCATCCAAGTAAACAGTTCCCAAAACGAAAATGCGCGTCAAAAAGAGTCCCTGTGATAAACGCGACAGGGTATGAATCAAAACGAAAGCAGGACACTTCCTGGAATTCGCGGCATTTGGTAGATTTGTCTTAACACGCGCTCCGGTGGAGGTCAAATTCCCCCCGAAGTTTTTTCTGGAATTGTTTCCGAACGGCGCGGTGCAATCGCGTCTAATTTTGCATAGCAGTATACAATTGAATAGTGGATTGCCTAGTATAAGAAATTTAGATGTATCTTGCAAGGTCGCTGACATATGACAGGTCAAAGTCAGGCCATGGTTTCAGCGAAGACAATTTCTAGGGAATAATTAAATCTGATCCAACAACGGAGTGTTAGGCGAAGCCGTGCCTCTCTGAAATAATTTCTTAGGCAACACAACAACTGAATCAACAACTTACATTGACCTAAAGCTAGTTTTGAAGGTCAGACCAAGGTCAAGGTCAATCCGCTTTATTACTCTAGAGCTTGCAATATGGGATAATTTTTGGTGCTCATTTCGAATTTATTGATAACAGGAAATTGATTATACACCTTCCATAAACTTCCTTAAGGACTGAGTAGGTCATTGACCTAGAATAAGCCAGGTCAACGTTTTGTTTTTAGAAACGTACTGCCTAGCGTAATCTGCGTCGCTTGCCCAAATGCAAAACTCAAAGTGATCTTGTATGATTTTTGTCACCATGACCTTAAAAAGATCAAACAAGGTCACTGACCTTAGATAAGAATATGACCTTTTGCTTAGAAGAGTTACCTAGGTTTCAGGGCGCTTTGGAAACCAATGTTGTATGTTTTCATAATTAGCCCAGCAGCTCCCGATTTCTCGGGGAGACTCACTAAATGTTATAATGCAGTTAAATTTATTTTCTACATAGACATAAGGCCCCACATTGAGAAACACACTTTATGAGCACTATGCTGGAGTCTTGGCTTTATAAAATGCGTGGGAGCCAAAGAACATGCTTTTGTAGGATAACGTTATGGTCAAAACTCGCCGCGGGTGGTGCGCAGAACACACTGAGGAGATGCCCCCTCCCAAAAAAGCACAAAGCGCCACCTACGCACAAAACACGCTGACAAAATGCGCTGATCGTGTCACCTGCTTGATAGTACTGTCCATATCGGGCGGAGCGGGATGCGCGGATGTCACTGATCGCCTCGCTCATCCGCCAGCCACGTCAGTACTGTCAGTGTCTCGGCCAGCTCGGATACTTCGGTCGAGAACCCGTTTGACTGGTTTGTAAAGGGCACACGCTTTGTCAGTGACCTAGAATACATTTTATTTTCAAAAGCATACTGCCTAGCGTAATTTTATCGCTTATTCAAATGCAAAACTCAGAGCGGTCTTGTATGGTTTTGGTCACCGTGACCTTCAAACGGTCAAACAAGGTCACTGACCTTGAATGAGCATATGACCTTTTGCTTAGAACAGTTAATTTAGGTTCCAGGGGTCTTTTGAAACCAACCTGGAATTTGATCTTATTTGACCTTATTTGACCCGAAGGTCATGACCTAGGACCTCAAACTTTGAGCTAAGTGAGTTCACGTACAGGTTGACACACCCTGTGGATTTGGTGTCTCTAGTTCTCTCAGGTCCTGAGGTCTGAGGGAGGGGGTCGAATTGACCCTCCACCCAAGCGAAGGGTGTCCAACCGGCCACCCGGGCGCGTGTTAATAAAGGCCTCATATTTATACATCCTTTCTTCTGCATAGTGCTTTGACCTCTCGTAGCAACTACTGAACAGGTATTTTTGCCGACTAGGGTTCTTTGAAGATCACATAAAACACAGGTTCGAAAAAAACAAAGAAAATGAAAATGATTGTTCTTAGTTGTGAACAAGAAGTCCAATGTCATTTTACCGCCAAACCGGCTATTCACGGTCCAAATTCTGAGACATTCTGAAATATTTCGGGAAAAACGGCATTGCTGGCCAGACCAGACGTGTCTGATCTGTGTGTAAAAAGTGCAAAAATGTGGCATGCTCCCTTTAATCCACATTTTCTTTGTGCCAGCAGCGACGGATTCCAGCAAGCACACGTGTAAACTTTTGGTAGCTGAGGGATACGTCCCTTGCGATTTTGACAAACCGCCCTTTGTCTACAATTTTGTTTGCTGAACCGTTGTCACAACTCGTCACAAACAAAACACTGCTATCAGCCATATTGTCCACTCAGGGTGATCCACCCCTACTCCCGAGGCCTGATCCCTGAATCAATGTGGTTGCAATGGTGGTAATCAGTGGTTATAGCCTTGGTGGCAAGAATCGCCCTCCAGATTAAAAACTGTCGGGTTGCGCAATGTAGTATCACACCAAGAAGCTATAGGTGTCCATACTGTATCGTTTCCCTGTTGACGAGACAACGCTGTTTTGACGCGGTCGAGCTCGCGCTCCCGCCACGCGACGAGCATGCCGCTTGTGAGCGAGGTGTTTCCGGCCGAGATGAAAACCGCATGTGTGACACTTTTGTTTAGATTTAACGACCGCAATAATTCCGGAGACCACAGGTAGAGTTGTCTTCTTTTTATGTCGTCTAACATTGCTCAGAAAGAAGTGCGCAAGCAATTTTCGCCGTTAATCTGTGAGCCTCACTTTCTGACGGGACACTTCCGTTTTGTGTCCTAGATGTAACTAACGATTTATACTTGCATGCATACATACAAACAGCCTTATTGAATCGATAGCCACTAACTTTCATGACGGCAATGCATGTTTTGGAGCAATTCAGTTGAAAACCGGTTCTTGTTATTACGATGGTTCTACATGGTAGAGCTTAGACAAACACCCTAATGAATTAGTCATTAAAACAGATAGATCACATGCGTTGGCATCATATATCATATATCACAGTAACGACCTAGGCCATGGCTGTGATTGGTACGACTTTTGCTTCGGCCGTCAGATCAAGCTTTGGCTGGAATAAGCGCAAACCTGCCCATAGCACGTATAAAATGTACGTTGCGGTGCTGCGCCGTTTGGCGCTAGATAGAAGAAAAAAACAGTGCAAATGGTTTCAGCGAATCCGTCTGATTCAGCATTTTGTCACGACTTTGTGTTGAAATAAGCTTCGCACCTGCCAGATTTGCGTCGTGACAGCTTATCTTAAAAAGTATGAAATGACTTTGCCTACAGGTATGCATTGGAAACACCAAAACATAGCACCAAAATTGTTCAGCCCGACTGGCAGAGCCTTTTCCCGAATGGCAAAATATTCCTTGTAGTTTAACAGTGGCTTGTTTCTCCTTCTAGCTTCGTCGCCATCGATCTCGGGTGCAAGCCATCTGCGGCTATACGTCCATGAAACTGAAACAGTCTGAGGGAACTAAAAAGCATAAATTCTATCAATAAAAACAGCCAGAATGCTCTGAGCAAATGAGAAGCTTTAAGCTATACTGGGTGTAATGGGTGACGGTCCTAACTTAGGTACGTTTCAGACACATTACGCCTATGCATGATAATTAAGATATGAATAAAATGTACGCATGCAATATCACTTTTGCAATACACCATGAGCGCTGGCGTGCATGAGCGCTGGCTCGTTTTGCTCAAAACGGTTTACAGCAATGTGTTAAAATGTGTTGACTTCTTTCAAAACGAATTTCATACGTATCATTTCAAATCTGGGGCACTTTGCTAGCGCAGGGGCGATCTGAAGGCTCAGCATTGGCAGGCGGCGCCAATAAAATTTAGTGACCGTGCAAGATGGTCATTTTCCCGGATTATGCGGACTGTCGTGCGCACTGCGCGTACCTACTGACGTCACACAAGCAACCGGTGCTTCTGGTGAGTAAGATAGCCGGAACGTATGAACAGTTATTGGAAAGTAGCAAAAGTAGCGCAACAGACGTGATTCCAGGACTCGACAAAGAGGCAATTACTACCCACCGAACAGTATGAAGAGCATTATGTGTCGCAGACGCGGGCATGTGAGGGATAATTCCCGGCATCTGGTTACTAGGGTTTGAATTTTAGCTAATATTCAAACGCACAATTGGTAGACACGGCGTCTCCTGCATGGTGAACGCTACCACCGCCTCGAATCAAAAGATCTAAAATTTGGGATGTTTGTCTCCTATTACCCCCTTTTAGAAATCCCTGAGCTTTACTTTTAGGAACGTAGATCTCGTCGAAGAAAACCAAGCACCGTTTTATGTTTTCATGATCAGCCCAGCAGCTCCCGATTTATTGGAGAGTCTTATTAAATGTTATAATGTAGTTAAATTCATTTTCTAGATAGGCATTTGGCCCCACATTGAAAAAGCACAACTATGCTAGGGTCTTGGCTTTATAACATGCATGGAAGCCAAAGAACATGCTTTTGTAGGATAACGTTATGGTCAAAACTCGCCGCGGGTGGTGCGCAGAACACACTGAGGAGATGCCCCCTCCCAAAAGAGCACAAAGCGCCACCTACGCACAAAACACGCTGACAAAATGCGCTGATCGTGTCACCTGCTTGATAGTACTGTCCATATCGGGCGGAGCGGGATGCGCGGATGTCACTGATCGCCTCGCTCATACGCCAGCCACGTCAGTACTGTCAGTGTCTCGGCCAGCTCGGATACTTCGGTCGAGAACCCGTTTGACTGGTTTGTAAAGTGCGCACGCTTTGTCACTGACCTAGAATACATTTTATTTTCAAAAGCATACTGCCTAGCGTAATCTTTATCGGTTATTCAAATGCAAAACTCAGAGCAGTCTTGTATGGTTTTGGTCCCCATGACCTTCAAACGGTCAAACAAGGTCACTGACCTTGGATGAACGTATGAACTTTTGCTTAGAATAGTTATCTAGGTTCCAGGGACCCTTTGGAACCAGCCTGGAATTTGACCTTGGTTGACCTTATTTGACTCGAAGGTCATGACCAAGGACCTCAAACTTTGACTTAAGTGAGTTCGCGTACAGGTTGACACACCCTGTGAATTTGGTGTCTCTTAGTTCTCTTAAGTCCTGAGATCTCAGTGCGGAGGTCAACTTGACCTCCACTCGAGCAAAGGGTGTCCAACAGGCTACCCGGGCGCGTTTTAACAAAGGGCTCATATTTGTGCATATTTTCCTCTGTAGTAAATTGTGTGGTGTTCTTATCGGCGTTACAACCCTGGAAATTAATGCCCAGTTCCGAAACGATGTGGCTAAAAAACCCTAACATTTTGCTCATATTCTGCGTATAATTTAATCGCACGTTGGCGTCAATGTGCCACATATTTTTTTCCGGTGAAAAGATAGCTGGGCTCACTCTCCAAAGCTGTGCTATCTATTTTTCTTTTATAAATTTGGTCCAAACCCTTTGAAAGGATGTATTTCTGGGATCAGCACTCACGCTAAGCAGTGCTAGTTGTATGAGCCCTACCCCTACCACCCGATCGCGCAAAGCCAGGCAGCGGCAGAATTTATTAGCGAAAGCTTAACGTACCACAACGCTCGGCACGGGCCGTCCCGCCCTCTGACGTCAACTGACCTTGAGCGCGACCGCTGCCACCGGCCGCAGACCATACCTGTCAAGGGCAAATAGCGAGCGCCCTAAAGCGACTCTAACCCACGCTGCCACGGGTGGATAGATTGGAAGGCAGGCGCTCTAACCAACCGAGCCACCGGGATGGACAAATCACATTCTATCGCGTTCGTACTTAACTTGCGAATTGTTTTGCTGCAGCTTTCATCCGAAAGGAATTAAATTCTGAAACTTTCCTGGTGCGGGTGAAAAATCTTTGATATGAGGTTGAGATCTTCAGACTAAAGACATTCGAGCTCTTATGTGAAGATATTAAATTCTCATAAACAGGCATTTTATTTTCCATGTTGTCCGTCCAATTATTGATATATCCTTTGGTTGTGGGGATCAGCGAAGGGATTAGCGATGGGTGACCCAGATCAGCTCCGCAAACTCTGCCCAGATCCTGGCTCTGCTTTGTGGCTCCCCGACGTGCTGTTGCACAATTGCTTATGACGGACATTTCGGGTCCCCCTAACCTCCGACAAGGTACCCCGTCACAGAAATGCCATAATATGTCAAACTACATGAGCAGATCGGTTACGAACCATGCAAAATGACTCCAGTCCCAAAGATCACGCGCTCTGCAAGCTACAAACTTTATTATCGGCCAGTGTATATCACAGCAACCATTTGATGCTGCGGACGGCAGGGCGGCGCCCCGCCGTGCCCTCCGCAGCACCATGGCGCCTCGGCGCCACAGACTTTGGGCAGAAGATTAGGGGTGGGGTAGCATTTTCCAGTGGACTCTAGGACAACATAGGGGACTCTTCCCGGGAGGGGGAGAGGGCTGCTGAGAAGTAGCGTATTCAAAGGGGTCACCATGGGCGTCTGTCACCTTGTCACGTTGTGAAAACCCGAAATTGTCGAAAACTCGTTACATTTCTTCTATCTACTGTTTAGGCAAAGACCGTATCGATGTGGTACGAAACCAACATCAAAATTATTCTGTTGTTTTCAGGTTTAGGAATACATGGAGTGTGTTCATCTCTTTCAGACTGGTAGGTTCGACCCTTTTGAGGCTAAATTTTTCAGGAAACAGAGTACAAAATGAGCTGCACTTGGAGCTAAACACAATTGAAGTCAGGGGCAGAATAACACGACCCAAGTAACTAGCTATCGTTCACCTCGGTGCAATGAAACCAGCAGAAAGTTACATTTTATGGATCACTGGCCGTGCAATGAATGCTTGAAAGCGAAAACAGTGACTGCTGCAAGAGGTCTACCTTGTAATGACTCATGCGACATCGCATGGTACAAATGTTGAGATGATGGTGTTTGCAGCAGAAAGTAATGTAGGCAGTAAAATTCATAGACATGTGACGCTTTATACTTTACGGTACTAAAACATAGGGCCAGCTGGTGAAAATGCGTAAAATATATTTTTTTAAACCAAATTTATAAAAAATATCAAACAATTTGCATGTACCTTCCTAATGCTGAACACATCCAGGACAAGGCATCCTTACTCTTATATTGACAATACAACTCATTTTAAACACTCTAGGAACTGAAAAAGATGCCAAAAAGCGTTTTTTTAGCAAAAAGTGTATGCCATTAATGCCTACTACTACCGCTAGTTTTCCCACTGTCTCCTGCCATCGCCAGCATTTCAATATTCACCTCACGCGATGTCTTTTCGATAGCTAAGTTGGTTATCGCGCCCGCCTTCCGGTCCATCCAACCGTGCCGGAACGGGCTTGACTCACTTTAGGCGATCGCTATTAGCCCTTGACCGACACGGTCTGCGGCCGGCGGCAGCGGCCGCGCTAAAGGTCAAGTGACGTCAGAGGGAAGGACGAACTGTGCCGAGCATTGCGGTAACTGATAATGTAAATGACTGATATGTGCGGCGCCGCGGCACATATCAATCATCGCGCAATCACACGGCACATATCAACTTCCCTTGTTCGGTGAATCTGTGGAAATCATAGTATTTATGCATCCCGACTCGCATCCTGCCTTAGAATGTGAACAATTTGTGTGCAGCTTCGTGATGGTAGGAACATGTGGCACAATATGTGGCAGTTTTCGTACTCCATCTTGATGTTCAAAGCACGCAGATTTACATTTGCTTATTCTCATCGTAACGGGTCTAAATATTTTACGCATTTTCACCAGCTGGCCCTATGTTTTAGTACCGTAAAGTATAAAGCGTCACATGTCTATGAATTTTACTGCCTACATTACTTTCTGCTGCAAACACCATCATCTCAACATTTGTACCATGCGATGTCGCATGAGTCATTACAAGGTAGACCTCTTGCAGCAGTCACTGTTTTCGCTTTCAAGCATTCAGTGCACAGTCAGTGATCCATAAAATGTAACTTTCTGCTGGTTTCATTGCACTGGGGTGAACGATAGCTAGTTACTTGGGTCGTGTTATTCTGCCCCTGACTTCAATTGTGTTTAGCTCCAAGTGCAGCTCATTTTGTACTCTGTTTCCTGAAAAATTTAGCCTCAAAAGGGTCGAACCTACCAGTCTGAAAGAGATGAACACACTCCATGTATTCCTAAACCTGAAAACAACAGAATAATTTTGATGTTGGTTTCGTACCACATCGATACGGTCTTTGCCTAAACAGTAGATAGAAGAAATGTAACGAGTTTTCGACAATTTCGGGTTTTCACAACGTGACAAGGTGACAGACGC
The DNA here is from genome assembly GCF_011947565.3 of Pollicipes pollicipes. Lineage (NCBI taxonomy): Eukaryota > Metazoa > Arthropoda > Thecostraca > Pollicipedomorpha > Pollicipedidae > Pollicipes > Pollicipes pollicipes. Next base: position 38,198,893 of record NW_023596921.1, read on the forward strand.
CCATGGTGACCCCTTTGAATACGCTACTTCTCAGCAGCCCTCTCCCCCTCCCGGGAAGAGTCCCCTATGCTGTCCTAGAGTCCACTGGAAAATGCTACCCCATCCCTAATCTTCTGCCCAAAGTCTGTGGCGCCGAGGCGCCATGGTGCTGCGGAGGGCACGGCGGGGCGCCGCCCTGCCGTCCGCAGCATCAAATGGTTGCTGTGATATACACTGGCCGATAATAAAGTTTGTAGCTTGCAGAGCGCGTGATCTTTGGGACTGGAGTCATTTTGCATGGTTCGTAACCGATCTGCTCATGTAGTTTGACATATTATGGCATTTCTGTGACGGGGTACCTTGTCGGAGGTTAGGGGGACCCGAAATGTCCGTCATAAGCAATTGTGCAACAGCACGTCGGGGAGCCACAAAGCAGAGCCAGGATCCGGGCAGAGTTTGCGGAGCTGATCTGGGTCACCCATCGCTAATCCCTTCGCTGATCCCCACAACCAAAGGATATATCAATAATTGGACGGACAACATGGAAAATAAAATGCCTGTTTATGAGAATTTAATATCTTCACAAAAGAGCTCGAATGTCTTTGGTCTGAAGATCTCAACCTCATATCAAAGATTTTTCACCCGCACCAGGAAAGTTTCAGAATTTAATTCCTTTTGGATGAAAGCTGCAGCAAAACAATTCGCAAGTAAAGTACGAACGCGATAGAATGTGATTTGTCCATCCCGGTGGCTCGGTTGGTTAGAGCGCCTGCCTTCCAATCTATCCACCCGTGGCAGCGTGGGTTAGAGTCGCTTTAGGGCGCTCGCTATTTGCCCTTGACAGGTATGGTCTGCGGCCGGTGGCAGCGGTCGCGCTCAAGGTCAGTTGACGTCAGAGGGCGGGACGGCCCGTGCCGAGCGTTGTGGTACGTTAAGCTCTCGCTAATAAATTCTGCCGCTGCCTGGCTTTGCGCGATCGCGTGGTAGGGGTAGGGCTCATACAACTAGCACTGCTTAGCGTGAGTGCTGATCCCAGAAATACATCCTTTCAAAGGGTTTGGACCGAATTTACAAAATAAAAATAGATAGCACAGCTTTGGAGAGTGAGCCCAGCTATCTTTTCGCCAGAAAAAATATGTGGCACATTGACGCCAACGTGCGATTAAATTATACGCAGAATATGAGCAAAATGTTAGGGTTTTTTAACCACACCGTTTCGGAACTGGGCATTGATTTCCAGGGTTGCAACGCCGATAAGAACACCACACAATTTACTCCAGAGGAAAATATGTACAAATATGAGCCCTTTATTAACACGCGCCCGGGAAGGCGGTTGGACACCCTTCGCTCGAGTGGGGGTCAATTCGACCTCCTCCCTGAGATCTCAGGACCTAAGAGAACTAGGACGTAAGAGAACTAAGATACACAAAATTAATCGGGTGTAACGACCTGCACGTGAACTCACTTAGGTCGAAGTTTGAGGTCCTAGGTCATAACCTTCGGGTCAAATAAGGTCAAACAAGGTCAAATTCTAGGCCGGTTCCAAAGGGCCCCTGGAACCTAGATAACTGTTCTGAGCAAAAGGTCAACATGTTCATCCAAGGTCAGTGACCTTATTGACCGTTTGAAGGTCATGGTGACCAAAGCCATACAAGACTGCTCTGAGTTTTGCATTTGAATAAGTAATAAGGATTACGCTAGGCAGTATGCTTTTGAAAATAAGATGCTGACCAGTACCATTTTAGGTCAATGACCGAGCGTGCGCGTTTTACAAACCAGTCAAACGGGTTCTCGACCGAAGTATCCGAGCTGGCCGAGACACTGGCAGTACCGGCGTGGCCTGCGAACGAGGGAGGCGAGCAGTGACATCCGCGCATCCCGCTCCGCCCGATATGGACAGTACTATCAAGCAGGTGACACGATCAGCGCATTTTGTCAGCGTGTTTTGTGCGTAGGTGGCGCTTTCTTCTCTTTTGGGAGGGGGCATCTCCCCAGTGTGTTCTGGGCACCACCCGCGGGGAGCTTTGACCATAACGTAATCCTCCAAAAGCATGTGCTTTGGCTCCCATGCATTTTATAAAGCTAAGACTATAGCATAGTGCTCAAAATGTGTGCTTCTCAATGTGGGACCTTATGTCTATGTAGAAAATAAATTTAACTACATTATAACATTTAATGAGACCCCCGAAAAATCGGGAGCTGCTGGGCTGATTATGAAAACATAAAACGGCGCTTGGTTTTCCTCGACGATATCTACGTTCCTAAAAATAAAGCTCAGGGATTTCTAAAGGGAGACAAACATCCCAAATTCAAGATCTTTTGATTCGAGGCGGTGGTAGCGTTTACCATACATGATACGCCACATATACCAATTGTGCATTTGAATATTGGCTAGAATACAAACCCTAGTCACCAGATGCCGGGAATTATCCCGCACATACACGCGTCCGCGACACATAATGCACTTCATGCTGTTCGGTAGGTAGTAATTGCCTCTTTGTCGAGCCCTGGAATTACGCCTGTTGTGCTACTTTTGCCACTTTCCAATAACTGTTCATACGTTCCGGCTGTCTCATTCACCAGAAGAACCCGTTGCTTCTGTGACGTCAGTACGTACGCGCAGTGCGCACGACAGTCCGCATAATCCAGGAAACTCACCATGTTGCACGGTCACTAAATTTTATTGGCGCCGCCTGCCAATACTGAGCCTTCAGATCGCCCCTGCGCTAGCAAAGTGCCCCAGATTTGAAATGATACGTATGAAATTCGTTTTGAAAGAAGTCAACACATTCTAACACATTGCTGTAAACCGTTTTGGGCAAAACGAGCAAAACTGGGGAGCACGCCAGCGCTCATGGTGCATTGCAAAAAATGATATTGGATGTACATTTTGTTCATCTCTCAATTATCATGCGTAGGCGTAATGTGTCTGAAACGTACCTAAGTTAGGACCGTCACCCATTACAACCAGTATAGCTTAAAGCTTCTTATTCGCTCAGAGCATTCTGGCTGCTTTTATTGATAGAATTTATCCTTTTCTTTTAGTTCCCTCAGACTGTTTCAGTTTCATGGACGTATAGCCACAGATGGCTTGCACCCGAGGTCGATGGCGACGAAGCTCGAAGAAGAAACAAGCCACCGCGTAGCTACAAGGAATATTTTGCCATTCGGGAAAAGGTTCTGCCAATCGGGCTGACCAATTTTTGTGCTATGTTTTGGTGTTTCCAATGCATACCTGTAGGCAAAGTCATTACATAATTTTTAAGCTAAGCTGTCACGACGCAAGTCTGGCAGGTGCGAAGCTTATTTCAACGCGAAGTCGTGACAAAGTGCTGAATCAGACGGATTCGCTGAAACCGTTTGCACTACGTTTTCTGCCTAGCGCCAAACGGCGCAGCACCGCAACGTACATTACATTTTGTATGTGCTATGGGCAGGTTTGCGCTTATTCCAGCCAAAGCGTGGTCGGACGGCCGAAGCAAAAGTCATACCAATCACAGCCATGGCCTAGGTCGTTACTGTGATATATGATATATGATGCCAACGCATGTGATCTATCTGTTTTAATGACTAATTCATTAGGGTGTTTGGCTAAGATCTACCATGTGGAACCATCATAATTACAAGAACCAGTTTTCAACTGAAATGCCCGCAAAACATACATTGGCGTCATGAAAGTCAATGGCGATCGATTCAATAAGAATGTTTGAATGTATGCATGTATGTATAGATCGTTAGTTACATTTAGGACACAAAACTGAAGTGTCACGTCAGAAAGTGAGGCTCACAGATTAACGACGAAAATTGCTTGCGCACTTCTTTCTGGGCAATGTTAGGCAAGATAGAAAGAAGACAACTCTACCCGTGGTTTTCGGAATTATTGCGGTCGCTAAATTGAACCAAAAGTGTCACACATGCGGTTTTCATCTCGGCCGGAAACACCTCGCTCACAAGCGGCATGCTCGTCGCGTGGCGGGAGCGCGAGCTCGACCGCGTCAAAACAGCGTTGTCTCGTCAACAGGGAAACGATACAGTATGGACACCTATAGCTTCTTGGTGTGATACTACATTGCGCAACCCGACAGTTTTTAATCTGGAGGGCGATTCTTGCCACCAAGGCTATAACCACTGATTACCACCATTGCAACCACATTGATTCAGGGATCAGGCCTCGGGAGTAGGGGTGGATCACCCTGAGTGGACAATATGGCTGATAGCAGTGTTTTGTCTGTGACGAGTTGTGACAACGGTTCAGCAAACAAAATTGTAGACAAAGGACGTTTTGTCAAAATCGCAAGGGACGTATCCCTCAGCCACCAAAAGTTTACACGTGTGCTTGCTGGAATCCGTCGATGCTAGCACAAAGAAAATGTGGATTAAAGGGAGCATGTCACATTTTTGCACTTTTTACACACAGATCAGACACGTCTAGTCTGGCCAGTAATGCCGATTTTTCCGAAATATTTCAGAATGTCTCAGAATTTGGACTGTGAATAGCCGGTTTGGCGGTAAAATGACCTTGGACTCCTTGTTCACCACTAAGAGTAATCATTTTGATTTTCTTTGTTTTTTCGAACTTGTGTTTTATGTGATCTTCAAAGAACCCTAGTCGGCAAAAATACCTGTTTAGTAGTTGCTACGAAAGCTCAAAACACTATACAGAAGAAAGGATGTATAAATATGAGGCCTTTATTAACGCGCGCCCGGGTGGCCGGTCGGACACCTTTCGCTCTGATGTTGGGTCAATTTGACCCCCTCCTTGAGATCTCAGGACCCAAGAGAACTAGAGACACAAATTCACAGGGTGTGTCGACCTGTACGCGAACTCACTTAGGTCAAAGTTTCAGGTTCCCAGGCCATGACCTTCGGGTCAAATAAGATCAAACAAGATCAAATTCCAGGTTGGTGTCCAAAGGGCCCCTGAAACCTAGATAACTGTTCTAAGCAAAATGTCGTATCCTTATCTAAGGTCAGTGTACTTGTTTGACCTTTTCAAGGTCATGTTGACCAAAATCATACAATACCACTTTGAGTTTTGCACTTGGATAAGCGACGTAAATTATGCTAGGCAGTACGCACCTAAAAACAAAATGTTGACCTGGTTCATTCTAGGTCAATGGCGTACTCCATCCTTTAGGAAGCTTATGCAAGGTGTATAATGCGATTCCTGTTATCAATGAATTCGAAATGAGCACCAAAAATTATCCCATACAGCAAGCCGTAGAGTAATAAAGCGGGCTGATTTTGACCTTGGTCTGCCCTTCACACCCGACCTTAGGTCCATGTAAGTTGTTAATTCAGTTGTTGTGTTGCCTCAGAAAGCATCTCAGAGATGCATGGCTTCACCTAACACTCCGTTGTTGGATCAGATTGAACTATTCCCTAGATATTGTCCTCGCTGAAATTATGGCCTGATTTTAACCTTCCATAGGTCAGCAACCTTACAAGATGCATCTAAATTTCTGATACTAGACAATCCGCTATTTAATTCCCTACAGCCATGCAAAATTAGTCGCGATTGCGCCACGCCGTTCAGAAACCATTTCGGAAAAACTTCCGGGGAGTAATTTGACCTCCACCCGAGCGCGTGTTAAGACAAATCTACGAAATGTCGCAAATTCCACGAGGCGTCCTGCTATGGTTTTGATCCATACCCTATCGCGTTTATCACGGTGACTCTTTTTGACGCGCATTTTCGTTTTGGGAATTGTTAACTTGGATGCTTGGTTCATTGCAAGAGTGTGTTTACTAAGCAGACATGACCTGCGAGAGATCACGTGGTCAACTGACGCACAGGTGCACACATCCACCTAAGCACTTATCGCTAAAAACGTACACCGCTTGCTGCGTCCATCATCAATGTTCATTTCTACTGAAATAAGTCGTACCCAGGAATAGCGAAATGCATTTTAACCAGTGGATTTTGGTGCACAAAGCGCCTGATTGCTCATTTTTGCAGGCAGTTTTTGTCTATACCGTGCCATTTGCATGCCACTTTTGTCCCGAGAGCGCCTATCCCAGAAATGAGTTCTGGGGATAGGTAAACAAGGAACACCGACAAAAAAGTTGAGAGTTTAATTTGAATTGTAAATATTAATAAAGTTAATTTGTAATGATTATACATCATTGTTATAGCTTTCTGTCGCTGCGCTGGCAATCCCCAGGGCTATTAACAGACTCGACTGGCGCTGAGATTTCACCAAAGGAGACTTTGGAGACGCTTTCAAAAGGCGGCACGCTCCCAGGTTGTTTCAAAACGCTAAGCTTCATGCTTTTAAAAATAGCATAATAAATTGTGGTTGTGACCCGAGATCTTTGATCTTCCCGCAGCTCTCGGCGACACTGGTTGCCGGCCAGGTCCTGGTGGGGATGGGCTTCAGCTTTGGTCTGCACAGCATTACCCTCATCCAGGTGCCTGAAGACGAAGACCGCTTCATGAACGACGACCAGCTCAACTGGACCATCGCGGTGACGGCACTGGCGCTGATGACCGGCTCCTGCCTGGCCATGCCCATCGCTCCGGTGCTGGGCGCCAGGCGGCTGCTGATGCTGACGCAGCCGATCCACGCGCTCGCGTCACTCTCTGCCGGCCTTGGAAAGCACTTCGGCTGGGTGCTGCTGGGAAGGTTCCTCACGTCCGTCACGCTCGGTATGTCGGAGGGCACTGCGCGAGGCTACGTGTCCGAAATCGTGCCCCCGAACAGGCGCGCGCTCTTCACGGCTATCCTGAGCACGATGCTGTTCGCCAGTCACGCGGCCAGCATCGGCTTCGCTCGCTACGTGCACTGGAGCACCATGTTCATCATCACAGGATTTTTACCCGCCGCCGTGTGCCTAGCGGGCTTGTATTTCATCCCCAACTCACCGAAGTGGTTGCTGTCACACGGACATCCGGAGGAGGAAGCTCTCCGCGCCATACGTTTCTTTCACGGAAAGGATATCGACGCAGAAGCAGAGGTTCAGAGCACGAAGAACTCTGTCAAGGAGACCAACGTCGACGGCGTTTCCCTCCCCATGCGTAGGCTGATTCTGCAGCGGGAGACGCTGCATCCCTTGTTACTTATCACTGTCGAGATGGTTGTTTTCATCTGGAGCGGTGGCCTAGGGATCACTTTCATCACACCCTTTATCCTGAAAACTGTACACCTGCCTCTGGACAAGTACCAGAGCGCGCTAATAACTTTGGCCCTATCCGCTATCTTTTGCCTGCCGACCAGTATGGTCATCGAGCGTTTCGGCCGTTTGCCACTGCTACGCGCCAGTGGCGCGATTTCCGCGCTGGGATGCGCCGCAATTACCGCCTTCTTCTTCTTGCCTGAGGCGCTGCAGCACACACTGGGCGGGGTCGTGCTGGCGGGTGCGGTGCTCACGCAGCTCTTGTTTACTTGCATTATCTCTCCCATCGCCATGACGTACGTCAACGAGCTCCTGCCGAACCGCACTCGGACTTTCTGCGCCAACATTACCCTTGGTGTGATGTACACAGACCTCTTCATTTTTCTGACGACGTTTCCGTTGCTGAGTGCTTCCATTGGTTTCGGGGGTGTCTTCATTATTCATCTGGTGGTCTGTCTACTGCAGGTGGTTTTCGCCACGTTTTGCCTTCCGGAAACGAAGGATCTCTCGCTGGAACAGATTCAGCAGCTGTTTCAAACAGACGCGGCGGCGTCGGGGACATCACCATACGTGTGCGAAGCAGTGGCGGGCAAAGCTGGTGAGGATAATTTCGCAATCGAATTAAGAGAATAAAAAGATCTTGATGTCATGCCATGCTATGCCATGCCACCACATGCCACGCTTTTCAAGCTCGGCTTAGCGTGCCACACCATGCCTTCTGAACTCTGAACACAAAACAGAGAAAGTCAACAAGCGACAATAGCAAGTTATAATGCTGCATGAATGTATGCACACGCGACTGCCACGATGTTGTGCAATGACTCTCGCTTGGCTTCCGATCGGGCATGCTGAAACAAAATGTCTCCTGCCATCGAGATTTTGGACCAAGTACACCCTGGGTGCTCCAGGACAGATATCACAAAATGTAGCACGATCAGTAGCTCTTGACGACATGCCTTAAGCAATTTCAGTTGCCTCCTTTCACATCACGGATAACTGTAAACAACCATTAGAAGATAGATGTAGATTATGCGGGTAGCCAGTGCTTGCCTGGAACATAACAGGATCTTTCAGCATTTTTGTTAGGGGCTGTCTGACAACGCGTCGAGGCTGGAGTGCTCACCGAACGCTCCCGATAAATCCCTAGGCTGGTCTTAAAAAATTGAACACAGTTCTATATAATAAAAGACACCTCTTTAAAACCAAGGCAGATATCAAAATATGCCATTCAGCTTCTCGTGGATCGGTGCTTTCTCTGTCTCAGGACAACCTCTGCCCCGAAAAAAGTGATTGGCCGAGAGGGACTGAACGACTCACAAAACCTGTTGACAACCACATGCTTTGGGCCTAGGAAGCCAATTGACACCAAAGCTTCCCCATTTGATGCCCATTGGTCAGTAGCCCATTCTTTTTACAAGATGGTGTCCTTAGGTCAGGTCGAAGTTCACAGAATGCCCCACACTGGAAACGCCAGTTTGCAGACAACCCAATGCTCCGAGCCCATAAGACTGATCGCCACAAAACTTTTATCACTATCCTTTTCAGAGCGTGGTGACCATGAATCAGGTCAAACAGGTCACCAAAAAACGGCCGAAGCTACCAAAAAATGGCTACAGATAATCCCATGACCCGAGCCTGTTTGACCAATTGGTACAAAACCTTTGCGGACCGATCCACCATGATCTGTAATTTACCCTTTCAGGTTAGCATACACTCTAATCTACGTATGCCAGCATACGTAGATTTCTTGTTCAGGTGTTTATCCGTTGACCACTGAGTGCAAACTAATTTGATTTAAAAGCAGGTTAGTTTTCGTATCGCCGTTTGTTCGAAGCGGAGCGGCGTATTTTCACATCGTGTTATATATACGGGTATATATATACATATATAGAAATAAATATATACATACATACATACATACACACACACACACACACACACACACACACACAACATATATATATATATATATATATATATATATATATATATATATATATATATATATATATGCATATATAAAGGGAACGAAGTTTGCAGCCTTTGATGTTGCTTTTGAATTCATGCACTACATTGGTGCATTTTAGTTTGTCGAGTTTGTCAGGGCTGTTTGTCATAAGAAAGTTAGATATCTTCCTACTACGATAGTAAATGACGATGTCTATTCTGTGGTCGTTTTTGCCTTTAGCATGTCGAAGATAATTTCCCGTAAAGCTTTTTCGTCTTGTTTGTGGGTTGATGTCACTTGATTTTGATAATACATTTTGGCGGTTCGTTGGATGTCTTGTCTTGGTTTGCTGTCAAAGTGTCTTGTCATATGTCGTTGTATTTCGTTTCCAATATCAGAATTTGAAAAACCTGTTGTTCACTAAGATTTGTCTGGTTCTGATCAATTCTGAATGTAATCCTGTCCAATCAGAGCAGTGCTTAAATGCACGTCCAATGAAGGACCTTATGACGCCAATTTTGTAGTGTCGAGGACACTTACTGTCAGCATTAAAGTACCGTCCGTTGTTAGTCTGTTTTGGGTAAACAGTCGTTTTAAATCGGTGTCCTTGTTCATCGACAGTCAAGTCCAGAAAGGGCATGTGTGTTTGTTGAATTGAAGTTTGCTGTGTTGAATGTTCTGCACACTTAGCTCTGTTGTGGATTTTAAGCCATACTGCTCTTTAAAGGTGTTCTTGAGACATCCTAGTTGTTCAATGTCTCTAACTTCCACAAAGATGTCTACGTGGCGGCAGTAAATGTCCGGTCCTTTGTCGTCGTTTTGTAGTGTTGCGGTTTCTAGTGGTTCCATGAAGAAATTAGCGAATAAAGGCCCTCGAGATGAGTCTATCACAACACTCTCGCGACTGCCTCACGACGCCTGACAATATATATATATATATATATATATATATATACATATATATATATGCATAGCTATCTATATATGTATAAATATATAGGTATATATCTAGGCATGTATATGCATGTATAAATATGTAGGTTTATATACCTATGTCTATATTTATGTGTATATATATATGTGTATATATATATATATATATATATATATATATATATATATATATATATATATATATAGCGAGCAGATTTTGTTGTATGCCAGAGTTGTAAATAACGCCATACATGCTTCGCAATATCCTCTTCCTCAAACCTTTGATCCTACGAACACCCTTTCTCTTAGGTGGCTCAGTGAGACGCATTAAATCTCCAAATGCTCGCGGCATTTCGTCCGGGATAGGACATCATCAGACGGTTGCAAGAAAAAACAATATTCAGATAACACTATTTAATTGTTAGATCTACATAACGCCAAGTAAAATCAAAATGGGACATTATATCGGTAAGGGCTGATCGCAGGAACAAAGCGAAATAAGCTGACCACAGTGCTTTGACAAATCTGCGGGGAACTCGTTCAAAATTTCGGAAGGAACCTTCAGTATAGAAAATAATCATCCCATTCTGGCTGCAGGCAGTGGACCGTGAAACAAGCCAAGCGTGCCCTCGCGTTGACCTGCCGTTTTTTCTTGAATGCTCTACTAACAGCTTGTTTGTTTCTGCACAACATTGCTCTGAAAACGAGCAGTTGAGATTCATACCAATTTGCAACGCGACAGAGTGACATTGTCTGTAAAAAATCAAGGTCCTGGTGCTGCCCTTCCAATTTTTTGGTTAGTCCGGCAATTTTAAAGACTTCAAAAAGCTTGGAAAACTTTGGAAAAAGGATGCCAGGCTGTTGCGTCACTGCTCCAACCCCACCCATACCTCCCCAGATGGCGGACGAAACTTGGCGCTTATTGATGACTAGTGCGATTATGGATAGAGATACTGGTTGGTTCCCAGGCTCATCTGCCACTTGGGAGGAATAGGTGGGGGGGGGGGGGGGGAGAAGGGACGCAACATTCCGGTGCCCTCGCAGTTAATGTCAAGTGTCCCTTTGTGATGCCCCTGGAATTTTGCACACTTTGAAAAAGGTAATTCATTTCACCAAAGAAAAGTTTTCATGCTAGATTGCAGCGTGGGTATTCGGGAGTCCTGTCAAACAGAGGGTCATTATCATCTGCGTAGCTTGAGACCTTAAGCTTTAAACTGCTGAATAATATTCATTTCGTTGAGCCCTATGAACACATCTTATGCAAAGTGATTCTAAGTAAAGGGAAAACATAGAGCAACCCAAGGCCAACCCTACATCAACCCCCTTTCCCACGCACACGAAGCAGATAGTTCGGTTTTGATTCGATTTTGTGATTACGAACCCGATACCATGCATTGCTACAGCTTGCTAAAGGTGGTCTCATTCGGCGGAATCATAGGCTTGCCGCGAGTCGCGTATGGGGAGAGGGCCGGGCCTTTCTATTGTGATGCGAGGATTGCCCTCACCCGACAGTCGTTTTCACGCCCTCACCCGACTGTCGTGTTCATGCCCTCACCCGACAGTAGTTTTCACGCCCTCACCCGACAGTCGTTTTCACGCCCTCACCCGACAGTCATTTTCACGCTCTCACCCGACTGTCGTTTTCACGCCCTCACCCGACAGTCGTTTTCACGCCCTCGCCCGACAAGGGAGGCGGCCTGATAGGCCCCACTGCGCGCTTACTTCTGAACTAAGGCAGATAGAGAGTCAGGCCGGGAAGCAGCGTGGTGCTTGTTGTCTAATACATCTATCAAGTCTAGCGTTCGGTTTCCAGATCGATAGATGATCTTCCACGTCGCGCCAATGACGTCAAGCTGTCCATATCGGAAGTGGCACAAATGTTCTCGCTGGAATAATTCCCAAACTGGTTCGCAAAAGTGATTTCATAAACACTGGCGTCTTTTTCGCTACCTTCCTGTTCTGGAAACACTCCGTTTTTCGTCTGGGTCCACTAAATGATCTATCAGATCAACGGAATATCACCGTTGCTAAAATGTCCCCTGAAGTGAGCGGTATATAGTCCGATACCAATAGTGGCCACGTTGAAAAGGGTGGGGTAATGGAAAAGACGGATGCGCCACTCATCATCTGGATTGTTCAACTGTACATGTTTTCTTTTTGGGTCAGATGTGACCTCTGAAGTCAAGCTAGGCCGCTGGGGTCACGAATGCCTTGTATTGATATACAATGCATGTAGATGTATTACAATCGTCGGAAAAACGTTATTTGATTTGCTTGACAACATTTCAATTGGACATATCTTGTGTTGTAAGCAATCGGCCCTTGGCATGGGTCAAAGTTGTTCTATCTGCTATATCATGACAGATACTTATATTTCATTTACTAAATACGGATGACTTATATTTGAAACCATGTGAACGACCTGATCCAAGTTAAATGAGTTAACAGAATGTTACAACACATTGTGACAATCGTCATTATGCCTCTCCAACGCAAGGAAGAGCAAGGCTGAACAAGCGCACTCACGCTACTAGTCACTAGACACATATTACATCTGCACTAGCGATTCGCAGGCGATGGCAAGACAGCTCAAATGCTGCTCGTATGTTCAGGTGCAACTCAGATGCAGCTCAGATGAGTAGATGATCAATGACGTGACCTTGTTTAAATTTTGGAAATCAGTGCCGCTCACATGCAAGTAGCCAGTAGCAAGGCTGGTGAAAAAATGGAAAAACACCAATCAAGTACGCTTGCACGAAAACCACGGTGAAACCAATGCCCAGCGGTACTTACCTGTACATTTGACCTTACCTGTGCAGTTGACCTTACCTTTCCCTAACTCAGCTTGCCCTTAGCCGAGGAAGTTCGCGACAGCTGATGTTGTCAGAAAATGTTGATGTGGCGGATCGTAGCAAAACATTATGAAAAGCGCATGTGGCACACATCTTACATAAAATAACAATTGGACATGTTAAAATGCCACATCACCAGCACTACAAATTGAGATTCCCGTCTTCATTGTCGTCTAATTATTCAAGAAAACCTCAGGGGTCAAAATCCTCAGGGTTGTCTGACCCCTTCCCCCGTCTCATCGGGCGGGTGTTAATTACAGTGATTTCCCTTTGCCTTTTAACCAATGATAACAATTATGCCGTCTTTTAACACGCGCATGGAAAGGGTTAATTTGACCATCCAAAAGTGTATTTTAATAATAACTCCAGAACAGTACGGCATAGCAACGCCAAACACTGTGTAAATGTAAGCAATCGAGCAGATGATCGTGTGGCTTAGAAAAGGAGACATACCTTGAAAGGTGGCTGACCTTAAGCAGACCAAAGTCGGGCCGTGATTATTGGCGAATACGCTGCAATCTTTCAAGCTGAAACAGCGATGGATTGCTTAGATAATGTCACGCAGCCATGAGATGGTTTGTTCTTCAAATAAGAGCATGTAAGTTATATTAACAAGCAATTCCATGGACCGTGGGTCAGATATTGAGGCCAGATCAAGGCCAAGACGAACACTTTTTATCCGAAAAATGCTTCAAAAGGTAAGTTAATACATTCAGTTCGAATTCCATGATCACAAGAACACTAACGGACCTCTTATTTTGACTACATAAAGGTCAGATGTCACTGACCTAAAACGACCCCATTAACCGTTTGGTTTAAAGAACATACCGCCTGAAGTAGTTCTTGGCGTTGATCTAACTTCAAATATGAAAATAACCTTGCATGTTTTGGCCATTTTTACCTTCTAAACGTCGATGAATTCACAAACCCGATACGCCCTCAGCAACATCTTGCCAAGGAAAAGTACCTAGGTTAAAGCTAGTTGCGTGAAGTGGCCGGGGAGCATTCTGGACACTGATCTGGATTTTTACCCTGTTTGACCTTATTTTAACCAGAAGGTCACGATCTAGAGATCTAAATGTTGAACGGTTCATATGCTGAGTTGTCATGAACAGGGCTACCTGCCTTGTGAACTTGGTGTCTCTAGCTTTCCCAGTTTTCTATATCTCTGGCGTCAGGCGCTGTCAAGTTGAGCCCCCAACCCGAGCGCCTCGCATTCAACCAGCCCCCCGCCGTGTGTTAACTCATCTGGCATGTGGCTTGTAAAATATTGCATTTACGACGCTCGTCACCAGTTCCTTTAAATCCGGCCAGAATGATTGGTAATAATAATATAATCAATAACGCGCATAACACCTGTAAGGTAACGATTCATACATGAATCACTAGCAACGGTAAAGCCGTTAGGGCCCAACCTAAATCATGAATAGTAACTCAACAATGTGCTTTTTAATTTATTGATTTTTGCACTTACGACAGCGTCCACTCCACGGGCACCACGAATCCCACTACAAAAGATGTCTCTGCCATCAGGCTGCGCGAGACTGTCAGCTTCGCTCCTGGCGCCCTCTGAATCGTCTGCAAACCTTTCAGCAGAATAGAGGGCGCCAAGGAAAGCGGCCCTCTCTTGCGGCGCGTCATTGACACGGTCTGGCGTATGTCAGGTCCATGACGCTGTAAACAATGTCCTTCACCTGATAATTAAGCCATGCAAATAACTTCTCTGTTGCGTGCAGTCTCCACTCTCCAGTTCAAACCGCGCTTTGAACATTTTCTTCGACTCCTTGATTTTCATTCTCATTGTTTTTTGGTTTTCGTGCTCTCAGGGCCTTTTTGCTCTTCCTTTTTTGCAGTCGGAATATTGTATTAATTCTACCCTGATCTTGCACGGTATTGCAAGCAATACGGTACACCTAGATAACGTTAGAGGGTGGCTTTCACACGAGGCTTGGGAGATCCTTGCCGATGAATAATTCAAATTTGTGTTGTCCGTTATGTGCCCATCTACATACCCATGATGTGTTGGCCTGAACGTGAACTCACTTGGGTCAAAGTTTGATGTCCTACGTCACGATCTTTGGGTCAAATAAGGTAAAAAAGGCCAAATTATAGGGCGACGTCCAAAGTACTCCCAGAACCACCTATTCAAAGTAAAAAATCACATGCTTATTTAAGATCATTGCCTTTGTCTCACCTTTCGAATGTCATGGCGGTCAGAATTATACGAAACTGCTTTGAGTTTTGCATTTGAATAAGCGACAAAGATTACGCTAGGCAGTACGTCACTAATGTTACTAAAACAAAATGTTAACCCGGGTCATTTCAGGTCAGTAACGTATCCTGACCTTTAAAAAGTTCATGTAAAATGCATAATGTGGTTACTGTTATCAATAGATTCGAAATGAGTGCCAGAAACTATCCCAAACAGGAAGCCCTAGAGTAATCAAACAGGTTGGTTTTGACCTTAATCTGATCTTTATACCTGACTGTAGGTCAATGGAATTTGTTCACGCAATTGTTGTATTGTCTAAGAAAGCATTTCAGAGATGTATGGCTCCATCTAACACTTTGTTGTTGCATCATATTGAGCGATTCCCTAGGAACTGACTCCGCTGAATCCATGGCCTGACTTTGACCTGCCGTAAGGCAGCGATCTTACAAGGTAAATCTACATATTTGGCACCAAACCATCGGTTACTTAATTTTCTACAATTACGCAAAATTTGGCATGGCCGCATCGCCCCGTTCAGAAACCATTCCGGAAAAACCTTCGGGGATGGGGGCCAAATTGGCTCCCACCCGAGCTCGTGTTAATTCCTCACTAATAAAAAATCGATATGTTCTAGCTGCACTCCAGAGTTGGACGCTGAATCGCAACATCTTGTTGTGTCTGTGTAGTTGCTTCCATACGTCAACCAGTCCAGAGTATTCCATGAATTGAACAACAAATCCTTTATTTCGGTCGCTGCTTCTCACCCTTCGAGAAGACGACACCCTCTCCTTTACATTGCTTTGACGAAGAGTAAAGTTCCTCCTATCATTATGTACTTGCTTTGTAGCGACGAATGACCACAGCCGGAAGCAAACCTTAAACATACTTGGTGGCCTACGTTTATCCCATATACGTTGGCCAGTGTACGCGAAGCAATAAAAAAAAAAAATCGGCGTCTTTTTTAGGAAGCAGCCACTTGTACAATCCTCGACATTTCGCTTGTCGTCTTGCAAGCAAATCCAAACGGTGCACCAACGCCTCTGCTTCTGGCATCTCCGTGCCCGAAGTGCTCTTCCCCTCCCCGCTCGTTCAGTCAGAGTCGCTCGACTGACTCGTTCGAATGAGTTTCTTAGATGCAGAATATGTCGGCGTAGACTTTGTTCAGCCATGTGAACAGCTTCCGCCCATTAGGGGTTGTGCCATGTTTAGTGCCCAGACAATTCACATTCAGAGACAACAAGTTATTACGCATGGTCTGGTCAGTTTTGGGAGTCTCGAGTTACTTCATCAATTCGTTTCCTCAGCAACTCCGCCGCCAACGGGCACGCCATCAAACAACCGGCTTCAGACAGACGGCAGACCGACGTGAGACCCTGTTAGGACGTATCTCTCAGGGCCCCAGACGTGAGACCCTCTTAGGACAGGACCTCCAGGACTCCGCACATTGGGCACTGTTGGGACATAACCCCCAGGACCCCCAGACGTGAGATGCTGTTAGGACATAACCCCCAGAACCTCCAGACGTGAAACGGTGTTAGGATGTGACCCCCATAACCTCCAGACGTGAGACCCTGTTGGGACGTGGCCCCCGGAATCCCCAGACGTGATACCCTGTAAGGATGTGACCCCAAGGATCCCGAGACGTGAAAACCTGTTGAGACGTGACCCCCACAACCCCCAGACGTGAGACGGTGATGCGATGTGACCCCCACAACCACCAGACGTGAGACGGTGTTAGGATGTGATCCCCATAACCCCCAGACGTGAGACCCTGTTAGGACGTGATCCCCAGGACCCCCAGACGTCAGACGCTGTTATCATAACGTAATCTTTAGACACTTCCGTCTGAAAAATAAGGCTGATGACAGACGCTGGCGACACTAAATGGCGATTAGCAATAATTTCAGAAATTTTGTGCTGACATTTATCGAATTTTAATATAACAGGAGGTGCTGGTTGTGCAATGTGATCAAGTGATCAACACTCGTGATCATGAGCACAGTTTGAAACGTCGAGCGCTGACAAGGTAACCAATATTTGCTTGAAAACGCTGTTTAACCAATTCCTCCCAACATACTTAAGGTCGATAACTATCACCTTAAGAACTCATCATAGCACCTATCACGATAAGCTTTATTTTCGGAAAACCAAGAGCCCAAGGCCTTCCTTGCTCACATCAATTGAAGCAATTCAGTTCATTGTCGATGCTCGTTGTCTCTCGCAGCGCCGTGCTGTACAGCCCCGAACCATCGGCAGCTGAAACACACATCGCCAATGGACCGTCAGGAAACAAGAATGACTCGGCTTCGCCACGCGCCTAGCATAACCTTGTGTAACATCACCACCAACAGTCACCCCCCCCCCTTTCAGTGACCTCTGCCCTGAGGAAGAAGGGAGGGGGGACGCACCAGCGGCCACCGGGCGACGGCATGCCGGCCGGGTTCGGTCTCCGCTCAGCTCCACAGACGCCGGAGCGCTCGCAGGTGTTTAAGCCTGTTCAAGCAGCCGGTGGCTGAAGCCGGCCAGCTTGTTAGTGGTGTCGGCCGGAGTTTGGGTTAAGCGTGGATGCCTTCTTTACAGCATGTCACGCCGTACTTCGTGAAAATAGTGCACACCCGACCAGCACAAATCAATTTTAATAAATCACTAGGCATTTCAGAGTTTGTAGCACTTCGGAAATGAACAGGGTTTCCGAGTCTCGCTTATTTCTGAGGCCGAGAATCTTTTAGTAGATGTTTTGGCGCAGCGAGCCCGGCCTGGTGCGTGTGTACAGGCCGACAGATCAGCAGTGATATCAGATCAGGCCAACAGATCAGCAGATGGGGGCCGACACTCCGCCTCTCCGCCAGCTGATCCGCCAGCTGAACCGGGGGAAGCCCGACTGATGACGTCAGGGGCAGCTCCCCGAATGCGCGCGTCAGAGGCGGCAGCTGGCCTGTAGACTGGGACGGCCCGTCCAGTGAGAATGAGCCCTGAAGGTACCTTGAGCCTGACCTTGCAGCCCTGGGCGGCTGTCTTAAAGGCAAGGGCATTGGCCCCGTTGGCCCCGCCTTAGCTAGATTTTCTTGCACCTGTGGGATGACTTGTCTGTCGTTGACCTCCTTTCCCAGGGCTGCTAACCCAGCTGCCAATGCGGTCATATATATATATATATATATATATATATATATATATATATATATATATATATATATGTGTGTGTGTGTGTGTGTGTGCGTGTGTGTGTGTGTGTGTACCCTCGGTAGGCTTGCTTATTTTGCTCCTCGTCGTATCTCTTGACACCCTCTTTCTTCCCGGACGGCTGTCTTCAGACTTACAGTCACTGACCTGATGAGTGAATTCCTGTCATCATTAGTTTGTGAACCCGACGTCCGTCTTTTCAATTCATCCGCCTAGTCATGCCACTGATCTTCCCCTGATTCACGGACTCGTGGGTCGGTCCTTATTGGGTCTGCAAAGTAGCTACTGTTGTCACTGGCATATAGTTCGCAGCTGGTGACAGGCCTTCGTCTCTGCACCGTATGCATCCGTGGTGCACCACCAGCCCCGAGTCACCACTGTCCTTTCGCACCATCCCCGCGTCACCACTGTCCTTCCGGCACCAGCCCGCGTCACCACTGTCTTCCGGCACCAGCCCGCGTCACCACTGTCCTTCGGCACCAGCCCCGCGTCACCACTGTCCTTCCGGCACCAGCCCCGCGTCACCACTGTCCTTCGGCACCATCCCCGCGTCACCACTGTCCTTCCGGCACCAGCCCCGCGTCACCACTGTCCTTTCGGCACCAGCCGGTCACACTGTCCTTTCGGCACCATCCCCGCGTCACCACTGTCCTTCCGGCACCAGCCCCGCGTCACCACTGTCCTTTCGGCACCAGCCCCGCGTCACACTGTCCTTTCGGCACCAGCCCACGTCATCTTTGTCCTTGTGAGGGCACCGGGCCGGCCGAGCGAGAAGGCCTTGACTGCGCGACTCGGGAGCGTCACTCCCCCCCCCCCCCAACACCGCGACCGCTGGCGGCCCTGTTCTGCTAAACCTTGTTCACGTGTGCGGCAAAGAGCAATGCCTTGGAATGTCCAGCACTTACATAATGGTTCTAAGGTTGCTTGACACGGTCGCTTAACGAGATCTTCTGGTATGTTAAAAATCAGTCATTTGACATGCAAAAACTCGCAAAACAAGACCATTTTTTAAAACCCAAAATTGTTGAAGTGGTCTCTCATGTCCACCCCAATAAGATTTTGTCAATAGTTGCCATGGTTCGCTGACTGGCAAATGACTGCACTGTGAATGTGCACTGTATCTTTAAAAATAGAAACACTCTAAGCTGCATGACAATCATCACACTACTACGAGATCATTATTCTTGATCAATCTATCTATTTGTCATCATGTTTATGAGACTACTTCCATGTCAACTTAAAATGTATGTCTTTGTTAGCGGGGCAGCTCTCACTGACTCACAAGCTCCAGCTTCTGTGAACTGATTTTTCACTCCTGTGTGGTCTTTTTTAGGTGAAATTTTCCGCTCCACACCCCAGCTCAAAAACACTTCTACCTGTAGTTCTCCCAACTGTAGTAATTAGCTCAGCTGTAAGTTTCTAATTCTAACTGAAGTTCTTAGCTCAGCTCCTTATTCCAAGAATGAGGCGCCTGATGCCTCCTGGCCGCTGTGGCGTATTCGGCTTTCGTGGTCTGGGAACGCGCAGTTCTTCTCATCCAGCGAACCGCGGGCACGAAGCCTGGAGCGGGTACGTTGTCTGGCCTTCCAGACATGGAAAGGTCAGCTGGCAACAGGCCAACGGAAGTCAGCCTAGGCCCCGGTCGGCCTCGCTGCGGCATGCACGGCCGACTCTGCAAGGATTCAGCAGGTTCGTCGAACTCATAGTCACCCATGCAAAAACCGCTGGAAAGGACTCCATAAAGAGAGCATCTAACTTAGAGCATCGGGCCGGTTGAGCGAGCTTCTCGGTACATTATCAAAGAGCGCTTAGTTGTGGTGACCCAGCGGCGCACAGCCGCATCACGGAAACTAAGATTTAGTCACAATGATCCTACGACTTTTTTCGATACACATTTCATGCAGTGTTCTACAGCAATGTTTTCTTCATATTGGCCTTGCTAAGTCTGAATTGATGTGAATGCCCTGATTCCATCAGCCCAGGAGTTCCACTTCAACGTATAGTTTTTGCCGCAATATTTCAACGCACCACACAATGTCGTGATGAAGACACCACTGTCCACGTTTCAGTCAGCTCTATGGCCAGTTGCCAAATGACCGATGAAGGAACCACATTAGCGCTTTTATGTCTGCTGCACATTCGTCAGTGTGGCCCATGGTGCGGTGTTAGCCGTGGCCCACGGTGCAATGTTGGCCTTGGCTCACAATGCAGTGCTGGCCCTGGCTCACGGTGCAGTGTTAGCCGTGGCCCACGGTGCAGTGTTAGCCGTGGCCCACGGTGCAGTGTTGGCCTTGGCTCACAATGCAGTGCTGGCCTTGGCTCACGGTGCAGTGTTGGCCTTGGCTCACAATGCAGTGCTGGCCTTGGCTCACAATGCAGTGCTGGCCTTGGCTCACGGTGCAGTGTTGGCCTTGGCTCACGGTGCAGTGTTGGCCTTGGCTCACAATGCAGTGCTGGCCTTGGCTCACGGTGCAGTGCTGGCCTTGGCTCACGGTGCAGTGTTGGCCTTGGCTCACGGTGCAGTGTTGGCCTTGGCTCACAATGCAGTGCTGGCCTTGGCTCACAATGCAGTGCTGGCCTTGGCTCATGGTGCAGTGTTGGCCTTGGCTCACAATGCAGTGCTGGCCTTGGCTCACGGTGCAGTGTTGGCCTTGGCTCACAATGCAGTGCTGGCCCTGGCTCACGGTGCAGTGTTGGCCTTGGCTCACGGTGCAGTGTTAGCCGTGGCCCACGGTGCAGTGTTGGCCTTGGCTCACAATGCAGTGCTGGCCTTGGCTCACAATGCAGTGCTGGCCTTGGCTCACGGTGCAGTGTTGGCCTTGGCTCACGGTGCAGTGTTGGCCTTGGCTCACAATGCAGTGCTGGCCTTGGCTCACGGTGCAGTGCTGGCCTTGGCTCACGGTGCAGTGTTGGCCTTGGCTCATGGTGCAGTGTTGGCCTTGGCTCACAATGCAGTGCTGGCCTTGGCTCACAATGCAGTGCTGGCCTTGGCTCACGGTGCAGTGTTGGCCCTGGCTCACAATGCAGTGCTGGCCTTGGCTCACGGTGCAGTGTTGGCCGCGGCTCACAATGCAGTGTTGGCCTTGGCTCACGGTGCAGTGTTGGCCGTGGCTCACGGTTCACATTTTCGGCCGAGCCTGGAAAATGGAAATGCCACGCGGTCGCAGCAGCCGGCGAGGTCTGACACGTTTCGGCGGTTCGCTGCAGGCTCACGAGCGTCGGGCGAAGGCTGGCGCCATCCACGTCCGGGCAGCTCGCCCGGGATCCGTTCACAACTGATCAAGGCCTGTGGACATGCTCCCGCACCAAACGCGAGGTCACCATAGACGCAGCTGGACGTCCACACAGACAGGATGCTCAGTTTGAAGCGACTGTTCCAAACTTCTATGGGATTCTAAGATGAGACAGCCATTTTCAAGACCATTCGCTACAGTTCACAATTCCGCCCTTTTTAAGATATCGAACCCGCTTGTTTCTGAGCTGGACGTACGTGAGCTCGTGCGGGACTATTTTGCATCGCCTTATTCGAAATTACCCAGGCACATATAACGTCACAGAAAAGACACGAATTTCCCCACCTCCACGAGCATATTGGGCTGAAGCTAAAAAATAGCTTGATCCGATCAAGATCATGATCATGCACCCGGTGTCGTCATGATCATGGTCATGATCATGATCGAAATATTCGTGTCTGGAGCGCGTCAGCATGAATCGTGGTATCGGCGGACAGCAGTTGGTTAACAGCCAGTTAAAGCTGCTAATTGCAAGTTTCGATCACGAACACCGTTTTGTTAGGTACAACATGGGCAAAGTTTTACGGAGGATTGAGACGAAGTAGCATCACAGATGTAATAATTGTCCAGACCGTCGTCCTCACTTGACGCATGACTTAGTGCTACGCTTAGATGCGTCAACTGTGCGGCCGTCGTCAGACCGCACAGTTCTGTCCTGAGGAGGATGAGATGACGTTTGACTTCCACTGATGTCTGTGCCACAACCCCAATTCTCTCCTTCAGAATTGCTGGGCTTCGAATCAGGGTCTTCTAATTGTGAGTCCGGTGCTTTACTAACTGCACTAACCGAGAAGGGCAACCCCTGATATTATAAATCCATGTCATTCATCCAATGGGCATTTTGGGATTCCTCCCCAGCACTGGTGCCATTCATCTCCTGACAGCTGGATATCTTGCTTGAATAATCTCTATATCCAACATGGTTTAATCTAGCAGTAATATTTCCGACGCTTACAATAAATACCACGCTCAGCGAATCTTCCTTGAATTATCTCTACATCCAACATGGTTTAGTTTAGCAGTACTATTTCCGACGCTTACAAGACTGCACTCAGCGGATCTTCCTTGAATGATCTCTATATCCCACATAATTTAATCTAGCAGAAATATTTCCGACGCCTACATTGCTGTGTGCATTATGGGATTTGAAGAGCCAGTAAACCCTGGCCCGCTTCCGTCTAAATTCCAGCGGTCTCCAAAGCAACCCAACAAACGTATAATTCACACTTGCTTACCTGTGATGCGCTCCTAAAATCAATCTGACTGCCGCTTTCTGAACTGTTTACATGCTACGGACATAGTGTGCGGCATTGAGTCACATACACAATACGCGTGTTTTAACACTGGCCGGGCTAATAAACTATTGACAGTGCCCTTTACATTTCTGGGACATCTGCTGGACACTCTCTTGGAAAACCAATGAATCTAGTTACCTTTTCCAGCTCTGCTTTTAATACGTTCATTGCAGTTAAACTTATCTGATATTTGCACACCAAGATACTTATATTTATCTGACGCTTGTACCACACTGTCATATCTTCTCTCTAAAAAAACGATAACTGAAACTTGTGAAGCATCAGATACTATGCTTTTACGCGTTAGCAAGTTGGGTTGTCAATTTTTATGAATTATTGGAGGGGCCGAGTCAAAGGCCTGACAGCCTAGCCCCCCGTTTTTTTCTCGCTGGATTTAGCCCACTTTATTTTATTTAAACGCAATATATGTTTTAATCCTCGTACCATTTATAAAAGTATTTAATCTAAGCAGTAAATAATGCCGAACCAGGCATATTGTCTCCACATCTGTTCTTTTTTTCTGACCGTCATATCACCGCCCCAATGCTTCCATACCGCGCAGTTTCAGTCTGGTCTGCAATTCCCGTCTTGTCGAACACTCACTACCGCCACATTTCTGATAGCATCAAGTATCGCTGCATAAGTCATGTACACATATCATCCCTTTGATCGTGCTTGATCTGTGTCCCAACATTTCATGCACTGGCGCTCTTCACGCGTGTCAGTGTTCAAAGGGTGGGGACCCACGGTTCATCGCTGCTCGTGCAAAGAAGTGAATATCTTTTCGACGGCTTGACTACAGCTCATCTTGTTTCACCGCGCATATTATTTATGGTAACCCAGTAGACATAAAACGGGCCTTCCTGTCAGTGTGGGGCGCTCATGAATCCCGCACCGGGTCGTCGGCACGCGTAAGCGTTCTTCGCGCTCGCACATGCGTGATGGGAAAATTGCAGGCTCTTACTGCACTCTGTTTCACCTGCGTAAGGTCAGCAAGCAAAAAAAAAGACAACAGGTTGACAAACCTACAGAAAAAACACATTTTTGCAGATAGCTCTTGTATATCATGGTTCGTCCCGATAGTTCAGTTTGAG
The DNA here is from genome assembly GCF_011947565.3 of Pollicipes pollicipes. Taxonomy (NCBI): domain Eukaryota; kingdom Metazoa; phylum Arthropoda; class Thecostraca; order Pollicipedomorpha; family Pollicipedidae; genus Pollicipes; species Pollicipes pollicipes. The sequence goes on from NW_023596921.1 coordinate 38,222,795, forward strand.
CACCTGTCCTCCAAGGCAACCATCCGTGGCGGGGTACGTTCGAGTCGCTTCAAACGCTCACTTCTACCCGTCCTTGACGGGTATGGCTGGCGTCCGGCGACAGCGGCCGCGCTTAAGGTCAGGTGACGTTGGGGGGCAGAATGGGCTGCGCCGGGCATGGAAGGCGACAGCTTTGCTTGAACGAATAGCTAGTACAAAAATGCTGCGTACCTCCATATTGTAGCAGATCTGATTCTGCAGTCGCGGGTCTTAACTTAATTCTTACGAAGATTACACGGTTCTCATATACAAGACAGCACTGTTACCCTTATTCTTCGTCGAATAACCAGGTGAAAATGGAGACAGATGTATAAATATTTTGGCAACAAATGTGCTCATATGCTCGTAAATGCACTTCACAACTCTTACATCATCGCTTGGTTTTTACTTAAACAAAACTGGGGTATTGGAGGCTGTGCAGAGCTATCAGCAAGATAGCAAGGTCGACAAATACATATCATGCTTTTGTATTCTCGGACTCCGCCCGGTCCAAGACCCTCCCCCCCCCCCCCCCCCACCCTCCCACAGTTACTTGCTCTTCAAGTAGGCCTTACCCCGCACGGCTATCTTCTCTCGCAAAAGCTGCTTAAAGAGCTCGCAAGCCTGTTTGCTATGCACCCCTGCTAAATATCAGTGATATCACGTTCGAGTCTCTGGCCCAGTTTACCGCCCGCGTTCGGTCCGGACCGACCGGCGCGCTGAGTTGGATTCAGATGCGGGCGGGCGGCGGTCCCAGGTTACAAGGTCACGGGTGGCGGCGGCGGCGCACGGCACCTCTGACGTCATCGGTGGGCGGCCCGGCTCGGCCACCGGGCGGCGCCCCAGCGCCAGCTAGTTCCGAGCCGTCGGTCCCCGCAGCAGTCCGCCGCGTCCTCCGTATCCGCCGCCGCCATGAAGCTGGCAATCGTCGTCACTGTGCTGGGGCTGGTCGCTTCTGGCCAGGCGCTCAAGTGCTACTCGTGTAATAGCAAGTCTGTCATCTCTGGCTTATCGCTCGGTGGCGCCGTGCTGAATGTGCTGAAGAACTTCCCGGCCTGCACCGAGTTTGACCCGAGTCACCCCGGAGCAGAAGTTCGTTCAGGAATGCCCCCATCCTCAACAACAAAGGCTGCATGAAGCTGGTCGATCCGAATGACTCGACCAACGTGATGCGCTCGTGCTTCCTCAGCGACAAGAACGAGTGCAAAGACGGTGCATGTTACTGCACCGGCGACCTGTGCAACGGCGCCGCCGGCGGCTGGCCGTCAGCGGCGGTGCTGCTGGCGACCCTGGCCGCGGCGCTGCTGGGCGGCCGCTAGTCGCTGCTGAACCAGCCTCAGCAGCGGGCGCCCTTTCATTACCATTGTGGCGTCTCGATCGCCGGCACCGTCCCACCCAGTCTCCGCGACGGACGCGAACGCGTGGCGCATCTGCTTGGTCGGACCCACGCTGCCAGCCGATGAAGTGCTGGTCCCAGCGCCTCCGTCGGCGCGCTGTAGCAAGTGTAGCGCTGTGTTCACGCTGCTGTGTTCACGCTGCTGGCCGGTGCCGCGCACCCGCGCACGGCTGCCGCCTCCCGCCCGGCACCCGACGGGCAGCAGGATGCCGCGTCACCCCTCGGTGCCTGCGCGCTTTTCGAATCGGGGACCACAATGCAGGCGGCCATTTTGTTTTCACAAAGCCGCGTCGGCGGACCAACGGCCCCCCCCCCTGCGTTCTGAACGTGAGGGGGAGAGCGCGGCGGCCGCCAAGGCCAGGCAGAGGACAGCGGCAGCGGCTGGTGGGCGGAATGGCCGTCGGAGCACGCCGGCTCGCGGCCGTGCTCGCCGCCGCGCGGCAACATCGGCCGCCAGATGACAGCGGCCGGACCGCGGGGCGCGGCAGTTTTTACCTTATGGTCGGTGTTGTGCTGCGGCAGCTCTTGATGCGTTGGTAGTAAGACGCCAGTGCGGAATGTGGAGAAGTCAATAAATTGTCCTAGACACCTCGCTGAGTTGGAGTCGAAGGCCCTGAGCGCAAGGAGCAGTAACCAAGTCTACGAGGCAGTCATCCGACGGTTATTCAAATGAGTTACCGAGTCACTCTGCGTGATGAGTCAAGACGGTTCAATGCCCGAAGTCCTGACCTTATAGATACTTACCCAAACACAACTTAAGAACAAATTCAGATAGTCGTGTAACATGAAGTCCATGGATCACTTATGCTTTGAGGCGTGCCAACCGGTTTCAGACCCGCAGTCAGTTTGCTCTTTCAGCCAAAGCCTGCGCTTTCAGCCATTACAGCTCTAACCGGTTTTCCTGACTGAACTTCGTGACGTGCCGGCACATTGTTGATTATCGCGAAGCTCGTGCTATAGCGTGCAAGTCTGGAATTTAGACTTGCGTTATATATTCGTATCGCACAAACTGTTAACATGCCCCCTTGAATGTACATAACATCCCAATAGCATTCCCAGGCTAGACTCCCATAAGGCCCCTTGTATTGTTCTTCAATCTTTGTCATCAAACGGTTATGTTTGGAATGTGCAATGCTCGAAGTCGTACCGGGCGCTATCAAACGTATTCACTTCCTCTCATCCTTGTTTGACGCATCAGGCTCTTTAAAATCAGATGACGATGATGCGATAGCATAATTTGACCCGCTGACATTTCCAAAACTGTGAGAGTTAGAGACATCAAATTCACAGAGTGGGTTGGCCTGAATGTGGACGCACTTTCTCAAAATTTTAAGTCTCTGGGTCATAGTCTTCGGATCAAATAAGGTCAAACGAGGTCGAGCTCTAGACTGGTGTCCAAAATGCCCCTAGACTCATGCAACCGCCGTGAGCCTAGATACCTATTCTGAACAAAAGGTCACTGGTTTCTTTTTTGCCATTCAGATAAACGTCGGGGATAACGCTAAGCGGTATTTTCCTAAAACGAAATGTTGGCCTGGGTCATTTCAGGTCGGCGACTCACTCTGACCTTTACGAAGTCCACGGAACATATCTGTTGTTGTCGCTGTTATGAATAGAATCAACATGAGCACCAGAAACTACCCCTTTAAAACGAGCTCTCAAGTAAAAAAGCAGTTTGTTTTAGCTCGGTCTGACCCTTATGCCTGACCCCAGGTCAATTGAATTCGTTGTAATTCTAAATTCAATTGTCAGTTGCCTAAGAAACGACCTCAGAGATGTCTGACTTTGTCTTACACTTCGTTGTCGCATCAGCTTGAGCGATTCCCTAGAAATGACCTTCGCTGGCGGCCACGGCCTGTAGACCTGCCATAGGTCAGCGAACTTACAAAGTGCATCTTTTTATACCAGAAGACCCAATATTCAACTGCCTATAACTTAACAAAATTTGACGCAATTGCGCCTTACCGCTCGGATATCAGTAAAAAAAAAACTGCGGGGATCAAATTGACCCCACTCGATGGCGCGTTAAGGTCAAGAAATTCAAGCAACCAGACGTTAAATGGCTAAACGAGAGAAACCACCGGCGCCATTCATTTTACAATGATTTTGTGAGTTCTTTCCAGTAGCACTCTGGGCTCCACCGGATTTTTAACGCGAGAGGGGAAATTCTACAGAGATATGCACTGAGAACTCCGTGAGGATAGCTTGCGGATCGCAATGGGATCAAAGTTGTGAATTACAATTGCCAGCCTACATACGCCTGGGAATGTTCAACCTTTTATTAGGATTAAATAGTGAAGAATACATCAGATAGTTATGAACATGCACGCTCGCAAGCCTTGGAATGAAAACCCTGGCGCCCGACGTTCCAGCGTTTGTTGGTCGCAGGCAACGACTCTTGGCTGGACCCAGACTGCTTCCAACGAGTGAAAGAAAACGATGACGCATCTGAAAGAAGCGCCTTTGAAAGCTTTAGAACATGAAGTTGTGCGGTTGGGAGACAGTCAGGACGAATATGGTATCTGTATGATCTTTAGATTGACAATAGGAATAGATTAGCATCTACAGCATCGTGAAATGTTGCTAAAATCTGGCGGGAATTGGAAAGTAGGCGTAAAATTTCCGTACGTAAAACAGTACTCTTAGCTTTATTCCTCGGAGAAAACCCGGAGAATGGAGACATAGCCGGGTCGATATTTTGACAACATGCCTTTATCGAAACAATAGCAGAAGGAAATTCAAACTGCCTGCGATGATCCTACTCAATTTTTCAAGTTTTTTTTTGAAACAGCAAGCCACAGCTTTTACAGGACACAAACATTCAGGGGATTAAGCAAAGAGCGATTTCCAGCCATTACCACGATACAGTGCCAAAAATTAGAATGCGCGAACATACGTGTACATGCAAACAAATTCAAGCGAATAGGCATCACGTATCACGCTTCATTCAAACATGCAAGCGAATTGAAGTAAACAGGTATCACACATCGCGCACCAATTATACAGGAAAAAAGTCGGCGACCAAATGTTAACATACAGGGCTCAATATGGCAAATTATGCGAACGTGATATGTGCCTTGATATGTGATGTGTGCTATCATAAAATCGTTTACATGTGTAAGCGATGCGTGACGCGTAATGTGCGATGCCTGTTCAATTGAAATCGCTTGCATGCATAATTGATGCGCGATGTGTAATGTCTTTTTACTTCAACTCGCTTCCATGTTTGAATGAAACGTGATGCGTGATGTCTATTTGCTTGAATTCGTTTGCATGTACACGCATGTTTGCGCATTTCAATTCTTAGATAGGCACCGTGCCGTGGTAAAAGCTGGAAATCGCTCTTTGTTTAATCCTCTGAATGTTAGTGTCCTGTGAAAATGTGGATTGCTGTTTAAAAAAGAAACCTGAAAAATAGAATAAGATCATCTGCAGGCAATTTTGAATTCACCTCTGGCATTCTTTCGATAAAGGCATGCTGCCGAAATATCAACCCAACGATATCTTCATTCTCCTGTTTTTTTTCCGAGGAATGAGGCTAATACGACTGTCTTATCTATGTAAATGTTGTTCCTCGCTAATGCACCGAACAACTTGCATAACATTTCCGTTTGGTGTTGCTGTACAGGTTTAAGCTGTTCAGAGGTCAACCACAAAATTATACCTAAATAAGACGGTAGTAATAGTCTTCTTTCTCGTAGAAAACCCGAGAGAATGAAGATATAGATGAGTTAATATTTCAGCAACATGCCTTTATTGAAACGAATAGGAGACGTGAATTCAAAATTGCCTGTGGATGACCCTCCCTGATTTTCAAGTTTTTTTAAAGAAACGTTTTCAAAACTTTTTTTTTAAACAGCTCTACATTTTGTCTTTGAAACAGCTTCAAAGCTGTTCTAAAAACTTGAAAAGTCAAGTAGGATCATCAGCAGGCAATTTTGAGTTTACTTCTGCCTTTCGTTTTGATAAAGGCATGCTGCCGAAATATCAACGCATCTACATCTTCATTCTCCTGGTTAATCTTCGACGAATGAGGCTGTTACTTCTGTCTTATCTATGTGCGTAATGCTCCTCGCAAATGCATTTAGCAACTCAAAATTATACAGGTGAAATGCATATCCCAGTCCAATATTAGACCGATACCGATTTATTTTGAAAGACTTTCGGAAGGATTATTTCCTAACGGTCGTCCTCGAGCGCACGCCACCCACCGCCTGGTATTATCTGTAGCCGCTAACGCCGTTCGGTCTAATGGGAACTGCAGCTCTAACTCACGAGTAATGCTCATAAGATTGAGACTGATGTGCAATTGCTCCTAGGGTTGTGAGCACGCAGGCTAAATTACGCTTTATGTAAGATGTTTCGCTAGTCGATTCTGTTAAAGGTTAACGTACCCGAGCAAACATGAGTTGGCTTTTTCATCTTTGAACTCGTTTCGATTCACTCTATTGGATACTTTGACACCCTTACATTTTTCGGGCAAGGATTGAAACTGGCTCGAGTGTGTCTGATATTATATTGTCTCTATCATCTGAATGATGCAGCGTTCAATTTGTCTCCAACGCGGTCGGGACCGTTGGGAACTGCGACGTCGCCGCGTGCGGCTGGTGTAAGTTGCCGATCGCCTCACAGCGATTTTGATCCACGAGCTCCTTTACTCAGACGCTTCTCACTTTGGAGCGGTGCTGTGAGCTGGGCAATGAAAAAATGCGGTGGCGAATCCGTCGCGTGTCGCGGTCATTCAGGCTCCAGAAGGGTGTAGTTTGCGAAGCAGGTTTGTGGCGCTGGGCGGGGGTGTGACTAAATCTGCTCTTTACATCAAAGGGACCGATCCATACTTACATGTGGTTTTGAAATGAAATAATCATCTTGGGGGCCATTCAGTGCAGTTCACAGCCCTGTCCTTCTTAAAACCTAAAACCTTCTGGTTTCTGAGCTTTGTCCCAGGGTAGACGTCCAAACTATTTCGTGCATACTATCTCAAAGTCACTCAGGCAAACACGCCACCGCCAAAAACGTCATTTAAATGCCTCCGCCCCACTGGCCATGTGCCATTCAAGGCCAAGAAGAATATGATCGTCAAGTTGTTCATGTCTGGGTTTCGGGAGCACGATTTCCCGATACAACGGACTTCAATTGGCTCTCAATCAATTAAGTACCGGCAGCGCTTGATTCGAACACGACTGGTTGTTTGGATAAGAACCCTTCCGGCCAGAAGTGATCATTTTCAGGTTATGGAATGAAGGAGAATAAAGAACTGCAGAAGAAGACTAAGCACACCCAGTATTTTAAGCCCGGCCAGCCTCCGAACCTTAGCCCGCGCAGGGGCCCTTTGGACGTGCGCTGTGCGCCCGGCCCGAGTCTCCCTTCCCAGAGGGCCTCCCAATCTCCTCGTGGCCAGAGCGCACAGCCTGCCCCGGAGCAGCGAGGCACCAGGAGTGAGAAGGATACATGAGAGTAACAGCGTACAGAGGAGCCACGTCCTATTTTACATAATAGAAGAAGTTAGAGATGGATATTAGATATTACGAAAATAGTACTTGTGATTTAATACTTAAAGAATGGCGTCATAACCAAGCATGCGCATACATGTAAGAAGCTTAAACTCACGGACAAATACGCAATAACACCACGAGAATGGGCCAAAACACGAGCCCATAACGCATTTGCCTCAGTAAACACGTCCAACATTGCCACTGCCTTTTATTGGCGAGCTGAAGTACTTCCAGTGGGTGCTAAGGTGGCAATTTTGCACGGCCAGTGTGGCATCTCTAACTTCATGCAAACGTTCCTCGACGCAATCACGTTATGGCACATCGAGGAGCATATTTACGATAACGAGGACTCATGTTGTCTGTAGGAGCATCTTCCGCTCAAAAGCATACCTATAGTTTAAGTGAGGCAAGAACACAAAAGTAGGTCAGAGTCAACAAGGCATATGAATTGTGCATTGTCACGCGCCCGGGTGGCCAGTTGAATACCCTCTGCTCGGGTGGAGGTTTAATTGGACCCCGAGATGTCAGAAAAATTAAGAGCCTCCAAATTTCCAAAGTATACTAGTACGTAAGTACGTAGCCAGTATGAAAAACCACTGGTGTCAAAATTTGGAATGCCTATGTCATGACCTTCGGGTCAAATCAGGCTAGATAAGATCTCACTCCAGATTGGTGTCCAAAGTGATCTTATCAGGCAACCAACGTGCACCTAGATAGCCGTTCCAAGCAAAATATTACTGGTTCTGAATTCAGGTCAGTGATCTTGTCTGTCCAAAGGTCATGGTAATCAAAATCATACCAGACCGCTCCGATTTTTGCGTTTGAATAAGCGTCAAGGATTATGCTAGGCAGTTTGTTCCTAACACATGTTGACTTGGGTCATTTAGGGTCAGTGATCTACGCTGACCTTTAAGAAGTCTGTGGAAGATGTATAATACGGCTCCTGACATCAATAAATTCAAAATGAGCGTAAAAAAACACAGTAAGCTGTGGAGTAAAAAAACAGGCTAGCTTTAATTTTGATCTGATTTTCATACCTGACCCTAGGTCAATGGAACTTGTTTATTTGATTGCTTCGCTGCCTAAGAAACTATCTCAGAGATGTATGACTTCGTCTAACACTCCGTTGTTGCATCGGACTGAACAATTCCCTGAACACTGTCTTCGCTGAATCCATGGTCTGATTTTGACCTGTCGCACGTCAGTGACCTTACAAGATGCATCTAAATTGTTGATACCAAATGATCCGCCATTCGATTGTCTACAGCTATGCAAATTTCATTGCTGCTACGCCGCGCCGTCCGGAAATCACTCCGGCCAAACCTTTGACTAGGCATCATATTAAGCCACCTGAGCACGTGTCAAAAATCTAGTAGTCAGGAAAAGCTGAAGGTGTTTTATTTAACATGGTACACACGCCGAGCTCTAGAAGTTTGACGATCTTCGTCAGCTGCACTTGACGGAACATCTCCTCGCATTTTGTATCACATCGCATTCCATGACATCACAGGAGTTTGCCCCTTCTTTGACTATTTTACATGGGAAACAATTATTAAAAACCTGTAGAGTTTTGTCATGCTGTGCTCTCAGTTGTTATTTGCTACTCATGCCTAAGGCCCAAAAGGTTGGAGGTGGCACCAAACTCAACTTTGGGAGACCAAATTGGGCCTGGGGGGGGGGGGGGGGCAGTGGCCCACCCAAAATAATGCAAATCGATACTCGTGAATTCTACAATGCATCTGATTTTGGATCACCCGCGGTTTTCTGTTGACACTTGAGGCCTGATTTTGGCCATACAGCCGAATGGGGGGCAATAGTGCAAATATTTGGTGGGTCTGATCGTCTGGGGGTTTGAGCCCACCTGGGCATGTGGAGGAGGCATGCGGGGACATAGTCTTACAAAAAGAGTTGAGGGGGAACTGGGCGGTGAAAACCAATGGAACTTGTCCCCAAATTGTACCAACAGGCTGGTCTCTCAACGGATTTTGCTCACTTTCTTCCCAAAGTTGCGGGAAGGGGCTGGGACGTAAGTTGAGTGGTGGGGAGTGAGGTAAAGACTGACCGAGATTTGTACATGGACCACATCAGAACAGGCGTAGCGGCAGAGCCCGGCTCTTCAAAGCGGCGAGCAGGAATCCCAGGTCTGCAGCTCCGGACTAGCTCCGACGCTGGCGGAGGCAGACCGATACAGAGAGCACAGATATGTCAGCAAAAGACCAGGCGTCTGCTCCTGATATATGCGTTTCGTCGCATGGGCAACGTGCAATGCGGGCGGAGGCGGATGAAGGGAGGGGACGGGGGCGAGATCGACACTCTGCTTCATTAACCTCTCCACTCACGACGCAACTAAAACTTGACGCGCGGATTGCGCTCAGCGTAGGCCCACGTACTTGCATACTTTTCCACGCTTCCCCTATGTTCGTGCACAGCAAACCAAACTGAGCGTTTTGAATAAAAAAAACACTTTTAAAAGCATGAACAACTGCGGGAATGCCCGACGCAAGGACGGCAACCAGACGACAGCCGAACCCGGGCAGGTCTGCCTGCCACGCTGCCAATCAACAGCTGCAGAGTGAAAGCCCTCGGCGAAAAACAGGTAGCACGCGGCGGCGCACGCACTCTGACGAAGGAGCGGGCCCGGGACGGTGCAGACCACGACCGGGAGCGGGCGGCGTTGTTCAGTGCCGAGCTGCAGGCCGAGACGTCCGCGTTCGCAGCGCTCTTCCGCTTCGGACATGAAGTCGACGGCCATCCTCGCCGTGTTGAGCCTGGTCAGCGCCGGCCACGCGCTTAAGTGCTACTCGTGTAACAGCAAGAATCAAATATCCGGCCTCAACATCACCGCCAACATCCTCAACTCGTTGAAGGCATTCCCGCCGTGCGCGGAGTTTGATCCGCGTCTCCCGCAGCAGAAGTTCGTCCAGACCTGCCCCACACTCTTCAACAAGAGCTGCATGAAGGCAACCGACGCGAACGACTCGACAAACGTCATTCGGACCTGCTTCCCAGTCGCCAAGGAAGGCTGCGAAGGTGTCATCTGCCAATGCAGCGGCGACCTGTGCAACGGCGCTGCCGGCGGCTGGCCGTCAGCGGCGGTGCTGCTGGCAACCCTGGCCGCGGCGCTGCTGGGCGGCCGCTAGCCGGCGGTCGCTGGCCTGCTGGCGTGCGTAGCCTGTTCGCCGGAGTTGCTGTTGTGAGGTGGACCTGCCGTGAGGTGGCGACGCCGCTGGCCTGCCGGAAAGCACCGGTCGGTCCCCGCCCCCGGCCGCGCCCCGCCTCCGTGCGATCCGCACTGTTCTCGGCACCAGGGGCCTGCGCGCTGGCCGGTCTTCTGCAGTCTGGTTGACCCCGTGAAGAACAGGGTTTGGGCAGGGGGGGGGGGGGAGAGATGGCTCCTCACCGTAGCACCGGTCGCCCGTCTTGCTGCAGGCCCGAGCACGTCGGCTGACAGGCTGTAGGGGCACTGTGCATCGATATGGGTGAATAGGAAGAGGTATAATTGTGGCTCGGTGTAACATCTAGTTGTGTTGTTTCATGTCGCTGCCCCCTGCACACCAGCGTCCAGCAATACTATGTTGCTTGCTACGACGAGGCTACTTATGCTATGGTTGATGTGCCTTCTTCGAAGGCGCTCTGCATCGAGGCGCGAGCAAGGAGCAATGCATCTTTCGAATGGCAACTAGGGTTCTATCGAGGCCTCGGCCTGTGTCTTTGCGCACACACACACACACATACACATACACACACACACACGCACACACACACACACACACACACACACACACACACACACACACACACACACACACACACACACACACACACACACACACACACACACACGGACGCCAGTTCATCTGTTAATGTGCGTTGGAGTTGCCTATGAGATTCTGAAAACCTGCTTTGCTCAGCAAAACAAATCTAAAAACCCTACCCGAGCCGCACATGAATGTGAAAACCAGGCAGATCAAAGTTAAAAAAAGCTCGTGAGGCCGGCAAGTCTATATTTGCATGAAATATTCAAACTTGCGTGTAGTACACTAGCCAACAATTTAGCATCTCCCCAATCATGCAAAATAGGAGTGATTAGAACGGTACATTTATCCGTTCTAACCTATGCCAGGTTCATCCACCCCAGCGATATTTTGTACAAAAGGTAAATTTGCTTAATTAGAGTATTCCACATCTGTATGGGGTTTTGAACTGACGAAGCCATCTTGAAGATCATTCGGTACAGCTGACACCACTGCCCTCCTTAGGGCCCAAAACACTCTAGTTTTCGAGCTACACGCCTGCGAAAATGTGCAGACTATTTCGTGCAAACTTTTTCAAGGTTACCCAGGTGACGTGACGTCATAACAACGCCATTGAAATACTACTATTCCACTTATCATACGGCGTTCGAGCCATAGGAGTCGACTTCTAAAAATGATGAGAGGGGGGGGGGCAAGGTTGTGGAGGTCGCCGTAAGGGGCAGATAAAAAACTTACGGATTTGGTCCCGTTATTTCCTGCCTATACTTTATACATAGGTACATGTATGTTAATACATACATATATATATATATATATATATATATATACTATTCCTATACTATATTATATATATATATATATATATATATATATATATATATATATATATATATACTATTCCTATACTATATTATATATATATATATATATATATATATATATATATATACATACATATGAGAAGTACACTAACTGCATATTTCTTTAAGTTCATGGGCGTAGTCGCAGCTATCACGGGTGGAAACCTGGCATTTTGCATCAGCTTTTCATGAACGTAACTGAGTTGTAAAGCTTAAGGGGTGCACTTGCAACTTTCTCTGGCACGCTAAAAAGTGAAATCAGCGCATGATGTACCATAATTGGCTTTCGTATTTCGTGGTGCATTTCTCAATTTTTTTACAAGAACAGAGCATCCACAAGATTCTGGCAATCATAATGCGTTTAGACGCGGGTTCCCGGTACCAAAATCGCATCGTTAAAACAACTCATTTCAACGTATGTAACAAAACATAAGCACTCCTCCACGCATCCTTCCAGAAGCTGTTGTGCCTGTTAGGGAAAGCGACCCTTACACTCTTTGGTTCGAACGTGTGGCAAATGAAGCTCCCGTCAGTGCAATGGCATATGCCACACAGGCTGATTTTAACAACGTTGTTAATTAAGCTGGATCTCCAGTGGCCATGCGATCACACCTATGTACGCATACTTGATGCCCGTCAATGAGCACAGGTTGATTTTAACAGCGTAGCTAGTAAAGCTGGATCTCCAGTGGCCATGCGATCACACCTATGCACGCATGCTTGATGCTCGTCAATGAGCTCGCCCACGCAGGGGGCAGCCAGTCTTGGCAATGTGGGAGGAGAGACACATTGTTGACAAAGGGCCCCTCCTGTGAAAGCCCCCCCCCCCAAAAAAAAAAATCATCGAATTAGTCCACTTCATGTTGAGTGTACAATTTCTTTCGCTGTATTTTAGTATTCATCTTAAACTTAAACAAAGACCAGATGCCTCCGAAAGATACAATTCTGTTTACATTTTGAAGTCATTTAACGCAAGGCACCAGGCGTTAAATAATTGCATGACATAAACTGACGGCGTTTTGTGCAATGGTTCTTTGAAGATTTTCTAAGCAATAGCACTCAGGGGCTGCGCCGGATTCTTTCTGGTTTGTATACAGTTTTGTAAACGTAGATGATGGTAAACGTAGCCTATAGATTGAAATGGGGTGATACGTTTTTATTGACAAGACCAATCCATGCTCGTCTGGGAACCTTCAACCTTTGTTCAGAATCCGGAAGTTGAAAAGTGACAGGACGGTTTTGGCCTCGGGTAGTCGCAAATCCTGGAGCAAAAACCCCGGCGCCCGCCGTTGCACCCCAGCCTCCTAGACTTACCGACTTTGGGTGTAAAGCAGCAACCTATGAGGAGGAAGTGTCTATTTCTTTTCCCCTTATCTTACATGAGTTTCTCACGCCTACCTGATGTTACCTAAACACACATACCAATCCCATATTTCCCTCTCAGGGATTTAAGATGTCACCCAAAACCGAGCTCACTTGAAACAATCAAGCACAAACGAGGCTCCATAAAACCTGGACACCTATGGCTATATCCTGCCTCACCTACATCTGAATCATGCCTTTGTATGCACAGAGCAAGGGCACCAGGTTCCTTCAAGCCCGAGAGTCCCAGCGGCTCCAAACGCTTGCACGCATAAAGTTTGACCTGTTTATAAAATGCATTGCGATCTACAGCTGTGTGCCAAATGCAAGGTTTTCACGCATCCCCAATTTTTTGGGTCACGCCACACAAGTACCACACCAGAAAAACAATCCTGGTACAAACACCAGCAAAGCATGGTAGAAAATTTTGCTCCACGTATTTCTTTAACCCAAAGAAGGAAAGAAGAAACGAAGAAGAGGACCACTGAAATGCACCACTGCTGAAATGTAGGAGTGAAAAATTCAAAAACGCCTTTAGATGAAATCTAAAAGCTGCATGTTTTCATTTGAGCACTCGTGTTTAAACATTTTCAGTCAAATAGGTTGATCACGAAACGTGACCGAAAAGGTCTAAGTCTTTATATTCATTTGATTACTTTTGTTATTCTTGGTCTCACACGGATGTGATACAGCTTCATTTTTTCTTCCTTTCCGGTTGTCTTTTAAGACATCATCTATGGCTTCAAATGTTAGCCAATTTCTGTTCAAAACGTTCCAACTGCAAACTTGCGTGTACATAAAAAATTAAATTGATTTGCCAGCCGCCCAAACATGTTTGATACGCGCCAAGGTCAACCTTTCATAGGAAACGAAGGAGACAATTTGAAGCACGGAACCTATTTTTACCGCCAATTTTGCCCTGTAAACCCTCAGTCAGGCGTTGTTTGGCTCATGGCGGGGTTCAAGAATGATAAATATAAGCCATTCCGGCTTCACTACCTCATCACGATATCTTATCCCGTCATACATAGCTTTGGGACAGACCTGGCGCAGCTAATACAGAAGTGTTTGTAACGAAATTCTGTCATTCGAAACTGTTTTCTCGTGCAGACCACCTCTACTTATTTCGCATTTTAATCTTATGACGGCCGGCAGCAGGAAAGTTCTTCTGTGGAGCAACCAATTGCCACGCTTACCTGCTTTCAACACATGATTTGCAACCAGATTTAACCATTTTCTGTTTTAATCCATCGTCTTTTGTTCATAAGACACATTATGATGTCGCGAGACATGCAATGAAACTATTTGTTCCATACTCTTGACTATTTGCCTAAAATTTGTTGGAGTGCTCCATCATGTCTCCTTTAACAAGATATTGCACTTAGTTACCATGGTTTGCTAACTGGCCATGGTTTGGTATTCTTGTTTCAAAAAATGAAGTGCATGTCTACAGAACAGTCTTAAAATATGTGCAAGTTAGCAGTTGGGACATTTTGAAGAGAACTTGATTAACACTTGAAGCCATAGATGGTGTCGCTAAAGAGAACCGGCAAGGAAGAAAAAATGAAGTATCACACTCGTGTGAGACGGAGGAAAACAAAAGCAATTAAATAAATATAAATAGTTAGAACTTTCGGTGAAATTTCGTGACCAACTCCTTTGACTTAAGATCTGTGAACATGAGTGCTGAAATGGTGATATTCAGCTTTAAGATTTCATTCAAAGGCATTTTTTGCCTTTTTCACTCTTACATTTCGGCGGTAGTGCATTTTGGTGGTTGAGTTTCTTCGGTTTAAAAAAATACGTGGAGCAAAATTCTCTATTGCGCTTTGATGGTGTTTGCTCTGTGCACACATAGGCATAATCAGATGTAGGTGAGGCAGGATATAACTTTAGGTGTTCAGGTTCTGTGGAGCCTCGTTTATGCTTGATCATTTCATATGAGCTCGGTTTTGAATAATATCTTAAAGCCCCTGAAAAGGAAACATGGGTTTGGTATGTGTGGTTAGACAATATGGGGTAGGAGTGAGAAAGTCACATACAATATGGGAAAAAGCAGGAAAATTTCTCCTCATAGGCTGTTGCTTTACACCCAAAGTCGGCAACTCTAGGTCACTTTTCATCATGCACCTCCAGGACCGCCGCAGCCACCCATGGGAAGATTGAAGCATATAAGTGGGTGTTCAGTTGGCAATTTATCACGGCTAGTTTGGAAGTACTTCAGTGTCATACAACTGTCGCTTGACGTGACCAAACAATGGCGTATTGAGGAGCATATTAACTAAAAGTGAAATTGTGTTGTCTATGGCAGTCTTTGTCCTTTAAAACCAATTTACCAAGAGATAAAACCAGTGTACTAAAATAAAACCAGCATACGAATAGTGTAATACGTGAGCTTATTTTTATATCATCTGGCGATTGTCTGGATACCTTCAAATTTGGAACGTTCCCTTTAGGTTTGCCGCGTATATTGCTTAGGCATAAAGTTGGACCTTTGCCCACATCAGAAGTATGCTGTTCGAGGTAAAGCAACCGCTGCCTTGCGGTACGAAAGGTGTGATTACTTGTCTACGGCGCCGAGCCTAGCAACCTAAGCCTAACACACCCAGGCCCGGCTCACATTCTGCGCAGAGAGGGAACATCAGGAAATTCTTAGAGATAGTCCCCACTCTTCATTCTTATCCAGTAGTCACACCCCGGGCCAGACTGTTTGTTTTCCTCGCCGCCAGCCAACCATCGCCACAACTTGGCGTGGAATCTCGCCGGTGGGCGGTTGCAGGGCAGCGCTCCAGCACGCGCTGGCACCGCGGTCGAGCCCGGGAGGTCGCAATGATCGGCACCGGTCGCTGGCGAGCCGAGCCGACCGACCAGGTTAGCATCTCCGAGCTGGCGGCGGAGCCCGCTTGGCAGGGCTCATGGCGGCCGGGGCCGGCCGGGCGCGCCAGACGGCACCCCGGAGGCCGCCATGGTGCGCGTGCTGCTGCTGACGCTGGCGCTGCTGGCTGCCGCCGGCCGTGTTCAGCCGCTGCGCTGCTACGCCTGCATGCCGGGCGACATCGACGGCCAGTTCGACCTGTCGCTACCGCTCCGGCTGCTGTTGCGCAAGTTCCCTTTCTGCCAGAACTTCCGGCCCAGTCGGCCCGGCCAACAGTTCATCATGGAGTGTCCGAGGGTGACCAACGCCTGCCTCAAGACCAAGACGTTCCGCACCTGCTACTGGTCACGACACGAGCGCTGCAGGGGTGATAAGTGCACGTGCATGACGGACTTATGCAACGGCGGGCCGTCTGGCCCCACGGCGGCCGGCTGGTTGCTTGCTCTGCCCTTGGGCATTACCGCGCTCTTGGCACGCTGCCAGCGACTCTAATGCGCCCCACTCGTCAACTGGCTGCAAACTCCCGCAGACACATGATCGGTGTTGGTGTGCAGCGCGCCAAGGCGGGGTTCCTGCGGGCGACCTATCAGCATGACGGCACCTGGCATGCTCACTGCAGTGTGCAAGAGGATAGGGAGGACAGATTGCAAGCCGCATATGTCTTCACTGCGTCTGTGACGGCCGACTGTGTCCAGACCTCGGCAACCTGTCTGAAGCAGTGGAACGGGTGGCATGTCCACAAACGATCCCACGGGCCAGTAACACGCTTGCCAGCTGGTAGGTTAGGAGGGCACCATGATTATTGCATGACGCCTTGGACGCATTATTTCTGAAAGCTGTGTGGCAAGACTTTGGCACGTGACGACTCATACGAAATGGTGTATCCTACGGGCATGATATGATAAATGATCGTCGCGTTCCCTTCAAATCAATGTTTCAATTGTTTACGTAACCAATAAACAAGTGGCTTCTCATTTAGCGAATTCTTCGGACCAAAATGGTACGGATGACAAGCGCTGTATGAGGGGAAGTCAGGGAACTTTGGCGACCGGTAAGTTAACCGCAACTGATACGCAGTCAAAAGCGGCGGCAGTGCGGGCTTTGCATCGCTCTACAGGTGACACCTCCATATAAAAAGCTACAAATGGGGCGAAGGGTTGATATGTGAGCCCCGATTCTTTTGAGAAAGAAAAGATAGTGAAAACAGATACGGTTAGGCTATGGAATGAGTGCGGGTTAATGGGTACCCAAGAGCCAAGCCCTGAAGACGAGTGGCCCAACCATAGTTAACACGGGAGAACAAGGGTCTTCATGATGCTGACGTTCACACTCTATTCTTCCATGTTATACTAAGGCGTTGCAGAAAATTGTGAAAAGAAAGATGCTATAGAATCAGGGGGACGCCACGATTTCTTCATACGCACCCTCCAAAAAAGTTTGTTTGGTACGTCCAATACGATATTTGATCATCTGGGATGATGAAGGGGTGGGATGCCTTCAGCAAAGCTGGGAATGATATGCAGCGTTACGAATAGAAAAAACCAAGCCCGGTCACAATGCATGCAGCCTTCACGCTCTAGCATTGTGATGAGATGGGTATCCAACTGTCTCACTGCGCAAACCCTATAGAAAACTAAACGCATCCCACCAAATGCACAAAGAAAGCTGTGAGGGCGTTGTCCGTGGT
Source organism: Pollicipes pollicipes (assembly GCF_011947565.3). Lineage (NCBI taxonomy): Eukaryota > Metazoa > Arthropoda > Thecostraca > Pollicipedomorpha > Pollicipedidae > Pollicipes > Pollicipes pollicipes. The sequence continues at coordinate 38,240,243 of NW_023596921.1, forward strand.
TGCGGGCTGAAAGATACCACCCTTGCCTACTCATGTGGCAAGATGAATCCCTTAAACTCTAGAAAGCATCACTGTTGACAGTGCAGAAACATTGGAGAGTAGGAGGAAAGCCCAGAGCGCGACGGAGCGGTCCGGCCCCCGACCGATCGTGGCAACGCACACCTGTTGACTCTCCGGAGACCTGGCAAGAGTTCTCAGGCGCTGCCGCCTTGCGCTCCTTCGATAAAAACATGCCAATCAAGAGCAAAAACACTTCCACGACCCTGGCTTCTCGGCCTGCAGCGACCCACAAAATCGATGCGATTTGGAGCTGCGAGTGATGCGGCGCGCGGCGCGGATGTACGTGCGTACGGGGTGCGTGCATGCGTGCCACACGCGTTTTTGTGAAGGCGGCTTAGGGTGCGTGTTGGCGTGGGGTACACATGCAACATGCATCTGCAGCTGAGTGCATCAAGGCAGGTCTTACAACACATTTGCGTCACATTTTACAGGCATGTCATGCCCACCGTGTTCCTGGTTTTGCTCCAGCCATGTCTAACGGGTTTTGCGGCATCGTTAAACGTGAATGATTTTACTTGAGTGGCAGAGGGCCTTGGGCAAAATGTTAATGCTATCATAGCCTATGCGCAGCATCGCAAACGGTGCGGTGATGGTCATCAGTAATGAAACATGGCTAATGCTAAGAGGGAAATTTGGATAATTTGAAAGCTGTTATGCGGTATTTATTCCATAATGTTACAGAATGCATCCACTCACGGACAGCAAGCACCGTAAAGGAGCCTGAGTTTAACTCTTGAATGCGGATTATGACACCGCAACTATTGTTACATATTTGAGTGTCGTGAAGTACGCAATGGAAATGTCGAATTTTGCTACCAGTGTTCCTTGACAAATGTCTCCGCTTTCCCGGAGCGTTTTATTATATTTGTGTTTTTTGCTAGGATTCGAGGAGACTTGCATGATATTTTTTTGCTCCCTGATTACAAAACCATCAGTTAATGTGAGCAGCTTTAGAATACCCATGGTCTTTAGTTTACTAAGATGAGAAACGAATGTAAAATCTGGCGCATTTAGTGATGGGTCATGTTAATTCCACTAACTTCCTTCTCACATGTAGGCAAAAAACCCTAGAGTCGCAGTGTTTTAATATGGGCTTTGGCACTACAGAAATTTCATATTCCATGTACTTTGATCGAGAGCAGCATTACTGGTAGATGTTCACCATTGCAGTTCATTTACATTACCTCATGCAGTTGCGAGTTTATTCATTTGCTACCGTTTCGAGCAGTTTGATGACCATTTTTGAGACCATTGTTGCACGATAAACATGTCGTCAGCTTGACTTTTTTAACTTTTTCAACTTAAACTAATTTAACTTTTGTCAACAACTTCTGTGATTCCGAGCAAAACGATCATCTCCAAAAAGTGAGGAATGTCTCGCAGAATGATCTTGAATTGACCGGATTATAGCGACACCCAACTGCTTTCTTTAAAATCCATCAACAAGATGATTGATGTGACAAATTCCGAGGCCAGTGGCATTTTTGCCGTCGGAGTACACCATTTAGAGCGCTGAAAAACCAGTGCTATATTCCGAAGGCAAAAATCCCACGTATTTCTTGGCACTACTGTATGTTTAAAGTTGATTCACGAATGCACCATGGAAAACAATGGTAGATGTCACTCTGCAATATGCCCGTCAGCTGATAGATGTCACTCTGCAATATGCCCGTCAGCTGATAGATGTCACTCTGCAATATGCCCGTCAGCATGAAGCCTTTGACCCACCCGAGTTACCTCAAGCGACCATGGAGGCAATGCTACGCGCGGGAACCTCAGAGGGCCCGTTCATGTGCCTGAGGCGACCTATACCATAGGGAATGCTACTCACGGCACATCAGAGGCCCGTTCAGATGCCTGAGGCGACCTATACCATAGGGATGCACTCACGGGCACATCAGAGGCCCGTTCAGATGCCTGAGGCGACCTATACCATAGGGAGTGCTACACGCGGGCACATCAGAGGCCCCGTTCAGATGCCTGAGGCGACCTATACCATAGGGAGTGCTACACGCGGGCACATCAGCGGCCCGTTCAGATGCCTGAGGCGACCTACACCATAGGGGGTGCTACACGCGGGC
>NW_023596921.1:38243383-38299942 GCF_011947565.3 Pollicipes pollicipes
ATGCCACTTTCTGAAGGCGATCGACATTGATCAGAAACACCTGCTCAAACATCCGCTGTGCGAAAGCTTCCTGCATATGAAATGGATGAAAGTGCGCAAATTTCTGTTCTTCAACGTGTTTTATTACCTGGTGTTTTGTATTTTGCTGAGTGCGTATGTCCTTGGCACCTGTCACGGTGACTGCTTTAACGTAGGTCGAGGGTTGCAACTGGGACTGTGCTCAGGAATCTCGTCGGAAGGGCTGGTGACTCTGCATGCGAAGTGCCATGGTTCTGATCCGCCGCCCATTCAACTGACGTGCTCCGCAAACAAAACCAATGCCCCAACGAGGCTGGATTTGTGTGACTGTGCCAAGTCCAGTTTTCAACTGCTGGCTGTGCAAAAGCCTTCGTTCTACACGGGCCTGTGGTACTTGCTCGTGGTCTTCGATGTGACATTAGTTTTCAAGGAGATTTTTCAGCTCGTTCAGGATCCTCCGCAGTACTTCCGCAATCCAGAGAACCTGGCCGAGTGGGCGCTCATGTTCTTTCTGCTGCTGATCGGAACGCCAATTTTCGGGGACATAGCTCTCTGGCAAAAACATTGAGCGCTCTCGCCGTCCTCACCTGCTGGTTCGAGTTAATGATGCTGGTCGGTCGGCTTCCTCGGCTCGGCCTCTACATCCACATGTTCTCCAAGGTGCTCAAGGAATTCTTCCAGTTCTTGCTGGCGTACTGTTCGCTGGCGATCGGATGTGCGGTGGCATTCGTTGTCCTGTTCCAGCGATACGACCCGCTGTCAGACCCTCTGAGGGCTGTACTTAAGATTCTGGTTATGATGACCGGTGAGCTCGAGTTCGACGACATGTTTTACTCGGATGGCAACAGGGACTCGATCCTGGATCCTACCGCCTCACTGGTTTACACTGCCTTTATCTTGGTGATGACCATCATTCTCATGAATCTGCTAGTCGGCCTAGCCGTCAGTGACATTCAGGGCCTACAGAGAACAGCTAAGCTCGGCCGGCTGGTGCGTCTCACCGAACAGATATCCCACATCGAAGGTACGCTCTTTTCCAATGTGATTGCACGCCTACTGCCCAACAAGTTGCTGTCCTGGATCGCCGAGATGGCCCTCGTCTCGCCGTCCTCCTATCGGTACACGATGGTCCTTCGTCCGAATGATCCCAACGATCGACGTTTGACGCGCGACATCATGAACGCGGCCTGCCGCGTGGCCGAGACGCGCAACAAGCAGGCACTCCGTCACGCGAAATTCCGCCGCCAGATTTCCACCGTGTCGTGCGAGTCGGACGTGAACCAGCCGGTCCAGGGCGGCGGGCCGCACGAGCGAGACGGTCTCGCCGTCACCGAGGACATGATCCGAGACGGAAAGCTGCAGGCGCTGGAGTCGCAGATGGAGGTGGCGCAGTCGGCGCTGGGGGTCCTGCTCGCCGAGGTGCGCGCCGTCGCCAAGGTGCTGAACGCGCTCAGTGAGAGGCACGGGCTGCCGACGGTGCCGGTCATCCACACGCCGACCGGTGTGAGGGTCCCACCGACGCATGGGCGCGACAACGCGGCCTTTAGCCCCGAGGAGAGCCCCAACGTGCAACACAAGCCGGCCACGCCCTCTACGTCGATGGAGAGCGAGGCTTGATCACCGGGACTGGACGGCGTGGCGGAGGGGTGTCGCGCTGATAGGACTGTACGTCCGGAGCGGGACGTTTGAACGCCCGGACGAGATGTCTGCGAATGACGATGGTCGACCGTCGGAGGCGGACACCGCTGGGCAGTGACGAGCGTCCGTCGGGACTGGGGGACTGTGAGTCACGTGGTAGTCACGTGACGTCACCGGCCGAAAGGGTCGCGACCGTGCCTCCGAGAGTGTCGCGCAATCTCCCCGGGGCTTGGCGGGTCTGCGTGAAAACGGCCGGCTCGGTTGCTTAGTTGCGCTTGTGTACATGTACTTAAGGTCTCGTTGAGGTGGTTTCGAAGATGTCGACTCGGTCTGCAGTTTACATCGCCTTTCCACCCGCGCATGGTGCGTGCCTTAAGACTCGATTATGTGCCCAGTATCACTTTCAGGAATGTCGTAAGCTTCCCCGAATGGATGGCCGCTTGGCGTCGTTGTTGTTTTATATTGTTAAAGACGACACACTCTGCATGGGAAGTGTATGTGCACGCCACGGTTTTATCATGACGTTGCGTTTTCCTTTCAGAGTAAGGCATGCAGCACACATGTGAGCCTCTGTTGCGCTTGCGGGAACACCCCGATGTACTCAACCCGTATGTGATGAGCTGAATAGACGAGCTGTGGCCTTCTTATGACGGACGGGCGTGACGTGTACGTGTTTCAACGGTCGACAGAACCACAGAATGGCCTGGTTGTCCTCAGTGTACAGTTTTCGATCGCAAAGTATCAAAATTAGCAGGCCACAAGAAGACGGAGCCAAGATGGCTGTGGTGTCACTTATCCCATCAGCTAAATTTGTGAGGCGCTCCATCTATATACGCTGCGGGCACGCATTGTGCTGACGGCTGGTTGGGTGCCGACCGTCATCCTCTCATGCAATCTGATTTATAGTTTTGAAATAAGGGCGTTGAAAAGCGATAGCTATTCAGAGTTTGACCACAGACTACGTTGCGCGGAGATGGTAAGAGGTAGGCGGAGCGTAACCGAGCCGCACCAAGGCAGGTTTGGACAACGTACCGTCGCGATTAGGTGTCGTAAACGATGCTGAAATAATTGAGAAAATATGTTTCAAGGCGTTTAAGTTCCGCGCCGCTTTGGCTTCCTACCGTGACAAGCAACTTGCCCGTTATTTGTCACATCTCTAGCTCAATGAAGGACCGAGTGAACGTAAATTCTTTGAGACGTTATGGTGAGACTTTCACTGGACTCAGCGTAACCGGGGATAGAGGTTTCGTTTGGTGCAAACAGTGCGTAATCGGAGAGGAGGAACGAGGAGCAAAAAAAAAAAAATACGTGATGTGATTCTTGCGTAAGCGTGTCGATGTATGTTCATTCAAAAACATCGCCCCTTAGAGGCAATCCACAGTTTGTGTGGAAAAAACCCTTTACGGTCCTTCAGACTTCGGAATCCTGTAGGACAGCCCTGTGGGATTTTAGCATCCTGTAAAGCGGCATCAACAATCATGACTGGGCCTCAAGACGGTCCTGCTGGATTTGAAATCTTGCCGGGCATTTCACACCGCCTATGCATACATCGACACTTGAGACCGTGAGAAATTTAATGGTTCCTGGACCGCCATTGAAAGTTGTTGATCACCTTGCATAACCCGGAACTATCTTTGCACCGGACCATGATAAAGAGGAGCAAAGCACTTGACGGCACTTATTCTATCAACTGCATTTCAATGGAAAACCGAAAAGGACTCGCAACTTTGGGAAGGTTAGGCAATCTGTCGAACATTATACCACCTTCGACAGCACTGCGTCCCCTGGTCAGCAATCGTCTCTACGAATCAATCGTTTTATGTCTTGTGAAACCGGTCGCGAACAGCCTAGCACGGTACGGTCTGACACCGTGGCCATGATTATGAGACATGCACGCGCCTGCTGTTCACTGACACCGCGCTTGCGGTACGCTTCCACTGACAACTTTGTCGGACAGCGGCATGGTGTCAAAAAGCTTGTACCGGAGACTTGTGCGTCATTTGGGCCAAATGCATTGGTGCGTTACCGTTGTATTGTTGGAGGCAACAATGGCCTACTATTGGGCCCCAGGCCATCGTGAATACATTACTTTTTGTGAGGTCCGGACGCTACTGCTTCATGACTGAACGGTGGTTTGTTTTCAGTTTTGCAGTCCCGAAGTAGCAGCTACACGTGCTGAGGTGTCGTAAGTCACTAAGCATATTAAGGTGACATTTAATCCGGCTGAGCATGAATCAGTTTTTCATCTCAGAGATAGTAAAAAACGATGGACTGCAAAATCCATGGCGATAAACCTGATGCAGTCGTTACATATTTGGACGCAGCCTGAAACGCGTGTGGCTGTGTCCACCACTCGCCGCGCGTCGGTGACAGTGCAGAAGACGTCGCCAGCAGTGGCTGTGCAAACGCCTGGGTCGTTTCACGTCGCCGGTTCTACCTACAAAGTCGGCGCAATGTCCGACCCGTAAAGCTGCCGAGAAGACTGAGTGATGCAAGCCACCGCTTAAGCGGCTTTGGAGACCACGTGAAGGGTGTGCAGGCTCAGCTTCGATCAAGCAGTTGATTGGCGTATAAATGCCAGTTAAGAAACGTGCACATGTATTTTTCAAGCTCGATCTAGGCTCACTACATATTGCCATTTCACCCTTTCCACAGCCATTTTTTGTCATTTTGCTAGACCGCAACCTGACGTCGGCGGCACCTTGGTTTCCACTAGATTAAACAATGGTAGTTATGACTGTTGGCGGGTCTGACTTTGTGAGTGTAGCTCACATGATGGATCAACAGCCAATCTGTACAAGGCCGCCCTGCTCTGCCTGGCTGCTCACGTCATCTACAATGCATGACAATGCAGATGTGCACACAGCCGCCGTTGATGGCCGCGCAGCAGATCCAGGAGGTCGGGGGTTCCCCGAGGGAGGTCCGTTGTTCCCAGAGGGGCTCCCGTCACGAGCTCGCTGCGCCAGGGCCGGTGCGCCCCGGCCGGCTGCCGGCTGCGAGTGGCGAGGTCAGCCTGGCACTGAGGTCAGCCTGGCACGAGGTCAGCCTGACCGAGGTCGGCTTGGGGCGGGCGGCGGCGGCCAGTCGGTCCGCATGGTGCGGCCGGCGGCGTAAGCGGCGCGCTGCAAGACCGCGGGAAGCCGGCGCGCTGCCGCGGCAGACGGGGGCCGTGACTGTACGGGACAGCTGGGCGGCCCGCGCCGCTTTGATGGGCCGCAACGAGCTGAATGGATGGCTGACGCGTCCGCCCACGCCTGATCCCACTGACAGGGACGGGCTTCACGCCAGGCGGACGGGGACACAGCTCCCCGGCGGACAGGGACACAGCTCTCCGGCGGACAGGGACACAGCTCCCCGGCGGACAGGAACACAGCTCCCCGGCAGACGGGGACAGCTCTCCGGCGGACAGGGACACAGCTTCCCGGCGACGGGACACAGCTCTCCGGCGGACAGGGACACAGCTCTCCCGGACAGGGACACAGCTCCCCGGCGGACGGGACACAGCTCCCCGCGACAGGGACACAGCTCCCCGGCGACAGGGACACAGCTCCCCGGCGGACGGGACACAGCTCCCCAGACGGGACACAGCTCCCCAGCGGACAGGGACACAGCCCCCGGCGGACGGGGACGCTGTTCCCCGGCGGACAGGGACACAGCTCCCCAGCGGGCAGGGACCAGCTCCCCGGCGGACGGGGACGCGGCTACCAGGCGGACAGGGACGCGGTTCCCCGGCGGACAGGGACGCGGCTCCCCGGAGGACAGGGACAGGCTCCCCGGCATACAGAACAGTGGTGACTGGATACAGGGAGGACAGGGAGCATGCCCCCCCCCCGCCCCGATCGTCCAGACGCCCAATTTTCATTGGAATAAAATTAACTTTCTACGCACAAAGGCCGTCTCCAAAAAAGCATGAGTGTCTTCCAACCCGACCAATTGCATGGATCTGCCCCTGGCCACGGACACGACTCACTCCGGGTGGACGCGATCATTTGGAAGCGGAAACATGCTTCACACCGGACACAGTCTCATCATGATTCATCACACCGATACATAACTCGCAGTGATATGTCATACCGATACAGGACTCACTATTTTTCATGCCACCGATACACGACTCGCTACGATATATCTCACTGATACATGTCTACTACGAAAAATCAGCGATATATAGCTTACTATGAGATACCACACCGATAAATGACTGACTATGACATATCACACAGATATTATGGGGTAGCACATCGATACACGACTCCTACGATATATCATACCGATACATGAATTGCTATGAGGTATCACACCTAGCATTAACTCACAATGGTATATCACACCGAGCATTGACTCACAATGCTATATCACACCGACAATGGCTCACTATGGCATACCACACCGATACATGACTCACCTCCCAACTAGTCGCCACGCGGCGTGCGCTGAGCGCGACATAGCATTCTGTGCTCCACGCATGACCTTGACATGCCAAGAAACGGACCAGATCCCGATCACAGGGCCTCGGCATGCATCACGGCGCAGCACGTCGCATTTGCAGCCATTAACGGCGGATTTGGGGCCATGTCGCGCATCAAGCGCCATAAAATGGACCGCGTTACGCTCATGGGTAGCTGGATCGGCCTGAGTGAAGGGCCACATAGTGGCCGGCAGCCTGGCTGTTGCTTTGTCTTTGGTTCACCACTCTGAGCCACGAATAATAATTACTGTTGGTATCAGGCAACTTCTTCGTGTAGAGCAACCACTTACTGTATTGTTCTATAAACACGTAGTGATGCTTACCTTTGGTCATGTTACTTATGCTTTGCTTAGCCCAAAACATTTTTGGCGCTACAGTATTAGCATACCCGCTACCCACGTTCCTTGCTTCAGAACCACATGTGTGACATATTTCATAATTTTCAGATAAGGCCACTCCGTTAGTGAGTGATGCTGGCTGTCAGTGCCGCAGCCGACGGTCGCAGTGAGCAATACGGAATGCTACAAAGCAAGTCGGTCTGGCCTGAAGCTTTACCTGACCGCCAGCCGAGAAAGATTTCATATCGCACCGTTGCCTTCGCCAGCGGTGGGGGGTCCTCTCGGTGTGGCCTTCGCAGGTGCTTCCCAGGAGGCTCGTGGCTCGGCGCTGGGACACGAGTGACAGTCAGCGGGAGAGATGTTGGCTTAAAATAACAATGGAGGATGGAACGTGCCGTGCATACCCACTGACACTATGAGACCTGAATCCGCTGACGCCATCAGACCCGCATCCGCTGACACTGTCGGACCTGTACCCGCTGACGCCATCGAACCTTTATCCGCTGACGCCGTCAGACCTGTATCCGCTGACGCCGTCAGACCTGTATCCGCTGACGCCGTCGACCTGTACGCTGACGCCGTCGACCTTATCCGCTGTCGCCGTCAGACCTGTATCCCGCTGACACCGTCGACCTGTATCCGCTGTCGCCGTCGGACCTGTATTTGCTGACACCGTGACCTGTGCCCGCTGACACTGCGACCTGTACCCGCTGACGCCATCGGACCTATCCGCTGACACCGTCAGACCTGTATCCGCTGACGCCGTCAGACCTGTACCGCTGACCCTGTCGGACCTGTACCCGCTGACCCGTCGGACCTGTATCCGCTGACACCGTCACCTGTATCCGCTGCCGCGTCGACCTGTATCCGCTGACCGTCGGACCTGTACCGCTGACCGCGGACCTGTATCCGCTGACCCTGCGGACCTGTATCCGCTGACCCTGCGGACCTGTATCCGCTGACACCGTCAGACCTGTATCCGCTGACCCTGCGGACCTATACCCGCTGACCCTGCGGACCTGTATCCGCTGACCCTGCGGAACTGTACCGCTGACCCTGCGGACCTGTACCGCTGACCCTGCGAACCTGTATCCGCTGACCCTGCGGACCTGTATCCGCTGACCCTCAGACCTGTACCGCTGACCCTGCGGACCTGTATCCGCTGACCCGCGACCTGTATCCCTGACCCTGCGACCTGTATCCGCTGACCCTGCGGACCTGTATCCGCTGACCCGCGACCTGTATCCGCTGACCTGCGGACCTGTATCCGCTGACCCTCGGACCTGATCCGCTGACCCTCAGACCTGTACCGCTGACCCTGCGGACCTGTACCCGCTGACCCTGCGGACCTGTACCCGCTGACCCTCGACCTGTTCCGCTGACCCTGCGGACCTGTACCCGCTGACCCTGCGGACCGAGGTGAAGTGGGCCGGCCGGCCGCCGCAGGTTTCACCTGCAGCGGCGGCCCGGGCCGGTTGGGCGCGTCTGACCGGTCGGCCGCGTCGGTCTCGCCCCGCCCCGCAGGGCGTCGCCGGCGGAAGTCAGCAGCGGCCATGGCTCGGCCACGCTCCGGTGAGCCAGGTCTCGCCCAGGATTCCGGAATTGCATGGCTGACGTCACCAGCTGGTTCTCGGGATGTGATGTGCTGTTACGGAACGTGGAATTCCCGAGTGGAAAAGGTGTATAGGAAGCGGAATGCATGGTTGGCTTGAGTTTAAGGTGTGCTAAGTCATTACGCGTAGGATCTTGGGAGAAGAGCACCTTATGCCGTTCATGCCGCACGATCCCCGTGGTTCAGTTAAAAGTGCGGGAGTTCCAGGAGAGGATTAGGGTGGCCTTAATAGGTATTAAATCCGAAACGCCCGAGTGCTTAAGTCGCTTATACTGCTGGTACTGAAACTTAGGATATTATAAGTGCACTACTAAAAGGCTGCACATATGACGCGAAAGTTTCTACTTTATCGTTCTACATGATCGGAAAAGTTGAGCGGGTTGTACAACGAATGAACGCCGCTCTAACGGCATGCCCAGCACATGTTTCCGCAACACAATGGTTCTCCCATCATACATGCCTAATGTTAAGGCAGCAGGCGTTCGTCGCGTCCCAAAGGTCTCACCGAGCAGTGTATGGACTCGGTCGAGCTCTCTGCCAGTTTTCCCGGGATGTCAGCAGCATACGATGGCGGGCAGTATGCGACGGCGCCCGCGCCCTGTGCTTCCAAACCACACGCTGCCCTGCACCCAAACCATACGTGCCCTGCACTACCAAACCACACGCGCCATGCACTACCAACCTCACGAGTCCTGTACTACCAAACCACATGCGCCTTGCACTACCAAACCACACGAATCCTGCACTACCAAACCACACGTGCCCCGCACTACCAAACCACACGTGTCATGCACTACCAAACCACACGTGCCCTGCACTACCAAACCACACGCGCCTGCACTACCAAACTACACTCGCCCTCCACTTTCAAACCACACGCGCCCTGTGCTACCAAGCCACACGCGTCGGCCCAGTCCGGGGTTAATCGGCACCGCTGTCACGGCGCCGTCGGGCCCCTGCCGGGCGCTGTCAGTGCGCAGGAGTCCGCCGGCGGCCCGGTGCTGGCCGCCCCGCCGCCGGCCGTCACTCGAGCGTCGCGGGCGGTCGTCCGGCCCGAAGGGTGCCAGGCAGGCCGTGTTGTCTCGTCAACAGCTCCACGACTTCGGTTATTCCGAGAGGTGGTCCGTCCCGGGCTGCCTGGCGCTGCTGTGTCGCCTGCGCTAGTACGTTATCCCGAGAGGTGGTCCGTTCCCGGGCTGCCTGGCGCTGCTGTGTCGCCTGCGCCCGGTACGTTTCTCTCAAGCTCGCGGGTGGCGGTGAGACGCTGCCGGCTCGCCGTCACTCGGCGTGGTCCAGCATTCACACTCAGCACGGTCTGACACTCACACGCGACCCAGTCCAACTCTCACACTCAGCACCGTCGCCGAAGCCACACGCGTCGACCCTCACAGTCAGCACGGCTGACCCTCGGCTACCTCACTAAATGCAACGGCATTGTCTTGCCTTTCCGGGAACGTTTCTCCTTAGCACCCCACGGCTGGCTGTGTGGAATGCGCCTGTGGTAATGCAGGGCGCAACGCCAGTTTTTCCGTCGGAGACCGCGCGACAGGAAAAACCAGCGTGAGCGCACCGCCACGCGCGTATTCATGGGTGCAGACAGCGGTGTAGTTTTCCAATCCGCTTGGGGGAGGGGCAGCGTCCCAAGTTTTAAAAGAAAGTGGATGACACCGGGGAGAACCTATTTATGGCGTATTTTGGAGGTAGGATGCGCCATTTTTTCTGTTCAACCTCCACAACATCATTCCGAAAAATTGTGATCCTGGGTGTAGTCACACGCCGCACAGCTTGGGGGAACGAATCATGATCTGGGGTTAAGTGACAACACTAACATCTACCGGGTCTTGAGAGGAAAATATATTTACAAATACTAGGCAAATGCCATTCTGGCAGCATGGGCAACAAATACCTGCAGTGTTATGATCAGGCCTCATATACCTTGATCTGATTGACAGAAGCCTTTGAACGTGATTTCTAAGCTGACCTGACGTATGCGTAAGTACTTTAACTGCCCACGCGCACTTTGAATTCCTTCTTTTTTCTCAACCCCCCACCCCTCTCCTCCCCTCGCTCTCCTCTCTCTCTCTCCTCTCATCTCTCTCTCTCCTCTCCTCTCTCTCTCTCATCACAATCAAGAAAGTGATGCATGAGCTGGTCGATTACGCAGCTTCAGAGTTGTGTTTTGACGCAAGCTGTACTAGTCAGAAATGAAGGATTGCGTTTCTCTTACTGGTTCTCTTCGGTGTAAATATTTACCAAGAAATTAGCAATCGCTCAACTTTTCAGGCCAGCTCAACACTTCTTTTCAAGAGACATCCAGCAATTGAGGCTGAGCACTAGGCGTCAGCAGAGAACAGGGGCATCAAGCATGGTGCAGTGCGACTTCGCTCCCCCGTCACGCTGTAGATATACACGTGGAGTGTACTTTTGGTGTATTGATGGCCACATGTTTTGGTGTATTGATGGCCACATGTTTGGTGTATTGATGGCCACATGTTTTGGTGTATTGATGGCCACATGTTTTTGGTGTATTGATGGGCACATGTTTTTGGTGTATTGATGGGCACATGTTTGGTGTATTGATGGGCACATGTTTTGCATGTCTGTTGGGGAACCTTCGTGACTATGCTCGAGTCGTGCCGAACGCGACGCAGAATAAGATTTGTGACGCAAAAGGGAGCGAATAGACTGGAGGCTATGTAAGCCCGAGTTCAAAAGACAAAACCTGACGCAGCAGCGCGTGCGGCTCGATGGGGTAACCGAACACCACAGGCGTGGACTATGATAGGAGAGCACTACCCGCATGTGCTGCGATGTCTCAGCACCGGCAGCATGCACCCGTCTGGGAAGGAGCGCTCAAGGAGCTCAGTGCACGCTCAGCACATCACCGAAGGTCACGGCCCCATAATTATGGACCATTTGGCACCATGACAGTAGCTGCCATCCGTGCCCCGTGCACCTACATGACACCAACATGCGGCCCGTAGGACTGACGCAGAGCATTTGACCTTCTGAGTAGATACCTGGAGCACATTCAGGCTGCCATGTGGATTAGTGGGCGCAACGGGTCAACGCCGATGCAATGAGGTCAAGGACAGCATCGTTAAGAAGATCAAACAGAGCTGCAATACCCATGGTGAAAGTGACTGTGTGCCCATCATGCTTGTTAAGGATGAATCTTCATGTCTCGTCTGATTACCAACGATACAACGTCCGCGGTCTTGATGCTGGAAGGGTGGAACGTAAGAGTCGCATGCAAGTATCTGCGGCGACACCCCACGTGCGTGTGTGATGCCGCACGAGACGAGCCACGGTGAGGTGGCTACCGCCTTTGACCTCCACCTGGAGTCCACGGCCGCGACGCAAAGCGTGTGACCATCTGAGCAGGCTACTGCGTGGCTAAAATATACGCTAGGCGCTGGGAACGATGGCATGCTGCGACGGATACCATCCACACAGAGCGACCCCGTCGCGGTCACGTCCCTGGAGCCGGGGCCGCCAAAGCTGACGCCGCAGATGCCGCGCTCCCGCTGATCTCCGGAACGTCAGGAAAGCCTTCAAGCTGGAGGGCTCGGTGATCACCTCATCGCCGTGGAAGCCGCAGGTTTAAGTGCGTCGTCGCGTTCCGCGGGAGAACATGCGTTACATGGACAATGGGATCAGCAGAAGCACGGACGAACGCACGGGCGACGACGTGCGGCGCCCAGATAGGTGGCGTAGCCCAAGGTCCTCCCAGTCATATGAGGTTCTGACTTGTACACGAGGTCTGACAGTAAGTCGATATGGTACGCTGCATGCGTTGTCACGAGGGCAACATGGGCGGCAGAAGTGAATGCCCGGTGCTGTCGTCTACGTCAAACTTGCCAGGCGCTTCAGGGGAGGTTGAACCGCTCCACCACATCCTTCACCGACCGGCCTCTCATGCAAGGAGATGTTTTGGAAAGACCTAGCTCAGCAGTGTAGACGAGCGTCTGCTGGAGGAAGGGTTCCCCGACATCATCGCGAAGAGGAAAGATGCGGGCGCGGAGTGGGCAGTGTGACTGACCAGTAAAGCAGAGCCCAAACGTGCGTGCGGCACTTTCACCTGTCTGCTGTGCTGAATCTCCCGCGCTGGCCCGATGCATGCCTGTCAAATGAGCTTTCTTGTTTTGTTTCGTGACCTCGTAAAGCGGTTGTGTTGTTGACGACTGCACGGATACAGCTCTGAATATTTGTCAGGGCAGCAGTTTATGTAGGTGCCGCTTGTAATCCACGAAACCAAAAGCCTGCTGTGGTTCATTTAAGACAAACAAACATTTCAGTCACCTTGACATTGAATAAGTCATAATAACGTCATTCAAATCCTTCCTTTCCATAAGCCACGTGGTGATCAGGCCAAGATAATATAATCATTGAGGCGTCCATGTCTGGCTTTCGTTAACGCGATTTCCAGTGTCTACAAGGTACGATGACGTAATCGAACCGCGACACACTGAGGAGGCTATTTACTTAGCATAGAACGACGCTGTCTAGAGCAGTCTTTTTCCTCTTAAAAACCTACCAATTGTTATAAGCCTGTTCCATCACATCTGACGCCTGCTTCAATATCTTAAAATGTGAAACGTTCTCTTTAAGCAACGTACCCATTTCCGGGGCAGCATCGCGCTTGTCGTTCGCTAGCAGCTTGCCTGCTTACCTGAAGTTCTCGGCCGAGGAATACCCGACAACGGCGTCTTTTGGCAATGACTGACGTGACATTCGCGTTTTTGCCTCTGCATAATTCTATGCGGAATTGTATAATGTGCAGGCCGCCGCCACCGCCGCCGACCCCAGGACCGCACTCGCCATGCTCAAAGGCGGCCGCCCAAGTCCTTAATCGCCTCAATCGGCTCAAGAAGCTGTCATTGATATCGATCGCCGATCGCAACCAGACACGGCACTGTCCGCTGGCGTGTGTCGCCACCTATAGGACTATGGGCGGCGCGCGAGGCCAGCAGCCGCCGCCACTATCGGACCGCGGATGACGCCCGCCACGCTGAAGACCCGCCGCGTCGCCGGATTCCTTAACTGGCACAGTTGGCTAAGTGTCGCTACCCGCCGCGCCGCCCGAGTCCGTAACCGCCACAGTTGGCTAAGTGTCGCCACCCGCCGCGCCGCCCGAGTCCGTAACCGCCACAGTTGGCTAAGTGTCGCCACCCGCCGCGTCGCCCGAGTCCGTAACCGCCACAGTTGGCTAAGTGTCGCCACCCGCCGCGTCGCCCGAGTCCTAACCGCCACAGTTGGCTAAGTGTCGCCACCCGCCGCGTCGCCCGAGTCCTTAACCGCCACAGTTGGCTAAGTGTCGCCACCCGCCGCGTCGCCCGAGTCCTTAACCGCCACAGTTGGCTAAGTGTCGCCACCCCCGCGTAGCCCGAGTCCTTAACCTCCACAGTTGGCTAAGTGTCACACCCGCCGCGTCGCCCGAGTCCTTAACCGCCACAATTGGCTAAGTGTCGCCACCCGCCGCGTCGCCCGAGTCCTTATGCGCCACAGTTGGCTAAGTGTCGCCAACTAATATTGATCGTGGATCGCATCGAAAAGGCGAGACCGTGCTCGAAGTTGGAGCTGCGCCGGCTCCGCCCAAAGTCGGCTCTTGAGTTAAAATTGCCCGTTACGATCATGAGTTGTTGCGATAATTACGGCTCTCCATATAAAAGTCTCCTCGAAATATATACTTGGTCTTGATTCAGAGCGGCTGGCGGCCGGTCGCGCCAGGAGATTACGTCAGTTTCGAAGCCTATGAGTCCGTGCCAGCAGCCAGACTTATGGTGGTTGGGCGGGCCATCCAATCATTAATGTCATTGTGAAAGGTGAATAATCCTTTACCTGTTCCGAACACGCGTGCTGTATTTCCGTATCGTTCGCCGTTCTTAATCGCTTCACCAATGTATGGACTGTTAACTTCTCTCGCCCGTATAAATTGCTGAAGATTTCGTCACTTTATTGCGCGTAACAAATGCTATGAGTTGGCCTTGTGTCGTTTGACACTTTTGCCACCAATATATTGTATGCTAAGAACACCATTCTCTCACTCGCAAACCGTTCTTGCAGCTGATTCGGGGCTAAGTTCTCAGTTATCCTGAATAACGTACCCTGATTGTAATATTCTGACAAGAAATGCTGCTAAGGGAGTGGCACAAAGATTTAACATTGTTTAGTCCACGGGGCCCAATTCCGCCTGTCAAAATGCTGCATTTAATTGTGGTAAGGCTGGCACATTTTGTTTTGATGGAAACGGTTGTGTCCCATGCGCTATGCATAGCACATTCCAGATATACACCTTGTTTAACCGATACAACGGCATTGCAACGACCCGCTCCGAAAATTTGTAGCTTCAGAGAAACCGTGTACACACCTTTTTGCAATGAGCTATTTCTAAATTCATACTTTTCATTCATCGTCAGTGGGCCTGAGTGGAGCATCACAAGTATGTACCAGTGGCTCCCAAATTTATTTAGGCTTCCTTTCCCCCTGATGATGGATAGTCTCACGATTCACTGAACTCAACATCTTTTAATTCACGCAAGCCATGCGTATTCTTCTTCCCTCTCGTTTTGAAAATGGTCCCTTCAGGGTTTGATGGGTTTGTGAAGTACCAGGTCAATAGAACGTTGTGGACAGGCTGGTCGGCACGGCGCTTGCATTCAGGCAACATAGATTACTGGAAACACCTATGGATGAATTCGTCTTTCTGCACGCTTAGCGACGTAGGGCCGTAATCACAAATCTTTGATATGCCCCGTCGCCTACGCCGATGAATGATTCGCGTGGAGGGCTACAGACAGAAGCTATGACGCTATGAGATCTTTAGGGGCTCGGGCTACCCCCCCCCCTACACACCCACCCGTAAAAATTGTGGAAATTAAGGACTAGGGGTAGGGTGATGTATGGCACGGATAAACTCTCGCAACCCGGTGCCGGACGAGCACAGCGCAGCTATTCACACAACTTCCGAGTCCGGAGCTCTGGTGGCAGATGAGGTAATCTACAGCTTGCGGCACACCCGATAGATAGAGCTACAAAATGAGTGGAGACAACATCCAGGACCTTTCCAGAAGCGCTGCCAGTTAATTGCGCAGTTGCTAGTCGTCGACATATAAATGCGCATGCCAAAAGTAGTCAGAATTAAAATGCTGATTGAAGTGTCATATGGCTAACTCCTGCAACAAGCATACTGTTGGAGTTGGCTGGTCTAAAACAACTCAGACCCTGCAGAGGCACCGGCTTTGATCGGTGTAGAGAACTAGCACCCTCTCGGGTCCCAGCTCCGATAACGGGTGGACAGCGCGAGCTGTTCTTCTCAAGGCGTAGCGACCCTGCCGGTACGCGAGCTCTCGCTCCTTGTCCCGCCCGCTCCCTTCCCATTACCCTTCCCGCATCCGGCCCACTCATCACTCGTAATCCTCGTTGTATCGGGGTCGCCGTGCCCCCTCGCCCGCGTCCCCGGGTTGATCAGATCCTGGTGGCTGAGGGGCGTCGTGCGGGTCAGTCGCGGCGCGTCCCAGCACTCCACTTTTGCCAGGACATCCGGGGGCGCGGGGGGCCCGTGGGGCCCCACATGGGCTAGCGGCTTGTCGCTCGCGCTGCGGCTGGGTGCTCCGTGCGGGTTTCCGCTTGGGACGCCTGGCCGTGCGCAGCGGCTTAGTAGGGGTCAAGGGCGGGGTGCTGAGCCACGGTCAGGACGGGGAGGGGTCCCCCCCCCCCCCCCGGTTACACCTGGCCGTGTGGGAGGCATCGTTCGCCCCGTATAATCGGGGCAGCCCTGGCGGCGACCACCTCCCGAGGGAGTGTTGGGCCGTCCCCCTGTTGGGCTCCGTGGTGGGTGGGGAGCCCCGGCCGAAAAAAATCTATTTTTGCATGGCATCCTCTAACTCTAAAATACCCGCCCTCCGAAGGGGGGTCGGACCACGATAACCCAAGGGTGCAGAAAAGACCCGGCTATCCCCGGACCACGGATTCTCGTCTTCGAAAGTGACGAGATTAGGTTGGCGTCCCTGTCACCGTTTCAGAGAAGAAATGGCTGCGACAAATTTAAAAATTATCAGATGTGACGAGCTTCGGGATGGAAAATTAGAAGTTGAATTTGCTAGTGATTTGGAGGCGAGTCGGGCTATGGAAGCAACTGAATTTTCGTACAGTGTTCCGAGATGGGGCTGGTAAGAGGGAAAAAACATGTCAGTGTCAACGACACCACACAACACCAAAAATTGGTCCAGGGGTGGTGAACTGTTTGGACCTGCGTGACGTTGACCAGGAAGATCGTGGAGGAGATCTCGGAGTTTGGAGTGACCACCGCTCGACGGATCCTTGTCAGAAGGGGAGGAGAGTTGGTGCCCACGGACAACCTACAACTTACGTTCAGTCGCCCTGACTTACCGTCCGGGATACGTGTGGGATACGTCCGCGTGAAATTTCGTCAGTTTGTGCCTAACCCCATGCGGTGCTATTAGTGCCAGCGATTTGGTCACACGAAACGCAACTGTCGGAACCGCGCAGCGTGTGACAAATGTGCGTCCCTCGAGCACATGAGCAAAGACTGTACTTCGGACAAACTCCACTGTGTCAACTGCGGCAAGGACCAGATTCCGCATATGTCGTACGACCGTGCATGCCCAGCCTATGCCAAGGAGAGGGAAGTCATGTCAATTAAAACTTCTAAAAACGTATCCTTCCGTGAGGCTCGAGAACTTTATAATGAAACCCGCCCAAAATATCGTACGCATCGAAAGCGAAGGCTTTGTTGCCGCACACTAATGTGATCGAGGAAATGACGGCTGTTCAATTTCTGGAACTTCTGAGGTCATTTGGCCTATCAGTTGTACCCTCAGCACGCGCTAGACTCGCAGCCAGCATCCCAAGCTCCCTCCCCACCAACCGAGCAGTCGGTGGCCGTGCTGCCGGCCTCCTCGGCACCGGTTGGATCGCCAACAATTGACGGTTGGACGACGGTTCGGCGTGGCTGCAGTCCCCGCGCGCCGTCGGGTATTCCTTCGTCTGAGACACCACCGGTATCCTCATCACAGACACCCCCGCCAAAGCCTGTAAGCGTGTAGCAAAGACGACGGAGCGTCAAGAAGCCGACGGGCGCGCCCGCGAAGCCAAGCGAGCGCGTCTAGTTGAGCAGGAGAGGACGAAGGCGATTAACCGGCTGCCGGGGCGGACTAGGGACTCGCTCCCGCGGGGAAGCCAGTCCACCGCCCAGACGACGCGAAGAGGCTCCTGGTGGATAATCCGGGGTTCGAAGGCAACCGATGGGTCTTCCTCCTGCGCGCCGCCTTCTAAGGGTCACGGCTTCGCCGGCGCCCCCGTCTCGAGTGGGCGCCCGGAAAGCGTTGCCCTCCCTGCCCATCTCGTCCAGCGGCAGCCCCGTATTCGGCGGGCCCATAACCCCGGCCGGCGTCGGTTGGATCAGACCCCGGTGGGTCCTTGCACCCCGTGGCTCCGTCTGGGTCCGCTGCGGCCGGCGCAGCCGAGTACTTTTAAAGTAAGTCCGTTTTACACTTACAACCAACACATGCCCCCCCCCCCCCCCCCCCCCTCCCGTAGGCGTCGATACTGCGAATGATAGGAAGTTAAGGACCGTCCTAACCTCTTAGCTACATGACGAATATTTTACAGTGGAACTGCAGGGGCGTCCGAACAAGCTACCAGGATCTCCAAGCATGCGTTAACGAGAGACGTCCGGTGGAGATTTGCCAGCTGACCCTGTTGCACATGGTGGCGTCCTCCTGGCCGTGCACCACAGCGTGTGTGCACAAAGGCTGACTTTAAACACGGAGCTTCAAGCTATCGCGGTCAAAGTGTTGTTAAACTGACATACGATCACCATATGCTCAATCTACTTGCCTCCGGGACTGGGTTTCCGTCCGCTCATCTGAGACACCTGGTGGCTCACCTTCCGCCGCCTGTCCTCATATAAGGTGATTTTAACGCTCACCACTCAGCGAGGGGATGTGTCCAGACGAACGCTCGCGGGAAAAGCTGCAAAGCCCTCATACATGGAGAATCGCTGTGCCTCTTAAACATGGGCACGTGAACCCATTTTACACTCCCATCGGGGCAGGCACCGGCAATCGGCTTTAGTCTTTAGAGCCCACAACTGATCAACCATTTTGACTGGTCGGTGTCAGACGATCCAATGGGAAGTAACCACTTTCCCATCTGGATCAAGTACCGGGCTGACATTTTCCTTTGGTTCTCGAACACAGCGCTGGAATTTTAGAAAAGCTGACTGGATTGAGTTTCGAGCGAGGATCGAGCATTCCCTTACTATGCAACCGGCGAGTGAACCCCCGTCAGTAGAGGATTTGACTTCGTTGATTTTGCGGTCTGCAGAAGGGTGCTTACCGCGAACGTCGCGCTGCCCGTCGTCCTCCTGTCCCATGGTGGACGCAGCAGTGCCGGAACGCCATCTGTGCGCGTAAGAGGGCCCTTAGGAAGTTTGACCGTCGGAGCACGACTGAAAATCTAATTGCATTTCGACGAGCCCGGGCGGCTGATAGACGCACGATTCTAGAGGCTAAGCGGCCATATTGGCGATCGTACGTCGGCCAACTATACTGCCAAACACCTGCATCCAATGTATGGGCGTGGATCAAACGCATTGCTGGACAGTTCTCGTCTGTACCACACCCCATGCTCCGTATCAATGGACGTGACATTATACACTCAGCTGACGTAGCAAATGAAATCGCCCGCGCATTCTCCGGACGGTGTGGTAACAGCAATGCCACCCCACAGTTTATACGTCACCGAATCCTCTGCGAGGCATCCCCAGTGGACTTCAGCACGACGGAGCAGATGTCGTACAACCGACCTTTTACAATGTCCGAACTAATTTCCGCAATCGGATCGCTGTGCAACGTGGCAAAGGGTCCGGATCTAGTTCACAATGCCATGCTTAAGCAACTCCTCACTTCAGTAGTTGAGGCTCTCTTAGCATCTCACCACAAACTCTGGGCAGCTGGAGGTTTTCTGGGGTCTTAGCGTGAGTCATACATTGTCCCTATGCTTAAGCCCGGTAAGAGTGGGGCTGACCCTGCCGACTATCGCCCTATCTCACTGACATAATGCATTTGTAAGTTGATGGAACACATGGTAAATGTACGTTTGTCGTGGTTTTTGGAGCGGTACAATGTTTTCATGGCTGCTCAGTGTGGATTCAGGAAAAATCGCAGTACCATTGACCATCTTATAGCTCTTGACACGGACATCCGCGCCAGTTTTAGGGAAAAACGACACGTTGGCGCTGTGTTTTTCGATGTTGAAAAAGCTTAGGATACGACGTGGTGTTACGGCATCCTGAAAAAAGTTTTTTTTTTAAATATGACATTCGAGGAGCCATGGGCACATTCTTAGCAAACTTTATGACTGATCGTTTTTTCAGAGATCGTGTTGCCTTACACTTTTCGGATAGGTACTAACAAGAAAATGGCGTGCCCCAGGGCAGTGTTCTGAGCGTCGCTTTGTTCGCTGTGATGATAAATGATATTGGTGACACCCTTCCAAAGTCGGTCAGTCGCTCTCTCTTCGTGGATGATGTCGCCATCTGGTACGCCTCGTCAAACTTTGCTTCTTTGGAGCGTCGCTTGCAGTTGGCTGTGATCAGCCTGGGCAGATGAAGTGTTGCAAACGGACCACGTTTCTCAACTTCGAAAACAGTCGCTATGCATTTTTGCAGACGACGTCGTCAATGCCTCGCCATGGCTTTAAGGCTACGGCCAGACCATTCCGAACCAATCTAGTACCCGCTTCATGGGTCTACAGTTTGATAACCGTCTGACGTATGGGTCGCATCTGAAACCCTACGTGACAACTGTTTTAAAGCATTGAACACATTGAAGTATGTGTCTCAACATGTTGTGGAGCGACCAGAAGACAATGTTACCGCTATACCGCTCACTTATACGTTCGAACTTGACCATGACTATTTATTTATGATCGCGCGCCGTGTTCTTGGCAAAACGATTATTAGATACCGTGCATCATACCGCATTACGCATTGTGACGGAAGCATTTAGGACGTCGCCAGTTGCTAGCCTTAACCGTGGAAGTAAATGAGCCGGCGTTGGCACTGATAAAAGGGATGTTTGGCATGCGGTACTTTTGCAAGCTGGCTTAATTTCCGAACCATCCGACTCACCAAACATTTTTTCACCTGATGTTGAAAGCATTTCCAAGAAGCGGAAGGCGTCCGCTACTCCATTTGGTGCTCAGATGAAGAAGCTGTTTCGGAAAGTACCATAAGTCTGCGTGGTGTGCTGAGGTCGCGTCCTGTATTAGTGCCTCCATGAGAGCTTATTCACCAAAAGTTGGATGTATCCCCTTCATGTCTCAGAAACAGGGAGCGAACCCCATGCGACTTGAAATCGAAGGGCCTGGTGCATCGGGTCGTTCATAGGATTTCAACGCCACATATACTGATGCGGTTCAAAACGGAGGTGGCGTTGGTGCTGCTTTTGTTAATGGCCAAGCCACCCGCTCCTTTTTCTTTGCCGAAACACGCCTCGTTTACACGTCCGAGCTCGTGCAATCAGTAAAGCCCTATGCTTCACCGAAGTGGTGAGAGCAACACACACGTGATCTTTTCCGATTCTTTGAGCAGCCTGTTGGCCCTGACAAACCTTTAACCCACCTTGTCCCATTGTACAGTATTATTTTAGTTCGCCTGACAGCGCTGGATCTTGCTGGCAAAACCGTCGTTTATGTTGGATACCGAGTCTGTGGGTATAAACATGTAACGAGCGTGCTGACGCGGCCGCAAAACGGGCAGCGCGTGCACCTTGCACCCGTTCTTTACCTTGCCGGCAGGGACTTTTGCCCTGCCATCGCGACCTTTGCAAGCGGAAATGGCAACGCTGCTGGGACGCCATTGCAGCAGTAAGTTAAAGGTGATCAAAGCCACGACTGGGTCCATGGCCGTCAAGCTCCGTTAGCTGAGACGCGAAGAAGCAACCCTCAGAAGATTACGAATTGGCCACACGCAAGCAACACATAGCTACCTTGTGCGGTGGAGAACGGCCTAAATGTCCTCGCTGTGATGCAATACTTACGGTTTCGCCATGTTATTCACTACTACCCACAGTTCAGCGAAGACGGGCACTTTACTTCGGACGAGATGCGTCAGGTCTTACCTTTTCAGATCTTATGGTGACGATTCTCGCATGCTTGGCACCGACAGCTTGTTTCATTTTTGAGGAGCGTAGGATTTCACAGCCATTTATACACCTCGGTGAAACACTTCGTGTTGTGGGCGCAAAATGACCCCAGAAGTCGGCGCACCCTAAAACCCCATCATCATCATCATCATAAAACACTCAGAGCGAAGAAAAGAGAGAGAGAGAGAGAGAGAGAGAGAGAGAGAGAGAGAGAGAGAGAGAGAGAGAGAGATGAGAGAGAGAAGAGAGAGAGGAGTAGAGAGAGAGAGAAGAGGAGAGGAAATAGAGAGTGAGGAAGGAAATGGTAATGGTATGGTATATTTAACCACGTCCTTGAGTAGCTAAGTCGTGTTTATTTACCCGAAGTACGGGTGTTTAACAGCGCAGAAGCAAAACACCGCCCCTCTTACTGCACACACATTCAACCAGCAGGATCTCGGTTTACATACCCAGCAAACAAAATGACACTTACCCCAGATCAAGCCCAGAGCCAGATCTGTGGCACAGGCGCCTCCTCTCCGTATCACTCGCTTGATATGACAGACCGGATCCAGTCAACAGATGGGCCCAGAGCGATGTTGATATCGGGGAACCCTCCTTTACTGCAGTCAATGCCAGCCACGGTCAGACCCACGGCGTACCACCGGTCAATGCCGTCTACGCGCCGAACGTCCATAAAAACGGAACCCTGGTCTCCTTGGGTGATTGCGCACGCGAACTCACGCGTTGGCTCCTCGAACCTCGTACAAAATGAGTCGGGGGCAAAGAACTTGCTTGCCGTTTCGACCGCAGAGTAGATCTTGCTGCAATTGTTGTTAGCAACCACCTTCAGTCTGGCCCATTTTAGAGCGGGTGAAAAATTGGTGTCACCGAACTTGGGCGCGCCCCAGCCGGCGAATATAAGTTCTTTGCCGACGGCCACTCCGGTCGTATCCGACCGAGGCGGAAGACAGAGTGGGCTCACGGTGTTGGAAAACCGAATTCTGTGTTTGGTCTTCAGCAGCGCAATATCGCTGGCTAGGTTATCCGGAGGTAAGAACTCAGGGTGGCGTGCTACATCCACAACCTCCACATCGAAGTGCGGCTGGATCGGGCTGTCATCGCTGTCGTCGTCAGGACGCAGGTCGCCGAAACGCACGGTCAGCGGCTCGTCGCCGGCCGTGCAGGTCGCACCAGTCACGACCCAACGCTCCGAGATCACCGCGCCGCCGCAGGCAAACTGCGACCCCCTTCTGAACACGGCCGCCGCCCAGGGCACGAGGGAGGGGTGCGGCACGTGGCCGGCGCCCTGGCGCGCCGGCAGCACGAACCGGCTGCGGCCGCAGGGTGCCGGCGCCTCCGCGGGCCGCAGCGGCGCCTTCGCGGGCCGCGGCGGCGCCTCTGTGGGCCGCAGCGGCGCCTCCGCGGGCCGCAGCGGCGCCTCCACGGGCCGCAGCGGCGCCTCCGCGGGCTGCGGCGGCGCCGCCAGCGGGCAGCACACCAGCGGACTGGCGTCGGCGGCGAAGCCGCACAGGTACGGCCCCAGCCAGGCCGGGCTCTGGTAGCGCAGCGGGTCGAGCAGGTTCTGGCAGTCACGCAGATGGCCGCACCGGCCAGGGCCGCCGACCGGTGGGTCGCAGGTACGGCCTTCTTGCTCGTCGCGCTGGCTGTTGGTGTCCGTTCGGACCGGCATGCACGGGGTCGGCGACGGCAAGGACTGCCCGGGGGCCGCGGCGCCCACCGCGCCCGGCTCCACGCCACCCGCGCTCAGGTCGAATTGCAGCGATCGGAGAAGCCAGTCAATGTAGCCGGTGATCTTGGTGTAAAGGCCGGCCTTGCGGCCGCAGCCCTGGTCCAGCTCGGACCCCAGCAAGCCGTGCAGCACAAAGCGTCCAGCGGAGCGGTCCAGGCAGGCGAGCGGGGCGCCCGAGTCGCCGGGACAGGTGGTGACCCTGCTGCCGTCAGTCGGGCCCGAGCACACGCTCCTCTCCGGCAAGAATCGGCGGCCGAACACCTCCGGCGAGCCACAGAAGATGTCCGAGGCGAGCGGCACGTCGTGGACGAGCAGCCCCTGGCGCGCCCGGTCGGCGCCAGCGGTCCGGCCCCAGCCCGACACGTGGCACCGCTGGAACGTCTGGGAGCGCGCATGCGCCGCCGGCAGGCACACCGGCCCAACGCGGCTGTTGCCGAACATTTTGTGCGCGTCGCGCAGCCGGACTAGCGCCAGTTCGTTCACTGGATTCGTTCCGTCTTCGAAATCGGGGTGCAGATAGTAGTTCTGCACGGCGAACTCCTGCTCGTCCGACTCGCGCGAATCGGCGCGCATATCGCCGACGCGCACCACGAGCTGGGCGAGCGGCGCGGCCACCAGGCAGCGCGCGGCCGTCAGCACGTGGTCGCGCGTGATCAGCACACCGCTGCACTCATGCTTGTAGGCCCCTGTGCTGCGCGACAACAGATGCGCTTGCCACGGAAACTGGCCATAGTAAGGTGTGTCGCTGTCGTGCTGAGGCGGCGGCGCACGGCGGCCGCAGTCGGCCGGCAGCAGGTCTGGCCGCTCGCTGTTGGCCGTGGGCTGGGCCGACAGCGGGGGCGGTTCGACCGGGCCGGGTGGCTTCACGGCGACTGCTGCGGCAGCCAACAACAGCGCAGCGCTGAACAGCCGCCCGGCGCGGCCCACCATCGCGCCGAAGAGCACACGGCAGACTGCCGGTACGAGCAAACCGGTCGCCGCCGCCGCCGCCGCCCCCCCCCCCCCCTCCCCCCCGGTAAGCCGGAAAAACCCGGGCCTACCCACGCCGATGGTTAATCTCACACTTCCGCGGACGCCGCTACTTGGCGACTGTGGCTTTGCTGCGTCTTTTCATCCACGGCTGCCTGGGCTGTTTATGAATGACATCTCCAGAACCGCTGTTTATGAATGGCGTGACCGTTTGATTAGAGGGTATGTATCGCCTCTGGGGCATATTTCAAATACGTCCTCTGGTGAGGACTCAGGACTCATTAGTCTGATAATAGCACTGTGTAGTGCCAATAAAGTACCATTACGATGTAAAAAGGATAAGAGTTTACATTATTTTGTAGTTCAAATTACGCTGCCAACCCCTTGTAATAGCACTGTCCTTCCTTCTTGGCAGCTGCAGTTGTCGCGAACGCCGTTGTCATGACGGCGGAATCTGCTGAGGGCCGTTGTCAGCGATTATGAGCTAGAGGTACCACTTTTTAGCCGTTTTATGCCGCACATCTCGGGCGTGCGAAATGGCATCGCTACTGGTGCAAATAAAAGAACACATGGGATTGGCTCAGTGGGAAAGGGCTTGCACTGAAAAGTTGGTTACTTGAAGTATGAACCAGTTCGTCACATGGATCATGTGATGCTTTCATTCCCAAAGCCAAAGTGCACCTCCGAAAGAGCCACTGCGGTAAAAGCCATAGGAGAAAAATCAAAACCATAGGACACTATTTCGCTGAAATCGGGGGACAATAGCCTCATGTTTGCAGGTCTTGTTCTTTAGACAGTTTATTTTAGTCTGTAAGTATTTTAGGCTTTTGTAACATCTTTTACATCAGCAGTTCGACAAATTAGAGTGTTGTAACATCACAGAACGCGTCCGTTGGAAAAATATAGGGAAATAAATGTTTTTTCATAGTGGTGAGCAGGGAGTTTAATGAAATTCTACTTCTAATATGAGTTTTGAACTTCTCAGAAGGAATTCAGATAAACTGGTATTCCGGATCAAGTCGGACGCGTCTTATCTCGCAACACGTGAAATTACAAAAAAGGTGGCATACTCCATCTAGATAACAAGGCAACAATGAGCAACCGGTAGAATGAAAGCACGAGATGCCACCAGTGGTCCCTCTTGTCCAGAAAGTTGAAATGAACAGCACCCGATGTGTTTGGTGACTACGATCCACAAACCCGCAGTGGAAACAAATTGAGCGTTCGCGAGGTGTAGCCTATTATGTACCCACATGGGATGGCGTGGTATGCCTTGGCAGGCCTGTCGTTCCAGAGCGTACGACACGACGCGATCTGTTCTGGAACGGGTCCCAAGTGTCCGCTGCCAATCGGTGAACTCTGCTTGAAATCTGGACGGAAAGACTTGAGCCGGCTCTCTGCTGGGAATGACGTTCGAGTCAGGCTCGGGGATTCCTCGCGGTCTTCGTGCCGCCGGGATTTCGCGCGACTTGCTCGCTGTGATGTCCCGCCTCCAGCCCCGCGATTTCTCGATCAGGGCACGCAAATCGGGAATCCATTATCTCGTTGGAAGGTTCCGAGATTAAATGCTCAGTTCCGAGAGACTGGTGTGAAATGGTTTTATATGCCTGTGATTCCCCTTTTGGTGATGTAAAGGCGTTGTGATGTAGACGTGTTTTATCTGTAAAGTGTCGTGGGCGAATGGAAAGCAAAATGAACGGGATATTAGCATTCTGGCAGCGGAAAATGTTTCGGCAGAGAAGCTCTTGACGAGCCAGTAATAGCGTTTCGCAAATACTTTTTGTTCCGGACGTCCATTAATATCGATGTCCGTGTTCTCTGAACCAAGAGCAATATAGGAAACGTGTTTCCACGCTTCCGTGTTTCGTCGTCGTCGCTTGGACGCACCCAAGATAAACACGCGTAAACACGCAAACGCGTCAAAGTTCGCGTGTTCTCTGATCGGTGGTGCTGTTGGTGCCCTTTGTTTCCGATGCCACCGACGGCCCTTCGTGCTGGGCCGTGCCAGGCCGCTGCTGCGTCGACTGGCCGGCGAGGCCTCGACTGCCCCCCGCCCCTCCCCCCATCCCACTCCCAGCTCGCGTGTCTGCTCGCTCAGAAGCGCCATCAAAGGCGCTTCGCAGAGAGCACGGAAGGCGCGGGCTGACTCGGAGCGCCGAAGGAACGACTTGCATTTGGAGATGATTCGAGTTGGCGTCCTCGGTCATTGTCGCCGTCCGTGTGCGGCCCCGCGCTTGAGTCTCGGCTGTGGCGGTGGATGGTGATCCAGGCTGAGCGGTAGGTGGTGACCCAGGCTGACTGGTGCTGGTGCTCGGTGGACTGGTGATACGATGCGGCGGGGTGATCGGGTCGACGGCGGCGCTGCCTCTGTTGAGGTCGGACAGCTCGCGGGCGCCGCCCCAGGGAGGGCGACGCACCAGCATCGATTGGAGGGAGTTGGGGCGGGGTTGGGCTGGGGTGGCGGCTCTGAGCCGACCAGGGCATCCTCTTCTCCACTCATGCCCGCGACTGCCGCTCGCTATCTGGTCACTCGCTGCCAGATGATTTTTTTACATTGGTTGAAATTTTGCCTTGCTGTGGCAGGCGGGATATGGATAACGTGTTGCTGGCTGGGAAGGGCGTTCTATGCTCGTAATAGGTAGATTAAAAGAGAAGCCTTTTGAATGCGGTCGATGTCCATTTTGCAGTTGTCGATAGGGCGCTGGGAAACAAGATTACGAAATAGATGGTCTACCGCCGCAGTTGAACACTTGGAAATGGTTGCCATCATTACTCTAGCGTGGGAGGAAGCACCACTTTTGGGTCCGCCGAGAAGTAGTGGTTAAATCAAATCATCGTTTTCGCCGGATGCTGGTCGCGTTTTGTGAGGCCTTCATAGGCTTGCATTGACTATTCCTTGAATGAAAACATCAGTCGTTTATTTAATAAAAACATGGGCTATTTGTTTTATGAAGACATCGGCCATCTACTTAACAAAAACATGGGCTATTTGCTTTATAAAAACATCGGTCATTTATTTAATAAAAACATGGGCCATTTGTTTTAAAAAAACATAGGCAAATTATTTAAAAAACATCGCCCATTTATTTTATAAAAACATCGGCCATTTATTTCATAAAAACGTCGGCCATTTGTTTAACAAAAACTTCGGCCATTTATTCAGCAAAAACATCGACCATTCTACATATGTTGAAATTAGAGTGCTGCTACATGTGCCGCGAATTCTTTTGGTGCATTCCCTTTTGCGACCCGTACACTATTTTACGAGATATTTCTTCCGCAAAACTTTAGGTTTAACTTAGGCAAATAAAAGCCGGTATTATTTCCGTATAACACATTCTTCTCTTATTCGTCGAAAGTTAGTGCATTTCTTATTCGCCTGATGCTACCTACCTGCCTGATGCTACCTACCTGCCTGATGCTACCTACCTGCCTGATGCTACCTACCTGCCTGATGCTACCTACCTGCCTGGTGCTACGACGCTACCTGAAGCGGAATGAGAGACCGCAGATGTCTCCGCGCGCGACTGTGAACGCAATGTTCGTAAGCCACAGTCCTTTGAAGCTACAGGTGACATGTCTGGGCTGGCAGACGCAGGTCCGATGTCAGTAAAGGTTGCAGTCGTCAAGAACTACGCGTTCTGGCGCTGTGAGTGCTGCATCCCAAGCTTCAGCCCACTGCGGTGAGCTGAGTGGGCTGTCATGCGCTATCATGCGCTAGTGCGCTATCATGAGCGGCGCCGGGGCGCCAGGGCACCGGCGGTGAACCAGGAAACTGTCAGGAGTGTACAGAAATATCTCTGACGTTTGCGGTCTGCGTTGCCAGCCGACGCCTCGCCACCGCGGGCGTGGGCCGCTGTACCGACGCGGCGCTCCTCTGTGCACATGCATCCGCCCGATGCCACCGCACGCTCTGGCGGTTCATGGAGACGTGGACGGAAAGAAAGGAGGGAGGCAGGCGTAGGCCAAGCTAATTTGTCGCTCGCTTTGAGGCCAAAATTGGCCTTTCAGTGGCCTTTTTGGCTTTTGGCCTCTTCTGCTTTGCATCTCGCCCATTAAACGATTTCCCAAGTCGGCTTCCACCGCCGGTCCTAAAGATGTGACCTTCGCGTTGCAGTAATGTGTCATACGCATAAACAAATGAAACGCATTTTAAATAATGAAAATATGTTAATAGCCCACACTCATCCACAGCACTGAAGCAAAGTCGACGTTTTGGAGATAGTTGCTCTGTTGAAGTGACAAATAGGTGTTGGGCCCACAAAATATGTATTTTACTTCCTGCGGGGCAAGCCTTTGTTAGATTTTCGGACAGCAGCGTGCATGAGCAAACATTTGGGCTGCCCAACTACCGATATTGTCATAACTCGTTCAAAAGGCAGCCGTGCTGCGTTGCATTGTTTCTCATGGATATTCCGCCTACAGTTTCACTTTTCCGATTTCTTATCGATCATTTCCTTACTGGCTTGCGCCGATGCTTTCTGGTGAAACGCTGAAAGGGCAACAGTACACAAATTTAGAAACTAATTAATGAAAGCATGCACGCAACATATTGGTTGTGCTTTGCAGTGCGTGGTGCAGCTATCCAATCAGATCCGTCGCGAAAGGATTGGGTAAGTATAAAAGCGAAATAAGATTTACTCACTAGACTTTACGGTCCGTGGGCAGCGACTAAAACACGCATAATTGTTGTCCATTGAAGGCCAAGTTCATGCCACATAGGTTCTGATAATAACCAATCACCGTCAGACAGCGACAGACTCTCGTTTGTATGCCAACGGTGCATGACGATGCCGCGGTCCGATGGTTCATGCGAACGGCCAAACGCTCTGCTTAAAATAATTCCACTGCATTAGAATCTCAGGTGAATTATTTCTCCACAACACCCAGTGGGCGCATTTTTGGAGTGGGCTTGAGTCCCTCCAAACGCACAGGAGGTGGTTCTGACCGTGCTCTCTGCCCTGACCCAGGGCCGCGCTGGGTCAGGGCAGAGATCGACCAGCGCAGATCAGTCAGCGCCGCGCCCGCCGCCGCCGCCGCCGGACGGGACCGGAACGTCGGCGGGCCCCGATGGGCGTGGTGGCTGCCGTCGGCCGACCGTGCCCAGATCGATGCGGACAGATCGCGGCGGCGCCAGCGCTGCGCCCGCCTTGTCCCCGCCGGCGCCGGCGTCTCTGTCCAGCCTGCCCCGGCCCGGCGGCCGCGCCCCGCTGGACAGGTGGCGCCACCAGCGCCCGCGGGTCCGGCTCGAAGCGGCTGCGCCGCGCGGGAGGAAAACGGGGCGCGGCGATCACCCCGCCCCGCCGCGCCACGCTCGCCCAGCGCCGCCCAGGGAGTGCGTCAGCTGAGCAAATACCACTTTCCGGTGACGAAGCACATGGCGCATGGAAAAACAAACGACAGCTCTCGTGGTTCTTGCACTGTAACATCACCGGATGCAACTGAGCCGGTTCAGAAAAATGTTGCTTTACAGTATACACTGCATAGCATTTCATTCAGTCAGCCACATCCTGACTTAATTCCCTTCCATTACCGCCGTAATCGTGACCACGGAGATCACCTTTCCTCTTGTTGTTCTTGGCCGCACTCTCACTTTTCAGCAGTATGTACACAACCGTTAAGGCTGACACCAGTTGGCACCAGAAGGTACAGTCCTCTACCGTTTCGCAAGTAGCTCACCTCTGTTCCAGCTAGTTTCGCGGCCTCTCATGCTGCACACACACGCAGACACATGTGCGCGCACACACACACACACACACACACACACACACACACACACACACACACACACACACCACACACACACACCACACACACACACACACGCACACACACACGCACACACACACACACACACACACACACACACACACACACACACACACACACACACACACACACACACACAAACACACACACACACACACACACCTATACGGGTTTGCGGGGCGAAGTCGGGACCCCATCGAAATGCGGCGAAGCGAGGACCGGTTCGACGCCCCTTTACATTGGTCGCAGGACGATGGGAATAAGTTCATTGATACCCGGGAGACGAGTAGGTTGCGATGGCAAACATATTAAAGGGCTGCGCACGACGGAAACGAACCCGTGTAATGCAGTGAAGTAGGGACCGATTGGCATGACGTCACAATGACGTCACGGTTTACACAAACCGCAATGTAGGGACCGGCTCCTATTTTGCTTGGTGTATCCGACATCTTATAGTTTTTATCATTTAGCGGTGTGATATATATCGATGGCTTAACCTTGCACCCCGTGCCGCGCTGGGGTACTCAGCCAGTTACACCGTCGTCGCGATTCTCTCTGGGGGTTTCCGAATCTGAGTTATACATTCATAGCATTGAACCACCCAGCTTTTGTTATTAATCCAAACCAAAACTGACAAGCATTGGGAGAAGACAAACGAGGCCCTGGGAGCACTACTATGCTCTGCTTATCGTAAGAAAGAACGGAATTAAAGCTGGTCAATCAATTCGTCACGAGCATCACGCTGAATTTTTTTCAAACTCAAAATTGGTCGGAAGGCCTGCAGGACAGCACTGCGGATCTCTCGAAGCAATAGCAGTTTTGGATGTTTGCATTGCTTGCGGCAACTTCATGTTCATATGGTTGATCGATTTATATATATATATATATATATATATATATATATATATATATATATATATATATATATGTATATATATATTGGCACTGGGGTTATTTTCGTTGGCAATTATTTTTACGTTCTAAATTCATTGCCTACCTTTGAAGCAAGTTATGCTATGCTTTCATTCGGTAATTGCTCCAAACTGGTGCTGTTACATGAATAACATGGGAAAATCCCAAACACAGAAAATTAATTCGCTCAGTTTTATTGAAGGTATTCCACAAAACGCTGAGTATTCAGCTGCAGATATATGTACAATACATCCAGCTCAAACACCCCACACGTAACTACATGCCACATCCACGTAAACGCTACGAAGTCAGTTGAAAAGAACGAAACGGAAACACTTGTCATGATCGATGTGTCATACTGTTCTCATTCATCGTTGTCGCTGCCAGAGTCGGTGCCGGAGTCGCTGCTATCATCGGTTGTTACGACAACCGGTGGGAGATCTTCTAGCAGCCCGTCATTCGTCCAGTACTGCTGCTCCAGCCTTTTGACGTGCCCACAGCACTTACTCCAGTCCTCTGGAGAGACAGCTGCAACACCTGCCTCCACCAGCCGTTCCACCTCCTCCATCCGCCCCGTCAAGTTCCCCCGTCTTATCACGCGCTTCATCTGTGCCCACACTAACTCCATCGGGTTCAAGTCGCAGTGATACGGCGGCAGGCGAACGATCCGATGGCCATGATCTCTAGCAAGGTTGTCCAGAAGATATTCCTTCTTCCGGTTCTGGGACTTGACTAGCTCCAGCAGCTCCACCTTCCGCATCTCTTCGTGGATGGTCACACCTGCCTGCTTCAACCACTCCTGGATTTCCGCTTTACGCCAGCTAGAAGTTGGCACTTTTGGGCACAAACGGGAGTGATATCAGGCATTATCTGTGATGATCACAGAGTGCTCGGGCACGTTCGGAAGCAGACACTCGGTGAACCACTTCTCGTAGCAGTTCTCGTAGCGTAGCAGTCGGCGTGCATCGACGTATGATAGTTGGCGTTCTTGCCATCGGTCCTGAGGTGGAGAAGTGCGCCCGGTATAAATCCTTCTGAAGAGCCGGCTTGGACGATGATAAAACGTGCTCCTTTTCCAATGGCGTTCTTCCGTCCGTTAATTTGATTGCCGTCCAGCCACGCAAGTCCTCCATATCGTACTGATTATACCATGTCTCGTCGGTGTAAATGATTTTGCTATCGGGAACTTCTCTACGCAGCCTCCTCATCTCCCGCAAGAACTGACATCTCGTTGCTGCAATACGAGGTTTCTCGATCAGGATCTCGCACTTGTCGATCCTTCCGTACTTAAATCCGTTCGCGAGTAGGTGTTTTCTTGCGGTGGATCTAGACATGGTGACGCCGAGCTGTTCGTGAAGAGCATCCTTGATGGTATCCAGAGTAACATGTTTTCCATCGATGTACATTTGGTGCACCATTCTCATCATCGCGCAAACATCGAATGGATCTAGATCCACCCTTGGTCTTGCTGCAGCTGGTCGGGATCGGCTTGGAGATTTCAGTCTGGCACCATTCTGGGCTTCACGTTGTATGCGGTAGACTGTAGTCTTCCCAACGCCCGTTACAGCTGCAGTTCTTGATAATGGACTCTCCCGGACGGCGTCGTCGTCTCCCGCCTTCAACTTCATGTCCCAGTCTTCGACAAAATGTTGATACACATTACAAACAATTTCCCTGCTTTGTGCCCCGCGAATCCTTCCAGACGCTAGATTAGATTTTTCATTCATTGGTAAGTAGGTACTAAAACATATCAAAGATATAAAAAGACAATGAAATATACAGGTAAAACAATATAACAACTTTTCACCGCGTAAAACATTACGGCAACACCAAAATGACGCCGGTCATGACACCGGTAATTTTGGGGCTACAGCACACTCGAATAATGACCCACGCGCAAAAAACCGTGCAAAATCGTTGGCAGCACTTTAATTCCGTTCTTTCTTACGATAAACGGAGCACAATAATGTAGTATCGTACGCCGCGCCCAGGGTCATTTTTCTGTTGCAGTGTCCAGAAAAAAATTATACATTCAAAAATGTCAGACAGCGAAACATGCATTTTCCAGTATCGGTGAGCGCGTTAAACGACGCATACTTCACAATACGCTTGCTCCAGAGAAGATGAAGGTATACACGACATGGTCATGTTTACAATGGGTACAGACAACTATGGTATTCAAACAGACATTTTAAATGTCCGTACTACGACTATTTTAAAACGATGTTACATGCGCGGGGCGTTTGCTCTTTCACATCGCGTGCCGCAGAAGAATGCAATGAACTCTCTTTACTCTGTCATTCAACATTAAAGTTCTACTAACTTAAATGTATTTGGATATCTAGTTTTCAGTGAATATCCCTGAACACCAAAAATGAGCGCTGCTTCATTTATAGCCAGATGATTCAATATTATGTTTCACATTTCATGGTGCTGTAGAAGGCATTGAGAAAACAGCATAACCAACGCAAACTACCTCGCTTCGAAACTAGCGCAGTGCAAATTTAAATTGCTATTTGAATGTTATAGTTATATTGGCCCGTGCTGCGCTCACTTCCATTATTCACATTGAAGCACAAATCCGTGTGGCCCAGGTATCGAGAAAAACGTGAGCATGCTGGTAATATACTGGTATATTACGTAGCGGCTCTCGAGTTCACCAACACAAGACAGCTTGTGTCAAGAACTTTTCCACATGCCACCAACGCTTAAGTTGGTCTAGTCTGATCTGAACAATGCAGTTGGGAAAACCTTGAGCACAGGTCAAAGAACGGCCTCAACGGGTGGCTGCCCTTGACCGTTTGCATATTGCTGCAGCATGGTGAAACTAGTCTCACAGATTCAGGCTACGCCTATGTTTTACGACGAGGTTATATGCACAGTACTTCACGTCGGTCCAGGAGCGACGACACAAATCTGGCTCGGCGTGCAAAGCGGCGATGCAATCGGCCATACCGGGACAGGTCAAGTCGCTCATAGACCTGGACATCTGACTTTCAATTGCTTGCATTTCACGAACGGTCCATGAGATCTTTCGTATCTTTCTCTCGGGGACAGGAAGGCGGTTAGTGGAATGTCTAGTGGAAGGTGAGCCCTGATCATCACGTCCACCACTTTCAGGCATCACATCACATTCTGTCTTCTGCCGTTTACGTTTTCCTTTTTCCTCTTCACTTTCTTCCATTTGTCGTTTTGGTCCTTTCGCCTCATTGTCGTAGCTCTCACCTAGGTCTTCAACCACGCTCTTGTCTTCATCACTTGTGCAGGGGTCGAGTTTTTCCAACGCCTTACCAACGTATGCACTGCCAGGCTTCTTCATTGCCAGGAGCAGCTCGCTGACTTAAGCGCCATACACCGTCCGCTCGGGCAAGCGGTAATATTCCCGATGAGCCCTGGTGTCATGTCCCATGAACCTCGCGACAACGTCCAGTTCCGTTTCGCTCAAATGCAAAAGTTGTATCATTGTTGCGATATGCTTTCGCATAGATGTAGCTGTCACATTCACAACTTCTGCACGCTCAGCAAACTGAGAAATACACTTGCTCCCACTCAGTGGCCGGGCGTCCTTGGCTGCATCACCAGTGAAAACGTACGGACTGCTTTCATGAATGCCAGAAGCCTCTCTGGAGGCAACCAGAAGGTCAAGGACCTCGGTTATCCTGCCTTTCAGGAGCATTGGGACCTCTCTTCCTCGCTTTCTGCGTATCTTTACGTGACCTAGGGTTGTACATAGTTCGCGTTCGAGCACAGACAAATCATCAGTAATATCCTTATTAACTTCGTAGGTTTTCGCCCGATAATCATCCACCGTCAGTCGTTCTGTTTCACCAGGCCTCCGCCGATTAAACAAGATCAGCGAAGTGAGCGCAGCTTGAGCCAGCTTGTCGCAGTTGACCAGACTGGTTGTTTCTTGCAAGCTATCCCTCACTTTCTCCATGGCACCGTCTATTTCCAGTTGCAGGCGCAGTGCATCGTCATTTTTTGGCAGTTTTTCAACCTTGTTCCACCGCCTCTCATGCAGGGTGCCAAGCGCGCGGCTGGAAACCATCACGTTCCAGTCAGATTTGTACAGTTCCACGAAAGTCGTACCTATACATCTTTTGAAATGTTCCTCCACTGGCAGCAAGGAACTGATTCAAGAACTAAGTTGGTTGAATCAATCTTTGACACTCATCTAAGCGAGGGGATATACTCCCAATTGGGTCTGAAACTGAGAGCTATGTAAGGGATAGCCTTCGCCTACTGTAATTGGTTATATAGCGACCTGAAGTGGCATGAAACAGTACAACCTTTGCAGGTCAAATATGTTTGTTGACCCCACTAGCCTTACCTGATAATTGCGTTTCCTCTTCTGTACACGAGTAAAAAAGAATTTCCTCCTTCGCATGGTTCTGGAACACAAAGAACACTGCAATTTCAAGGGACCCTCTGAGTTCCCACCAGACTTGTGCGGTGGCAAAAATCGGGATCTGGGATATGCAAGATGCTACTACAAACCAAAATTTCAAGACACAAGATGCACAGGATCTCATGCAAATACATTCACAGAATCCCAAGGCAATACACATCCTACAGATCCAAGATCCATTAGGATCCCACAGTTGCAGCATATTTAGCAGTGAAAATTGAACAAGCATTTCAGTCACTCCTATCTGGTTCCATATTCATATACAATTATCTTAATGGGTAATATGATATAGTTCCTTTTATTTCTGAAGAAGTGTTTTTAAAGCAATACCAGAACAACTAAAATGCAAAAACAAAATACCCCATTTCAGAGGTTTAAAAAAAGGAACACGACCTCGCAGAGACTGATTTTCACAATAAAATGTCAGACATGTGTGCACATGTTAGATAAATCTTGCTAACAAATCAGGCAACTTTGTTCCCTTAAAAGGAAATAGTTCACCCTAAGAAATATTCTTAACACATATCTTAACTTCACCAAAAAAGGTAATTTTTTGAAGGGAGCAAAATCTTTTGGTCCTCTTAGAGAGCAGAAAATGATCCAAGTTCCAACACTGTGGCTCATCCAATCAATGCTGAAAGTGGTGGAGAAGCATCAATTTGATTGGCTGATGAGCTAATAGGCTGTTATTCTGCCCAGGATTGCCTGATTATGTAGTGTCTGCTGATCGGCCTATAAGCACAATTTCCCTGCACTCTTTCATGTGAACTTCATTTCAAGTTCACAAGTTCAAAGCTCTTTGGCTGGAAAGTGCTTTCAACTAGAGCAGCAGGGTGGGGGGCTAACACTGTCTACAAGGTGACTATCTCAGTTCTATTCCCCATGTTGAAGGTTAATTAATTTCTTCAAGCTTTCTTACTGGCTCAATAGGAATATGAAATCACACTGTATATGGACACTTTAACCTGTCACAGACTTGATGCTGCAATAGCAAGTAATGTCCACAATGATTGTTAGTGATTATGAATTACACAGACAAGGGGCCACAAAGGTGCAGCTAATTTTTGGTATTGACACAGACACTATTTAGTTGCTTTAATAATGGGAAACTGGCGCATGCAAGGGGGAGGAGGTGATTCCGTCAACCCCTGAAGTAATAAACATGAGTCTTTATTTAATAGCATGTGTATATTCAAAGACACAGCCATATTCCATTTAAAATACCCACTTGTGGACCCCAAGGGGGACAGTCTGTGCTTTAGAAAAATGACTGAAATTGGTGCAAAATTGGCACACGTTTATGAATAGGAGAAGGTTTAAGAAATTTCAGTGTTTGCATTAGCGGCAAAAGTCCTGGAGAATACCCCACACCCTTCTCCATTTTCAAAGAAAAGTGGGTTTGACAATTACTTTGGGCATTTTTAACCTAACCTCATCTAACAACTCAAACCAAACAATACACAATCTAACCAAACATGGCACAACATAGCACTGCTTTCTCATATCAGATGGGGTATGGGAAAATAACTTAATAATTGGTTTACAATCAAATTGATCATCATAGTAATGTTAACCATGACAGAATAACATGAGTAACATATTAAAGTTAAAGATAAATCAGAAAAAGGTACACATCTATACCAATACCATTTTAACTTGGCTAGAGAGGCATAATCACCAAAATCTGAGTTTCAAAAACCATGCAGTATTGATACACTGTCCCCCAGACTGCTGATAACCCATAAACAAACTTTTGGATCTGCCTGTGCATGGATTCAATGAGCTTACTATAATCTATGCCTATTGAATTGCAATGACGACAGAAGCTGCGACTAATCGCTTCACAACCAAACTGCTGGCTTGCCACATAACCTACAAAAGAGCCACCTCTTCTATTATATAAACTGTGCGAGCCTCGTTTCTTACAACAAATATGAATTCATACTCACCTAGAGTTTGTCAACCGGTTCCTCACTCCACGGATCGCTATTTCTTAATCGCACTTCCTTCCCGTACCGGTCACGATAACGCGGAAGTCGGTTCGTGGGAATAGGGATGGCCTTGAACGAACGGCACCAGGCAAGGTAACTGATCTGGTACTTACATAATCTGTCTGATAGCAGCACCGGCCAGCGAATGGTTTTTTAACAACCAAGGAACAGAATATGACCTTCTAAATAAAGTTCCTTCGATCTTAATTTAAATTATTATGAAAAAATCGAAGTATGCCATCTTTACAAATGATACTTACAACATAACCAAACATTGCTTTGTCCATCACATGATTACGGCTCCTGATTGGTTGATACTACTGCGTTCAGCCAATTAGCGCGCGCTACACAATGACGTCGCACATTTCCGCGGGAATCTTCCCGTAGCGGCCGGCGGATTTGTGTAAAGCGAGGGGTGGTCACGTGACCAGCGGATAAACACAAGTTGATTAAACCCCACTTCCTGGGGACCGGTCTGAGATTGATAGGAGCGTCGTCTGATGAGTTGAGAAGCATCACCCAATGGTCAACAAAGTGGGGACCGATTTTTTCGGTCCCGACTTCGGAACGGTCCCCACTTGGCGTACGTTTAGCGGGCGTTTGTCCCGACTTCGCCGCAAAGACAAGTACACACACACACACACACACACAACACACACACACACACACACACACACACGTAGTCCTGATGCGCCCTCCCCTCCAGTGGTACCGCCACTTAACTGCGCGCGCGCGTCTTGGTCCTCTGCTCGTTTCGCCCCTCTCACAGCGCACGCCGCTGCTCCGCCACCGGCCAGGGCGCTGGTTCTGGGCAACGATCGCCGGAAGGGAAGACCCCACACGAAACGGTTGCACCACCAATGAAATGCCTGCGCTCACCGATCCTACCGAACGACATGGACCTAACGACAGCTGTCCGGAGTGCTGGTTTCAGCTGCGTCGCCAGCTGACAGTGAGTTTCCGCCCGCGGCTGTATGGTCCGGGTCACGACACGAGGCGTCCCGCGCAGAGGCGCGCTGACTGCACGTGCCGTTCGTCTCACTGGCTGGCGTGCCATGCTCACTCACCAGCAGCGCGCGTCTCAGTCGGCAGCGCACGTCGTGGTCTCAGCGCCCCTGTGGCCGTCACGCCTTAACGCGGCTCACTGCACCGCCGACACGGCTTGCAGCGTGGTGGCCTCCGCCTCCCTTTCAAACCCGTTGTTGCACGTTCCTATTATGCATTCTGAAAGTGGCTCAGAAATCCGCCGGCGTGCACTGGCTCTGCACTGGAACGGTGTTGTTGGACCATGTTTTGCAATGACCGAAGTTGTTCGCCTCCCGACACATATTTTCACCATTTCGACTTAAGCTGTGAGAATTTCCAGCACACACGTGTCGGTATCATCTTGCTAGGGACGAATTTAAACTGAAGGAAAAAGGCTCTTCCGCACACACTTTTTTCATCTACCACGTTTTTCCAGTGAGTGTAGGTTGTCTACTTGATCTTCTTCAATATCGACTGTCCAGCCTTCAACGGCAAGGCTGACAGCTCTGTGAGATTGCGTAGGCGCGAACACGACATCGCTCAGTGCCCCCCGGTGAGTCACCATCAGTGCTCACGTTGAGTCACTATCAGTGTCCCGGGTGGATCACCATCAGTGCACCTGGTGAGTACCCATCAGTGCCCAGGTGGGTCCCCATCGGTGCACCTGCTGAGTCCCCATCAGTGCCCAGGTGGGTCACCATCAGTGCACCTGGTGAGTCCCCATCAGTGTCCAGGTGGGTCACCATCAGTGCACCTGGTGAGTCCCCATCAGTGCCCAGGTGGGTCCCCATCGGTGCACCTGGTGAGTCCCCATCACCATCACCATCACCATCACCATCACCATCAATGCCCAGGTGGGTCACCATCAGTGCACCTGGTGAGTCCCCATCAGTGCACCCGGTGAGTCCCCATCAGTGTCCCGCGGTGAGTCACTATCGGTGCACCTGGTGAGTCCCCATCAGTGCCCAGGTGAGTCACCATCAGTGCACCTGGTGAGTCCCCATCAGTACCCAGGTGGGTCCCCATCGGTGCACCTGGTGAGCCCCCATCAGTGTCCCGCGGTGAGTCACCATCAATGCCCCGCGGCGAGTCGCCAACAGTGCCCCACGGCCGGTCGAAATCAGTGTCCCCGGTGAGTCACCGTCAGCGTCCCCGGTGGCTCGACCATCTCATGTGCCGACCATCGACCGCGGCGTCCCCCCTCCCCATGTTTCTCGCCCGCCGAGGTGGCGTGCACGCCGAGGACCAATCGCGTCACCGCCCCCCCCCCCCCCCCGACGTCTGTCGAGGGCGGGGCGGGTCCCGCGGGGCTGGAGGTGTGACGCATGCACGTCCGGTCACGTCCAGGCCTGGTTACGTGAGTGTGGGCGCGGATCGTGCGG
Organism: Pollicipes pollicipes; assembly: GCF_011947565.3. Lineage (NCBI taxonomy): Eukaryota > Metazoa > Arthropoda > Thecostraca > Pollicipedomorpha > Pollicipedidae > Pollicipes > Pollicipes pollicipes. Next base: position 38,282,819 of record NW_023596921.1, read on the forward strand.
GGCGTGCCGGGGCCCGGTCGGCAGCTTGCGGTCCTCAGCCGCCGCTCCGGCCTGGCCGCTGGCGGACTGGGGCTGGGCCCGTCAGCGGCGCCACACGCTGATCAGCCGGCTCTGAGGCGAGCGCGTCTGGCTGACTTTCGGAGAAGCCTCGTTTGTCTCCGTCTTGGCATAGGAACGCTGCGCTGGCCAGAGCGTGGCGTTCCTGAGGCTCGTCGGAGTGGAACCGCGCATACCGGACCCAGTGCTACAGCTCCCAAAACAGCTTCTCAAAATGAGGATGCAGCTCCGAACGGGAAAATGCTCGAAAATCCTTCACTGAACGCGCATGAACCGGCTATTATGTCTCACGGCGGATTTATTTCATGACGTTTCCAAAGGCGTTAATTCGTGCAACTGCCTTAAGACAGGTCTTGCAACCCGACCCATGGTGACTGTTTTAGTGATTTGCACTAGAATTTTGGCGTTTTATGTTGCGTTTAACCGATATCTTATCATGTTCAGTGTTTTTAACATTTTGTTCAGTATCGTCACCTCACCTGACAGGCAGTCCTGTATTGTTCGCGTTGCGAGTGTCGGGCTATCAGCGTGTAACATCTGCACGACTATTGGAACAGCAACCGCAGCTGACGTCAGAGACTGCAGCTGAACGACGTCTTTGGCCAGCCGTCACTCAATGTGTCCAGGGGCGCAGTGGGGCCCAGCAATGCGGCGTCACGAGGCTCAAGTCAGAAATGCCGACCCAGATAAAGTTACTATGAACTGTGACGTCACGGATTCACCGATATCATTCTGCCGACATTTTCAGAGTAAATTCATTTACACATTTAAATGGTTAAGTGACCACGTCCTAGCGCAAAAACAAAGTTCAGTTCCAGCTGCTGCTGAAAACCTCAGTCAGCTTTCTCGCTAATTAACCATTGTAAAATGTCCCGTGACGACAGTTACCCTTACGGACGGAGGGCACTGTTGTTCGCAACACCCTGAGGCTAAAACCTTCATAAAACTAATGAAGTCGGCCGGCTCGTAAGAAGCCAGGACTTTTAAGAAATGCAAGGCTACACTCATGGAGCCGCGCTGCACACACCGCAGTCCGGCGCACGGCGTCTGCCACAGACCGAACTGTGCTGACTAGCCTCCAGTTCCGACCGAAGAGCTTGCAGGTTTGTGACCTTTGCAGTGATTTGGAGGGGAAGTTGTACCCTCTGCAAGCTTGTACAAGCCGCCACACACTGCGAGTACTTTGTGGTGTTTCGAAACGATCTCTCATCGTCCTTGAAAGCTGTCGCGAGAGGGCGTGGCTGGGTGCTGATGCCGAGATTTGAGGAGGATTATGCCGAGGGTGCGAGTCAAGATTTTTACGTGCACGGTCTGAGTCTCATTTGACCTTGGATTAAAGGAAAACGACGATCCGAGGTCGGTGCGCGAGACGGCTTGTCTGCTATTGCAGCTGCTGGATTTGCAGCTGCCGGTTCGCCATTTGCGTCTGTGCTGAAAGGGGTGGCTTAGCGAACAAGAACTCTCTTGAGTGGAACGCGCAGAGCGTGGCCGCAGACTCTTCTGATTCGTTTGCTGCCTCTTTGGTCATGAGTTTTGTTTTGTTTGCGCCAAAATAGTCGTGTAAAAGTTGGGCGAAAACATTGGCGCTATGCGGGTAGGGAAGTGTGCAGTTGTGGTCACTATATTACAAAAGCACGTTAGTCCGCACTGCGACGGCCTTTAACAAAGGGCAGATATGGGACCGTTTCGGTTGGTCTAAATGTCTTGGAGTTAAAAAGATGGTTTTTGTTATCAGAATTATCCACCCGTTCTGGATAAAGATACGCTAGTATTTTGGCCTGAACCAGCACCTGTAACAACGATTAGTTGTTTTTCTCTTGTCAACCGCCAGGAAGAACATCGCAGAAAAATGTCGCTATTTGCTCCCCGGAAGATTTTCAGCAATAACATAGCAGTTTTCTGGTGAAAGCAGAACCACGTACGGATCAGCTGTATCACATGAATCAGGCCTATTGCCGTTTTACACGGCAGATTGGTTGTTGTATGAAGGGTATATTGCCAATTCAAACAGATGTCTTAAGAGAAACAATCCAAATGAATTCCGGCACAATTTACGGTGTACGTAAGCTTGCAAGTTCACGCTTTACACCGCCGTAGTGAGCAACGGATGGCAGCATGCACTCCAAAGACCTCGCCCCCCCCCCCCCCCCTCTCTGAAAGGCAAGGAAACACAGGTCACGCTACCATGAATATCAGCCGCCATTAACAACAGGGCCCATGAAGTATGACGGCACATTCATCTGAAAGCAACTCATTTTCTGCAAATGGAGCATTGCGTGAAGGTATTATGCCTTCGAAGCACAGGAGGAACATTTTGTTCGAACTTCAACACTCTGCACGTTGCATGTCAACGCAGAGCTGTCCAGGCTCATAAAACAGCTTCTTGATGCGACGCTCGCGACGTATATTACGCGTAGCGACGCAACCAGTTCTTATCAAAGTTGGTCTGAGCTAGGTCTTGGTGATGTACAAATAAGCGTGATGGAGAATGTGACAGTCGTAACGCACCGATGACGCAGCCTTCGACATTGTCTTTAATGGCATCAGTACTGGTGGGCGTTTATCCGCGTTCAGGAACGGACGTTCGACGCTGATGGCGGTGACGATGGCACCGGATGCTTGCTGCCTGCCCAAACGGTACGAACCAATTAGTATGCCGACGCCGTATGGCACGCTGCTGCGTCATCGCCACTTTTCAAACCCGTGCTACGAGGCGCACGACCTACTCCACGGCCGCAGCGCGCGGCGTGTGGGCGGCGCCAGACGGGCCAGGTGGCAGCGCGGGCGTCCGCCGTGACCTTGCAGTGGTGTCGGCGCGCACGAGACGACGCCACTGGCCGAGGCTGATTCCACTGCGGCCGGCCCGCGTCCGTGCGGGAATGCGCGGACCTGCGAGCTTGTGTGCAGCCTTCCGTCCGCTGTCATACCGCAGCTGTCGACCGGGCGCGGGCTCTGCCGCTGGTTCGTCGGGTTTGGTCAGTTTGTAAATGCCGCTGTCTGGGTTCGTGCCAGGCAGTCAGCAGTATTGTGGGGCCGCGTACCGTGCCCCGCCACCGTGGCTTCGCGGCGGCGCAGAAGACCACAGTGCTGGCGGTTTTTTTACCGCGACTTTTACTGGCGGTTTTTTACGTCGATTTTTACGGCGACTAGCAACTGGTCACTACCTAGCTAGTTGGTCAAATCGACTAGCAGCCACGGGACAGGTGCCCACAATCCCAGTAATTTCTCTTCTCCAGAACCGATCGCCGCATCGCTCTCTGCTGGATGACTCGTGTGATCGCGTTTTGTTGTGCGCTTGTGCGCTTACGCAGCCGTCTACCACAGTAAACGAAAGTGTGTCGTTCTCTCTCAACCTGGCGCATGCAGCTGGTCGACCTCGTGCGAGCGAGGTGCCGGTCGGTCACAGCCCTGTCTGCGCGAGGCCCCAGGCGCACCACTCCGTCGTCATCGCTACGAATAGCGCGCGGTTCGTGCGGCTCCCCGAACCGGCCGCGCCTTCTGTGGCGCAGAGCGGCGTTGTCAGCCATCCGGACGGGCTAGCCGGCGGGCTGAGAGGAGGGCTGAGGGCTCGCCGGCCAGCCCACGCAGCGGCGGCCGTGCAGCTGCGGCGGCGGCCGACAGCCCGGCACTGTCCAGCACGAAAGGCCGTCGGCGGCGCCGGAGGCAGAGGCCGCCGGGTGCCGCGCCCGGGCGCTGGGGCACAGGTGCGTGATACCCCTCTGACCCGAGGAAGCTGGGGAGGGGGAATAGGGGAGAATGGGGTTGGGTTGCGCCATGTCCAGGTGTTACCAGGGTGATTTGCTCTAAATCTGTGCGACATATACCTGTCTTGAGTCACTCGGCTGGTACACAGCAGCGCCCTCCTGCTTTCGGTGTCTTCCAGCGGCACATGCGCAAGCGTGCTGGGGTGAACACGGTTTTTCCACATTGCTGAAAACTCTGGCTACCAATGGAAAGCTTTGTTTGAAGTTTCAAGACATAACCAGACTAAGCTGGAAGCTACATCGTGTTTCTAAGAAGTGCACGTACCGTACATGTCTCAAAACGGTTGGCGCCTGCTGGCCAAGTATTCCGGGGCGGCGCGAACTTACTCCTTAGATTTCGGGCGATGCATGATGTATGACAGCTGTACATGGGGAATGCTGCATCAGTGACACGATGTACCGAAAACGATGCCATAAATTTAAACAGGTTGAACAAATCTCATTTGGCTCCCACCTTACCACTATCCAAGTGATGCATCTAGTTTGCGTCGCTTTCCGGCGTATCTTCTGTTATGTTTGAAGCCCACTGAAATATCGAAACGTTTGTGCGACAAATGCTACGAAAGCTTTAAACCTTCTGTTAAGACAAAAAGACATGCGAACGTGAAGCTATTACCCGGTCCATTCAACGAAGCGTTATATTACTGTTTCAATCCCCCCCCCCCCCTATGACATTTACCACAGCGACTTTTGAGAAGCACTAACTTTGAAAATGCCAAAGTGCATTGATCACATTAATGACGTGATCCATGTGACGCTGGTTCACATCTCAACCAATTATCTTCTCGGTAGCAGGCCCTGGCCCGCTAAGCCAATCACAAACGTTCTTTTATTCGCACCAATACAGATGCGCACGGTGGTTGGCTTTCCTCCCGTGGTTGTGACTGCAGGGAAGAAGTGTAGCGCTATTACAAAACGTTGACAACGTAATTTAAACTCGAAAATAATTAAGATTGACATTTTTGTCTCGACGGTGCTGCAGTGGTACTACCCAATGCTATTATTAGATTGAAGGCATCCTGAGGACTGACTGAAGTATGTTTTTGAGACATCTCCAGAGGTGGGGCACTCCCTTTAAGGACTCATTCGTCACCCGTTTTCTTTTTTTAACTTCTCATCGATGTTACTCTGCAAACGTGACCGCGCTGTCTCTTTGACCCTGGAGTTCCTGGCGTCATTTCTAACTCTGCAAGAAACACTTATCAGATTGTTTCATGACGCCCCAAAAACTCTAATATAGGAGTTCTACGAAACTTCCCCAGAGTCGCGATGGAGTCATGAAAACATGATGCTACTCAAATAGTACAGTTATAGCCGTTGGATGAGCCCTCTTAAGCCTGCTCAGGATGCTATTAAGCTTTCAACCCGAAAATTTGGATAAGAGGGATTTTCTGAGCTCAGCACACAAGCTGAACAGTGCTGGTTGCATGAGCCCTGATTCCGCACCCCCCAATCGTGAATTCCGGATCGACGAAACAATTTTGCAGCGAAAGCCTAGCTTCTCGAAATGCTCGGCACGATCTCTCCTAACCTCCCGATGACACTTGACCCTTCCAGACAAAGGCAAATAGCGAGGGCCTAAACCGACTCCAACATACACGTCATAGATGGGTGATATGGAAGGCAGGCGCCCTAACCAACTGACTATTCGAGACGGATAAAGGCGTCCTATCTCGTGTTATCGACATCGATAAAAGCCGCAAGCGGGCCTTTCCTCTCACCGCCCGCTGTGCTGGCTAAGGTCAGACTGTCAGCAAAGCGGATTTCGAAAGACTAAGCCACTAAACTGGTCTGTACCATGAGTGGACATCAAGGCTGGCCGCCGCCCGTTGGCCCCGTCGCTGAGGGCTATCTCTGGGCTGCAGGTGGGGTTTCCGCTTACGCCGACTCGGCTGAGGTCGGGGGTTGCGCTGGTGCTGGTGCCGGTTGCATGTGTTGGTGGGACTGGCCGCTGCGTCGGTGTAGTGAGGTTGGTCCCTGCGCAGGCTCCAGCGGGACCGGGCGCCGCGCCTGGCTCTGATGAGGTCAGCAATTGCACTGATCCTGACTGAGTCTGCCGCACCTTTATGGCAGGGCGGGACTGGCTGTCATGCCATGGCCCTCGCGAGGCCGGAATCTTTGCCGGACGTATTGGTCCCGGCAGCTGCGCTGGCTCTGGTTAGCCCGACCACTATCGATTGCACTTGACTTGGATCGGGTTAGGAGTGATCCGGTGTTACCTTAAGCATGATCCTGATCTGAGGGATGATAAAAGTGTGTGCTGACATAAGTTGGATGAAAATCCCGTGCTGGAAAATAACCGAATATTTTTTTTTTACTAATAGATTGGGTTGCCGTGAGTAGTCTGTATTTCACTGGTTCTTTGTTTTTGTTTCGTTATCACGCTGATGAATTCGTGTGTTGCTTTTCGGCAAATACGTTGCAGCTTTCCTTTACAGCTTCTTGCAACGTTGCGAGAAGCTGAAAGAAGAAAATGAAGCGTTCGTTTCAGTTTTTTTTGTTTTCACTGGTCGGTATGTTTGGCGACATCGTAGCTAAACTAGGCTTATAATATATTGCTGCTGCATATATGCATAGGAACACACACACACACACACACACACACACACACACACACACACACACACACACACACACACACACACACACACACACACACACACCCACCACACACACACCACACACACACACACACACACAACACACACACACACACATCACACACACACACACAACACCCACACACACACACGACACACACACACACACACACACCCACACGACATATTATAATATATATATATATATATATTATATTATTATATAATAGTATAGATATATATATATAATATATATATATATATATACACACACAATACATATACATATATATATATATATTATATATATTATATATATATATATAATCTATTCTCTCTCTCTCTCTCTCTCTCTCTCTCTCTCTCTCTCTCTCTCTCTCTCTCTCTCTCTCTCTCTCTCTCTCTCTCTCTCTCTCTCTCTCTCTCTCTCTCTCTCTCTCTCTCTCTCCTCTCTCTCTTCTCTCTCTCTCTCTCTCTCTCTCTCTCTCTCTCTCTCTCTCTCTTCTCTCTCTCTCTCTCTCTCTCTCTCTCTCTCTCTCTCTCTCTCTCTCTCTCTCTCTCTCTCTCTCTCCTCTCTCTCTCTCTTCCTCTCTTCCTCTCTCTCTCTCTCTCTCTCTTCTCTCTTCTCTCTCTCTCTCTCTCTCTCTCTCTCTCTCTCTCTCTCTCTCTCTCTCTCTCTCTCTCTCTCTCTCTCTCTCTCTCTCTCTCTCTCTCTCTCTCTCTCTCTCTCTCTCTCTCTCTCTCTCTCTCTCTCTCTCTCTCTCTCTCTCTCTCTCTCTCTCTCTCTCTCTCTCTCTCTCTCTCTCTCTCTCTCTCTCTTTCTCTATCTATCTATCTATCTATCTATCTATCTATCTATCTATGCATATATATATGCATTTGTGGCCTTACAACACTGCAAATTCAGCGTTTATGACCTTCGTCGTGTCTCGGAGGATTCGTATGGTGCGTTTGTCGTTTCGGTGTGAATATAGACTATTGGCAAATTTCATCTATTTTTCAACGTTAAGATCAGTTTGATGATCATTCCCAAGACAATTATTGCACCATAAACATGCATTTACACAAAGTACATACATAAAAGTTCGGCTGCCATCGCATTCCTAAAAAAACACGCGCCAGGCGTTTAAAGAAGTAGCATTTGTGTACTGCATGCTGTCATTCAAGGCTCACTTCTGTATGGCTGAAAGTTTTTTTCCTTTTTTTCCGTATCAAGTTTAGGGATTACTGGCACGGTGACTTTGCATTTCGGGGGGGGGGGGGGGATCTGTCCTGCTTGTCACATGTCGTACAGTGGTAGTTGCGCGATTTTTTTTTATATTGATGATGGGTGTCATATCTTTGATGAACAATGTTCTTAAGTGTCGTGAGGCGTTTACAGTCAGGGGTATGCATTAGGTAAGTGGTATTGACGACTTCCGCATATCTAGTGAATGTGGTGATGCAGTGTGTGCGCGCATCTGCGATCGCTGCCACCTCCCGTAAGTACATAATTAAGCGTCGGCCGAGACTTGTTGAGAGCTGATAATTGTAGTCAGGCCATTGTGATTTACCTTTGCGGGTTTCACAGTCTGTGGTAGTACATTTCAAACAGTAAAGTGCGTTAGTCTGCTGTTCACTAATCCGGCCGTTTCTAGGACCTAAGCCGCTCAACTTTTCTGAGCTACACGTCCGCGAAAATGGACAAAGGCTATTTCGGGGAGAGTATTTCGAAGTCATCTTGACCTTCATGAAGTCATAATAACTGCCATTCAAATCCTGCCATCCCATAAGCTATTTGCGGCGATCAAGGCCAATAAAAATGTAATTATCGAGGCGTTTGTATCTGGTGTTGTGAGCGGGATTTCCAGATATAGCGACCGTCATTTGGTTGTCAATTAATGTTGCGCAAGGTACGATGACGTAATCAAATCATGACGCATCGAGAAGCATGCTTACTAAATCGAGAATTGTGCTACCTAGAGCCATCTTTTCCACATAAAAAGTATATAAATGGTTATAAGCGGGCTTGTTTCTCATATATGATGCATCGATATCTTCAAACGCAAAACATTCGCTTTAAGGACAACGACCCACAATACTTTCTGACCGGTTTTGCAAGATAGGGTTACTACTATTTTTTGTAAATAAGTCTTAATGCCCCATGGCAATCCCGAAAATCAATAGCTGTTTGTCTCTTTCGAGATAGATATAAAGCATGGAGTTTTATGCAAAGTATGAAGACTGATGCAGTCCGGTCTTGCTTCCTATCAAAAGCATTCCACGGGGAACAATTTTTTAAGGCCCTGAGTAAATAAGCCCGCTTATTCCTATCTTACATGTGTCTGAACAGTCTCCATTAACATTCGTGCATTTACCCCGGTTGGTAACTTTTCTGTAAGCATCTGTCTGAAACGTACTATTTGATGAGAAAAGCAGGACGCCTAGAGATGACAGTTTGTGACACACTTAGTTCAAAAATAAAATTCAAGCCTGACTTGTCCTTAAGTTTTCACGCAAAGATTAGAGCCGGAAAGTGCTGTGAACACCTACGGAAATATCATCGATGTGGCAGAAATACATTTCAAGTTTAGTCTTCGGATAATTGAGCACGCGCTTTTCAACATGACACATATATGATTATGCTAATGTTATTTCCAGTGGGGAGCCCATCGTATCCCCATCTACCTGTGGGTATAGGTCGCCTCAGGCATCTGAACGGGCCTCTGATGTGCCCGCGTGTAGCACTCCCTATGGTATAGGTCGCCTCAGGCATCTGAACGGGCCTCTGATGTGCCCGTGAGTAGCATTCCCTATGGTATAGGTCGCCTCAGGCATCTGAACGGGCCTCTGATGTGCCCGTGAGTAGCATTCCCTATGGTATAGGTCGCCTCAGTCTGGTGTGCCCGTGAGTAGCATTCCCTATGGTATAGGTCGCCTCAGGCACCTGAACGAGCCTCTGAGGTGCCCGCGCGTAGCATTCCCTCCATGGTCGCTTGAGGTAACTCGGGTGGGTCAAAGGCTTCATGCTGACGGGCATATTGCAGAGTGACATCTATCAGCTGACGGGCATATTGCAGAGTGACATCTATCAGCTGACGGGCATATTGCAGAGTGACATCTACCATTGTTTTCCATGGTGCATTCGTGAATCAACTTTAAACATACAGTAGTGCCAAGAAATACGTGGGATTTTTGCCTTCGGAATATGTACTGGTTTTTCAGCACTCTAAATGGTGTACTCCGACGGCAAAAATGCCACTGGCCTCGGAATTTGTCACATCAATCATCTTGTTAAGATGGATTTTAAAGAAAGCAGTTGGGTCGCTATAAATCCGGTCAATTCAAAATCATTCTGCGAGACATTCCTCACTTTTTGGAGATGATCGTTTTGCTCGGAATCACAGAAGTTGTTGACAAAAGTTAAATTAGTTTAAGTTGAAAAAGTTTAAAAAGTCAAGCTGACGACATGTTTATCGTGCAACAATGGTCTCAAAAATGGTCATCAAACTGCTCGAAACGGTAGCAAATGAATAAACTCGGAACTGCATGATGTAATGTAAATGAACTGCAATTGTAACATCTACCAGTAATGCTGCTTCGATCAAAGTACATGGAATATGAAATTTCTGTAGTGCCAAAGCCATATTAAACACTGTAACTCTAGGGTTTTGCCTACATGTGAGAAGGAAGTTAGTGGAATTAACATGACCCATCACCAAATGCGCCAGATTTTACATTCGTTTCTCATCTTAGTAAACTAAAGACCATGGGTATTCTAAAGCTGCTCACATTAACTGATGGTTTTGTAATCAGGGAGCACAAAAATATGCATGTTTCAAATCATGCAAGTCTCCTCGAATCCTAGCAAAAAACACAAATATAATAAAACGCTCCGGGAAAGCGGAGACATTTGTCAAGGAACACTGGTAGCAAAATTCGACATTTCCCATTGCGTACTTCACGACACTCAAATATGTAACAATAGTGCGGTGTCATAATCCGCATTCAAGAGTCAAACTCAGGCTCCTTTACGGTGCTTACTGTCCGTGAGTGGATGCATTCTGTAACATTATGGAATAAATACCGCATAACAGCTTTCAAATTATCCAAATTTCCCTCTTAGCGCTTATCCATGTTTCATTACATGATGACCATCACCGCACCGTTTGCGATGCTGCGCATAGGCTATGATAGCATTAACATTTTGCCCAAGGCCTCTCTGCCACTCAAGTAAATCATTCACGTTTAACGATGCCGCAAAACCCCGTTAGACATGGCTGGAGCAAAACCAGGAACACGGTGGGCATGACATGCCTGTAAAATGTGACGCAAATGTGTTGTAAGACCTGCCTTGATGCACTCCAGCTGCAGATGCATGTTGCAGGTGTACCCCACGCCAACACGCATCCCCTAAGCCGCCTTCACAAAAACGGTGTGGCACGCATGCACGCACCCCGTACGCACGTACATCCGCGCCGCGCGCCGCATCACTCGCAGCTCCAAATCGCATCGATTTTGTGGGTCGCTGCAGGCCGAGAAGCCAGGGTCGTGGAAGTGTTTTTGCTCTTGATTGGCATGTTTTTATCGAAGGAGCGCAAGGCGGCAGCGCCTGAGAACTCTTGCCAGGTCTCCGGAGAGTCAACAGGTGTGCGTTGCACGATCGGTTCGGGGGCCGGACCCGCTCCGTCGCGCTCTGGGCTTTCCTCTTGCTCTCCAATGTTTCTGCACTGTCAACAGTGATGCTTTCTAGAGTTTAAGCGATTCATCTTGCCACATGAGTAGGCAAGGGTGGTATCTTTCAGCCCGCAACCACGGACAACGCCCTCACAGCTTTCTTTGTGCATTTGGTGGGATGCGTTTAGTTTTCTATAGGGTTTGCGCAGTGAGACAGTTGGATACCCATCTCATCCACAATGCTAGAGCGTGAAGGCTGCATGCATTGTGACCAGGCTTGGTTTTTTCTATTCGTAACGCTGCATATCATTCCCGGCTTTGCTGAAGGCATCCCACCCCTTCATCATCCCAGATGATCAAATATCGTATTGGACGTACCAAACAAACTTTTTTGGAGGGTGCGTATGAAGAAATCGTGGCGTCCCCCTGATTCTATAGCATCTTTCTTTTCCCAATTTTCTGCAACGCCTTAGTATAACATGGAAGAATAGAGTGTGAAACGTCCAGCATCATGAAGACCCTTGTTCTCCCGTGTTAACTATGGTTGGGCCACTCGTCTTCAGGGCTTGGCTCTTGGGTACCCATTAACCCGCACTCATTCCATAGCCTAACCGTATCTGTTTTCATTATCTTTTCTTTCTCAAAAGAATCGGGGCTCACATATCAACCCTTCGCCCCATTTGTAGCTTTTTACATGGAGGTGTCACCTGTAGAGCGATTGCAAAGCCCCGCACTGCCGCCCGCTTTTGACTGCGTATCAGTTGCGGTTGTTAACTTACCGGTCGCCAAAGTTCCCCTGACTTCCCCTCATACAGCGCTTGTCATCCGTACCATTTTGGTCCGAAGAATTCGCTAAATGAGAAGCCACTTGTTTATTGGTTACGTAAACAATTGAAACATTGATTTGAAGGGAACGCGACGATCATTTATCATATCATGCCCGTAGGATACACCATTTCGTATGAGTCGTCACGTGCCAAAGTCTTGCCACACAGCTTTTCAGAATAATGCGTCCAAGGCGTCATGCAATAATCATGGTGCCCCTCCTAACCTACCAGCTGGCAAGCGTGTTACTGGCCCGTGGGATCGTTTGTGGACATGCCACCCGTTCCACTGCTTCAGACAGGTTGCCGAGGTCTGGACACAGTCGGCCGTCACAGACGCAGTGAAGACATATGCGGCTTGCATCTGTCCTCCCTATCCTCTTGCACACTGCAGTGAGCATGCCAGGTGCCGTCATGCTGATAGGTCGCCCGCAGGAACCCCGCCTTGGCGCGCTGCCACACCAACACCGATCATGTGTCTGCGGGAGTTTGCAGCCAGTTGACGAGTGGGGCGCATTAGAGTCGCTGGCAGCGTGCCAAGAGCGCGGGTAATGCCCAAGGGCAGAGCAAGCAACCAGCCGGCCGCCGCTGGGCCAGACGGCCCGCCGTTGCATAAGTCCGTCATGCACGTGCACTTATCACCCCTGCAGCGCTCGTGTCGTGACCAGTAGCAGGTGCGGAACGTCTTGGTCTTGAGGCAGGCGTTGGTCACCCTCGGACACTCCATGATGAACTGTTGGCCGGGCCGACTGGGCCTGAAGTTCTGGCAGAAAGGGAACTTGCCGCAACAGCAGCCGGAGCGGTAGCGACAGGTCGAACTGGCCGTTCGATTGTCGCCCGGCATGCAGGCCGTAGCAGCGCAGCGGCTGAAACACGGGCCGGCGGCAGCCAGCAGCGCCAGCGTCAGCAGCAGCATCGGCACCATGGCGGCCTCCGGGGTGCCGTCTGGCGCGCCCGGCCGGCCCCGGCCGCCATGAGCCCTGCCAAGCGGGCTCCGCCGCCAGCTCGGAGATGCTAACCTGGTCGGTCGGCTCGGCTCGCCAGCGACCGGTGCCGATCCATTGCGACCTCCCGGGCTCGACCCGCGGTTGCCAGCGCGTGCTGGAGCGCTGCCCTGCAAACCGCCCACCGGCGAGATTCCACGCCAAGTTGTGGCGATGGTTGGCTGGCGGCGAGGAAAACAAACAGTCTGGCCGGGTGTGGACTACTGGATAAGAATGAAGAGTGGGGACTATCCTCTAAGAATTTCCTGATGTTCCCTCTCTGCGCAGAATGTGAGCCGGGCCTGGGCTGTGTTAGGCTTAGGTTGCTAGGCTCGGCGCGCCGTAGACAAGTAATCACACCTTTCGTACCGCAAGGCAGCGGTTGCTTTACCTCGAACAGCATACTTCTGATGTGGGCAAAGGTCCAACTTTATGCCTAAGCAATATACGCGGCAAACCTAAAGGGAACGTTCCAAATTTGAAGGTATCCAGACAATCGCCAGATGATATAAAAATAAGCTCACGTATTACACTATTCGTATGCTGGTTTTATTTTAGTACACTGGTTTTATCTCTTGGTAAATTGGTTTTTAAAGGACAAAGACTGCCATAGACAACACAATTTCACTTTTAGTTAATATGCTCCTCAATACGCCATTGTTTGGTCACGTCAAGCGACAGTTGTATGACACTGAAGTACTTCCAAACTAGCCGTGATAAATTGCCAACTGAACACCCACTTATATGCTTCAATCTTCCCATGGGTGGCTGCGGCGGTCCTGGAGGTGCATGATGAAAAGTGACCTAGAGTTGCCGACTTTGGGTGTAAAGCAACAGCCTATGAGGAGAAATTTTCCTGCTTTTTCCCATATGTATGTGACTTTCTCACTCCTACCCCATATTGTCTAACCACACATACCAAACCCATGTTTCCTTTTCAGGGGCTTTAAGATATTATTCAAAACCGAGCTCATATGAAATGATCAAGCATAAACGAGGCTCCACAGAACCTGAACACCTAAAGTTATATCCTGCCTCACCTACATCTGATTATGCCTATGTGTGCACAGAGCAAACACCATCAAAGCGCAATAGAGAATTTTGCTCCACGTATTTTTTTAAACCGAAGAAACTTCAACCACCAAAATGCCACTACCGCCGAAATGTAAGAGTGAAAAAGGCAAAAAATGCCTTTGAATGAAATCTTAAAGCTGAATATCACCATTTCAGCACTCATGTTCACAGATCTTAAGTCAAAGGAGTTGGTCACGAAATTTCACCGAAAGTTCTAACTATTTATATTTATTTAATTGCTTTTGTTTTCCTCCGTCTCACACGAGTGTGATACTTCATTTTTTCTTCCTGCCGGTTCTCTTTAGCGACACCATCTATGGCTTCAAGTGTTAATCAAGTTCTCTTCAAAATGTCCCAACTGCTAACTTGCACATATTTTAAGACTGTTCTGTAGACATGCACTTCATTTTTTTGAAACAAGAATACCAAACCCATGGCCAGTTAGCAAACCATGGTAACTAAGTGCAATATCTTGTTAAAGGAGACATGATGGAGCACTCCAACAAATTTAGGCAATAGTCAAGAGTATGGAACAAATAGTTCATTGCATGTCTCGCGACATCATAATGTGTCTTATGAACAAAAGACGATGGATTTATTAAACAGAAATGGTTAAATCTGGTTGCAAATCATGTGTTGAAAGCAGGTAAGCGTGGCCAATTGGTTGCTCCACAGAAGAACTTCCTGCTGCGGCCGTCATAAGATTAAAATGCGAAATAAGTAGAGGTGGTCTGCACGAGAGAAACAGTTTCGAATGACAGAATTTCGTTACAAACACTTCTGTATTAGCTGCGCCAGGTCTGTCCCAAAGCTCATGTATGACGGGATAAGATACTCGTGATGAGGGTAGTGAAGCCGGAATGGTATATTATTATCATTCTGACCCTCGCATGAGCCAAACAACGCCTGAATGAGGGTTTACAGGGCAAAATTGCGGTTAAATTAAAATAGGTTCGTGCTTCAAATTGTCTCCTTCGTTTCCTATGAAGGTTGACCTGGCGTCGTATCAAACATGTTTGGGCGGTTGCAAATCAATTTAATTTTTTATGTACACGCAAGTTTGCAGTTGGACGTTTTGAACAGGAAATGGCTAACATTTGAAGCCATAGATGATGTCTTAAAAGACAACCGGAAGGAAGAAAAATGAAGCTGTATCACATCCGTGTGTGAGACCAAGAATAACAAAAGTAATCAATGAATATAAAGACTTAGACCTTTTCGGTCACGTTTCGTGATCAACCTATTTGACTGAAAATGTTTAACACGAGTGCTCAAATGAAAACATGCAGCTTTTAGATTTCATCTAAAGGCGTTTTTGAATTTTTCACTCCTACATTTCAGCAGTGGTGCATTTCAGTGGTCCTCTTCTTCGTTTCTTCTTTCCTTCTTTGGGTTAAAGAAATACGTGGAGCAAAATTTTCTACCATGCTTTGCTGGTGTTTGTACCAGGATTGTTTTTCTGGTGTGGTACTTGTGTGGCGTGACCCAAAAAATTGGGGATGCGTGAAAACCTTGCATTTGGCACACAGCTGTAGATCGCAATGCATTTTATAAACAGGTCAAACTTTATGCGTGCAAGCGTTTGGAGCCGCTGGGACTCTCGGGCTTGAAGGAACCTGGTGCCCTTGCTCTGTGCATACAAAGGCATGATTCAGATGTAGGTGAGGCAGGATATAGCCATAGGTGTCCAGGTTTTATGGAGCCTCGTTTGTGCTTGATTGTTTCAAGTGAGCTCGGTTTTGGGTGACATCTTAAATCCCTGAGAGGGAAATATGGGATTGGTATGTGTGTTTAGGTAACATCAGGTAGGCGTGAGAAACTCATGTAAGATAAGGGGAAAAGAAATAGACACTTCCTCCTCATAGGTTGCTGCTTTACACCCAAAGTCGGTAAGTCTAGGAGGCTGGGGTGCAACGGCGGGCGCCGGGGTTTTTGCTCCAGGATTTGCGACTACCCGAGGCCAAAACCGTCCTGTCACTTTTCAACTTCCGGATTCTGAACAAAGGTTGAAGGTTCCCAGACGAGCATGGATTGGTCTTGTCAATAAAAACGTATCACCCCATTTCAATCTATAGGCTACGTTTACCATCATCTACGTTTACAAAACTGTATACAAACCAGAAAGAATCCGGCGCAGCCCCTGAGTGCTATTGCTTAGAAAATCTTCAAAGAACCATTGCACAAAACGCCGTCAGTTTATGTCATGCAATTATTTAACGCCTGGTGCCTTGCGTTAAATGACTTCAAAATGTAAACAGAATTGTATCTTTCGGAGGCATCTGGTCTTTGTTTAAGTTTAAGATGAATACTAAAATACAGCGAAAGAAATTGTACACTCAACATGAAGTGGACTAATTCGATGATTTTTTTTTTTGGGGGGGGGGGCTTTCACAGGAGGGGCCCTTTGTCAACAATGTGTCTCCCCCACATTGCCAAGACTGGCTGCCCCCTGCGTGGGCGAGCTCATTGACGAGCATCAAGCATGGCATAGGTGTGATCGCATGGCCACTGGAGATCCAGCTTTACTAGCTACGCTGTTAAAATCAACCTGTGCTCATTGACGGGCATCAAGTATGCGTACATAGGTGTGATCGCATGGCCACTGGAGATCCAGCTTAATTAACAACGTTGTTAAAATCAGCCTGTGTGGCATATGCCATTGCACTGACGGGAGCTTCATTTGCCACACGTTCGAACCAAAGAGTGTAAGGGTCGCTTTCCCTAACAGGCACAACAGCTTCTGGAAGGATGCGTGGAGGAGTGCTTATGTTTTGTTACATACGTTGAAATGAGTTGTTTTAACGATGCGATTTTGGTACCGGGAACCCGCGTCTAAACGCATTATGATTGCCAGAATCTTGTGGATGCTCTGTTCTTGTAAAAAAATTGAGAAATGCACCACGAAATACGAAAGCCAATTATGGTACATCATGCGCTGATTTCACTTTTTAGCGTGCCAGAGAAAGTTGCAAGTGCACCCCTTAAGCTTTACAACTCAGTTACGTTCATGAAAAGCTGATGCAAAACGCCAGGTTTCCACCCGTGATAGCTGCGACTACGCCCATGAACTTAAAGAAATATGCAGTTAGTGTACTTCTCATATGTATGTATATATATATATATATATATATATATATATATATATATAGTATAGGAATAGTATATA
>NW_023596921.1:38300920-38405920 GCF_011947565.3 Pollicipes pollicipes
TGGTTCGCTGGCTGGCAAATGACTGCACTGTGAATGTGCACTGTATCTTTAAAAATAGAAATACTCTAAGCTGCATGACAATCATCACACTACTACGAGATCATTTTTCTTGATCAATCTATCTATTTGTCATCATGTTTATGAGACTACTTTCATGTCAACTTACAATGTATGTCTTTGTTAGCGGGGCAGCTCTCACTGACTCACAAGCTCCAGCTTCTGTGAACTGATTTTTCACTCCTGTGTGGTCTTTTTTAGGTTGAATTTTCCGCCCCACACCCCAGCTCAAAAACATTTCTACCTGTAGTTCTCCCAGCTGTAGTAATTAGCTCAGCTGTAAGTTTCTAATTCTAGCTGAAGTTCTTAGCTCAGCTCCTTATTCCAAGAATGAGGCGCCCGATGCCTCCTGGCCGCTGTGACGTATTCGGCTTTCGTGATCTAGAAACGTGCAGTTCTTCTCATCCAGCGAACCGCGGGCACGAAGCCTGGAGCGGGTACGTTGTCTGGCCTTCCAGACATGGAAAGGTCAGCTGGCAACAGGCCAACGGAAGTCAGCCTAGGCCCCGGTCGGCCTCGCTGCGGCATGCACGGCCGACTCTGCAAGGATTCAGCAGGTTCGTCGAACTCATAGTCACCCATGCAAAAACCGCTGGAAAGGACTCCATAAAGAGAGCATCTAACTTAGAGCATCGGGCCGGTTGAGCGAGCTTCTCGGTACATTATCAAAGAGCGCTTAGTTGTGGTGACCCAGCGGCGCACAGCCGCATCACGGAAACTAAGATTTAGTCACAATGACCCCACGACTTTTTTCGATACACATTTCATGCAGTGTTCTACAGCAATGTTTTCTTCATATTGGCCTTGCTAAGTCTGAATTGATGTGAATGCCCTGATTCCATCAGCCCAGGAGTTCCACTTCAGCGTATAGTTTTTGCCGCAATATTTCAACGCACCACACAATGTCGTGAAACGACCACTGTCCATGTTTCAGTCCAGCTCTATGGCCAGTTGCCAAATGACCGCTGAAGACGAACCACATTAGCGCTTTTATGTCTGCTGCACATTCGTCAGTGTGGCCCATGGTGCGGTGTTAGCCGTGGCCCACGGTGCAGTGTTGGCCTTGGCTCACAATGCAGTGCTGGCCTTGGCTCACGGTGCAGTGTTGGCCGTAGCTCACGGTTCACATTTTCGGCCGAGCCTGGAAAATGGAAATGCCACGCGGTCGCAGCAGCCGGCGAGGTCTGACACGTTTCGGCGGTTCGCTGCAGGCTCACGAGCGTCGGGCGAAGGCTGGCGCCATCCACGTCCGCGCAGCTCGCCCGGGATCCGTTCACAACTAATCAAGGCCTGTGGACATGCTCCCGCACCAAACGCGAGGTCACCATAGACGCAGCTGGACGTCCACACAGACAGGATGCTCAGTTTGAAGCGACTGTTCCAAACTTCTATGGAATTCTAAGATGAGGCAGCCATTTTCAAGACCATTCGCTACAGTTCACAATTCCGCCCTTTTTAAGATATCGAACCCGCTTGTTTCTGAGCTGGACGTACGTGAGCTCGTGCAGGACTATTTTGCATCGCCTTATTCGAAATTACCCAGGCACATATAACGTCACAGAAAAGACACGAATTTCTCCACCTCCACGAGCATATTGGGCTGAAGCTCAAAAATAGCTTGATCCGATCAAGATCATGATCAGGCACCCGGTGTCGTCATGATCATGGTCATGATCATGATCGAAATATTCGTGTCTGGAGCGCGTCAGCATGAATCGTGGTATCGGCGGACAGCAGTTGGTTAATAGCCAGTTAAAGCTGCTAATTGCAAGTTTCGATCACGAACACCGTTTTGTTAGGTACAACATGGGCAAAGTTTTACGGAGGATTGAGACGAAGAAGCATCACAGATGTAATAATTGTCCAGACCGTCGTCCTCACTTGACGCATGACTTAGTGCTACGCTTAGATGCGTCAACTGTGCGGCCGTCGTCAGACCGCACAGTTCTGTCCTGAGGAGGATGAGATGACGTTTGACTTCCACTGATGTCTGTGCCACAACCCCAATTCTCTCCTTCAGAATTGCTGGGCTTCGAATCAGGGTCTTCTAATTGTGAGTCCGGTGCTTTACTAACTGCACTAACCGAGAAGGGCAACCCCTGATATTATAAATCCATGTCATTCATCCAATGGGCATTTTGGGATTCCTCCCCAGCACTGGTGCCATTCATCTCCTGACAGCTGGATATCTTGCTTGAATGATCTCTATATCCAACATGGTTTAATCTAGCAGTAATATTCCCGACGCTTACAATAAATACCACGCTCAGCGAATCTTCCTTGAATGATCTCTACATCCAACATGGTTTAGTCTAGCAGTACTATTTCCGACGCTTACAAGACTGCACTCAGCGGATCTTCCTTGAATGATCTCTATATCCCACATAGTTTAATCTAGCAGAAATATTTCCGACGCCTACATTGCTGTGTGCATTATGGGATTTGAAGAGCCAGTAAACCCTGGCCCGCTTCCGTCTAAATTCCAGCGGTCTCCAAAGCAACCCAACAAACGTATAATCCACACTTGCTTACCTGTGATGCGCTCCTAAAATCAATCCGACTGCCGCTTTCTGAACTGTTTACATGCTACGGACATAGTGTGCGGCATTGAGTCACATACACAATACGCGTGTTTTAACACTGGCCGGGCTAATAAGCTATTGACAGTGCCCTTTACATTTCTGGGACATCTGCTGGACACTCTCTTGGAAAACCAATGAATCTAGTTACCTTTTCCAGCTCTGCTTTTAATACGTTCATTGCAGTTAAACTTATCTGATATTTGCACACCAAGATACTTATATTTATCTGACGCTTGTACCATACTGTCATATCTTCTCTCTAAAAAAACGATAACTGAAACTTGTGAAGCATCAGATACTATGCTTTTACGCGTTAGCAAGTTGGGGTGTCAATTTTTATGAATTATTGGAGGGGCCGAGCCAAAGGCCTGACAGCCTAGCCCCTCGTTTTTTTCTCGCTGGATTTAGCCCACTTTATTTTATTTAAACGCAATATGTGTTTTAATCCTCGTACCATTTATACAAGTATTGAATCTAAGCAGTAAATAATGCCGAACCAGGCATATTGTCTCCACATCTGTTCTTTTTTCTGACCGTCATATCACCGCCCCAATGCTTCCATACCGCGCAGTTTCAGTCTGATCTGCAATTCCCGTCTTGTCGAACACTCACTACCGCCACATTTCTGATAGCACCAAGTATCGCTGCATAAGTCATGTACACATATCATCCCTTTGATCGTGCTTGATCTGTGTCCCAACATTTCATGCACTGGCGCTCTTCACGCGTGTCAGTGTTCAAAGGGTGGGACCCACGGTTCATCGCTGTTCGTGCAAAGAAGTGAATATCTTTTCGACGGCTTGACTACAGCTCATCTTGTTTCACCGCGCATATTATTTATGGTAACCCAGTAGACATAAAACGGGCCTTCCTGTCAGTGTGGGGCGCTTATGAATCCCGCACCGGGTCGTCGGCACGCGTAAGCGTTCTTCGCGCTCGCACATGCGTGATGGGAAAATTGCAGGCTCTTACTGCACTCTGTTTCACCTGCGTAAGGTCAGCAAGCAAAAAAAAAAGACAACAGGTTGACAAACCTACAGAAAAAGCACATTTTTGCAGATAACTCTTGTATATCATGGTTCATCCCGATAGTTCAGTTTGAGCACCTGTCCTCCAAGGCAACCATCCGTGGCGGGGTACGTTCGAGTCGCTTCAAACGCTCACTTCTACCCGTCCTTGACGGGTATGGCTGGCGTCCGGCGACAGCGGCCTCGCTTAAGGTCAGGTGACGTTGGAGGGCAGAATGGGCTGCGCCGGGCATGGAAGGCGACAGCTTTGCTTGAACGAATAGCTAGTACAAAAATGCTGCGTACCTCCATATTGTAGCAGATCTGATTCTGCAGTCGCGGGTCTTAACTTAATTCTTACGAAGATTACACGGTTCTCATATACAAGACAGCACTGTTACCCTTATTCTTCGTCGAATAACCAGGTGAAAAGGGAGACAGATGTATAAATATTTTGGCAACAAATGTGCTCATATGCTCGTAAATGCACTTCACAACTCTTACATCATCGCTTGGTTTTTACTTAAACAAAACTGGGGTATTGGAGGCTGTGCAGAGCTATCAGCAAGATAGCAAGGTCGACAAAATACATATCATGCTTTTGTATTCTCGGACTCCGCCCGGTCCAAGACCCCCCCCCCCCCCCCCACCCTCCCACAGTTACTTGCTCTTCAAGTAGGCCTTACCCCGCACGGCTATCTTCTCTCGCAAAAGCTGCTTAAAGAGCTCGCAAGCCTGTTTGCTATGCACCCGCTGCTAAAATATCAGTGATAATCACGTTCGAGTCTCTGGCCCAGTTTACCGCCCGCGTTCGTCCGGACCGACCGGCGCGCTGAGTTGGATTCAGATGCGGGCGGGCGGCGGTCCCAGGTTACAAGGTCACGGGTGGCGGCGGCGGCGCACGGCACCTCTGACGTCATCGGTGGGCGGCCCGGCTCGGCCACCGGGCGGCGCCCCAGCGCCAGCTAGTTCCGAGCCGTCGGTCCCCGCAGCAGTCCGCCGCGTCCTCCGTATCCGCCGCCGCCATGAAGCTGGCAATCGTCGTCACTGTGCTGGGCCTGGTCGCTTCTGGCCAGGCGCTCAAGTGCTACTCGTGTAATAGCAAGTCTGTCATCTCTGGCTTATCGCTCGGTGGCGCCGTGCTGAATGTGCTGAAGAACTTCCCGGCCTGCACCGAGTTTGACCCGAGTCACCCGGAGCAGAAGTTCGTTCAGGAATGCCCCATCCTCAACAACAAAGGCTGCATGAAGCTGGTCGATCCGAATGACTCGACCAACGTGATGCGCTCGTGCTTCCTCAGCGACAAGAACGAGTGCAAAGACGGTGCATGTTACTGCACCGGCGACCTGTGCAACGGCGCCGCCGGCGGCTGGCCGTCAGCGGCGGTGCTGCTGGCGACCCTGGCCGCGGCGCTGCTGGGCGGCCGCTAGTCGCTGCTGAACCAGCCTCAGCAGCGGGCGCCCTTTCATTACCATTGTGGCGTCTCGATCGCCGGCACCGTCCCACCCAGTCTCCGCGACGGACGCGAACGCGTGGCGCATCTGCTTGGTCGGACCCACGCTGCCAGCCGATGAAGTGCGGTCCCAGCGCCTCCGTCGGCGCGCTGTAGCAAGTGTAGCGCTGTGTTCACGCTGCTGTGTTCACGCTGCTGGCCGGTGCCGCGCACCCGCGCACGGCTGCCGCCTCCCGCCCGGCACCCGACGGGCAGCAGGATGCCGCGTCACCCCTCGGTGCCTGCGCGCTTTTCGAATCGGGGACCACAATGCAGGCGGCCATTTTGTTTTCACAAAGCCGCGTCGGCGGACCAACGGCCCCCCCCCCCCCTGCGTTCTGAACGTGAGGGGGAGAGCGCGGCGGCCGCCAAGGCCAGGCAGAGGACAGCGGCAGCGGCTGGTGGGCGGAACGGCCGTCGGAGCACGCCGGCTCGCGGCCGTGCTCGCCGCCGCGCGGCAACATCGGCCGCCAGATGACAGCGGCCGGACCGCGGGGCGCGGCAGTTTTTACCTTATGGTCGGTGTTGTGCTGCGGCAGCTCTTGATGCGTTGGTAGTAAGACGCCAGTGCGGAATGTGGAGAAGTCAATAAATTGTCCTAGACACCTCGCTGAGTTGGAGTCGAAGGCCCTGAGCGCAAGGAGCAGTAACCAAGTCTACGAGGCAGTCTTCCGACGGTTATTCAAATGAGTTACCGAGTCACTCTGCGTGATGAGTCAAGACGGTTCAATGCCTGAAGTCCTGAACTTATAGATACTTACCCAAACACAACTTAAGAACAAATTCAGATAGTCGTGTAATATGAGGTCCATGGATCACTTATGCTTTGAGGCGTGCCAACCGGTTTCAGACCCGCAGTCAGTTTGCTCTTTCAGCCAAAGCCCGCGCTTTCAGCCATTACAGCTCTAACCGGTTTTCCTGACTGAACTTCGTGACGTGCCGGCACATTGTTGATTATCGCGAAGCTCGTGCTATAGCGTGCAAGTCTGGAATTTAGACTTGCGTTATATATTCGTATCGCACAAACTGTTAACATGCCCCCTTGAATGTACATAACATCCCAATAGCATTCCCAGGCTAGACTCCCATAAGGCCCCTTGTATTGTTCTTCAATCTTTGTCATCAAACGGTTATGTTTGGAATGTGCAATGCTCGAAGTCGTACCGGGCGCTATCAAACGTATTCACTTCCTCTCATCCTTGTTTGACGCATCAGGCTCTTTAAAATCAGATGACGATGATGCGATAGCATAATTTGACCCGCTGACATTTCCAAAACTGTGAGAGTTAGAGACATCAAATTCACAGAGTGGGTTGGCCTGAATGTGGACGCACTTTTCAAAATTTTAAGTCTCTGGGTCATAGTCTTCGGATCAAATAAGGTCAAACGAGGTCGAGCTCTAGACTGGTGTCCAAAATGCCCCTAGACTCATGCAACCGCCGTGAGCCTAGATACCTATTCTGAACAAAAGGTCACTGGTTTCTTTTTTGCCATTCAGATAAACGTCGGGGATAACGCTAAGCGGTATTTTCCTAAAACGAAATGTTGGCCTGGGTCATTTCAGGTCGGCGACTCACTCTGACCTTTACGAAGTCCACGGAACATATCTGTTGTTGTCGCTGTTATGAATAGAATCAACATGAGCACCAGAAACTACCCCTTTAAAACGATCTCTCAAGTAAAAAAGCAGTTTGTTTTAGCTCGGTCTGACCCTTATGCCTGACCCCAGGTCAATTGAATTCGTTGTAATTCTAAATTCAATTGTCAGTTGCCTAAGAAACGACCTCAGAGATGTCTGACTTTGTCTTACACTTCGTTGTCGCATCAGCTTGAGCGATTCCCTAGAAATGCCCTTCGCTGGCGGCCACGGCCTGTAGACCTGCCATAGGTCAGCGAACTTACAAAGTGCATCTTTTTATACCAGAAGACCCAATATTCAACTGCCTATAACTTAACAAAATTTGACGCAATTGCGCCTTACCGCTCGGATATCAGTAAAAAAAAAACTGCGGGGGTCAAATTGACCCCACTCGATGGCGCGTTAAGGTCAAGAAATTCAAGCAACCAGACGTTAAATGGCTAAACAAGAGAAACCACCGGCGCCATTCATTTTACAATGATTTAGTGAGCTCTTTCTAGTCGCACTCTGGGGCTCCACCGGATTTTTAACGCGAGAGGGAAAATTCTACAGAGATATGCATTGAGAACTCCGTGAGGATAGCTTGCGGATCGCAATGGGATCAAAGTTGTGAATTACAATTGCCAGCCTACATACGCCTGGGAATGTTCAACCTTTTATTAGGATTAAATAGTGAAGAATACATCAGATAGCTATGAACATGCACGCTCGCAAGCCTTGGGAATGAAAACCCTGGCGCCCGACGTTCCAGCGTTTGTTGGTCGCAGGCAACGACTCTTGGCTGGACCCAGACTGCTTCCAACGAGTGAAAGAAAACGATGACGCATCTGAAAGAAGCGCCTTTGAAAGCTTTAGAACATGAAGTTGTGCGGTTGGGAGACAGTCAGGACGAATATGGTATCTGTATGATCTTTAGATTGACAATAGGAATAAATTGGCATCTACAGCATCGTGAAATGTTGCTAAAATCTGGCGGGAATTGGAAAGTAGGCGTAAAATTTCCGTACGTAAAACAGTACTCTTAGCTTTATTCCTCGGAGAAAACCCGGAGAATGGAGACATAGCCGGGTTGATATTTTGACAACATGCCTTTATCGAAACAATAGCAGAAGGAAATTCAAACTGCCTGCGATGATTTTTCAAGTTTTTTTTTGAAACAGCAAGCCACAGCTTTTACAGGACACAAACATTCAGGGGATTAAGCAAAGAGCGATTTCCAGCCATTACCACGATACAGTGCCAAGAATTAGAATGCGCGAACATACGTGTACATGCAAAAAAATTCAAGCGAATAGGCATCACGTATCACGCTTCATTCAAACATGCAAGCGAATTGAAGTAAACAGGTATCACACATCGCGCACCAATTATACAGGAAAAAAGTCGGCGACCAAATGTTAACATACAGGGCTCAATATGGCAAATTATGCGAACGTGATATGTGCCTTGATGTGTGATGTGTGCTATCATAAAATCGTTTACATGTGTAAGCGATGCGTGACGCGTAATGTTCGATGCCTGTTCAATTGAAATCGCTTGCATGCATAATTGATGCGCGATGTGTAATGTCTTTTTAATTCAACTCGCTTCCATGTTTGAATGAAACGTGATGCGTGATGTCTATTTGCTTGAATTCGTTTGCATGCACACGCATGTTTGCGCATTTCAGTTCTTAGATAGGCACCGTGCCGTGGTAAAAGCTGGCAATCGCTCTTTGTTTAATCCTCTGAATGTTAGTGTCCTGTGAAAATGTGGATTGCTGTTTAAAAAAGAAACCTGAAAAATAGGATAAGATCATCTGCAGGCAATTTTGAATTCACCTCTGGCATTCTTTCGATAAAGGCATGCTGCCGAAATATCAACCCAACTATATCTTCATTTTCCTGTTTTTTTCCGAGGAATGAGGCTAATACGACTGTCTTATCTATGTAAATGTTGTTACTCGCTAATGCACCGAACAACTTGCATAAAATTTCCGTTTGGTGTTGCTGTACGGGTTTAAGCTGTTCAGAGGTCAACCACAAAATTATACCTAAATAAGACAGTAGTAATAGTCTTCTTTCTCGTAGAAAACCCGAGAGAATGAAGATATAGATGAGCTAATATTTCAGCAACATGCCTTTATTGAAACGAATAGGAGACGTGAATTCAAAATTGCCTGTCGATGACCCTCCCTGATTTTCAAATTTTTTTTAAAGAAACATTTTCAAAACTGTTTTTTTTAAACAGCTTTACATTTTGTCTTTGAAACAGCTTCAAAGCTGTTCTAAAAACTTGAAAAGTCAAGTAGGATCATCAGCAGGCAATTTTGAATTTACTTCTGCTTTTCGTTTTGATAAAGGCATGCTGCCGAAATATCAACGCATCTACATCTTCATTCTCCTGGTTAATCTACGACGAATGAGGCTGTTACTTCTGTCTTATCTATGTGCGTAATGCTCCTCGCAAATGCATTTAGCAACTCAAAATTATACAGGTGAAATGCATATCCCAGTCCAATATTAGACCGATACCGATTTATTTTGAAAGACTTTCGGAAGGATTATTTCCTAACGGTCGTCCTCGAGCGCACGCCACCCGCCGCCTGGTATTATCTGTAGCCGCTAACGCCGTTCGGTCTAATGGGAACTGCAGCTCTAACTCACGAGTAATGCTCATAAGATTGAGACTGATGTGCAATTGCTCCTAGGGTTGTGAGCACGCAGGCTAAATTACGCTTTATGTAAGATGTTTCGCTAGTCGATTCCGTTAAAGGTTAACGTACCCGAGCAAACATGAGTTGGCTTTTTCATCTTTGAACTCGTTTCGATTCACTCTATTGGATACTTTGACACCCTTACATTTTTCGGGCAAGGATTGAAACTGGCTCGAGTGTGTCTGATATTATATTGTCTCTATCATCTGAATGATTCAGCGTTCAATTTGTCTCCAACGCGGTCGGGACCCTTGGGAACTGCGACGTCGCCGCGTGCGGCTGGTGTAAGTTGCCGATCGCCTCACAGCGACTTTGATCCACGAGCTCCTTTACTCAGACGCTTCTCACTTTGGAGCGGTGCTGTGAGCTGGGCAATGAAAAAATGCGGTGGCGAATCCGTCGCGTGTCGCGGTCATTCAGGCTCCAGAAGGGTGTAGTTTGCGAAGCAGGTTTGTGGCGCTGGGCGGGGTGTGACTAAATCTGCTCTTTACATCAAAGGGACCGATCCATACTTACATGTGGTTTTGAAATGAAATAATCATCTTGGGGGTCATTCAGTGCAGTTCACAGCCCTGTCCTTCTTAAAACCTAAAACCTTCTGGTTTCTGAGCTTCGTCCCAGGGTAGACGTTCAAACTATTTCGTGCATACTATCTCAAAGTCACTCAGGCAAACACGCCACCACCAAAAACGTCATTTAAATGCCGCCGCCCCATTGGCCATGTGACATTCAAGGCCAAGAAGAATATGATTGTCAAGTTGTTCATGTCTGGGTTTCGGGAGCACGATTTCCCGATACAACGGACTTCAATTGGCTCTCAATCAATTAAGTACCGGCAGCGCTTGATTCGAACACGACTGGTTGTTTGGATAAGAACCCTTCCGGCCAGAAGTGATCATTTTCAGGTTATGGAATGAAGGAGAATAAAGAACTACAGAAGAAGACTAAGCACACCCAGCATTTTAAGCCTGGCCAGCCTCCGAACCTTAGCCCGCGCAGGGGCCCTTTGGACGTGCGCTGTGCGCCCGGCCCGAGTCTCCCTTCCCAGAGGGCCTCCCAATCTCCTCGTGGCCAGAGCGCACAGCCTGCCCCGGAGCAGCGAGGCACCAGGAGTGAGAAGGATACATGAGAGTAACAGCGCACAGAGGAGCCACGTCCTATTTTACATAATAGAAGAAGTTAGAGATGGATATTAGATATTACGAAAATAGTACTTGTGATTTAATACTTAAAGAATAGCGTCATAACCAAGCATGCGCATACAAGTAAGAAGCTTAAACTCACGGACAAATACGCAATAACACCACGAGAATGGGCCAAAACACGAGCCCATAACGCATTTGCCTCAGTAAACACGTCCAACATTGCCACTGCCTTTTATTGGCGAGCTGAAGTACTTCCAGTGGGTGCTAAGGTGGCAATTTTGCACGGCCAGTGTGGCATCTCTAACTTCATGCAAACGTTCCTCGACGCAATCACGTTATGGCACATCGAGGAGCATATTTACGATAACGAGAACTCGTGTTGTCTGTAGGAGTATCTTCCGCTCAAAAGCATACCTATAGTTTAAGTGAGGCAAGAACACAAAAGTAGGTCAGAGTCAACAAGGCATATGAATTGTGCATTGTCACGCGCCCGGGTGGCCAGTTGAATACCCTCTGCTGGGGTGGAGGTTTAATTGGACCCCGAGATGTCAGAAAAGTTAAGAGCCTCCAAATTTGCAAAGTATACTAGTACGTAAGTACGTAGCCAGTATGAAAAACCACTGGTGTCAAAATTTGGAATGCCTATGTCATGACCTTCGGGTCAAATCAGGCTAGATAAGATCTCACTCCAGATTGGTGTCCAAAGTGATCTTATCATGCAACCAACGTGCACCTAGATAGCCGTTCCAAGCAAAATATTACTGGTTCTGAATTCAGGTCAGTGATCTTGTCTGTCCAAAGGTCATGGTAATCAAAATCATACCAGACCGCCCCGATTTTTGCCTTTGAATAGGCGTCAAGGATTATGCTAGGCAGTTTGTTCCTAACACATGTTGACTTGGGTCATTTAGGGTCAGTGATCTGCGCTGACCTTTAAGAAGTCTGTGGAAGATGTATAATGCGGCTCCTGATATCAATAAATTCAAAATGAGCGTAAAAAACACAGTATGCTGTGGAGTAAAAAAACAGGCTGGCTTTAATTTTGGTCTGATTTTCATACCTGACCCTAGGTCAATGGAACTTGTTTATTTGATTGCTTCGCTGCCTAAGAAACTATCTCAGAGATGTATGACTTCGTCTAACACTACGTTGTTGCATCGGACTGAACAATTCCCTGAACACTGTCTTCGCTGAATCCATGGTCTGATTTTGACCTGTCGTACGTCAGTGACCTTACAAGATGCATCTATATTGTTGATACCAAATGATCCGCCATTCGACTGTCTACAGCTATGCAAATTTCGTTGCTGCTACGCCGCGCCGTCCGGAAATCATTCCGGCAAAACCTCTGACTAGGGATCATATTAAGCCACCTGAGCACGTGCCAAAAATCTAGTAGTCAGGAAAAGCTGAAGACGTTTTATTTAACATGGTACACACGCCGAGCTCTAGAAGTTTGACGATCTTCGTCAGCTGCACTTGACGGAACATCTCCTCGCATTTTGTATCACATCGCATTCCATGACATCACAGGAGTTTTCTTTGGCTCTTTTACATGGGAAACAATTATTAAAAACCTGTAGAGTTTTGTCATGCTGTGCTCTCAGTTGTTATTTGCTGCTCATGCCTAAGGCCCAAAAGGTTGGAGGTGGCGCCAAGCTCAACTTTGGGAGACCAAATTGGGCCTGGGGGGGGGGGGGGGGCAGTGGCCCACCCAAAATAATGCAAATCGATACTCGCGAATTCTACAATGCATCTGATTTTGGATCACCTGCGGTTTTCTGTTGACACTTGAGGCCTGATTTTGGCCATATAGCCGAATGGGGGGCGAGAGTGCAAATATTTGGTGGGTCTAATCGTCTGGGGGTTTGAGCCCACCTGGGCATGTGGAGGAGGCATGCAGGGACATAGTCTTGCAAAAAGAGTTGAGGGGGGACTGGGCGGTGAAAACCAATGGAACTTGTCCCCAAATTGTACCAACAGGCTGGTCTCTCAACGGATTTTGCTCACTTTCTTCCCAAAGTTGCGGGAAGGGGCTGGGACGTAAGTTGAGTGGTGGGGAGTGGGGTAAAGACTGACCGAGATTTGTACATGGACCACATCAGAACAGGCGTAGCGGCAGAGCCCGGCTCTTCAAAGCGGCGAGCAGGAATCCCAAGTCTGCAGCTCCGGACTAGCTCCGACGCTGGCAAAGGCAGACCGATACAGAGAGCACAGATATGTCAGCAAAATACCAGGCGTCTGCTCCTGATATATGCGTTTCGTCGCATGGGCAACGTGCAATGCGGGCGGAGGCGGATGAAGGGAGGGGACGGGGGCGAGATCGACACTCTGCTTCATTAACCTCTCCACTCACGACGCAACTAAAACTTGACGCGCGGATTGCGCTCAGCGTAGGCCCACGTACTTGCATACTTTTCCACGCTTCCCCTATGTTCGTGCACAGCAAACCAAACTGAGCGTTTTGAATAAAAAAAAAACACTTTTAAAAGCATGAACAACTGCGGGAATGCCCGACGCAAGGACGGCAACCAGACGACAGCCGAACCCGGGCAGGTCTGCCTGCCACGCTGCCAATCAACAGCTGCAGAGTGAGAGCCCTCGGCGAAAAACAGGTAGCACGCGGCGGCCCACGCACTCTGACGGAGGAGCGGGCCCGGGACGGTGCAGACCACGACCGGGAGCGGGCGGCGTTGTTCAGTGCCGAGCTGCAGGCCGAGACGTCCGCGTTCGCCGCGCTCTTCCGCTTCGGACATGAAGTCGATGGCCATCCTCGCCGTGTTGAGCCTGGTCAGCGCCGGCCACGCGCTTAAGTGCTACTCGTGTAACAGCAAGAATCAAATATCCGGCCTCAACATCACCGCCAACATCCTCAACTCGTTGAAGGCATTCCCGCCGTGCGCGGAGTTTGATCCGCGTCTCCCGCAGCAGAAGTTCGTCCAGACCTGCCCCACACTCTTCAACAAGAGCTGCATGAAGGCCACCGACGCGAACGACTCGACAAACGTCATCCGGACCTGCTTCCCAGTCGCCAAGGAAGGCTGCGAAGGTGTCATCTGCCAATGCAGCGGCGACCTGTGCAACGGCGCCACCGGCGGCTGGCCGTCAGCGGCGGTGCTGCTGGCGACCCTGGCCGCGGCGCTGCTGGGCGGCCGCTAGCCGGCGGTCGCTGGCCTGCTGGCGTGCGTAGCCTGTTCGCCGGAGTTGCTGTTGTGAGGTGGACCTGCCGTGAGGTGGCGACGCCGCTGGCCTGCCGGAAAGCGCCGGTCGGTCCCCGCTCCCGGCCGCGCCCTGCCTCCGTGCGATCCGCACTGTTCTCGGCACCAGGGTCCTGCGCGCTGGCCGGTCTTCTGCGGTCTGGTTGACCCCGTGAAGAACAGGGTTTGGGCGGGGGGGGGGGGGAGATGGCGCCTCACCTTAGCACCGGTCGCCCGTCTTGCTGCAGGCCCGAGCACGTCGGCTGACAGGCTGTAGGGGCACTGTGCATCGATGTGGGTGAATAGGAAGAGGTATAATTGTGGCTCGGTGTAACATCTAGTCGTGTTGTTTCATGTCGCTGCCCCCTGCACACCAGCGTCCAGCAATACTATGTTAATGCTACGACGAGGCTACTTATGCTATGGTTGATGTGCCTTCTTCGAAGGCGCTCTGCATCGAGGCGCGAGCAAGGAGCAATGCATCTTTCGAATGGCAACCAGGGTTCTATCGAGGCCTCGGCCTGTGTCCTTGCGCACACACACACACACACACACATACACACACACCACACACACACACACGCACACACACACACACACACACACACACACACACACACACACACACACACACACACACACACACACACACACACACACACACACGGACGCCAGTTCATCTGTTAATGTGCGTTGGAGTTGCCTATGAGATTCTGAAAACCTGCTTTGCTCAGCAAAACAAATCTAAAAACCCTACCCGAGCCGCACATGAATGTGAAAACCAGGCAGATCAAAGTTAAAAAAAGCTCGTGAGGCCGGCAAGTCTATATTTGCATGAAATATTCAAACTTACGTGTAGTACACTAGCCAACGATTTAGCATCTCCCCAATCATGCAAAATAGGAGTGATTAGAACGGTACATTTATCCGTTCTAACCTATGCTAGGTTCATCCACCCCAGCGATATTTTGTACAAAAGGTAAGTTTGCTTAATTAGAGTATTCCACATCTGTATGGGGATTTGAACTGACGAAGCCATCTTGAAGATCATTCGGTACAGCTGACACCGCTGCCCTCCTTAGGGCCCAAAACAATCTAGTTTTCGAGCTACACGCCTGCGAAAATGTGCAGACTATTTCGTGCAAGCTTTTTCAAGGTTACCCAAGTGACGTGACGTCATAACAACGCCATTGAAATACTACTATTCCACTAATCATACGGCGTTCGAGCCATAGGAGTCGACTTCTAAAAATGATGAGAGGGGGGGGGGGGCAAAGTTCGTGGAGGTCGCCGTAAGGGAGCAGATAAAAAACTTACGGATTTGGTCCCGTTATTTCCTGCCTATACTTTATACATAGATACATGTATGTTAATACATATATATATATATATATATATATATATATATATATATATATATGAGAAGTACACTAACTGCATATTTCTTTAAGTTCATGGGCGTAGTCGCAGCTATCACGGGTGGAAACCTGGCGTTTTGCATCAGCTTTTCATGAACGTAACTGAGTTGTAAAGCTTAAGGGGTGCACTTGCAACTTTCTCTGGCACGCTAAAAAGTGAAATCAGCGCATGATGTGCCATAATTGGCTTTCGTATTTCGTGGTGCATTTCTCAATTTTTTTACTAGAACAGAGCATCCACAAGATTCTGGCAATCATAATGCGTTTAGACGCGGGTTCCCGGTACCAAAATCGCATCGTTAAAAGAACTCATTTCAGCGTATGTAACAAAACATAAGCACTCCTCCACGCATCCTTCCAGAAGCTGTTGTGCCTCTTAGGGAAAGCGACCCTTACACTCTTTGGTTCGAACGTGTGGCAAATGAAGCTCCCGTCAGTGCAATGGCATATGCCACACAGGCTGATTTTAACAACGTTGTTAATTAAGCTGGATCTCCAGTGGCCATGCGATCACACCTATGTACGCATACTTGATGCTCGTCAATGAGTGCAGGTTGATTTTAACAGCGTAGCTAATAAAGCTGGATCTCCAGTGGCCATGCGATCACACCTATGTACGCATGCCTGATGCTCGTCAATGAGCTCGCCCACGCAGGGGCGCAGCCAGTCTTGGCAATGTGGGAGGAGAGACACATTGTTGACAAAGGGCCCCTCCTGTGAAAGCCCCCCCCCAAAAAAAAGAAAAATCAGTCCACTTCATGTTGAGTGTACAATTTCTTTCGCTGTATTTTAGTATTCATCTTAAACTTAAACAAAGACCAGATGCCTCCGAAAGATACAATTCTGTTTACATTTTGAAGTCATTTAACGCAAGGCACCAGGCGTTAAATAATTGCATGACATAAACTGACGGCGTTTTGTGCAATGGTTCTTTGAAGATTTTCTAAGCGATAGCACTCAGGGGCTGCGCCGGATTCTTTCCGGTTTGTATACAGTTTTGTAAACGTAGATGATGGTAAACGTAGCCTGTAGATTGAAATGGGGTCATACGTTTTTATTGACAAGACCAATCCATGCTCGTCTGGGAACCTTCAACCTTTGTTCAGAATCCGGAAGTTGAAAAGTGACAGGACGGTTTTGGCCTCGGGTGGTCGCAAATCCTGGAGCAAAAATCCCGGCGCCCGCCGTTGCACCCCAGCATCCTAGACTTGCCGACTTTGGGTGTAAAGCAACAACCTATGAGGAGGAAGTGTCTATTTCTTTTCCCCTTATCTTACGTGAGTTTCTCACGCCTACCTGATATTACCTAAACACGCATACCAATCCCATATTTCTCTCTCAGGGATTTAAGATGTCACCCAAAACCGAGCTCACTTGAAACAATCAAGCATAAACGAGGCTCCATAAAACCTGGACACCTATGGCTATATCCTGCCTCACCTACATCTGAATCATGCCTTTGTATGCACAGAGCAAGGGCACCAGGTTCCTTCAAGCCCAAGAGTCCCAGCGGCTCCAAACGCTTGCACGCATAAAGTTTGACCTGTTTATAAACTGCATTACAATCTACAGCTGTGTGCCAAATGCAAGGTTTTCACGCATCCCCAATTTTTTGGGTCACGCCACACAAGTACCACACCAGAAAAACAATCCTGGTACAAACACCAGCAAAGCATGGTAGAAAATTTTTCTCCACGTATTTCTTTAACCCAAAGAAGGAAAGAAGAAACGAAGAAGAGGACCACTGAAATGCACCACTGCTGAAATGTAGGAGTGAAAAATTCAAAAACGCCTTTGGATGAAATCTAAAAGCTGCATGTTTTCATCTGAGCACTCGTGTTTAAACATTTTCAGTCAAATAGGTTGATCACGAAACGTGACCGAAAAGGTCTAAGTCTTTATATTCATTTGATTACTTTTGTTATTCTTGGTCTCACACGGATATGATACAGCTTCATTTTTTCTTCCTTTCCGGTTGTCTTTTAAGACATCATCTATGGCTTCAAATGTTAGCCAATTTCTGTTCAAAACGTTCCAACTGCAAACTTGCGTGTACATAAAAAATTAAATTGATTTGCCAGCCGCCCAAACATGTTTGATACGCGCCAAGGTCAACCTTTCATAGGAAACGAAGGAGACAATTTGAAGCACGGAACCTATTTTTACCGCCAATTTTGCCCTGTAAACCCTCAGTCAGGCGTTGTTTGGCTCATGGCGGGGTCAAGAATGATAAATATATGCCATTCCGGCTTCACTACCTCATCACGATACCTTATCCCGTCATACATAGCTTTGGGACAGACCCGGCGCAGCTAATACAGAAGTGTTTGTAACGAAATTCTGTCATTCGAAACTGTTTTCTCGTGCAGACCACCTCTACTTATTTCGCATTTTAATCTTATGACGGCCGGCAGCAGGAAAGTTCTTCTGTGGAGCAGCCAATTGCCACGCTTACCTGCTTTCAACACATGATTTGCGACCAGATTTAACCATTTTCTGTTTTAATCCATCGTCTTTTGTTCATAAGACAAATTATGATGTCGCGATACACACAATGAAACTATTTGTTCCATACTCTTGACTATTTGCCTAAAATTTGTTGGAGTGCTCCCTCATGTCTCCTTTAACAAGATATTGCACTTAGTTACCATGGTTTGCTAACTGGCCATGGTTTGGTATTCTTGTTTCAAAAAATGAAGTGCATGTCTACAGAACAGTCTTAAAATATGTGCAAGTTAGCAGTTGGGACATTTTGAAGAGAACTTGATTAACACTTGAAGCCATAGATGGTGTCGCTAAAGAGAACCGGCAAGGAAGAAAAAATGAAGTATCACACTCGTGTGAGACGGAGGAAAACAAAAGCAATTAAATAAATATAAATAGTTAGAACTTTCGGTGAAATTTCGTGACCAACTCCTTTGACTTAAGATCTGTGAACATGAGTGCTGAAATGGTGATATTCAGCTTTAAGATTTCATTTAAAGGCATTTTTTGCCTTTTTCACTCTTACATTTCGGCGGTAGTGCATTTTGGTGGTTAAGTTTCTTCGGTTTAAAAAATACGTGGAGCAAAATTCTCTACTGCGCTTTGATGGTGTTTGCTCTGTGCACACATAGGCATAATCAGATGTAGGTGAGGCAGGATATAACTTTAGGTGTTCAGGTTCTGTGGAGCCTCGTTTATGCTTGATCATTTCATATGAGCTCGGTTTTGAATAATATCTTAAAGCCCCTGAAAAGGAAACATGGGTTTGGTATGTGTGGTTAGACAATATGGGGTAGGAGTGAGAAAGTCACATACAATATGGGGAAAAGCAGGAAAATTTCTCCTCATAGGCTGTTGCTTTACACCCAAAGTCGGCAATTCTAGGTCACTTTTCATCATGCACCTCCAGGACCGCCGCAGCCACCCATCGGAAGATTGAAGCATACAAGTGGGTGTTCAGTTGGCAATTTATCACGG
Organism: Pollicipes pollicipes; assembly: GCF_011947565.3. Classification (NCBI taxonomy): domain Eukaryota; kingdom Metazoa; phylum Arthropoda; class Thecostraca; order Pollicipedomorpha; family Pollicipedidae; genus Pollicipes; species Pollicipes pollicipes. Next base: position 38,319,615 of record NW_023596921.1, read on the forward strand.
CTAGTTTGGAAGTACTTCAGTGTCATACAACTGTCGCTTGACGTGACCAAACAATGGCGTATTGAGGAGCATATTAACTAAAAGTGAAATTGTGTTGTCTATGGCAGTCTTTGTCCTTTAAAACCAATTTACCAAGAGATAAAACCAGTGTACTAAAATAAAACCAGCATACGAATAGTGTAATACGTGAGCTTATTTTTATATCATCTGGCGATTGTTTGGATACCTTCAAATTTGGAACGTTCCCTTTAGGTTTGCCGCGTATATTGCTTAGGCATAAAGTTGGACCTTTGCCCACATCAGAAGTATGCTGTTCGAGGTAAAGCAACCGCTGCCTTGCGGTACGAAAGGTGTGATAACTTGTCTACGGCGCCGAGCCTAGCAACCTAAGCCTAACACACCCAGGCCCGGCTCACATTCTGCGCAGAGAGGGAACATCAGGAAATTCTTAGAGGTAGTCCCCACTCTTCATTCTTATCCAGTAGTCACACCCCGGGCCAGACTGTTTGTTTTCCTCGCCGCCAGCCAACCATCGCCACAACTTGGCGTGGAATCTCGCCGGTGGGCGGTTGCAGGGCAGCGCTCCAGCACGCGCTGGCACCGCGGTCGAGCCCGGGAGGTCGCAATGATCGGCACCGGTCGCTGGCGAGCCGAGCCGACCGACCAGGTTAGCATCTCCGAGCTGGCGGCGGAGCCCGCTTGGCAGGGCTCATGGCGGCCGGGGCCGGCCGGGCGCGCCAGACGGCACCCCGGAGGCCGCCATGGTGCGAGTGCTGCTGCTGACGCTGGCGCTGCTGGCTGCCGCCGGCCGTGTTCAGCCGCTGCGCTGCTACGCCTGCATGCCGGGCGACATCGACGGCCAGTTCGACCTGTCGCTACCGCTCCGGCTGCTGTTGCGCAAGTTCCCTTTCTGCCAGAACTTCAGGCCCAGTCGGCCCGGCCAACAGTTCATCATGGAGTGTCCGAGGGTGACCAACGCCTGCCTCAAGACCAAGACGTTCCGCACCTGCTACTGGTCACGACACGAGCGCTGCAGGGGTGATAAGTGCACGTGCATGACGGACTTATGCAACGGCGGGCCGTCTGGCCCCGCGGCGGCCGGCTGGTTGCTTGCTCTGCCCTTGGGCATTACCGCGCTCTTGGCACGCTGCCAGCGACTCTAATGCGCCCCACTCGTCAACTGGCTGCAAACTCCCGCAGACACATGATCGGTGTTGGTGTGCAGCGCGCCAAGGCGGGGTTCCTGCGGGCGACCTATCAGCATGACGGCACCTGGCATGCTCACTGCAGTGTGCAAGAGGATAGGGAGGACAGATGCAAGCCGCATATGTCTTCACTGCGTCTGTGACGGCCGACTGTGTCCAGACCTCGGCAACCTGTCTGAAGCAGTGGAACGGGTGGCATGTCCACAAACGATCCCACGGGCCAGTAACACGCTTGCCAGCTGGTAGGTTAGGAGGGCACCATGATTATTGCATGACGCCTTGGACGCATTATTTCTGAAACCTGTGTGGCAAGACTTTGGCACGTGACGACTCATACGAAATGGTGTATCCTACGGGCATGATATGATAAATGATCGTCGCGTTCCCTTCAAATCAATGTTTCAATTGTTTACGTAACCAATAAACAAGTGGCTTCTCATTTAGTGAATTCTTCGGACCAAAATGGTACGGATGACAAGCGCTGTATGAGGGGAAGTCAGAGAACTTTGGCGACCGGTAAGTTAACCGCAACTGATACGCAGTCAAAAGCGGCGGCAGTGTGGGCTTTGCATCGCTCTACAGGTGACACCTCCATGTAAAAAGCTACAAATGGGGCGAAGGGTTGATATGTGAGCCCCGATTCTTTTGAGAAAGAAAAGATAATGAAAACAGATACGGTTAGGCTATGGAATGAGTGCGGGTTAATGGGTACCCAAGAGCCAAGCCCTGAAGACGAGTGGCCCAACCATAGTTAACACGGGAGAACAAGGGTCTTCATGATGCTGGCGTTCACACTCTATTCTTCCATGTTATACTAAGGCGTTGCAGAAAATTGGGAAAAGAAAGATGCTATAGAATCAGGGGGACGCCACGATTTCTTCATACGCACCCTCCAAAAAAGTTTGTTTGGTACGTCCAATACGATATTTGATCATCTGGGATGATGAAGGGGTGGGATGCCTTCAGCAAAGCCGGGAATGATATGCAGCGTTACGAATAGAAAAAACCAAGCCTGGTCACAATGCATGCAGCCTTCAGGCTCTAGCATTGTGGTGAGATGGGTATCCAACTGTCTCACTGCGCAAACCCTATAGAAAACTAAACGCATCCCACCAAATGCACAAAGAAAGCTGTGAGGGCGTTGTCCGTGGTTGCGGGCTGAAAGATACCACCCTTGCCTACTCATGTGGCAAGATGAATCGCTTAAACTCTAGAAAGCATCACTGTTGACAGTGCAGAAACATTGGAGAGCAAGAGGAAAGCCCAGAGCGCGACGGAGCGGTCCGGCCCCCGACCGATCGTGGCAACGCACACCTGTTGACTCCCCGGAGACCTGGCAAGAGTTCTCAGGCACTGCCGCCTTGCGCTCCTTCGATAAAAACATGCCAATCAAGAGCAAAAACACTTCCACGACCCTGGCTTCTCAGCCTGCAGCGACCCACAAAATCGATGCGATTTGGAACTGCGAGTGATGCGGCGCGCGGCGCGGATGTGCGTGCGTACGGGGTGCGTGCATGCGTGCCACACACGTTTTTGTGAAGGCGGCTTAGGGTGCGTGTTGGCGTGGGGTACACACGCAACATGCATCTGCAGCTGAGTGCATCAAGGCAGGTCTTACAACACATTTGCGTCACATTTTACAGGCATGTCATGCCCACCGTGTTCCTGGTTTTGCTCCAGCCATGTCTAACGGGTTTTGCGACATCGTTAAACGCGAATGATTTTACTTGAGTGGCAGAGAGCCTTGGGCAAAATGTTAATGCTATCATAGCCTATGCGCAGCATCGTTAACGGTGCGGTGATGGTCATCATGTAATGAAACATGGATAGCGCTAAGAGGGAAATTTGGATAATTTGAAAGCTGTTATGCGGTATTTATTCCATAATGTTACAGAATGTATCCACTCACGGACAGTAAGCACCGTAAAGGAGCCTGAGTTTGACTCTTGAATGCGGATTATGACACCGCAACTATTGTTACATATTTGAGTGTCGCGAAGTACGCAATGGAAATGTCGAATTTTGCTACCAGTGTTCCTTGACAAATGTCTCCGCTTTCCCGGAGCGTTTTATTATATTTGTGTTTTTTGCTAGGATTCGAGGAGACTTGCATGATTTGAAACATGCAATATTTTTGTGCTCCCTGATTACAAAACCATCAGTTAATGTGAGCAGCTTTAGAATACCCATGGTCTTTAGTTTACTAAGATGAGAAACGAATGTAAAATCTGGCGCATTTGGTGATGGGTCATGTTAATTCCACTAACTTCCTTCTCACATGTAGGCAAAACCCTAGAGTCACAGTGTTTAATATGGCTTTGGCACTACAGAAATTTCATATTCCATGTACTTTGATCGAAGCAGCATTACTGGTAGATGTCACCATTGCAGTTCATTTACATTACATCATGCAGTTGCAAGTTTATTCATTTGCTACCGTTTCGAGCAGTTTGATGACCATTTTTGAGACCATTGTTGCACGATAAACATGTCAAGCTCGACTTTTTTAACTTTTTCGACTTAAACTAATTTAACTTTTGTCAACAACTTCTGTGATTCCGAGCAAAACGATCATCTCCAAAAAGTGAGGAATGTCTCGCAGAATGATCTTGAGTTGACCGGATTTATAGCGACCCAACTGCTTTCTTTAAAATCCATCTTAACAAGATGATTGATGTGACAAATTCCGAGGCCAGTGGCATTTTTGCCGTCGGAGTACACCATTTAGAGTGCTGAAAAACCAGTACACATTCATAAGGCAAAAATCCCACGTATTTCTTGGCACTACTGTATGTTTAAAGTTTATTCACGAATGCACCATGGAAAACAATGGTAGATGTCACTCTGCAATATGCCCGTCAGCTGATAGATGTCACTCTGGAATATGCCCGTCAGCTGATAGATGTCACTCTGCAATATGCCCGTCAGCTGATAGATGTCACTCCGCAATATGCCCGTCAGCATGAAGCCTTTGACCCACCCAAGTTACCTCAAGCGACCATGGAGGCAATGCTACGCGCGGGCACCTCAGAGGCCCGTTCAGGTGCCTGAGGCGACCTATACCATAGGGAATGCTACTCACGGGCACACCAGAGGCCCGTTCAGATGCCTGAGGCGACCTATACCATAGGGAATGCTACTCACGGGCACACCAGAGGCCCGTTCAGATGCCTGAGGCGACCTATACCATAGGGAGTGCTACACGCGGGCACACCAGAGGCCCGTTCAGATGCCTGAGGCGACCTATACCATAGGGAGTGCTACACGCGGGCACATCAGAGGCCCGTTCAGATGCCTGAGGCGACCTATACCATAGGCAGTGCTACAACGCGGGCAAAAGGACTGAAACGAACGCTTCATTTTCTTCTTTCAGCTTCTCGCAACGTTGCAAGAAGCTGTAAAGAAAAGCTGCAACGTATTTGCCGAAAAGCAACACACCGAATTCATCAGCATGATAACGAAACAAAAACAAAGGACCAGTGAAATACAGACCACTCACGGCAACCCAATCTATTAGTAAAAAAAAAATATTCGGTCATTTTCCAGCACGGGATTTTCATCCAACTTATGTCAGCACACCTTTTATCGTCCTCAGATCAGGATCATGCTTAAGGTAACACCGGATCACTCCTAACCCGATCCAAGTCAAGTGCAATCGATAGTGGTCGGGCTAACCAGAGCCAGCGCAGCTGCCGGGACCAATACGTCCGGCAAAGATTCCGGCCTCGCGAGGGCCATGGCATGACAGCCAGTCCCGCCCTGCCATAAAGGTGCGGCAGACTCAGTCAGGATCAGTGCAATTGCTGACCTCATCAGAGCCAGGCGCGGCGCCCGGTCCCGCTGGAGCCTGCGCAGGGACCAACCTCACTATACCGACGCAGCGGCCAGTCCCACCAACACCAGCACCGGCACCAGCACCAGCGCAACCCCCGACCTCAGCCGAGTCGGCGTAAGCGGAAACCCCACCTGCAGCCCAGAGATAGCCCTCAGCGACGGGGCCAACGGGCGGCGGCCAGCCTTGATGTCCACTCATGGTACAGACCAGTTTAGTGGCTTAGTCTTTCGAAATCCGCTTTGCTGACAGTCTGACCTTAGCCAGCACAGCGGGCGGTGAGAGGAAAGGCCCGCTTGCGGACTTTTATCGATGTCGATAACACGAGATAGGACGCCTTTATATCCGTCTCGAATAGTCAGTTGGTTAGGGCGCCTGCCTTCCATATTACCCATCTATGACGTGTATGTTGGAGTCGGTTTAGGCCCTCGCTATTTGCCTTGTCTGGAAGGGTCAAGTGTCATCGGAGGTTAGGAGAGATCGTGCCGAGCATTTCGAGAAGCTAGGCTTTCGCTGCAAAATTATTTCGTCGATCCGGAATTCACGATTGGGGGGTGAGGAATCAGGGCTCATACAACCAGCACTGTTCAGCTTGTGTGCTGAGCTCAGAAAATCCCTCTTATCCAAATTTTCGGGTTGAAAGCTTAATAGCATCCTGAGCAGGCTTAAGAGGGCTCATCCAACGGCTATAACTGTACTATTTGAGTAGCATCATGTTTTCATGACTCCATCGCGACCCTGGGGAAGTTTCGTAGAACTCCTTTATCAGAGTTTTTGGGGTGTCATGAAACAATCTGATAAGTGTTTCTTGCAGAGTTAAAAATGACGCCAGGAACTCCAGGGTCAAAGAGACAGCGCGGTCACGTTTGCAGAGTAACATCGATAAGAAGTTAAAAAAAGAAAACGGGTGACGAATGAGTCCTTAAAGGGAGTGCCCCACCTCTGGGGATGTCTCAAAAACATACTTCAGTCAATCCTCAGGATGCCTTCAATCTAATAATAGCATTGGGTAGTACCACTGCAGCACCGTCGAGACAAAGATGTCAATCTTAATTATTTTCGAGTTTAAATTACGTTGTCAACGTTTTGTAATAGCGCTACACTTCTTCCCTGCAGTCACAACCACGGGAGGAAAGCCAACCACCGTGCGCATCTCTATTGGTGCGAATAAAAGAACGTTTGTGATTGGCTTAGCGGGCCAGGGCCTGCTACCGAGAAGATAATTGGTTGAGATGTGAACCAGCGTCACATTAATCACATCATTAATGTGATCAATGCACTTTGGCATTTTCAAAGTTAGTGCTTCTCAAAAGTCGCTGTGGTAAATGTCATAGGGGGGGGGGGATTGAAACAGTAATATAACGCTTCGTTGAATGGGCCGGGTAATAGCTTCACGTTCGCATGTCTTTTTGTCTTAACAGAAGGTTTAAAGCTTTCGTAGCATTTGTCGCACAAACGTTTTGATATTTCAGTGGGTTTCAAACATAACAGAAGATACGCCGGAAAGCGACGCAAACTAGATGCATCACTTGGATAGTGGTAAGGTGGGAGCCAAATGAGATTTCTCCCGCAGGTTCAACCTGTTTAAATTTATGGCATCGTTTTCGGTACATCGTGTCACTGATGCAGCATTCCCCATGTACAGCTGTCATACATCATGCATCGCCCGAAATCTAAGGAGTAAGTTCGCGCCGCCCCGGAATACTTGGCCAGCAGGCGCCAACCGTTTTGAGGCATGTACGGTACGTGCACTTCTTAGAAACACGATGTAACTTTCAGCTTAGTCTGGTTATGTCTTGAAACTTCAAACAAAGCTTTCCATTGGTAGCCAGAGTTTTCAGCAATGTGGAAAAACCGTGTTCACCCCAGCACGCTTGCGCATGTGCCGCTGGAAGACACCGAAAGCAGGAGGGCGCTGCTGTGTACCAGCCGAGTGACTCAAGACAGGTGTATGTCGCACAGATTTAGAGCAAATCACCCTGGTAACACCTGGACATGGCACAACTCACCCCACTCTCCCCTATTCCCCCTCCCCAGCTTCCTCGGGTCAGAGGGGTATCACGCACCTGTGCCCCAGCGCCCGGGCGCGGCACCCGGCGGCCTCTGTCTCCGGCGCCGCCGACGGCCCTTCGTGCTGGACAGTGCCGGGCTGTCGGCCGCCGCCGCAGCTGCACGGCCGCCGCTGCGTGGGCTGGCCGGCGAGCCCTCAGCCCTCCTCTCAGCCCGCCGGCTAGCCCGTCCGGATGGCTGACAACGCCGCTCTGTGCCACAGAAGGCGCGGCCGGTTCGGGGAGCCGCACGAACCGCGCGCTATTCGTAGCGATGACGACGGAGTGGTGCGCCTGGGGCCTCGCGCAGACAGGGCTGTGACCGACCGGCACCTCGCTCGCACGAGGTCGACCAGCTGCATGCGCCAGGTTGAGAGAGAACGACACACTTTCGTTTACTGTGGTAGACGGCTGCGTAAGTGCCCAAGCGCACAACGAAACGCGATCACACGAGTCATCCAGCAGAGAGCGATGCGGCGATCGGTTCTGGAGAAGAGAAATTACTGGGATTGTGGGCACCTGTCCCGTGGCTGCTAGTCGATTTGACCAACTAGCTAGGTAGTGACCAGTTGCTAGTCGCCGTAAAAATCGACGTAAAAAACCGCCAGTAAAAGTCGCCGTAAAAAAACCGCCAGCACCGTGGTCTTCTGCGCCGCCGCGAAGCCACGGTGGCGGGGCACGGTACGCGACCCCACAGTACTGCTGACTGCCTGGCACGAACCCAGACAGCGGCATTTACAAACTGACCAAGCCCGACGAACCAGCGGCAGAGCCCGCGCCCGGTCGGCAGCTGCGGTATGACAGCGGACGGAAGGCTGCACACAAGCTCGCAGGTCCGCGCATTCCCGCACGGACGTGGGCCGGCCGCAGTGGAATCAGCCTTGGCCAGTGGCGTCGTCTCGTGCGCGCCGACACCACTGCAAGGTCACGGCGGACGCCCGCGCTGCCACCTGGCCCGTCTGGCGCCGCCCACACGCCGCGCGCTGCGGCCGTGGAGTAGGTCGTGCGCCTCGTAGCACGGGTTTGAAAAGTGGCGATGACGCAGCAGCGTGCCATACGGCGGCGGCATACTAATTGGTTCGTACCGTTTGGGCAGGCAGCAAGCATCCGGTGCCATCGTCACCGCCATCAGCGTCGAACGTCCGTTCCTGAACGCGGATAAACGCCCACCAGTACTGATGCCATTAAAGACAATGTCGAAGGCTGCGTCATCGGTGCGTTACGACTGTCACATTCTCTATCACGCTTATTTGTACATCACCAAGACCTAGCTCAGACCAACTTTGATAAGAACTGGTTGCGTCGCTACGCGTAATATGCGTCGCGAGCGTCGCATCAAGAAGCTGTTTTATGAGCCTGGACAGCGCTGCGTTGACATGCAACGTGCATAGTGTTGAAGTTCGAACAAAATGTTCCTCCTGTGCTTCGAAGGCATGATACCTTCACGCAATGCTCCATTTGCAGAAAATGAGTTGCTTTCAGATGAATGTGCCGTCATACTTCATGGGCCCTGTTGTTAATGGCGGCTGATATTCATGGTAGCGTGACCTGTGTTTCCTTGCCTTCCAGAGAGGGGGGGGGGGGGGGGGCGAGGTCTTTGAAGTACATGCTGCCATCCGTTGCTCACTACGGCGGTGTAAAGCGTGAACTTGCAAGCTTACGTACACCGTGAATTGTGCCGAAATTCATTTGGATTGTTTCTCTTAAGACATCTGTTTGAATTGGCAATATACCCTTCATACAACAACCAATCTGCCGTGTAAAACGGCAATAGGCCTGATTCATGTGATACAGCTGATCCGTACGTGGTTCTGCTTTCACCAGAAAACTGCTATGTTATTGCTGAAAATCTTCCGGGGAGCAAATAGCGACATTTTTCTGCAATGTTCTTCCTGGCGGTTGACAAGAGAAAAACAACTAATCGTTGTTACAGGTGCTGGTTCAGGCCAAAATACTAGCGTATCTTTATCCAGAACGGGTGGATAATTCTGATAACAAAAACCATCTTTTAACTCCAAGACATTTAGACCAACCGAAACGGTCCCATATCTGCCCTTTGTTAAAGGCCGTCGCAGTGCGGACTAACGTGCTTCTGTAATATAGTGACCACAACTGCACACTTCCCTACCCGCATAGCGCCAATGTTTTCGCCCAACTTTTACACGACTATTTTGGCGCAAACAAAACAAAACTCATGACCAAAGAGGCAGCAAACGAATCAGAAGAGTCTGCGGCCACGCTCTGCGCGTTCCACTCAAGAGAGTTCTTGTTCGCTAAGCCACCCCTTTCAGCACAGACGCAAATGGCGAACCGGCAGCTGCAAATCCAGCAGCTGCAATAGCAGACAAGCCGTCTCGCGCACCGACCTCGGATCGTCGTTTTCCTTTAATCCAAGGTCAAATGAGACTCAGACCGTGCACGTAAAAATCTTGACTCGCACCCTCGGCATAATCCTCCTCAAATCTCGGCATCAGCACCCAGCCACGCCCTCTCGCGACAGCTTTCAAGGACGATGAGGGATCGTTTCGAAACACCACAAAGTACTCGCAGTGTGTGGCGGCTTGTACAAGCTTGCAGAAGGTACAACTTCCCCTCCAAATCACTGCAAAGGTCACAAACCTGCAAGCTCTTCGGTCGGAACTGGAGGCTAGTCAGCACAGTTCGGTCTGTGGCAGACGCCGTGCGCCGGACTGCGGTGTGTGCAGCGCGGCTCCATGAGTGTAGCCTTGCATTTCTTAAAAGTCCTGGCTTCTTACGAGCCGGCCGACTTCATTAGTTTTATGAAGGTTTTAGCCTCAGGGTGTTGCGAACAACAGTGCCCTCCGTCCGTAAGGGTAACTGTCGTCACGGGACATTTTACAATGGTTAATTAGCGAGAAAGCTGACTGAAGTTTTCAGCAGCAGCTGGAACTGAACTTTGTTTTTGCGCTAGGACGTGGTCACTTAACCATTTAAATGTGTAAATGAATTTACTCTGAAAATGTCGGCAGAATGATATCGGTGAATCCGTGACGTCACAGTTCATAGTAACTTTATCTGGGTCGGCATTTCTGACTTGAGCCTCGTGACGCCGCATTGCTGGGCCCCACTACGCCCCTGGACACATTGAGTGACGGCTGGCCAAAGACGTCGTTCAGCTGCAGCCTCTGACGTCAGCTGCGGTTGCTGTTCCAATAGTCGTGCAGATGTTACACGCTGATAGCCCGACACTCGCAACGCGAACAATACAGGACTGCCTGTCAGGTGAGGTGACGATACTGAACAAAATGTTAAAAACACTGAACATGATAAGATATCGGTTAAACGCAACATAAAACGCCAAAATTCTAGTGCAAATCACTAAAACAGTCACCATGGGTCGGGTTGCAAGACCTGTCTTAAGGCAGTTGCACGAATTAACGCCTTTGGAAACGTCATGAAATAAATCCGCCGTGAGACATAATAGCCGGTTCATGCGCGTTCAGTGAAGGATTTTCGAGCATTTTCCCGTTCGGAGCTGCATCCTCATTTTGAGAAGCTGTTTTGGGAGCTGTAGCACTGGGTCCGGTATGCGCGGTTCCACTCCGACGAGCCTCAGGAACGCCACGCTCTGGCCAGCGCAGCGTTCCTATGCCAAGACGGAGACAAACTAGGCTTCTCCGAAAGTCAGCCAGACGCGCTCGCCTCAGAGCCGGCTGATCAGCGTGTGGCGCCGCTGACGGGCCCAGCCCCAGTCCGCCAGCGGCCAGGCCGGGACGGCGGCTGAGGACCGCACGCTGCCGACCGGGTCCCGGCACGCCCCGCACGATCCGCGCCCACACTCACGTAACCAGGCCTGGACGTGACCGGACGTGCATGCGTCACACCTCCAGCCCCGCGGGACCCGCCCCGCCCTCGACAGACGTCGGGGGGGGGGGGGGGGGCGGTGACGCGATTGGTCCTCGGCGTGCACGCCACCTCGGCGGGCGAGAAACATGGGGAGGGGGGACGCCGCGGTCGATGGTCGGCACATGAGATGGCCGAGCCACCGGGGACGCTGACGGTGACTCACCGGGGACACTGATTTCGACCCGCCGTGGGGCACTGTTGGCGACTCGCCGCGGGGCATTGATGGTGACTCACCGCGGGACACTGATGGGGGCTCACCAGGTGCACCGATGGGGACCCACCTGGGCACTGATGGGGACTCACCAGGTGCACTGATGGTCACCCACCTGGGCACTGATGGGGACTCAGCAGGTGCACCGATGGGGACCCACCTGGGCACTGATGGGTACTCACCAGGTGCACTGATGGTGATCCACCTGGGACACTGATAGTGACTCAACGTGAGCACTGATGGTGACTCACCGGGGGGCACTGAGCGATGTCGTGTTCGCGCCTACGCAATCTCACAGGGCTGTCAGCCTTGCCGTTGAAGGCTGGACAGTCGATATTGAAGAAGATCAAGTAGACAACCTACACTCACTGGAAAAACGTGGTAGATGAAAAAAGTGTGTGCGGAAGAGCCTTCAGTTTAAATTCGTCCCTAGCAAGATGATACCGACACGTGTGTGCTGGAAATTCTCACAGCTTAAGTCGAAATGGTGAAAATATGTGTCGGGAAGCGAACAACTTCGGCCATTGCAAAACATGGTCCAACAACACCGTTCCAGTGCAGAGCCAGTGCACGCCGGCGGATTTCTGAGCCACTTTCAGAATGCATAATAGGAACGTGCAACAACGGGTTTGAAAGGGAGGCGGAGGCCACCACGCTGCAAGCCGTGTCGGCGGTGCAGTGAGCCGCGTTAAGGCGTGACGGCCACAGGGGCGCTGAGACCACGACGTGCGCTGCCGACTGAGACGCGCGCTGCTGGTGAGTGAGCATGGCACGCCAGCCAGTGAGACGAACGGCACGTGCAGTCAGCGCGCCTCTCCGCAGGACGCCTCGTGTCGTGACCCGGACCATACAGCCGCGGGCGGAAACTCACTGTCAGCTGGCGACGCAGCTGAAACCAGCACTCCGGACAGCTGTCGTTAGGTCCATGTCGTTCGGTAGGATCGGTGAGCGCAGGCATTTCATTGGTGGTGCAACCGTTTCGTGTGGGTTCTTCCCTTCCGGCGATCGTTGCCCAGAACCAGCGCCCTGGCCGGTGGCGGAGCAGCGGCGTGCGCTGTGAGAGGGGCGAAACGAGCAGAGGACCAGGACGCGCGCGCGCAGTTAAGTGGCGGTACCACTGGAGGGGAGGGGGCATCAGGACTACGTGTGTGTGTGTGTGTGTGTGTGTGTGTGTGTGTGTGGTGTGTGTGTGTGTGTTGTGTGTGTGTGTGTGTGTGTGTGTGTGTGTGTGTGTGTGTGTGTGTGTGTGTGCGCGCACATGTGTCTGCGTGTGTGTGCAGCATGAGAGGCCGGCTAAACTAGCTGGAACAGAGGTGAGCTACTTGCGAAACGGTAGAGGACTGTACCTTCTGGTGCCAACTGGTGTCAGCCTTAACGGTTGTGTACATGCTGTTGAAAAGTGAGAGTGCGGCCAAGAACAACAAGAGGAAAGGTGATCTCCGTGGTCACGATTACGGCGGTGGTAATGGAAGGGAATTAAGTCAGGATGTGGCTGACTGAATGAATGCTATGCAGTGTATACTGTAAAGCAACATTTTTCTGAACCGGCTCAGTTGCATCCGGTTGATGTTACAGTGCAAGAACCACGAGAGCTGTCGTTTGTTTTTCCATGCGCCATGTGCTTCGTCACCGGAAAGTGGTATTTGCTCAGCTGACGCACTCCCTGGGCGGCGCTGGGCGAGCGTGGCGCGGCGGGGCGGGGGTGATCGCCGCGCCCCGTTTTCCCTCCCGCGCGGCGCAGCCGCTTCGAGCCGGACCCGCGGGCGCTGGTGGCGCCACCTGTCCAGCGGGGCGCGGCCGCCGGGCCGGGGCAGGCTGGACAGAGACGCCGGCGCCGGCGGGGGCAAGGCGGGCGCGGCGCTGGCGCCGCCGCGATCTGTCCGCATCGATCTGGGCACGGTCGGCCGACGGCAGCCACCACGCCCATCGGGGCCCGCCGACGTTCCGGTCCCGTCCGGCGGCGGCGGCGGCGGGCGCGGCGCTGACTGATCTGCGCTGGTCGATCTCTGCCCTGACCCAGCGCGGCCCTGGGTCAGGGCAGAGAGCACGGTCAGAACCACCTCCTGTGCGTTTGGAGGGACTCAAGCCCACTCCAAAAATGCGCCCACTGGGTGTTGTGGAGAAATAATTCACCTGAGATTCTAATGCAGTGGAATTATTTTAAGCAGAGCGTTTGGCCGTTCGCATGAACCATCGGACCGCGGCATCGTCATGCACCGTTGGCATACAAACGAGAGTCTGTCGCTGTCTGACGGTGATTGGTTATTATCAGAACCTATGTGGCATGAACTTGGCCTTCAATGGACAACAATTATGCGTGTTTTAGTCGCTGCCCACGGACCGTAAAGTCTAGTGAGTAAATCTTATTTCGCTTTTATACTTACCCAATCCTTTCGCGACGGATCTGATTGGATAGCTGCACCACGCACTGCAAAGCACAACCAATATGTTGCGTGCATGCTTTCATTAATTAGTTTCTAAATTTGTGTACTGTTGCCCTTTCAGCGTTTCACCAGAAAGCATCGGCGCAAGCCAGTAAGGAAATGATCGATAAAAAATCGGAAAAGTGAAACTGAAGGCGGAATATCCATGAGAAACAATGCAACGCAGCACGGCTGCCTTTTGAACGAGTTATGACAATATCGGTAGTTGGGCAGCCCAAATGTTTGCTCATGCACGCTGCTGTCCGAAAATCTAACAAAGGCTTGCCCCGCAGGAAGTAAAATACATATTTTGTGGGCCCAACACCTATTTGTCACTTCAACAGAGCAACTATCTCCAAAACGTCGACTTTGCTTCAGTGCTGTGGATGAGTGTGGGCTATTAACATATTTTCATTATTTAAAATGCGTTTCATTTGTTTATGCGTATGATACATTACTGCAACGCAAAGGTCACATATTTAGAAGCGGCGGTGGAAGCCGACTTGAGAAATCGTTTAATGGGCGAGATGCAAAGCAGAAGAGGCCAAAAGGCCAAAAAGGCCACTGAAAGGCCAATTTTGGCCACAAAGCGAGCGACAAATTAGCTTGGCCTACGCCTGCCTCCCTCCTTTCTTTCCGTCCACGTCTCCATAAACCGCCAGAGCATGCGGTGGCATCGGGCGGATGCATGTGCACAGAGAAGCGCCGCGTCGGTACAGCGGCCCACGCCCGCGGTGGCGAGGCGTCGGCTGGCAACGCAGACCGCAAACGTCAGAGATATTTCTGTACACTCCTGACAGTTTCCTGGTTCACCGCCGGCGCCCTGGCGCCCCGGCGCCGCTCATGATAGCGCACTAGCGCATGATAGCGCATGACAGCTCACTCAGCTCACCGCAATGGGCTGAAGCTTGGGATGCAGCACTCACAGCGCCAGAACGCGTAGTTCTTGACGACTGCAACCTTTACTGACATCGGACCTGCGCCTGCCAGCCCAGACATGTCACCTGTAGCTTCAAAGGACTGTGGCTTACGAACATTGCGTTCACAGTCGCGTGCGGAGACATCTGCGGTCTCTCATTCCGCTTCAGGTAGCGTCGTAGCATCAGGCAGGTAGGTAGCATCAGGCAGGTAGGTAGCATCAGGCAGGTAGGTAGCATCAGGCGAATAAGAAATGCATTAACTTTCGACGAATAAGAGATGAATGTGTTATACGGAAATAATACCGGCTTTTATTTGCCTAAGTTAAACCTAAAGTTTTGCGGAAGAAATATCTCGTAAAATAGTGTACGAATCGCAAAAGGGAATGCACCAAAAGAATTCGCGGCACATGTAGCAGCACTCTAATTTTAACATATGTAGAATGGTCGATGTTTTTGCTGAATAAATGACCGAAGTTTTTGTTAAACAAATGGCCGACGTTTTTATTAAATAAATGGCCGATGTTTTTATAAAATAAATGATCCATGTTTTTTAAATAATTTGCCTATGTTTTTTTAAAAACAAATGGCCCATGTTTTTATTAAATGAATGACCGATGTTTTTATAAAGCAAATAGCCCATGTTTTTGTTAAATAGATGGCCGATGTCTTCATAAAACAAATAGCCCATGTTTTTATTAAATAAACGACTGATGTTTTCATTCAAGGAATAGTCAATGCAAGCCTATGAAGGCCTCACAAAACGCGACCAGCATCCGGCGAAAACGATGATTTGATTTAACCACTACTTCTCGGCGGACCCAAAAGTGGTGCTTTCTCCCACGCTGGAATAATGATGGCAACCATTTCCAAGTGTTCATCTGCGGCGGTAGACCATCTATTTTGTAATCTTGTTTCCCCAGCGCCCTATCGACAACTGCAAAATGGACATCGACCGCATTCAAAAGGCTTCTCTTTTAATCTATCTATTACGAGCACAGAACGCCCTTCCCAGCCAGCAACACGTTATCCATATCCCGCCTGCCACAGCAAGACAAAATTTCAACCAATGTAAAAAATCATCTGGCAGCGAGTGACCAGATAGCGAGCGGCAGTCGCGGGCATGAGTGGAGAAGAGGATGCCCTGGTCGGCTCAGAGCCGCCACCCCAGCCCAACCCCGCCCCAACTCCCCCCAATCGATGCTGGTGCGTCGCCCTCCCTGGGGCGGCGCCCGCGAGCTGTCCGACCTCGACAGAGGCAGCGCCGCCGTCGACCCGATCACCCCGCCGCATCGTATCACCAGTCCACCGAGCACCAGCACCAGTCAGCCTGGGTCACCACCTACCGCTCAGCCTGGATCACCATCCACCGCCACAGCCGAGACTCAAGCGCGCGGGGCCGCACACGGACGGCGACAATGACCGAGGACGCCAACTCGAATCATCTCCAAATGCAAGTCGTTCCTTCGGCGCTCCGAGTCAGCCCGCGCCTTCCGTGCTCTCTGCGAAGCGCCTTTGATGGCGCTTCTGAGCGAGCAGACACGCGAGCTGGGAGTGGGATGGGGGGAGGGGCGGGGGGCAGTCGAGGCCTCGCCGGCCAGTCGACGCAGCAGCGGCCTGGCACGGCCCAGCACGAAGGGCCGTCGGTGGCATCGGAAACAAAGGGCACCACCAGCACCACCGATCAGAGAACACGCGAACTTTGACGCGTTTGCGTGTTTACGCGTGTTTATCTTGGGTGCGTCCAAGCGACGACGACGAAACACGGAAGCGTGGAGACACGTTTCCTATATTGCTCTTGGTTCAGAGAACACGGACATCGATATTGATGGACGTCCGGAACAAAAAGTATTTACGAAACGCTATTACTGGCTCGTCAAGAGCTTCTCTGCCGAAACATTTTCCGCTGCCAGAATGCTAATATCCCGTTCATTTTGCTTTCCATTGGCCCACGACACTTAACAGATAAAACACGTCTACATCACAACGCCTTTACATCACCAAAAGGGGAATCACAGGCATATAAAACCATTTCACACCAGTCTCTCGGAACTGAGCATTTAATCTCGGAGCCTTCCAACGAGATAATGGATTCCCGATTTGCGTGCCCTGATCGAGAAATCGCGGGGCTGGAGGCGGGACATCACAGCGAGCAAGTCGCGCGAAATCCCGGCGGCACGAAGACCGCGAGGAATCCCCGAGCCTGACTCGAACGTCATTCCCAGCAGTGAGCCGGCTCAAGTCTTTCCGTCCAGATTTCAAGCAGAGTTCACCGATTGGCAGCGGACACTTGGGACCCGTTCCAGAACAGATCGCGTCGTGTCGTACGCTCCGGAACGACAGGCCTGCCAAGGCATACCACGCCATCCCATGTGGGTACATAATAGGCTACACCTCGCGAACGCTCAATTTGTTTCCACTGCGAGTTTGTGGATCGTAGTCACCAAACACATCGGATGCTGTTCATTTCAACTTTCTGGACAAGAGGGACCACTGGTGGCATCTTGTGCTTTCATTCTACCGGTTGCTCATTGTTGCCTTGTTATCTAGATGGAGTATGCCACCTTTTTTGTAATTTCACGTGTTGCGAGATAAGACGCGTCCGACTTGATCCGGAATACCAGTTTATCTGAATTCCTTCTGAGAAGTTCAAAACTCATGTTAGAAGTAGAATTTCACTAAACTCCCTGCTCACCACTATGAAAAAAAACATTTATTTCCCTATATTTTTCCAACGGACGCGTTCTGTGATGTTACAACACTCTAATTTGTCGAACTGCTGATGTAAAAGATGTTACAAAAGCCTAAAATACTTACAGACTAAAATAAACTGTCTAAAGAACAAGACCTGCAAACATGAGGCTATTGTCCCCCGATTTCAGCGAAATAGTGTCCTATGGTTTTGATTTTTTTCCTATGGCTTTTACCGCAGTGGCTCTTTCGGAGGTGCACTTTGGCTTTGGGAATGAAAGCATCACATGATCCATGTGACGAACTGGTTCATACTTCAAGTAACCAACTTTTCAGTGCAAGCCCTTTCCCACTGAGCCAATCCCATGTGTTATTTTATTTGCACCAGTAGCGATGCCATTTCGCACGCCCGAGATGTGCGGCATAAAACGGCTAAAAAGTGGTACCTCTAGCTCATAATCGCTGACAACGGCCCTCAGCAGATTCCGCCGTCATGACAACGGCGTTCGCGACAACTGCAGCTGCCAGGAAGGAAGGACAGGAAGGAAGGAAGGACAGTGCTATTACAAGGGGTTGGCAGCGTAATTTGAACTACAAAATAATGTAAACTCTTATCCTTTTTACATCGTAATGGTACTTTATTGGCACTACACAGTGCTATTATCAGACTAATGAGTCCTGAGTCCTCACCAGAGAACGTATTTGAAATATGCCCCAGAGGCGATACATACCCTCTAATCAAACGGTCACGCCATTCATAAACAGCGGTTCTGGAGATGTCATTCATAAACAGCCCAGGCAGCCGTGGATGAAAAGACGCAGCAAAGCCACAGTCGCCAAGTAGCGGCGTCTGCGGAAGTGTGAGATTAACCATCGGCGTGGGTAGGCCCGGGTTTTTCCGGCTTACCGGGGGGGAGGGGGGGGGGGGGGGCGGCGGCGGCGGCGGCGACCGGTTTGCTCGTGCCGGCAGTCTGCCGTGTGCTCTCCGGCGCGATGGTGGGCCGCGCCGGGCGGCTGTTCAGCGCCGCGCTGTTGTTGGCTGCCGCAGCAGTCGCCGTGAAGCCACCCGGCCCGGTCGAACCGCCCCCGCTGTCGGCCCAGCCCACGGCCAACAGCGAGCGGCCAGACCTGCTGCCGGCCGACTGCGGCCGCCGTGCGCCGCCGCCTCAGCACGACAGCGACACACCTTACTATGGCCAGTTTCCGTGGCAAGCGCATCTGTTGACGCGCAGCACAGGGGCCTACAAGCATGAGTGCAGCGGTGTGCTGATCACGCGCGACCACGTGCTGACGGCCGCGCGCTGCCTGGTGGCCGTGCCGCTCGCCCAGCTCGTGGTGCGCGTCGGCGATATGCGCGCCGATTCGCGCGAGTCGGACGAGCAGGAGTTCGCCGTGCAGAACTACTATCTGCACCCCGATTTCGAAGACGGAACGAATCCAGTGAACGAACTGGCGCTAGTCCGGCTGCGCGACGCGCACAAAATGTTCGGCAACAGCCGCGTTGGGCCGGTGTGCCTGCCGGCGGCGCATGCGCGCTCCCAGACGTTCCAGCGGTGCCACGTGTCGGGCTGGGGCCGGACCGCTGGCGCCGACCGGGCGCGCCAGGGGCTGCTCGTCCACGACGTGCCGCTCGCCTCGGACATCTTCTGTGGCTCGCCGGAGGTGTTCGGCCGCCGATTCTTGCCGGAGAGGAGCGTATGCTCGGGCCCGACTGACGGCAGCAGGGTCACCACCTGTCCCGGCGACTCGGGCGCCCCGCTCGCCTGCCTGGACCGCTCCGCTGGACGCTTTGTGCTGCACGGCTTGCTGGGGTCCGAGCTGGACCAGGGCTGCGGCCGCAAGGCCGGCCTTTACACCAAGATCACCGGCTACATTGACTGGCTTCTCCGATCGCTGCAATTCGACCTAAGCGCGGGTGGCGTGGAGCCGGGCGCGGTGGGCGCCGCGGCCCCCGGGCAGTCCTTGCCGTCGCCGACCCCGTGCATGCCGGTCCGAACGGACACCAACAGCCAGCGCGACGAGCAAGAAGGCCGTACCTGCGACCCACCGGTCGGCGGCCCTGGCCGGTGCGGCCATCTGCGTGACTGCCAGAACCTGCTCGACCCGCTGCGCTACCAGAGCCCGGCCTGGCTGGGGCCGTACCTGTGCGGCTTCGCCAGCCGACGCCAGTCCGCTGGTGTGCTGCCCGCTGGCGGCGCCGCCGCAGCCCGCGGAGGCGCCGCTGCGGCCCGTGGAGGCGCCGCTGCGGCCCGCGGAGGCGCCGCTGCGGCCCACAGAGGCGCCGCCGCGGCCCACGAAGGCGCCGCTGCGGCCCGCGGAGGCGCCGGCACCCTGCGGCCGCAGCCGGTTCGTGCTGCCGGCGCGCCAGGGCGCCGGCCACGTGCCGCACCCCTCCCTCGTGCCCTGGGCGGCGGCCGTGTTCAGAAGGGGGTCGCAGTTTGCCTGCGGCGGCGCGGTGATCTCGGAGCGTTGGGTCGTGACTGGTGCGACCTGCACGGCCGGCGACGAGCCGCTGACCGTGCGTTTTCGGCGACCTGCGTCCTGACGACGACAGCGATGACAGCCCGATCCAGCCGCACTTCGATGTGGAGGTTGTGGATGTAGCACGCCACCCTGAGTTCTTACCTCCGGATAACCTAGCCAGCGATATTGCGCTGCTGAAGACCAAACACAGAATTCGGTTTTCCAACACCGTGAGCCCACTCTGTCTTCCGCCTCGGTCGGATACGACCGGAGTGGCCGTCGGCAAAGAACTTATATTCGCCGGCTGGGGCGCGCCCAAGTTCGGTGACACCAATTTTTCACCCGCTCTAAAATGGGCCAGACTGAAGGTGGTTGCTAACAACAATTGCAGGAAGATCTATTCTGCGGTCGAAACGGCAAGCAAGTTCTTTGCCCCCGACTCATTTTGTACGAGGTTCGAGGAGCCAACGCGTGAGTTCGCGTGCGCAATCACCCAAGGAGACCAGGGTTCCGTTTTTATGGACGTTCGGCGCGTAGACGGCATTGACCGGTGGTACGCCGTGGGTCTGACCGTGGCTGGCATTGACTGCAGTAAAGGAGGGTTCCCCGATATCAACATCGCTCTGGGCCCATCTGTTGACTGGATCCGGTCTGTCATATCAAGCGAGTGATACGGAGAGGAGGCGCCTGTGCCACAGATCTGGCTCTGGGCTTGATCTGGGGTAAGTGTCATTTGTTTGCTGGGTATGTAAACCGAGATCCTGCTGGTTGAATGTGTTGTGCAGTAAGAGGGGGGCGGTGTTTTGCTTCTGCGCTGTTAAACACCCGTACTTCGGGTAAAATAAACACGACTTAGCTACTCAAGGACGTGGTTAAATATACCATACCATTACCATTTCCTCGTGTGTAAGTGTGACGCGCTCTTTCTCTCTCTCGTCTCTCAGCACTCTAAACTCGCTGCAGATCTCCCTCCCTCTCTCCTCTCGTCTCTCTCCTCCATCTCGTCTCACTCCTCTCTCTCTCTCTCCCTCGCTCCTCTCTCCTCTCCTCCTCTCATCTCTCTCTCGCTTCTCTGCTCTCTCTCTCTCTCTCTCTCTCTCTCTTTTTCTCCTCGCTCTGAGTTGTTTTATTAATAGATGATTGGGGTTTTAGGGTGCGCCGACTTCTGGGGTCATTTTGCGCCCACAACAGCTAAGTGTTTACCGAGGTGTATAAATGGCTGTGAATCCTACGCTCCTCAAAAATGAAAACAGCTGTCCGGTGCCAAGCATGCGAGAATCGTCACCAATAAGATCTGAAAAGGTAAGACCTGACGCATCTCGTCCGAAGTAAAGTGCCCGCTCTTCGCTGAACTGTGGGTAGGAGTGAATAACATGGCGAACCGTAAGTATTGCATCACAGCGAGGACATTTAGGCCGTTCTCCACCGCACAAAAGGTAGCTATGTGTTGCTTGCGTGTGGCCAATTCGTAATCTGCTGAGGGTTGCTTCTTCGCGTCTCAGCTAACGTGAGCTTGACGGCCATGGACCCAGTCGTGGCTTGATCACCTTTAACTTACTGCTTGCAATGGCGTCCCAGCAGCGTTGCCATTTCCGCTTGACAAAGGTCGCGATGGCAGGGCAAAAGTCCCTTGCCGGCAAGGGTAAAGAACGGGTGCAAGGTGCACGCGCTGCCCGTTTTGCGGCCGCGTCAGCACGCTCGTTACCTGTGATACCCACATGACTCGGTATCCAACATAAGACGACGGTTTTGCCAGCAAGATCCAGCGCTGTCAGGCGAACTAAAATATACTGTACAATGGGACAAGGTGGGTTAAAGGTTGTCAGGGCCAACAGGCTGCTCAAAGAATCGGATAAGATCACGTGTGTGTTGCTCTCACCAACTTCGGTGAAGCATAGGGCTTTACTGATTGCAACGAGCTCGGACGTGTAAACCGAGGCGTGTTTCGGCAAAGAAAAGGAGCGGGTGGCTTGGCCATTAACAAAAGCAGCACCAACGCCCACCTCCGTTTTGAACCCATCAGTATATGTGGCTTGAAATCCTATGAACGACCCGATGCACTCCAGGCCTTCGATTTCAAGTCGCATGGGGTCGCTCCCTGTTTGCTGAGACATGAAAGGGATACATCCACTTTTGGTGAGATAAGCTCTCATGGAGGCACTAATACAGGACGCGACCTCAGCACACCACGCAGACTTATGGTACTTTCCCGAAACAGCTTCTTCATCTGGACACCAAATGGAGTAGCGGACGGCCTTCCGCTTCTTTGGAAAATGCTTTCAACATCAGGTGAAAAAATTGTTCGGTGAGTCGGATGGTTCGGAAATTAAGCCAGCTTGCAAAAGTACCGCATGCCAAACATCTCCTTTATCAGTGCCAACGCCGGCTCATTTACTTCCACGGTAAGGCTAGCAACTGGCGACGTCCTAAATGCTTCCGTCACAATGCGTAATGCGGTATGATGCACGGTATCTAATAATCGTTTGCAAGAACACGGCGCGCGGTCATAAATAAAATAGTCATGGTCAAGTTTCGAACGTATAAGTGAGCGGTATAGCGGTAACAGTGTTCTTCTGTCCGCTCCATAACATGTTTGAGACACATACTTCAATATGTTCAATGCTTTAAAACAGTTGTCACGTAGGGTTTTCAGATGCGACCCATACGTCAGACGGTTATCAAACTGTAGACCCATGAAGCGGGTACTAGATTGGTTCGGAATGGTCTGGCCGTATAGCCTTAAAGCCATGGCGAGGCATTGACGACGTCGTCTGCAAAAATGCATAGCGACTGTTTTCGAAGTTGAGAAACGTGGTCCGTTTGCAACACTTCATCTGCCCAGGCTGATCACAGCCAACTGCAAGCGACGCTCCAAAGAAGCAAAGTTTGACGAGGCGTACCAGATGGCGACATCATCCACGAAGAGAGAGCGACTGACCGACTTTGGAAGGGTGTCACCAATATCATTTATCATCATAGCGAACAAAGCGACGCTCAGAACACTGCCCTGGGGCACGCCATTTTCTTGTTAGTACCTATCCGAAAAGTGTGAGCCAACACGATCTCTGAAAAAACGATCAGTCATAAAGTTTGCTAAGAATGTGCCCATGGCTCCTCGAATGTCATATTTAAAAAAAACTTTTTTCAGGATGCCGTAACACCACGTCGTATCCTAAGCTTTTTCAACATCGAAAAACACAGCGCCAACGTGTCGTTTTTCCATAAAACTGGTGCGGATGTCCGTGTCAAGAGCTATAAGATGGTCAATGGTGCTGCGATTTTTCCTGAATCCACACTGAGCAGCCACGAAAACATTGTACCGCTCCAAAAACCACGACAAACGTACATTTACCATGTGTTCCATCAACTTACAAATGCATTATGTCAGTGAGATAGGGCGATAGTCGGCAGGGTCAACCCCACTCTTACCGGGCTTAAGCATAGGGACAATGTGTGACTCACGCTAAGACCCCAGAAAACCTCCAGCTGCCCAGAGTTTGTGGTGAGCTGCTAAGAGAGCCTCAACTATTGAAGTGAGGAGTTGCTTAAGCATGGCATTGTGAACTAGATCCGGACCCTCTGCCACGTTGCACAGCGATCCGATTGCGGAAATTAGTTCGGACATTGTAAAAGGTCGGTTGTACGACATCTGCTCCGTCGTGCTGAAGTCTACTGGGGATGTCTCACAGAGGATTCGGTGACGTATAAACTGTGGGGTGGCATTGCTGTTACCACACCGTCCGGAGAATGCGCGGGCGATTTCATTTGCTACGTCAGCTGAGTGTATAATGTCACGTCCATTGATACGGAGCATAGGGTGTGGTACAGACGAGAACTGTCCAGCAATGCGTTTGATCCACGCCCATACATTGGATGCAGGTGTTTGGCAGTATAGTTGGCCGACGTACGATCGCCAATATGGCCGCTTAGCCTCTAGAATCGTGCGTCTAGCAGCCGTCCGGGCTCGTCGAAATGCAATTAGATTTTCAGTCGTGCTCCGACGGTCAAACTTCCTAAGGGCCCTCTTACGCGCACAGATGGCGTTCCGGCACTGCTGCGTCCACCATAGGACAGGAGGACGACGAGGGCAGCGCGACGTTCGCGGTAAGCACCCTTCTGCAGACCGCAAAATCAACGAAGTCAAATCCTCTACTGACGGGGGTTCACTCGCCGGTTGCATAGTAAGGGAATGCTCGATCCTCGCTCGAAACTCAATCCAGTCAGCTTTTCTAAAATTCCAGCGCTGTGTTCGAGAACCAAAGGAAAATGTCAGCCCGGTACTTGATCCAGATGGGAAAGTGGTTACTTCCCATTGGATCGTCTGACACCGACCAGTTAAAATGGTTGATCAGTTGTGGGCTCTAAAGACTAAAGCCGATTGCCGGTGCCTGCCCCGATGGGAGTGTAAAATGGGTTCACGTGCCCATGTTTAAGAGGCACAGCGATTCTCCATGTATGAGGGCTTTGCAGCTTTTCCCGCGAGCGTTCGTCTGAACACATCCCCTCGCTGAGTGGTGAGCGTTAAAATCACCTAATATGAGGACAGGCAGCGGAAGGTGAGCCACCAGGTGTCTCAGATGAGCGGACGGAAACCCAGTCCCGGAGGCAAGTAGATTGAGCATATGGTGATCGTATGTCAGTTTAACAACACTTTGACCGCGATAGCTTGAAGCTCCGTGTTTAAAGTCAGCCTTTGTGCACACACGCTGTGGTGCACGGCCAGGAGGACGCCACCATGTGCAACAGGGTCAGCTGGCAAATCTCCACCGGACGTCTCTCGTTAACGCATGCTTGGAGATCCTGGTAGCTTGTTCGGACGCCCCTGCAGTTCCACTGTGAAATATTCGTCATGTAGCTAAGAGGTTAGGACGGTCCTTAACTTCCTATCATTCCGCAGTATCGACGCCTACGGGAGGGGGGGGGGGGGCATGTGTTTGGTTGTAAGTGTTAAACGGACTTACTTTAAAAGTACTCGGCTGTGCCGGCCGCAGCGGACCCAGACGGTCCAGCCACGGGGTGCAAGGACCCACCGGGGTCTGATCCCACCGACGCCGGCCGGGTTCTGGGCCGAATACGTGGGCTGCCGTCTGGCGAGATGGGCCAGGGAGGGCCACGCTTTTCCGGGCGCCCCACTCTAGACGGGGACGGCGCCGGCGAAGCCGTGACCCTAGAAGGCGGCGCAGGAGGAAGACCCATCGGTTGCCTTCGAACCCCGGATTATCCACCAGGAGCCTCTTCGCGTCGTCTGGGCGGTGGACTGGCTTCCCCGCGGGAGCGAGTCCCTAGTCCGCCTCCGGCAGCCGGTTAATCGCCTTCGTCCTCTCCTGCTCAACTAGACGCGCTCGCTTGGCTTCGCGGGCGCGCCCGTCGGCTTCTTGACGCTCCGTCGTCTTTGCTGCACGCTTACAGGCTTTGGCGAGGGGTGTCTGTGATGAGGATACCGGTGGTGTCTCAGACGAAGGAATACCCGACGGCGCGCGGGGACTGCAGCCACGCCGAACCGTCGTCCAACCGTCAATTGTTGGCGATCCAACCGGTGCCGAGGAGGCCGGCAGCACGGCCACCGACTGCTCGGTTGGTGGGGAGGGAGCTTGGGATGCTGGCTGCGAGTCTAGCGCGCGCGCTGAGGGTACAACTGATAGGCCAAATGACCTCAGAAGTTCCAGAAATTGAACAGCCGTCATTTCCTCGATCACATTAGTGTGCGGCAACAAAGCCTTCGCTTTCGATGCGTACGATATTTTTGGGCGGGTTTCATTATAAAGTTCTCGAGCCTCACGGAAGAATACGTTTTTAGAAGTTTTAATTGACATGACTTCCCTCTCCTTGGCATAGGCTGGGCATGCACGGTCGTACGACATATGCGGAATCTGGTCCTTGCCGCAGTTGACACAGTGGAGTTTGTCCGAAGTACAGTCTTTGCTCATGTGCTCGAGGGACGCACATTTGTCACACGCTGCGCGGTTCCGACAGTTGCGTTTCGTGCGACCAAATCGCTGGCACTAATAGCACTGCATGGGGTTAGGCACAAACTGACGAAATTTCACGCGGACGTATCCCACACGTATCCCGGACGGTAAGTCAGGGCGACTGAACGTAAGTGTAAGGTTGTCCGTGGGCACCAACTCTCCTCCCCTTCTGACAAGGATCCGTCGAGCGGTGGTCACTCCAAACTCCGAGAGCTCCTCCACGATTTCTTCCTGGTCAACGTCACGCAGGTCCAAACAGTTCACCACGCCCCTGGACCAATTTTTGGTGTTGTGTGGTGTCGTTGACACTGACACTGTTTTTTCCCTCTTACCAGCCCCATCTCGGAACACTGTACGAAAATTCAGTTGCTTCCATAGCCCGACTCGCCTCCAAATCACTAGCAAATTCAACTTCTAATTTTCCATCCCGAAGCTCGTCACATCTGATAATTTTTCCAAATTTGTCGCAGCCATTTCTTCTCTGAAACGGTGACAGGGACGCCAACCTAATCTCGTCACTTTCGAAGACGAGAATCCGTGGTCCGGGGATAGCCGGGTCTTTTCTGCACCCTTGGGTTATCGTGGTCCGACCCCCCTTCGGAGGGCGGGTATTTTTAGAGTTAGAGGATGCCATGCAAAAATAGATTTTTTTTCGGCACCAGGGCTCCCCACCCACCACGGAGCCCAACAGGGGGACGGCCCAACACTCCCTCGGGAGGTGGTCGCCGCCGGGGCTGCCCCGATGGTATACGGGGCGAACGATGCCTCCCACACGGCCAGGTGTAACCGGGGGGGGGGGGACCCCTCCCCGTCCTGACCGTGGCTCAGCACCACCGCCCCTTGACCCCTTAAGCCGCTGCGCACGGCCAGGCGTCCCAAGCGGAAACCCGCACGGAGCACCCAGCCGCAGCGCGAGCGACAAGCCGCTAGACCCATGTGGGTCCCCACGGGCCCCCCGCGCCCCCGGATGTCCTGGCAAAAGTGGAGTGCTGGGACGCGCCGCGACTGACCCGCACGACGCGCCCCTCAGCCACCAGGATCTGATCAACCCGGGGACGCGGGCGAGGGGGCACGGCGACCCCGATACAACGAGGATTACGAGTGATGAGTGGGCCGGATGCGGGAACGTGGGTAATGGGAAGGGAGCGGGCGGGACAGTGAGCGAGAGCTCGCGTACCGGCAGGGTCGCTACGCCTTGAGAAGAACAGCTCGCGCTGTCCACCCGTTATCGGAGCTGGGACCCGAGAGGGTGCCAGTTCTCTACACCGATCAAAGCCGGTGCCTCTGCAGGGTCTGAGTTGTTTTAGACCAGCCAACTCCAACAGTATGTTCGTTGCAGGAGTTAGCCATATGACACTTCAATCAGCATTTTAATTCTGACTACTTTTGGCATGCGCATTTATATGTCGACGACTAGCAACTGCGCAATTAACTGGCAGCGCTTCTGGAAAGGTCCTGGATGTTGTCTCCACTCATTTTGTAGCTCTATCTATCGGGTGTGCCGCAAGCTGTAGTTTACTTTATCTGCCACCAGAGCTCCGGACTCGGAAGTTGTGTGAATAGCTGCGCTGTGCTCGTCCGGCACCGGGTTGCGAGAGTTTATCCGTGCCATACATCACCCTACCCCTAGTCCTTAATTTCCACAATTTTTACGGGTGGGTGTGTAGGGGGGGGGGGGGGTAGCCCGAGCCCCTAAAGATCTCATAGCGTCATAGCTTCTGTCTGTAGCCCTCCACGCGAATCATTCATCGACGTAGGCGACGGGGCATATCAAAGATTTGTGATTACGGCCCTACGTCGCTAAGCGTGCAGAAAGACGAATTCATCCATAGGTGTTTCCAGTAATCTATGTTGCCTGAATGCAAGCGCCGTGCCGACCAGCCTGTCCACAACGTTCTATTGACCTGGTACTTCACAAACCCATCAAACCCTGAAGGGACCATTTTCAAAACGAGAGGAAGAAGAATACGCATGGCTTGCGTGAATTAAAAGATGTTGAGTTCGGTGAATCGTGAGACTATCCATCATCAGGGGGAAAGGAAGCCTAAATAAATTTGGGAGCCATTGGTACATACTTGTGATGCTCCACTCAGGCCCACTGACGATGAATGAAAAGTATGAATTTAGAAATAGCTCTATTGCAAAAAGGTGTGTACACGGTTTCTCAGAAGCTACAGATTTTCGGAGCGGCTCGTTGCAATGCCGTTGTATCGGTTAAACAAGGTGTATATCTGGAATGTGCTATGCATAGCGCATGGGACACAACCGTTTCCATCAAAACAAAATGTGCCAGCCTTACCACAATTAAATGCAGCATTTTGACAGGCGGAATTGGGCCCCGTGGGCTAAACAATGTTAAATCTTTGTGCGAGTCCCTTAGCAGCATTTCTTGTCAGAATATTACAATCAGGGGTACGTTATTCAGGATAACTGAGAACTTAGCCCCGAATCAGCTGCAAGAACGGTTTGCGAGTGAGAGAATGGTGTTCTTAGCATACAATATATTGGTGGCAAAAGTGTCAAACGACACAAGGCCAACTCATAGCATTTGTTACGCGCAATAAAGTGACGAAAATCTTCAGCAATTTATATGGGCGAGAGAAGTTAACAGTCCATACATTGGTGAAGCGATTAAGAACGGCGAACGATACGGAAATACAACACGCGTGTTCGGAACAGGTAAAGGATTATTCACCTTTCACAATGACATTAATGATTGGATGGCCCGCCCAACCACCATAAGTCTGGCTGCTGGCACGGACTCACAGGCTTCGAAACTGACGTAATCTCCTGGCGCGACCGGCCGCCAGCCGCTCTGAATCAAGACCAAGTATATATTTCGAGGAGACTTTTATATGGAGAGCCGTAATTATCGCAACAACTCATGATCGTAACGGGCAATTTTAACTCAAGAGCCGACTTTGGGCGGAGCCGGCGCAGCTCCAACTTCGAGCAACGGTCTCGCCTTTTCGATGCGATCCACGATCAATATTAGTTGGCGACACTTAGCCAACTGTGGCGCATAAGGACTC
Source organism: Pollicipes pollicipes (assembly GCF_011947565.3). Taxonomy (NCBI): domain Eukaryota; kingdom Metazoa; phylum Arthropoda; class Thecostraca; order Pollicipedomorpha; family Pollicipedidae; genus Pollicipes; species Pollicipes pollicipes. The sequence continues at coordinate 38,348,273 of NW_023596921.1, forward strand.
GGGCGACGCGGCGGGTGGCGACACTTAGCCAACTGTGGCGGTTAAGGACTCGGGCGACGCGGCGGGTGATGACACTTAGCCAACTGTGGAGGTTAAGGACTCGGGCGACGCGGCGGGTGGCGACACTTAGCCAACTGTGGAGGTTAAGGACTCGGGCGACGCGGCGGGTGGCGACACTTAGCCAACTGTGGCGGTTACAGACTCGGGCGACGCGGCGGGTGGCGACACTTAGCCAACTGGGCGGTTACGGACTCGGGCGGCGCGGCGGGTAGCGACACTTAGCCAACTGTGCCGGTTAAGGAATCCGGCGACGCGGCGGGTCTTCAGCGTGGCGGGGGTCATCCGCGGTCCGATAGTGGCGGCGGCTGCTGGCCTCGCGCGCCGCCCATAGTCCTATAGGTGGCGACACACGCCAGCGGACAGTGCCGTGTCTGGTTGCGATCGGCGATCGATATCAATGACAGCTTCTTGAGCCGATTGAGGCGATTAAGGACTTGGGCGGCCGCCTTTGAGCATGGCGAGTGCGGTCCTGGGGTCGGCGGCGGTGGCGGCGGCCTGCACATTATACAATTCCGCATAGAATTATGCAGAGGCAAAAACGCGAATGTCACGTCAGTCATTGCCAAAAGACGCCGTTGTCGGGTATTCCTCGGCCGAGAACTTCAGGTAAGCAGGCAAGCTGCTAGCGAACGACAAGCGCGATGCTGCCCCGGAAATGGGTACGTTGCTTAAAGAGAACGTTTCACATTTTAAGATATTGAAGCAGGCGTCAGATGTGATGGAACAGGCTTATAACAATTGGTAGGTTTTTTAAGAGGAAAAAGACTGCTCTAGACAGCGTCGTTCTATGTTAAGTAAATAGCCTCCTCAGTGTGTCGTGGTTCGATTACGTCATCGTACCTTGTAGACACTGGAAATCGCGTTAACGAAAGCCAGACATGGACGCCTCAATGATTATATTTATCTTGGCCTTGATCACCACGTGGCTTATGGAAAGGAAGGATTTGAATGACGTTATTATGACTTATTCAATGTCAAGGTGACTGAAATGTTTGTTTGTCTTAAATGAACCACAGCAGGCTTTTGGTTTCGTGGATTACGAGCGGCACCTACATAAACTGCTGCCCTGACAAATATTCGGAGCTGTATCCGTGCAGTCGTCAACAACACAACCGCTTTACGAGGTCACGAAACAAAACAAGAAAGCTCATTTGACAGGCATGCATCGGGCCAGCGCGGGAGATTCAGCACAGCAGACAGGTGAAAGTGCCGCACGCACGTTTTGGGCTCTGCTTTACTGGTCAGTCACACTGCCCACTCCGCCGCCCGCATCTTTCGTCTTCGCGATGATGTCGGGGAACCCTTCCTCCAGCAGACGCTCGTCTACACTGCTGAGCTAGGTCTTTCCAAAACATCTCCTTGCATGAGAGGCCGGTCGGTGAAGGATGTGGTGGAGCGGTTCAAGCCTTCCCCTGAAGCGCCTGGCAAGTTTGACGTAGACGACAGCACCGGGCATTCACTTCTGCCGCCCATGTTGCCCTCGTGACAACGCATGCAGCGTACCATATCGACTTACTGTCAGACCTCGTGTACAAGTCAGAACCTCATATGACTGGGAGGACCTTGGGCTACGCCACCTATCTGGGCGCTGCACGTCGTCGCCCGTGCGTTCGTCCGTGCTTCTGCTGATCCCATTGTCCATGTAACGCATGTTCTCTCGCGGAACGCGACGACGCACTTAAACCTGCGACTTCCACGGCGATGAGGTGATCACCGAAGCCCTCCAGCTTGAAGGCTTTCCTGACGTTCTGGAAATCAGCGGGAGCGCGGCATCTGCGGCGTCAGCTTGGCGGCCCCGGCTCCAGGGACGTGACCGCGACGGGGTCGCTCTGTGTGGATGGTATCCGTCGCAGCATGCCATCGTTCCCAGCGTCTAGCGTATATTTTAGCCCACGCAGTGGCCTGCTCAGATGGTCACACGCTTTGCGTCGCGGCCGTGGACATCCAGGTGGAGGTCAAAGGCGGTAGTCACCTCACCGTGAGCTCGTCTCGTGCGGCATCACACACGCACGTGGGGTTCGCCGCAGATACTTGCATGCGACTCTTACGTTCCACCCTTCCAGCATCAAGACCGCGGACGTTGTATCGTTGGTAATCAGACGAGACATGAAGATTCATTCCTTAACAAGCATGATGGGCACACAGTCACTTTCACCATGGGTATTGCAGCTCTGTTTGATCTTCTTAACGATGCTGTCCTTGACCTCATTGCATCGGCGTTGACCCGTTGCGCCCACTAGTCCCACATGGCAGCCTGAATGTGCTCCACAGGTATCTACTCAGAAGGTCACATACTCCGCGTCACGTCCTACGGGCCGCATGTTGGTGTCATGTAGGTGCACGGGGCACGGATGGCAGCTACTGTCATGGTGCAAATGGTCCATAATTATGGGGCCGTGACCTTCGGTGATGTGCTGAGCGTGCACTGAGCTCCTTGAGCGCTCCTTCCCAGACGGGTGCATGCTGCCGGTGCTGAGACGTCGCAGCACATGCGGGTAGTGTTCTCCTATCATAGTCCACGCCTGTGGTGTTCGGTTACCCCATCGAGCCGCACGCGCTGCGTCAGGTTTTGTCTTTTTGAACTCGGGCGTACATAGCCTCCAGTCTATTCGCTCCCTTTTGCGTCACAAATCTGATCTCTGCGTCGCGTTCGGCACGACTCGAGCATAGTCACGAAGGTTCCCCAACAGACATGCAAAACATGTGCCCATCAATACACCAAAACATGTGGCCATCAATACACCAAAAGTGCACTCCACGTGCATATCTACAGCTTGACGGGGGAGCGAAGTCGCACTGCGCCATGCTTGATGCCCCTGTTCTCTGCTGACGCCTAGTGCTCAGCCTCAATTACTGGATGTCTCTTGAAAAAAAGTGTTGAGCTGGCCTGAAAAGTTGAGCGATTGCTAATTTCTTGGTAAATATTTACACCGAAGAGAACCAGTAAGACAAACGCAATTCATTTCACTTCTGACTGGTACAGCTGGCTGTCAAAACACAACTCTGAACCTGCGTAATCGACCAGCTCATGCATCACTTTCTTGGGTGTGTGTGTGAGAGAGAGAGAGAGAGGGGGGGGGGGGGGGGGCGGGGGGGTGGAGAAAAAAGAAGGAATTTAAAGTGCGCGTGGGCAGTTAAAGTACTTACGCATACGTCAGGTCAGCTTAGAAAATCACTTTCAAAGGCTTCTGTCAATCAGATCAAGGTATATGAGGCCTGATCATAACACTGCAGGTATTTGTTGCCCAATGCTGCCAGAATGGCATTTGCCTAGTATTTGTAAATTATATTTTCCTCTCAAGAACCCGGTAGATGTCAGTGTTGTCACTTAACCCCAGATCATGATTCGTTCCTCCCAAGCTGTGCGGCGTGACTACACCCAGGATCACAATTTTTCGGAATGATTGTTGTGGAGGTTGAACAGGAAAAAATGGCGCATCCTACCTCCAAAATACGCCAATAAATAGGTTTCCTCCCGGTGTCATCCACTTTCTTTTAAAACTTGGGGACGCTGCCCCTCCCCCAAGCGGATTGGAAAACTACACCGCTGTCTGCACCCATGAATACGCGCGTGGCGGTGCGCTCACGCTGGTTTTTCCTGTCGCGCGGTCTCCGACGGAAAAACTGGCGTTGTGCCCTGCATTACCACAGGCGCATTCCACACAGCCAGCCGTGGGGTGCTAAGGAGAAACGTTCCCGGAAAGGCAAGACAATGCCGTTGCATTTAGTGAGGTAGCCGAGGGTCAGCCGTGCTGACTGTGAGTGTCGACGCGTGTGGCTGTCGGCGACGGTGCTGAGTGTGAGAGTTGGACGGGGTCGCGTGTGAGTGTCAGACCGTGCTGAGTGTGAATGCTGGACCACGCCGAGTGACGGCGAGCCGGCAGCGTCTCACCCGCCACCCGCGAGCTTGAGAGAAACGTACCGGGCGCAGGCGACACAGCAGCGCCAGGCAGCCCGGGAACGGACCACCTCTCGGGATAACGTACTAGGCGCAGGCGACACAGCAGCGCCAGGCAGCCCGGGAACGGACCACCTCTCGGGATAACGTACTAAGCGCAGGCGACACAGCAGCGCCAGGCAGCCCGGGAACGGACCACCTCTCGGAATAACCGAAGTCGTGGAGCTGTTGACCGAGACAACACGGCCTGCCTGGCACCCTTCGGGCCGGACGACCGCCCGCGACGCTCGAGTGACGGCCGGCGGCGGGGCGGCCAGCACCGGGCCGCCGGGCGGACTCCTGCGCACTGACAGCGCCCGGCAGGGGCCCGACGGCGCCGTGACAGCGGTGCCGATTCAACCCCGGACTGGGCCGACGCGTGTGGCTTGGTAGCACAGGGCGCGTGTGGTTTGAAAGTGGAGGGCGAGTGTAGTTTGGTGGTGCAGGGCGCGTGTGGTTTGGTAGTGCAGGGCACGTGTGGTTTGGTAGTGCATGACATGTGTGGTTTGGTAGTGCGGGGCACGTGTGGTTTGGTAGTGCAGGATTCGTGTGGTTTGGTAGTACAGGGCGCATGTGGTTTGGTAGTACAGGACTCGTGAGGTTTGGTAGTGCAGGGCGCGTGTGGTTTGGTAGTGCAGGGCACGTGTGGTTTGGTAGTGCAGGCAGCGTGTGGTTTGGAAGCACAGGGCGCGGGCGCCGTCGCATACTGCCCCGCCATCGTATGCTGCTGACATCCCGGGAAAACTGGCAGAGAGCTCGACCGAGTCCATACACTGCTCGGTGGAGACCTTTGGGACGCGACGAACGGCCTGCTGCCTTAACATTAGGCATGCATGATGGGAGAACCATTTGTGTTGCGGAAACATGTGCTGGGCATGCCGTTAGAGCGGCGTTCATTCAGTTATACAACCCGCTCAACGTTTCCGATCATGTAGAACGATGAAGTAGAAACTTTCGCGTCATATGTGCAGCCTTTTAGTAGCGCACTTATAATATCCTAAGTTTCCAGTACCAGCAGTATATAAGCGACTTAAGCACTCGGGCGTTTCGGATTTAATACCTATTAAGGCCACCCTAATCCTCTCCTGGAACTCCCGCACTTTTAGGAAAGCTGAACCACGGGGATCGTGCGGCATGAACGGCATAAGGTGCTCTTCTCCCAAGATCCTACGCGTAATGACTTAGCACACCTTAAACTCAAACCAACCATGCATTCCGCTTCCTATACACCTTTTCCACTCGGGAATTCCACGTTCCGTAACAGCACATTACATCCCGAGAACCAGCTGGTCACGTCAGCCATGCAATTCCGGAATCCCTGGGCGAGACCTGGCTCACCGGAGCGTGGCCGAGCCATGGCCGCTGCTGACTTCCGCCGGCGACGCCCGCGGGGCGGGGCGAGACCGACGCGGCCGACCGGTCAGACGCGGCCCCAACCGGCCCGGGCCGCCGCTGCAGGTGAAACCGCGGCGGCCGGCCGGCCCACTTCACCTCGGTCCGCAGGGTCAGCGGGTACAGGTCCGCAGGGTCAGCGGATACAGGTCCGCAGGGTCAGCGGGTACAGGTCCGCAGGGTCAGCGGGTACAGGTCCGCAGGGTCAGCGGATACAGGTCTGCAGGGTCAGCGGATACAGGTCCGCAGGGTCAGCGGGTACAGGTCCGCAGGGTCAGCGGATACAGGTCTGACGGTGTCAGCGGATACGGGTCCGCAGGGTCAGCGGATACAGGTCCGCAGGGTCAGCGGATACAGGTCCGCAGGGTCAGCGGGTACAGGTCCGACGGCGACAGCGGATACAGGTCTGACGGCGACAGCGGATACAGGTCTAACGGTGTCAGCGGATACAGGTCCGACGGTGTCAGCGGGTACAGGTCCGACAGTGTCAGCGGATACAGGTCTGACGGCGTCAGCGGATACAGGTCTGACGGCGTCAGCGGATAAAGGTTCGATGGCGTCAGCGGGTACAGGTCTGACGGTGTCAGCGGGCACAGGTCCGACGGTGTCAGCAAATACAGGTCCGACGGCGACAGCGGATACAGGTCCGACGGTGTCAGCGGGTACAGGTCTGACGGCGACAGCGGATAAAGGTTCGACGGCGTCAGCGAATACAGGTCTGACGGCGTCAGCGGATACAGGTCTGACGGCGTCAGCGGATACAGGTCTGACGGCGTCAGCGGATAAAGGTTCGATGGCGTCAGCGGGTACAGGTCCGACAGTGTCAGCGGATGCGGGTCTGATGGCGTCAGCGGATTCAGGTCTCATAGTGTCAGTGGGTATGCACGGCACGTTCCATCCTCCATTGTTATTTTAAGCCAACATCTCTCCCGCTGACTGTCACTCGTGTCCCAGCGCCGAGCCACGAGCCTCCTGGGAAGCACCTGCGAAGGCCACACAGAGAAGGACCCCCCACCGCTGGCGAAGGCAACGGTGCGATATGAAATCTTTCTCGGCTGGCGGTCAGGTAAAGCTTCAGGCCAGACCGACTTGCTTTGTAGCATTCCGTATTGCTCACTGCGACCGTCGGCTGCGGCACTGACAGCCAGCATCACTCACTAACGGAGTGGCCTTATCTGAAAATTATGAAATATGTCACACATGTGGTTCTGAAGCAACAAGGAACGTGGGTAGCGGGTATGCTAATACTGTAGCGCCAAAAATGTTTTGGGCTAAGCAAAGCATAAGTAACATGACCAAAGGTAAGCATCACTACGTGTTTATAGAACAATACAGTAAGTGGTTGCTCTACACGGAAGAAGTTGCCTGATACCAACAGTAATTATTATTCGTGGCTCAGAGTGGTGAACCAAAGACAAAGCAACAGCCAGGCTGCCGGCCACTATGTGGCCCTTCACTCAGGGCCGATCCAGCTACCCATGAGCGTAACGCGGTCCATTTTATGGCGCTTGATGCGCGAGCATGGCCCCAAATCCGCCGTTACATGGCTGCATAAATGCGACGTGCTGCGCCGTGATGCATGCCGAGGCCCTGTGATCGGGATCTGGTCCGTTTCTTGGCATGTCAAGGTCATGCGTGGAGCACAGAATGCTATGTCGCGCTCAGCGCACGCCGCGTGGAGACTGGTTGGCAGGTGAGTCATGTATCGGTGTGGTGTGCCATAGTGAGCCATTGTCGGTGTGATATAGCATTGTGAGTCAATGCTCGGTGTGATATACCATTGTGAGTTAATGCTAGGTGTGATACCTCATAGCAATTCATGTATCGGTATGATAAATCGTAGTGAGTCGTGTATCGATGTGCTACCCCATAATACCTGTGTGATATGTCATAGTCAGTCATTTATCGGTGTGGTATCTCATAGTAAGCTATATATCAGCGTGATTTTTCGTAGTAGACATGTATCAGTGAGATATATCGTAGCGAGTCGTGTATCGGTGGCATGAAAAATAGTGAGTCCTGTATCGGTATGACATATCACTGCGAGTTATGTATCGGTGTGATGAATCATGATGAGACTGTGTCCGGTGTGAAGCATGTTTCCGCTTCCAAATGATCGCGTCCACCCGGAGTGAGTCGTGTCCGTGGCCAGGGGCAGATCCATGCAATTGCTCGGGGTTGGAAGACACTCATGCTTTTTTGGAGACGGCCTTTGTGCGTAGAAAGTTAATTTTATTCCAATGAAAATCTGGGCGTCTGGACGATCGGGGCGGGGGAGGGGTGCATGCTCCCTGTCCCCTCCCCTGTATCCACCACTGCTACTGTATGCCGGGGAGCCGTGTCCCTGTCCTCCGGGGAGCCGCGTCCCTATCCGCCGGGGAACCGCGTCCCTGTCCGCCTGGTAGCCGCGTCCCCGTCCGCCGGGGAGCTGTGTCCCTGCCCGCTGGGGAGCTGTGTCCCTGTCCGCCGGGGAACAGCGTCCCCGTCCGCCGGGGAGCTGTGTCCCTGTCCGCTGGGGAGCTGTGTCCCCGTCTGCCGGAGAGCTGTGTCCCCGTCTGCCGGGGAGCTGTGTCCCTGTCTGCCGGGGAGCTGTGTCCCTGTCCGCTGGGGGCTGTGTCCCTGTCCGCTGGGGAGCTGTGTCCCTGTCCGCTGGGGAGCTGTGTCCCCGTCCGCCGGGGAGCTGTGTCCCCGCCCGCCGGGGAGCTGTGTCCCTGCCCGCCGGAGAGCTGTGTCCCTGTCTGCCGGGGAGCTGTGTCCCCGTCCGCCGGGGAGCTGTGTCCCTGTCCGCCGGAGAGCTGTGTCCCTGTCCGCCGGAGAGCTGCGTCCTCGTCTGTCGGGAAGCTGTGTCCCTGTCCGCCGGAGAGCTGTGTCCCCGTCTGCCGGGGAGCTGTGTTCCTGTCCACCGGGGAGCTGTGTCCCTGTCCGCCGGAGAGCTGTGTCCCTGTCCGCCGGGGAGCTGTGTCCCCGTCCGCCTGGCGTGAAGCCCGTCCCTGTCAGTGGGATCAGGCGTGGGCGGACGCGTCAGCCATCCATTCAGCTCGTTGCGGCCCATCAAAGCGGGCGCGGGCCGCCCAGCTGTCCCGTACAGTCACGGCCCCCGTCTGCCGCGGCAGCGCGCCGGCTTCCCGCGGTCTTGCAGCGCGCCGCTTACGCCGCCGGACCGCACCATGCGGACCGACTGGCCGCCGCCGCCCGCCCCAAGCCGACCTCGGTCAGGCTGACCTCGTGCCAGGCTGACCTCAGTGCCAGGCTGACCTCGCCACTCGCAGCCGGCAGCCGGCCGGGGCGCACCGGCCCTGGCGCAGCGAGCTCGTGACGGGAGCCCCTCTGGGAACAACGGACCTCCCTCGGGGAACCCCCGACCTCCTGGATCTGCTGCGCGGCCATCAACGGCGGCTGTGTGCACATCTGCATTGTCATGCATTGTAGATGACGTGAGCAGCCAGGCAGAGCAGGGCGGCCTTGTACAGATTGGCTGTTGATCCATCATGCGAGCTACACTCACAAAGTCAGACCCGCCAACAGTCATAACTACCATTGTTTAATCTAGTGGAAACCAAGGTGCCGCCGACGTCAGGTTGCGGTCTAGCAAAATGACAAAAAATGGCTGTGGAAAGGGTGAAATGGCAATATGTAGTGAGCCTAGATCGAGCTTGAAAAATACATGTGCACGTTTCTTAACTGGCATTTATACGCCAATCAACTGCTTGATCGAAGCTGAGCCTGCACACCCTTCACGTGGTCTCCAAAGCCGCTTAAGCGGTGGCTTGCATCACTCAGTCTTCTCGGCAGCTTTACGGGTCGGACATTGCGCCGACTTTGTAGGTAGAACCGGCGACGTGAAACGACCCAGGCGTTTGCACAGCCACTGCTGGCGACGTCTTCTGCACTGTCACCGACGCGCGGCGAGTGGTGGACACAGCCACACGCGTTTCAGGCTGCGTCCAAATATGTAACGACTGCATCAGGTTTATCGCCATGGATTTTGCAGTCCCATCGCTTTTTTTACTATCTCTGAGATGAAAAACTGATTCATGCTCAGCCGGATTAAATGTCACCTTAATATGCTTAGTGACTTACGACACCTCAGCACGTGTAGCTGCTACTTCGGGACTGCAAAACTGAAAACAAACCACCGTTCAGTCATGAAGCAGTAGCGTCCGGACCTCACAAAAAGTAAAATGTATTCACGATGGCCTGGGGCCCAATAGTAGGCCATTGTTGCCTCCAACAATACAACGGTAACGCACCAATGCATTTGGCCCAAATGACGCACAAGTCTCCGGTACAAGCTTTTTGACACCATGCCGCTGTCCGACAAAGTTGTCAGTGGAAGCGTACCGCAAGCGCGGTGTCAGTGAACAGCAGGCGCGTGCATGTCTCATAATCATGGCCACGGTGTCAGACCGTACCGTGCTAGGCTGTTCGCGACCGGTTTCACAAGGCATAAAACGATTGATTCGTAGGGACGATTGCTGACCAGGGGACGCAGTGCTGTCGAAGGTGGTATAATGTTCGACAGATTGCCTAACCTTCCCAAAGTTGCGAGTCCTTTTCGGTTTTCCATTGAAATGCAGTTGATAGAATAAGTGCCGTCAAGTGCTTTGCTCCTCTTTATCATGGTCCGGTGCAAAGATAGTTCCGGGTTATGCAAGGTGATCAACAACTTTCAATGGCACGTCCAGGAACCATTAAATTTCTCACGGTCTCAAGTGTCGATGTATGCATAGGCGGTGTGAAATGCCCGGCAAGATTTCAAAATCCAGCAGGACCGTCTTGAGGCCCAGTCATGATTGTTGATGCCGCTTTACAGGATGCTAAAATCCCACAGGGCTGTCCTACAGGATTCCGAAGTCTGAAGGACCGTAAAGGGTTTTTTCCACACAAACTGTGGATTGCCTCTAAGGGGCGATGTTTTTGAATGAACATACATCGACACGCTTACGCAAGAATCACATCACGTATTTGTTTTTTTTTTGCTCCTCGTTCCTCCTCTCCGATTACGCACTGTTTGCACCAAACGAAACCTCTATCCCCGGTTACGCTGAGTCCAGTGAAAGTCTCACCATAACGTCTCAAAGAATTTACGTTCACTCGGTCCTTCATTGAGCTAGAGATGTGACAAATAACGGGCAAGTTGCTTGTCACGGTAGGAAGCCAAAGCGGCGCGGAACTTAAACGCCTTGAAACATATTTTCTCAATTATTTCAGCATCGTTTACGACACCTAATCGCGACGGTACGTTGTCCAAACCTGCCTTGGTGCGGCTCGGTTACGCTCCGCCTACCTCTTACCATCTCCGCGCAACGTAGTCTGTGGTCAAACTCTGAATAGCTATCGCTTTTCAACGCCCTTATTTCAAAATACTATAAATCAGATTGCATGAGAGGATGACGGTCGGCACCCAACCAGCCGTCAGCACAATGCGTGCCCGCAGCGTATATAGATGGAGCGCCTCACAAATTTAGCTGATGGGATAAGTGACACCACAGCCATCTTGGCTCCGTCTTCTTGTGGCCTGCTAATTTTGATACTTTGCGATCGAAAACTGTACACTGAGGACAACCAGGCCATTCTGTGGTTCTGTCGACCGTTGAAACACGTACACGTCACGCCCGTCCGTCATAAGAAGGCCACAGCTCGTCTATTCAGCTCATCACATACGGGTTGAGTACATCGGGGTGTTCCCGCAAGCGCAACAGAGGCTCACATGTGTGCTGCATGCCTTACTCTGAAAGGAAAACGCAACGTCATGATAAAACCGTGGCGTGCACATACACTTCCCATGCAGAGTGCGTCGTCTTTAACAATATAAAACAACAACGACGCCAAGCGGCCATCCATTCGGGGAAGCTTACGACATTCCTGAAAGTGATACTGGGCACATAATCGAGTCTTAAGGCACGCACCATGCGCGGGTGGAAAGGCGATGTAAACTGCAGACCGAGTCGACATCTTCGAAACCACCTCAACGAGAACCTTAAGTACATGTGCACAAGCGCAACTAAGCAACCGAGCCGGCCGTTTTCACGCAGACCCGCAAAGCCCCGGGGAGATTGCGCGACACTCTCGGAGGCACGGTCGCGACCCTTTCGGCCGGTGACGTCACGTGACTACCACGTGACTCACAGTCCCCCAGTCCCGACGGACGCTCGTCACTGCCCAGCGGTGTCCGCCTCCGACGGTCGACCATCGTCATTCGCAGACATCTCGTCCGGGCGTTCAAACGTCCCGCTCCGGACGTACAGTCCTATCAGCGCGACACCCCTCCGCCACGCCGTCCAGTCCCGGTGATCAAGCCTCGCTCTCCATCGACGTAGAGGGCGTGGCCGGCTTGTGTTGCACGTTGGGGCTCTCCTCGGGGCTAAAGGCCGCGTTGTCGCGCCCATGCGTCGGTGGGACCCTCACACCGGTCGGCGTGTGGATGACCGGCACCGTCGGCAGCCCGTGCCTCTCACTGAGCGCGTTCAGCACCTTGGCGACGGCGCGCACCTCGGCGAGCAGGACCCCCAACGCCGACTGCGCCACCTCCATCTGCGACTCCAGCGCCTGCAGCTTTCCGTCTCGGATCATGTCCTCGGTGACGGCGAGACCGTCTCGCTCGTGCGGCCCGCCGCCCTGGACCGGCTGGTTCACGTCCGACTCGCACGACACGGTGGAAATCTGGCGGCGGAATTTCGCGTGACGGAGTGCCTGCTTGTTGCGCGTCTCGGCCACGCGGCAGGCCGCGTTCATGATGTCGCGCGTCAAACGTCGATCGTTGGGATCATTCGGACGAAGGACCATCGTGTACCGATAGGAGGACGGCGAGACGAGGGCCATCTCGGCGATCCAGGACAGCAACTTGTTGGGCAGTAGGCGTGCAATCACATTGGAAAAGAGCGTACCTTCGATGTGGGATATCTGTTCGGTGAGACGCACCAGCCGGCCGAGCTTAGCTGTTCTCTGTAGGCCCTGAATGTCACTGACGGCTAGGCCGACTAGCAGATTCATGAGAATGATGGTCATCACCAAGATAAAGGCAGTGTAAACCAGTGAGGCGGTAGGATCCAGGATCGAGTCCCTGTTGCCATCCGAGTAAAACATGTCGTCGAACTCGAGCTCACCGGTCATCATAACCAGAATCTTAAGTACAGCCCTCAGAGGGTCTGACAGCGGGTCGTATCGCTGGAACAGGACAACGAATGCCACCGCACATCCGATCGCCAGCGAACAGTACGCCAGCAAGAACTGGAAGAATTCCTTGAGCACCTTGGAGAACATGTGGATGTAGAGGCCGAGCCGAGGAAGCCGACCGACCAGCATCATTAACTCGAACCAGCAGGTGAGGACGGCGAGAGCGCTCAAATGTTTTTGCCAGAGAGCTATGTCCCCGAAAATTGGCGTTCCGATCAGCAGCAGAAAGAACATGAGCGCCCACTCGGCCAGGTTCTCTGGATTGCGGAAGTACTGCGGAGGATCCTGAACGAGCTGAAAAATCTCCTTGAAAACTAATGTCACATCGAAGACCACGAGCAAGTACCACAGGCCCGTGTAGAACGAAGGCTTTTGCACAGCCAGCAGTTGAAAACTGGACTTGGCACAGTCACACAAATCCAGCCTCGTTGGGGCATTGGTTTTGTTTGCGGAGCACGTCAGTTGAATGGGCGGCGGATCAGAACCATGGCACTTCGCATGCAGAGTCACCAGCCCTTCCGACGAGATTCCTGAGCACAGTCCCAGTTGCAACCCTCGACCTACGTTAAAGCAGTCACCGGGACAGGTGCCAAGGACATACGCACTCAGCAAAATACAAAACACCAGGTAATAAAACACGTTGAAGAACAGAAATTTGCGCACTTTCATCCATTTCATATGCAGGAAGCTTTCGCACAGCGGATGTTTGAGCAGGTGTTTCTGATCAATGTCGATCAGCGCCTTCAGAAAGTGGCATTCACCCTTTGCCTGAGACATCAGCGGATTAAAAGAAATCTTCAGCTCCGCAAACTTGTTGTTGGGTATGTTATCGCGCTCGTAGAAGAGGATGGACCTGCTGAAGCGGTCGGGCAGATTGGTCAGCACGGACGGGGTGCGGTGTTTGATCAGCTGCAGGCAGGACACACCGCCCCGGTTGCGCAAGGTTACGTCACCGCCATGGTCCATTAGCAACTCCACGCAGCTGGAGAACTCGTTTATCGCTGCCAAGTGAAGGGGCGTGTAGCCGGCGATGTCGCCCTCATTGATGAGGGCGCCGTTGTTGACAAGGACCTTGATGGTGTCCAGCGAGCGGCACTGCTTGCCGATGGAGCAGTGCAGCGGCGTGCGCAGGTCGTTGTCTCTGGCGTTGATGTCTGCGTCCCAGGAGAGCAGCAGCTCGATCAGTTCGACGGACTGCGCCTTGGCCGCCAGGTGGAGAGCCGTCTGGCCGCGGCTCGTCTTCAGGTCGATCCGCGCGCCGAACTCTCGCAGAAGCTTGGCGCACTGCACCCTGCCGTCCTCGACGGCCAGGTGGAGCGCCGTCTTGCTGCCGGTGCCGCTCACCAGGTCCACGTTGGCTCCGTGCTTGAGCAGCAGACCCATGCAGCGGTCGAAGCCGTAGTCCGCGGCCACGTGCAGCGGCGTCTCGCCGCGCGGGTTGGTGCCACTCGTGCGCGCGCCCGCCTTCAGCAGCAGCTCTGCGCAGGTGTACGAGTTGGCGCGCACGGCGTAGTGCAGCGCCGTCTCGTCGCTCGGGTCGAGGCCGGCGTCGACGTCGGCGCCGTTGTCCACCAGGAAGGCGACCGTGTCAGCCGAGCTGACCGCCGCCGCGCAGATCAGTGGCGTCGTCGACTGCCGGCCGTCCAAGGCGTTCACGTTGGCGCCGTACTTCACCAGGCACTTAACCGTGTCCAGGTTGCCCGAGAAAGCGGCCAGGTGAAGGGCCGACCGGCCGTCCGTGTCCGCTGACGACACCAGCACACCTTTCTTCAACATCTTTTTCACCAGCTTCGGCCGCCCGAACAGGCAGCCGGCCAGCATGCCGACCTCCTCCTCGACCAGTGACAGTTCGTCGTCGGCGCACAGCGTCATCAGCTGTTCATTGTCCTCCTGCTTGACCGCCTCCAAGATCCGGAGCGAGCAGCCTGCCAGACGCAGCATTTGCTTCAGGTTGTTCTCCAGGTCCTGTGGCTGCCAGAGGGAGCGGAACTTGTCCCAACGGCGGGCGCCGACCGACGGCTGCTCCTGCAGCATCTCCTGCAGCTCCTGCAGCTCGAAGTCGGCCATGGAGCCGGTGGACTGCGCCGCGCTGAACTCCTGGTCGGCCTTGCGCCGGCGCTCTGACCCGTGCAGCAGGTGGCGCAGCCGGACGGTGGCGTTCAGCCGCGAGCGACCCAGCCGCGTGTCGCCCTCCTCCATGCTGCGCACCACCGGCGCCGCGTCCAGCTCGACGCGCCGCAGCGGCAGACGCAGCGACAGCGGCATGGCGGGCGCCTACCGCACCTGCAACGGTGGACACAGCTGGGTGAGAGGCCGGACGGAGGCAGGCGCGCGCGGTCTGGGGTGGCGAGGAGTGGGGTGGTCAGGAGCTGTGACCAAGCGACAGCGGCGCCCCCCGCTGGAGCCATGCGATACGCACGCAGGCCGGTGGAAGCCGTACGGCGCGACCCGGCACCGTCGCCGACTGACTGATGTCGCCACCAGAGAATCGCGCCACGCACCTGGCACGACGCTAATGAAATGAGGCTGGGAGACGGTGAGTTTGGATATGTTTGGTACACTCTTTGACATGCGTCCATTGCAACCAACTGTTAACCACTGACGGATTCACATTAACGTGATCTACATCACTGTTGACGCCTTTTGATTACACTGGCGCGCCAAGCTGGAAATTGCCCGCCTCTGCTCGCCTGCCTGATGGCGTATTTCCGGTTGAATTACTGTACGCTATGTTTGTGAGCCTATGTACTGGGTCTGACTGTGCGAATCGCTTCGTGCCAGGGGCGTGGTTTCAAATTCAGTTGGGGCCCCGGCGCCCTCCCCCCCCCCCTTCCTTTCCTCCCCCACTCTCAACTTTGAACAGAAAGCGAGTCAAATGCGAGGAGAAACCCAATTTTTGCAGATTTTCCTCGGACTTGCTTTCCAAAACCACACCCCGTTTCATGGTTTATGTAGTTATCCTAACAGTCAATGCAATGAAAACGGACAACCCGGGTCAAATGTAAAACTAACGTTCCTAGTCCACTGATTGTCCAGGTCGCTTACAACTCCCAGAGATATAACTTTGATCCTTATATCAGGCTCCAGATATGCCTCCAACCCAATTATATACAGTTTACTGGGGTTTATATGTCATCAGATATTCTGATGCCGCGTTTGATGGCTTGTTGAGCAGCCCTCTAGCTGTGCTTTGTAGTACCCTTTGTAGTACCCAGGCTTTGGACCTGGGTACTGATTTTGCCTATCCTCCACAACTCTTTGCAGACGCCCACACCGAAGTCCCCAGAAACGAACAGAAACGCATCTACACAACACAGCGAACAATTTGTGGCCGATACCCACGCTTCGCTCGCAAGGGGCTCTTTCCCAGCTTTGGAAAGAACGCGTACAGCTTTGCGCTAACGCGGGTTTATTTATGAGGTGCCAGCAGCCGAGCGCGGGCTATTACATGGGTTATCGCGGCGGAGCCCGTCAAAGAGCTCGTCTGTGTCACGTGTAGACCGCCGTCACTAGCGCTGAGCGACGAACGGCGCCGGGGAGGCCGCTCGATGAACGTCGCAGTTCTCCGCTGACAGAGTGTGGTGCCGCTTCTTTTGAGTGCGGTTGGGCAGGTCGGGAAGCGTGACCGGGTACGACAGTGACCTTCCACGTAGACTAGATGGGTCGCGCGCTCCAGGTCCCGGCGGTGCACCCCTACAGTGAGTCTTAAGCATGGCGGACGGCCAGGAGCTTGTGATCCCACGCCATGAGATTCAGGCGCTCTGACAGAAGTTCAACGGAACAAGCACAACATTCCAAGTAACAAACAGTCATAAAGGTCACAGACAGCCGTGCGGACCGCAGTGCGCGGGTCTGTGCGTGGGCGGACGGACGCATGCACGAACCGGGACCTACGAGCACGTATGCGGGTCGCGACCTACGGACACATGAGCGGGTCGGGACCTACGGACACATGTGCGGGTCGAGACCTACGGACACATGTGCGGTCGAGACACATGGACACGTCATCGGGCCAGGACGGAACCATCGCTGCAGGCGCATTAGTCGCGGTCCGTGGCGTGTTCGACTACGCGGTCGAGTTGGTGATGCGTGGCGCAGCGCGTGACGCGCCGACAGCGGACCGGACAGCGGACAGCGACCATGCCCGCCGGCCCAAGGTCAGCTCGTGGAGGCCTTCGGCACACTGAGCGGGGCGGACTCAGCAGAGGAACGCCCGCACCGTGGCCTCGGCTGGATGGTGTTACGACTGCCTGAATTGAAGTACCCTTCGTGTTGCGGACGAGGGCTCAGTAATGTGAGTGGGTGGAGCAGTCGGCCGAAATTGACTGCGGAGACTAACAATTCCAAGCGTTAGAAAACGTGCGTCAATTCGTCTAGGATACCAGGAAACGAGATGGGATCAATTCATGCGGTGACATGGTAGGCATGGATGTGCACACATCGCCCAGATAAAAAGCCAGACTGATGAATTTGGTAGCGTCAGTGTCGGGCTGCATGACAACAAACACCATTACGAGCAGGGGTATTTATTTGTATCCTTATTTGAGGACCCTGCCCCAATGCTGGTTTGCCCCCTAAATCCAGGCTGGGGCATTATAACATCGAGGAAAAGCTAAAACAACACGTGGAAGGTACCGCAGTGTCGAGCCCTTGGCTCGACCCCTGACCCTCCCAAACATTTGCATGAGTAGATCGTCCTGATCTGAAGGTAAAGCAAAAAAGAAGAAGAGGTTGAGACCGTCACGGCTGAGCTCTAAGGAGCCAAGAGGGAATTCAAGATGCTGCACCACCAGGTGAACGAAGGTGAACACCGGGTGAAGGAGAGCAAGGGTGTCAGTCGTCTACCGTCGATGGTGTTCCCAGACGTCCCGTCCGTGAGCCAACCCACGGACTCCAGTAGCCCGGAGTCAGAAGAGGTGAAGAAGGTGGTGCTTTCCTTGGTGCATCCCCAAAGAACTTTCGGGGCCTGGACATTAAAGCGGGCGACAGCGGTAGAGTGCACCGGCAGCAGAGTAGCAGGTAATTTGCCACTTTTACAGAATACAACTCAAAAGTACGCATCCAAGCAAATGGCGTTACCAGCACGGTCGGCAAGGTGCTTTCAAACTGCTCATCCTCAAAAAGGCCCACAGGCTTCAATCGGTGTTATCCGCAGCGATCACGTGTCCCGTGCGAAAGAAAAACCAGTGGTGTGATCTAATGATACTATTTGGGATGTGCATATTCTTTGCGAGAGACGAAAACCCACGATAGACACGCTGAGGTGATACAAACCGAATGTTGAGTTTTTTGACAGCACGACCGGCCGGCGCTTGGTGACCGGTGCATGGCCGGTGGTCGGGGCTGGACCGGTGCTTGAGTGCCGCTCGTGTACCACGTTAGTGCATCTGCAAGTTCATGTGCCTTCCTGTCGCGCACACGTACTATTTTCAATGAAGTGATGCCTGCTTTGTATAAGATTTGTTCAGCGTTACCTTACGCTGGTGTGGGCGCGAATCCTGCATTGTTTACTGGCAAGTGTTGAGCCGAGACAAGGCGGTCTTACGGTCTCCCGTGTCCCAGTGTTCAATGCCACCGAGCGATATCTTCGCACGACCCATGGCTGCCACATGTGCGTGTGCCTCCCATCAGTATCTCACTCGGCCACTAGTTATCCTGCGAACCATATTGCACAAGACGTTTGGAAGAACATGCTGCTACCTGCTTTCAACGGCCAAGCTCGTTAGTCATTGTTCCAGCTCAGCGATTGGAAGTGTCGGCAGCCTGTAACTTGGGCTTGCGGAAAAGTATCTGTCAGACTTATCCGCAAACATCGACAACGTTCCAGAGCAGAAGGGCACGACCCCAGATTTCCGTCTGCTATTTGAGTCTGCGTTTACGTACGTCAGCGATCGGGTTCATCGGACCACCCAAACTTCCTGCGCTGTATTTGTCGTTGGTTCCGTTTGCTTATCGGAGCCAGCAGGCCGCCGTCTGCAAGGAGCGCCGTCTGTCAGCAAGCTCCTGGAGATGACAATGGCCGATGCGAAACCCAGCAATGTGCTGTCTCCTGCATCTTACTCATAATCCATACCAATGCATTCCTAACCAGCTGACGCTGTTGTCAAAGCGACTCGAAGCGCTGAGTTTCTGGAGAATCACGCTGTAGAAAGAGACATATTATGGGCACAGGAACAAGCGTCGAATGCTGAAGTTCTCGCTAATGCCTAACTATAATCGGCTCCGGGATTCCTGCGGACGTCGTTAGCTCTGCTGTACGCCGACGCGAATCTCGCAGCGTGCTTATTACCAACGCTTGATACTGGTGGCGGGCTATTGAAGAAAGGGAAGGAAACTTTACCGATTCGACTCAGCGTGTACGCAAGCCCGATCTTCTATGCCCTTTGGTATTTAACGTAATCGGGTCACATGCGCATGGATCACGTACTCCTGCCCATCTGTTCAGAGATAGGAGACCAAAACAAGCAAAGGTACCAGCCATATGTACCCGACGTCACCAGTTGAAATGGCAGATGAAGGACCATCGGGCGGCATGTCAGACCGGTGTTAGCTCACAAGACCAGCTTGTTAAAGTCCTATTTTCGGAACTTATTTTTCAAAAGGCCTGAGAACAAGAAGGATATTTCAGAACGCCCTGTCTCTCACCCATTTTCAAAAGAGCTGTTTAAGGCCCATTTTCAGAAGGTTCTTTTCCCTCCGAGTGTAGTGAAGGTGGCCCAATTTCCCTTTGAGTGTCTTGCGTTTCGAGAGTACGCCTTTCAATCAGAAGGCCTATTCACGCAATACTTATTTTTTAATAAGACCCACGTTGAGAAGCCCTACGTTTAGGAAGCATTCGCTCCGAGGCCCTCCTTTCCGAAAACCTAGTTTTGGCAGGTCTACTTATACCAAGCTTGTGTTCTGAAGGGCTTTTTCTATAAACCCAATGTAGAGAGGTCCTATCTGCACAAAGCTTGTGAGGGCAAAGGTTTGGGTGATACTAATATTTTTAAAGAGGTCTCTTGCCAAGTAACGCGTAAGCGTATTCTCAAAAGTTTGCGAACCTTGGAGGGGCGGCGTCACCTCCGTTTTCTTTCTGACGGAGCCCATGCGAGCAAGCGTTCAGAACTAAGGTTTGTGAAAGTAAGCCTTATGAACACATGCCCAGCGCGAACAGGCCTGAAGCACGCAGAAGCTTTTCCGGACGGAGGCCTTCGGAAGGTACGCCTTTTGAAAATAGGTCTCCTTACCGCCTTCTAAATGTAGACCCTCCACAAAAACGTCCTGTGAACGTGGACATTGGGAAAACAGGATCTATGAAATAGGCTTCCTGCACGCACGCCCTCTGAACCAAACTTGTTGAACCTCAGCTTTCTGAGAAAGACCTTTCGAAAAAAAGGATTTTTAAAAAGGTGCTAGCACGGTCTTTCTACGCACAGAGTTCAAAAGGGCATTCTGAATATGGGCCGTTTTGGAAAGAGCTAGTCCGGGCATCATAATTGAATGGATTTCTGGAATCAGCGCTCATAGTAAGCAGTGTTTACTACCTGATGTCTGACCGCACCATCCGATCGTGGAATTCGCTGTCAACGGCAGAACTTTGCGGTGAAATCTTGACGTGTCGCATCGTGAGCGCGGTCCGTCCTGCTCTCTGACGTCACCTGATCTTTAGCACGGTAGCTGCTGCCGGCCACAGGCCACCCCAGTCAAGTGCAATTAGCAAGCGCCTGAAGCGACTGGAAGGAAACTCGCCACCAGCGCGTGAATTGGAAAGCATGGGCTCTAACTTACTGAACGACCGGACACAGGAGCGAGGCGAGGTCTGCATGAAACATTTTATTCATATGCTTACGCAACACTTTAAAGCTGAGAGAGTGGCTGCATAAATGCATGGATGACTTCAGAGTGAATTTTTTGTTCGAAAATGGGGACCGATGCTCGGGAAGTTGACCTACTTCGATGAGATGTTCTGTGCATATGCCGGGGACTCGCATGTACGTCGTTTCGATCGTGGTGCCTTAAGAGGCCCGATGACTTGCACTCGTGTTGTGTGTTATGAAGCTCATCATTTTTTTTTGTTGCTTTTTGTTGCCCGTGTGACATTGCGTGGTGGTGCAAAGAGAAAACATTGTGTGGTGGTGCGAAGAGAAAACATTGCGTGGTGGTGCGAAGTGAAAATACATGGCATGAATTCTAAAAAAGTTGAGGCTAACGAGCCTTCTGAACATAGACTTTCAGAGAGTTAGCCTTCTGAACATAGACTTGCGGAGAGTAAGCCTTCTAACCACAGGTTTCCGGAACGTAGACCTAAGAAAAGTCGCTACGGTATGTTAGGTGAAGAACGAGCGTAAAAACTATTGTTTCTGACGGAAGGGAGGCATAGCAGTACATAAAGACATCAAACAGTTAGTCTGGCACACATCCAAAGAATGGGGATCGGTTGGGCGAAACCAGAGAACCATGAAAAAACTACGCAGACAAAAATTGGTGTACCCCCGGTATGGCATTATGCAACATGAAAAATACGTAAGTGAAATGGTAGCAGATCTTTTTACCTTGTAGTGTTGAATTTTAACTTCGAATGGGTGCTTAGCCCCCATTATGAAACTTCATTTTCACTTCACATTTCATTTCTTCTTATATCATTCGGAACCGTTAAGCGCCATTATTCACACAAGCCGAGCATCACGTATAGACACATGTGCCATCGGTCGAAATATTCCCTATATTTGTTGCAAGCAGCTTAAAACCCCCATAAAGTTTCCCAAACATTAGTCACAGGAGACACTTTCTGAGGCAATCTATGTAAAGAAATAGTGAATGGTTGCGACCATTGAAAACGATACGCTAACAGGCATGCAACATGATGCAGGTTACTAAAGTTTAAGAAACAACACATGCTAACAGATACACCATCGACATTCCACATGCTTTGAGACCTTAGGAGCTTTGAGATGCGTGCTTTTTGTTTTCTTGATAATTACATTCTGCTACGAATTTTGGCTGCCGGGGCGCGGAACCAGGCAGCTAGAATTGATTTTGAACTAGGGTGGGAGTGAAAAATTCCATTGCAAAAAGACTGTGCGGGAGTGAAAAAATCCATTCACAAAAGACGGAACTTATCAGCTCGTGACTGATGCTTCAGCAAACAAAGACATTTGTTTCAAGTTGGCATGGA
This sequence comes from Pollicipes pollicipes, assembly GCF_011947565.3. Taxonomy (NCBI): domain Eukaryota; kingdom Metazoa; phylum Arthropoda; class Thecostraca; order Pollicipedomorpha; family Pollicipedidae; genus Pollicipes; species Pollicipes pollicipes. Next base: position 38,369,995 of record NW_023596921.1, read on the forward strand.
CGCAATATCAGAGACCTGACAAAACTACTTCGCTTTTAACGTCTTAGGCCATTAAAGTGAAACAGAATACATTGACACGCGCTCGGGTGGGGGTGGGGGGCAAATTGACCCCCCCAAGGGCTTTTCCCGAATGGTTTTTGAACGGCGCGGCGTAGCCGCGCCACATTTTGCATATCTGTAGAAAACTGCATAGCGGATCGTTTGACATACACATTTTGGATGTACCTCGTAATGTCGCTGACCTATGGCAGATCAAAGTCAGCCCATGGCTTCAGCGAAGGTAATTTCTAAGGAATGGTTCAATCTGATACAACAACGGAGTGTTTGACGAAGACATACATATTCGAGATGCTTTCTTAGGCATCGCAAATATTGAATGAGCAAATTACGTTGACCTAAGGTCAGGTATGATGGTCAGGCCAAGGTCAAAACCAACCTGATTTAGTACTCTAAGGGTTGCTGTATGGGATAATTCCTGGTGCTTATTTCGAATTTGTTAATAGCAGGAACCGCATTATACATCTTAAATTGACTTCTTAGAGGTCAGAACAGGCCACTGACCTAAGACGACCCGGGTCGAACCATTTGTTTTGGGAACATACTGCCTAGCGTAATCTTCGTCGCTTATTCAAATGAAAACGCAGGGCAGTCTTGTACCACTCTGGTCACTGTGACCTTCAAAGGGTGAAACAAGGTCAATGACCTCAAATGGGCTTGTGACCTTTTGCTTAGAGACAGTTGCCTAGGTTCTGGGGGTGCTTTGGAGACCAACCTGGAATTTGACCTTGTATGACCTTATTCGACCTGAAGGTCATGACCTAGGAAGCTGAAACCTTATCCTCAGTGAGTTCACCTATAGGTCAAGACACCCTGTAAATTTGGTATCTCTAGCTTTCTTATTTCCCTAGATCTCAGAGGGGGTTCAAATTGACCCCCCCCCCCACACCCCAGCGAAGGGCATCTAGCCGGCCAACCGGGCATGGGTTAAAGCATAGTAATTTCATGACAGTACTATTAGCATAACAAATTACTCACACCAACAACTTGATGCTGCACTTTTCAATTCCCTTCCACAGCATTTTTAAAGCAAAACAAAGCAAAGGAATTCAATAGCAATATAACAACAGAAAATTCAACAAGCATACAACACTCAAACAAACAAAAAAACATTGGACTCCTACACATCTGCCCATCACCAAGTCAAACACAATGGAAATACTTCTGGCTTCTGTTAAGGTGGGGTCCGGGAAAACAAACATTTTGACACTGTTTCTTACAAAATACCAGGGCTTATTTCCATGAAAGTAGCCTATGCCTAACCTAAAGAGGCCTTACATCATCTCATCCTGCATAACCTGTTTGTATCACGGCACCAGTTGTGTTACTGATTCTTGCACAATTCCTATTGCCACTTGCCATGCACTTGACCAACTTAACCTAACTTAGAGTAGCCCATATGATGAACATCATCTCAACTCACCTATCTGTTGACTGCAGCACTAGTGATGAGAACATGATATTTAAATCTAGTATTTGGCTGGTTTCAACTTGCAGTTTTATTCAGTTCATTTGTGCATGCTTGTTGACATCAGACAAAGTTGACCACACACAAATCAAAACACTTAAATCACTTTGAACAACTTATTTTGATGGTCATGGTTACCTTATGTCAGGGGCGATAATGGGTACGTTCCACAAAACAATGTCTCATCTCCAAAAATAACATGACTTTTAGATGACCATGCCAGTATTGCTGCTTGCCTTTTCAGCTGCAGCAAATGCATCCATTTGGGCTTGTTTATTCATATTTAATGACAAAGTCTGAGATGTTGGCTTCATCTTTGAAATGGGGTGGTCTGACTATTTGGTACATAGCAATATTTAACTCATATTATAATTGCTATGCAGCTTCCTGTGTATTGTGTGTATATTTAACTCATATTATAATTGCTATGCAGCTTCCCTGTGAGCATCCCTGTGTTAAAAATATACTGCATATATACAGTACAGTCATTTGCCAGTCAGTAAACCATAACAACTATAAAAAACATCTGGTTAAAGCAGCCATGAGAGACCACTTCAAGAAATTTGGGGCAAATAACCAAGAATGTGAAACAAAATAAGCCCATTGCATGCCTTAGGGCATCATAATCTGTCTTATGGAAAAACTCGATGCATTAAAACAGAAAATGGCTAACTCTGGTTACCAATCATGTGTTGAATGCAGGTAAGGTAAGCCATTACTTGGTCCGCAGGAGACTTATCGGCTTCTTCCTGCTCCCCCAAAACAAAAATTCAGTACCTTCTGCATGGTCTGCTGGCAGACAGAGTCATCCGAGTCACCCCCCAAATATAAATATCAATCATGCCCACAAACCTTCGAGATTACAGTGCGAAACAAGTAAGAGGTGCGCATTATAAACATCTCCACAGGGCAGAATTTTGCCATCGAACACTTCTGTATTAGCTGCGTCAGGTCTGTCCCAAGGCTCTGTATGGCAGCATATCCTAACGCTGCCATATAGAGGCAGCACTTGGCAAGGCTACTTCAAGCCTTGCCAGGCAGCCTTTTAAGTCAGTCACTCGAAAAGCTTGGATTTATCCTTATTGAGCACCACCATGAACCAAAAAAAACAGTTAACCGAAGTTTTAAGACGGCAAAAATAGCGGTAAAAATAAGTTCCGTGATTCAAATTGTCTCCTTCACTCCCTGTGAATTGTTCACCCTTGGGTGCATATCAAACATATTTGGACGGCTGGCGAATTTATCCAATTTGTGTATGAAATACGTACAAGCTAGCAGTTGGAACATCTTGCAGAGAAATTGGTCAGCATATTAAGCAGCAGATGGTACCTCTAAAGGCAATCAAAAAGGAAGGAAGAACAAAGTGGTAACACACTGGTATGATATCAATACAAAACAAAAGTAGCTAAATAAATATAAAGACTGATACTTTTCCCGCAAAATTTTGTAATCAGCTGATTGACTTAAAATCTGTTAATTGTATTGCTCAAATGGTGATTTTCATCTTGTAAGCATAATTCAAAAGACATTTCTTGAACTTCTTCACTCATTCATTTCGGAGTGATGCATTTAGTGGTCAAGTTTTCCTCGGGAAAAAGAAGCACGTGGAGTAAAATTCTCTACCAGGCCTTGCTGGCGTTTGCACCAGGCTCTGCTCCGTGATGTGGCGGTGAGACGAAAAAATAAGGGACGCGTGAAAACCTTGTATTTGGCGCAAAGCTGCAGATTGTTATGCATTTTGTAAACAAACCAAACTTAATGCATGCAACCGGCTGGGGTCGCTGGGGGTCTTGGGGTTGGAGGTACCTGGCCCTCTTGCTCTGTGCATACATAGATATGATTAAGATGTAGGTGAGGCAGGACATAGCCATAGGTGTCCAGGTTCTGCGGAGCCCCGTTTATGCTTGGTGGTTTCAAGTGAGCTCGGCTTTGGATGACATCTGAAAACCTCAGAAAGGGAAATTGGGGTTTGGCATGTGCGATTAGACAATGTCAGGCAGGAGTGAAAAATTGACATAAATATAGGAAAAGGAGTGAAAAATTCCTCCTCATAGGGTGTTCTTTTACACGGAACCAATTCCTTGCGAGGAGAACAAAGCATGAAGTAAGGATGGGTGCGTGGTGGATTTCGCTATCGGTAGGTATAGGGCGCTTGACAAACCGTCTGCGCCACAGACGGCGTCCACAACAGCACCAAGCGCAGCCAGGCACGGCCCTGTGCTGTGGATGCTGCTGGGGTTGTGGCTGACGGCTCGCTGTGTGGATAGGGCTGTGGATTCTCTAGGGTCGCGACTGACTGATGATTGACGGTGGATGCGAACGAACGGAATACGCGTGGCGGGGATGGTATTCTATGGATATGCTCGCATTGAGCAAACTAACAGCTGGTTTATTTCCGGCCAGATTGTTGGATCTATTAGAAATCCTTGACCGCCTTACCTGTCTTAATATGTGTTTGTCGTTCTAATCTGGGGGCAGCGGCAGTGGTGCAGCACGAGTAATGTACCGTGCCCTTCGAGCTCGTTCCCGCGCGGTCAACAGCGGGTATGCTGGGCTCGTAATCCAAAGACACTGGGTACGAGTCCTGAGACGAACAAACTGTCTTGCTCAAACTGCGTGGTAACGTGAGCTGGTAACCGGCCAATGAGGGTCAACCTGGCCCCGGGCCGTCGTGCCGGTACATTGTATGACACGTGAAGCCTTCCATGGTCATGCTTCAGTCAGTCAGTCAGTCATGACAAGAAGGCCGTAGGCAGACATATCCGATGGGCTGGATAGGACCATTTTGGATGGTGGGTTCAGAGCATATGTAACAAACCCCGTTAAGTAGATGCACAGTACATAAAACCATCCATTCAGAGTAGTACACATGCTGTTTTGTTTGTTTGCTTTTTGTGTTGTTTTTTTTTGCCTGGCACGTGCGGAGCAACGGAGGATTTTGAGGAGACGAAAAAGCTGTGGAAACGCCCGAGAAAAGTGGGGAAAAAGATGTGCGCTGATTAAAAAAGAACGATTCATCATAGCAATCGGGTCACCAATTCTACCCCACTACAGTGAGAAAAGAGCATTTTGTTTCCGCGACACACATTCCTGCATTACATTCAGCATCACGTATGTCGGGAACAGGGGATGACTGGTGAGGCTTAACACGAAGGAGCGTAAGGTGAACTGACATACACGGACCCAGTCCGGGGAAGCGACTTCACACGAGCATACATACAGGCACGTGCAAAACAAATCAAATTTGTTGTCGGATTTCAACCATTTCATTATTTTTTGCGAAAAGCCGGTAGCCTTTGTTAAATATTTATCGTTCGTTTTACTCTTACAAACAAAAGCCAATAGGAAGCTAGGGCACAAAGACACTGAGGGCATGTCATCGGAAATGTCGCCGCCCCTCCAGGCACCTTCGGGAGCGGGTCGTATGGACGGAGAGCGAGGGACATGCACTCCGTCTGTCACAAAAGAGCTGCTCTTGCGCAGCGAGTGAGAGCTGCTGTTGCAGCCAACGATCAGGCTGAAACGAGTGATTTGCATTCCACACGCCCGACTTGCCTGGAGCGGTCCGTGCACGCGATAAGCCCGTTGCAACGCACGCTGCAATGTACTTACACACCTCAAAAACGCGTCAGGCTGCGCCAAGGCCGGCATGTTGTCGTCCAGTAAAGAGGGAGCATAACAGCATGGACCACCTCCCTACCCGCGGTTGGCTGTCGGAGAGATCCTCGGTAGCGACGCAGGACGCGGAAACAACACACATCAGCGAACTTCGAGGCAACCGGCGATGGTAAACAGACAAGAAGCCGCGGTTGAGTAAACACGCTATAATTACCTTCATGCACGGACGGCGGCGCTCCTTCCAGCAGGGTGCTCTGGCGAGGGTGAAGCCTACAAGAACGCGTCACTAGCCAGCGCGCACCGGCCGCAGAGATGGCCGACTTTCAGACCGGTATCGCCGTTCGTCTCCACCCACGCTTCCTTTCTGAGTGATATCAAGCCCTTGAACACAGCCGCCGCCACCGCCGGCGCGCGCGAGCGCGCGGGTGCGCAGACCTGCTGCCGGCCCCACCGCCACGTATCCAGGTACTCACTACACAGGGGCCGCACCGGCCGACGCGGCTCGCTCTGGCGGCCGCAGCTGCCGCCATCTGGTGGCGCTGCTGGCGCCAGGCAACCAGCCGGACGCTACGCCGCCATCCGGCCGGTCACGTGGTCCGGACGCCGCCGCCCGGACGGCGTCACGTGGTGGCTGCGCTCGCGGCCGGCCAGGCGGGCGGGCGGGACGCTGCCTGCCGCCGTCGAAGTCGGTGTCCCGGCACGGCCCGGCGACCGGCTGTCGTCACCGTCGGTTCCGGCCGTCGGGCGCGTCGCACGGGCCAGCGGCGGCGCGCGTCTGATGCTGCCTGTCTCCGCGCTGGCGGGACGCGAACGGCGCCTAATCGGCCTCGCCATTACTCCGGAATCCGGAGAGCGCCTCCTCCGTCAACACGAAGCGACGAGACAGGCAGGTACGGTGTGTCGGCGCCAAGACAAACACGCGACAAGTGCGGCCCGGCGGGCGAGTCGCAGAGGACGGCTGGGCCCGGCCCACGAGACGCCGCACCCCACCGCGGCGACAGAGCGCCGCCCTGCCGTACGTCGTCCCAGCCGGTGGGCCCGCCTCAAAGCGTTACGAATTCGGCGACGACTGCCGCCAACCTTGAAAACGGGAGGTGCTCTCTCTCGGCCCTTCGCGCCAGTAGTTGCCCATACTGCGCGCGCCTGCCAGGTGAGCGGCCGCGAGGGGGAGGGGAGGGGGCTAGTGGTGCTGCGTCACGGCCGGGGCCCCGTTCGGTCGAGCGGCCCGGCCGGCCCGCTCGGCCGGCGGACGCTACCCCTCTGCGGCCGCGTCACAGCATGTCCGGGGAGGTCGGGTGGCAGCCACCTCAAAGCGGGCCCGCTACCAATCCGCTGCAGCGTGCTGCCGGCGCACTCGGACTTGCGCAACGCTGAGCAGCGCCACGCCGGATGTGGCGGGGCCGAGGCGCGCGCCGATAACAGCTGACAGCGCGGCGCCGCTCGCACTCAACCACCAGTCCCTGAGGCATCTTCATGCAAACACATTACTGCAACTGACATGTGAGAGATACGAGCGTGATCCTTGGTTGCAGCGTCTTCAGGGGCGGTATGGTGTCAGATGGGAAGTCGTGTGAGAAGGGATGTTAAAATATCACATTCGAGTAAGGCGTGAGAGTGCTATGTTGTAGAGATACAACACATGACATCTCTGCAAGCGAGCTGGTGAAGGATGCAGTTATGCAAACTAGACAGTAAACGGTAGTCTACACAAGCTGCACTAAAGTCGGACCAAAGTTCTTTCGGACTGATAAACCTTTTCCAAGCGCACCAACTATTGCACTCTACTGGCATGCGGTCGAGTAATTTTCCACAGGTGCGCGTGTTAGATATTCTGCCGAAAACAGTAGCATGTTTGCATCAAGTGCGTTACTCTTCTGTTTATTGGCTATCCTTAAGTGTTCCGAATAATAATCGTCACAACAGAAGGCAAGCATTATTACACCGGCCCGCGAACACATGCGAACAAGAGCAAGCGTATGCCCTAGATAAGGATCCATTCCGCTGAGGAGGTGGGATCGGCTGAAAGCAAAAAAGCGCTTAGTGCAGACAAAATTCCTCTTCATATTCGTTATGTTTTCATAGTGAATTGGCAGTTATTGAAGTCCTGCCACTCAATGCACATCGCGTTAGCTATTACAAGGATTTCGTGATGTTTGACTGGTCATTAACTCAGAATACTTCCGTATGTTCCGTTCCGCGTGCGGACCAGCCCGTCGTCAGACGTGCTTTTCAGAGCTCCGCCTGTGGATGTGAATGGTGCGTCCGCCGACAATGTTCTGGACACCTTCTCTTGGTCCTCATTCCACGTCTCGGTGTAGCTACCCAGGCTGAATGCTGACTTATGGCCTGTGAGTTAGGCCACGTAGTAAGAGGGTAGCCCAGGCTACAACACGCGCTTGACGGCAGCTTTTCTGGATGTGTGATCTACCTCTCCGTCATCTCCAACGTAAACGAAGTGCACCGCATCTTTCCGTGCCTTCTCATATAACGTTCCCCAAGTGATGCGTTTTGAAACCACCTTCCGCTTTCTCTGAATGTCTTATAGAGACAGACGTCTCAGAGACAGATGTCTAGAGACAGATGTTTTACAGCCGAAAACAATGAGGCTTTGCAGCTTTTGTTGGCAGCTTCTTGAGGCCTCTTTATAGCTTATGGATTGAACCACGAGTGTCTGTATTCTTTTGGGTGGGCCACTGGCCCGCCGATGTCCAATCTGTCCCCCAACGGTGAGTTTTCCCCCAACCTTCTGGAGACAAGTACAAGCAGGACATTATAACTGGTAGGAAGCAAATTATCACAATTTTAGGAAGGGTTCTTCTAATTATTTCACATGTAAAAAGAGCAAAGAACATGTCATTTGAGATGTCATGTTCAGTTAAATGCAGCTGATGGAGCCAATCACACTTTGAAAGCCTTACGTTCATATCCTATTTGCCTGGGTATTTTCTGCTTTACTCTGTATGCTGCATGTTTTTAGCTACACGATTAGTATGTCTTGTTGACCCAAGCTTAGTCTTGTGCTATTGTCGGAGTGTTTTGGCATCATTCAGCGATGTTTCAGTTTCTGACAGACGGCGGCAAGTCACATAATTATGGCAAGACACATGAGTATGATAAATCCAGTAACCGTGCATGGCACGACGCCTTATAGGAAATGAAAGCAAACATTGAAAGGGAATTAAGATGACCCCTCGCAATGATACATTCGTGAATTTTTTTAAGAAAGCTGTATTTTGGGGGAATTTTTCGTCACCGACCTTACTCACAGAGTCAAAAATTCAAAGTATTAGGCGGACACCAGATACTGGCCAGCGTTGACAGCGGTATTTTCCCTTGGCAATGCACGCGATTAGATTGCACACCTCTCTTACACTTTGTCGGAAAAAAATACAATAAATCAAGGTCGATAATGCACTAGCTTTGGACAGATGAGGTTATGTATTCTCCAGGATGCGATATTTCTATTAAGAAGGCGTTTCAGCTTGTGATAAGAGTGGTTCGATTTGGTTTGTCAGTGGATTGATGACTGATATCAAGGGATTGGTGATTGTGTTTTTGCAGTTTTTTAAAATTACATTGTGTTTTTATCACGTTCAAGCTCATAGCTTTGGTGTGCAAAAAGAAAATGATCGCCAATTGAAGCATCAGAATATCTTTTTTCGTCTAGGACGTGCTTTAAACTGCGCCGCGGTCCATGGAGACTGCAACGCCGGACGAGGCTGTTGTTGCTATGACTTGCGATCGCGCATGTTCAAAACCATATTACATGGTTTTTATGGGTAATCAATTCTGACTGAATCTTGAAAATTTTTAGACGAACATGAAAAACTGGAGTCTATGTGACAAGTTTTGGACCACCTGCAACGATCAGAATGTTGTTACGTCAATGAGGGTTCCTGTGCTGATCTTGGGGCCAATTGCGCGGGCCAGAAGACCTCCCGTGTCAGGGAGAACTACGTGATCTAATGTGTCCTTCTAAAGGCCCCGGATCGACCAGGAAATCCCTCCCAGTGTTACCAGAATGACAGCCAGGAGACACTTCGCTGTGGAACGGAATGGCCCTTCAGCCCTTGACCGGAAACGAAGATGTACCCCGGTGTTCTAATCAATGAGCCCCTTGCCCGGAAGGAGACAAGGGGTCCCAATATTGTTAAATAGATTGGGGGATCTCATTATTGTTGAATAGAGGGTGTCAAAATCAGTAAAAGAAAAACCAACAGAGCCATCCCACATTTGCCTGAGAATGTTCTTTTTTTAGAATGGATTAGTGAAAAATATTGTGTCAAAAGGTTTGAACATGCCCGTCCGCAACCTCCGAAGCAAGGACAGCGATGGCCTGGGTTGCAGCTTCCGTAAAACTGAGCGATGACGGCCACTGGAAATGCTACCAGACGGTGGGTGCCGTTTTTTAAGTGAAAACACAGAAAATTCTACCTTTACTCTTCCAGCCACGCCACCAGATTCCAGCACCACCTCGCGGTACTTCAATGGCCAATCCGTTCTTGTCATCAGTCTAAAAATCGCAGGCGTGAAATATGCTCCCAAATTGCCTTGTAAATGTAAAATTTTGATGTCCTGAAGCGTTCAAAAGCACTTCCTTCAGAAGCGTTGTCATTTTCGTCCACCCGTTGGTCACGGCTCAGTGCTAGCTGCTGGACCGACGCTGCGCAGCCCACGGGGACTGCAACGCCTGTCGTCGAGTTTATTGGTACCACGATTTGCTAGTGCGCGTGCTCAAAACTATGCCACAGAACTTTATCACTAATCCATTCAAGTGTTTAAAAGTTATTAGTTCAGAAGCGTCATCATTTTTGTTCTCTGGTGGACCACGGGTAAAAGTTGGCCACTGGGCTGACCCCTCGCGGACTGTGCAGTTTGCAACGCCTGGTATCGAGGTTTTTACCGCCGAGATTTGCGAGCGCAGATGTTAAAAAACCACGCTACATAAATTGTAACACTGATCGGTTCTGACTGAATGTACTATGTAATGTATACATTTCCAGACCACCATGATTCGGCTATGTTAATACACGTTGTTGACCACTCGATCTATAGTCAAAATTTCATCTTCAAATTTCGATCAAACATATTGATCTCCAATCTACCTTCGCGATGTCTTTAATACCTGTAGAACCCAGATGAAAAATTCTTACAAAACTTCTGAATTTATCGCTTTAGAAAGAGTCCACCAAACCGTTATACATAAACAAAATTGACCTCACGGTAGCTTCTGGTTTCTGCTATGGTAACAAGGTAAACATAGCAATAAAACGAAGAAAGCCGTGTTCCTTGTTAACAAGTTACCTATATCCAGGGATCTCTTTTTGGGGGGGGGGGGGTGCTATAAGAGGGGTCAACCCTGTGCTCCCCCTTAGCAATGTTCTGGCTACTCTCCCACCCACACACAAAAGCAGATCAAGTCGGCTACGTTGAATGATGGGCAATTGAATGTCTGTTGGACCAATTCATATCTAAGGCAGGCAGCTTCCCGTAGGCTTGTTCTGTGGCGGTGCGGTGTGAGAGAAGATAATTCGGGATACTGCTGCAGGTGTTCACCATATGTTTTACACACCGAGTAGTACTAACGCTGATCCAGCAATGTGCAACAAAAAACCTGAGAGAGAGTCTCCAGTTGTATACATTCGGTCACATTTTTGGCAGTTTCGAGCTTCCGAATTGGTTTCCGCCTAAAATGCTGCGACTAGCCTATCTCTTAAAAAAACAGCCAACGAAATGAAGGTGCTTGAAAAATCTGTCGTACGGGAGCCATTGGTTCGCTTTCAAAATTCTCACGAGCCGTTGTCCGGGCCGTATTTTGGCATCTACCCTGTGGAGGCAGATGCCTCCTCAATGACCCAAAACGACCACCCGCTCGTGGAATTTCGCCTCCCCAGGAAAGGCAAAGCTGAAATGGACGAATATTCCTGGTAACCTTGACAGCCTTATTTGCCGAATGACATAGATGAGTCGAATAAGCAAGATTGTGCACCAGCGAGAAGCAGCTCCAGATGCATATCTAGCATAGCAGCCATGGCATTTACATAAAGAGCGATAACAACCCCTATCTCTTACCCTCCCCCCCCTCTCTGGTCATCGGGCCTGTTGTCCAGGAAAAGTTTTTGAAGTATGCCCTGAGCTTACCCCCCCCCCCACAGACACATTTTTTGAAACGTTGCCACGCCTATGCTTTGTGGTGCCTATTGTGTGTGTTTTGGTACCCATGAGGAATAAGGAAACCTGTACCGCCTGGAACACAAAGGAAATCGAATACGTCGCAGTATAAAGCTGCAGTCTGTGTGCGGTATTTTAGCACCGTCGCGAATTACAGTCATATAACGATTCGCTCCCGATTTGTCACGTTTAGTTCCGCGTCTCGACTGTTCGGTGGTAGATATCATGCTTCCCCCGCCCCCCTACCTCCCAGAACCGTATCACCGATCACGTGCCTCGTGGACTGCATTGACATTTCGACGCGGTAGCTCACATGGCCAGAGGATGGTCCTGAGATCAGCTTAATGTGTGACAGATAATCTCATTCGCACAAAAATCGGCCTAATCAGGCATGGGGACGAAGTCAGTCTTCTGGTTTCGAAGCCGAACTCAAATTCAAGACAATGGCAAGACAGTGAATCCGAAATTGAAGCCGAAGCCGGTGGCTCTGAAGCTTTCATCCTCGAAGCCGAGGCCGACACCAGTGGCTTCTTAGCTAAGAAAGAGCGGAAATTGAAAACATTGGCTTTTCGGATGTAGTTACATCCGCAACAATTCCTGAGAATAGCTTCATGCTGTCCACCCCGGTCCCTTTAATCGTTACTTTTCGATTACGGTCTAACAAATCCCCTCTCTCACCCCATTTGTGACGTAATATGAGGATGCTCCCATACAGAGTCTCACGATTTATGCATGATTTTGGTCTTCTCCATTTATTGCCACTGAGCGATACATCTCGTCTGCTTGTCTAAAAATTACAGATGCTGGAAATAGCCTGCCCAATCATTCGTCTTTTAAATGTTATCGGATGATTTTCAAGAATCCATTCTTTGCGATACTAAAGAAGCAACAACATGGTCAGGCCGTTGGCAACTGGCTTCACGGCCGTTTTTCAGACATGGTGGATAGGAAAGTGGATAAGTGCGGAAGCTACTGAGTGAAATTCTTACAGAGTTTGCCCACTCTCCCGAATCATTTTTCTCATCTTTTGTAGACAATTACGCGCTTGAGCTGCCATAATGGCGGATAACTTTAGTCTTGGCGCTGAGGCTCATGAGAGGTGCGTCCGCAGTACCAGCACGTAGGTCATGAGTGTTTTTGTCTGCCATAGTATTAATCAATACGAAGTGCAAAGGTGGTGACATCTCGATTATTCTGCACTGGTTGAACTCGAGCGTCGCTGTTTTTGTGGAGTTAGAAGCTTGTTCTGGCTGCTGAATGAAAAAGCTTAACAAATTTATCTTGTGTATATCCTATGTGATATCCTGGGATATATTAGTGTTATCAACATATCATTTAGCGGAACCCTGCGCTTTTAGTGCGCCACGGATGTATCGTGACCCATTTGCGTATCTTGAATGGTCAAACGAAACGTTTGGGCGACGGCGAGCGGCCGTCTGGGGAAATACCGTACCAAGATATTTTCAGAAAAGCTGCCGATTTGTCGACAGGCACCACAGCCACTGATGCTCTCCCCCGGATTCGAAATCGTTAGCGCGATATCTAGAAGAACCGTGAGCGCAATCATGGTTGATGCGAACATGATTGAAGGATGTCCTCCGCAATTCCGGTGACTTCCCGGTGGGTCGCGAAACGACACTAGGATCGAAGTCCTGCCCACGAGTGTCACCGGCCGGAACCTGACCACCATGCGCGGTCGAGGGAAGGTGTGTACCGGCCAGCCCGCCACAGGGATGTTGGGCCGCCATGCGGAGTCGAGGGAGGGACCATCACCCACAGGACCACCCGCAGGACCACCATGCGGGTTCGAGGGAGGGTGCGTACCGGCCACCCCTCCACAGGGATGATGGACCACCACCCACAGGACCACCCACAGGACCACCGGTCCACCGGTGCGCACCCTCATGGGAGGGTGCGCACCGGCCAGCCCGCCACAGGGATGATGGGATAATGATGGGATGATGGACATCAATACGCCGCCAACACAGCTCGCCACTAGGTGGCTCTGCACAGTCTGAGAACATGCGTTGACGAAAATCGGCCCGGCAGGCCGTCAGTACACCGCCCCCAGGCGACTTTTCGTGAGATTTAAAAGCAGCGAAGTGTGTTATTAACACACCATTCTCAGTACGTTTCCATGCATCATTTCTACGCGTGTTTTCAAAAAATACATTTTGCGTTGATTATAGGTCAGACATGAATTTTACTTAACTTCCAGGCTCTAGCACTGAATAGTGAATGTTGTTAAACATCTTCAAAACTTAAGGGATTTGTTTTTCGAGGTATTTTGCGTTCCTGCGTGGCTTTGCACTACCTGGTTATGTTCAACTGCCAGTCTAACCGGTCAAATGCTGCTGATGTGTTCTTGTGGCAGGCAATGGCATGTGCATGCCTCCAAAGACAACGTATTTAGTTCGGCTCACATCACCTGTCGTGGGTATAACCACGTTTGGGAGATGAGATCTGGCAAGCCTGGATTGGAGAGATCCTTCTGGAAATGAGGTGCGGGTGGGCTGAAATTGGAGATTGCGTGACCTAAAAATGGCATTATTAATGGAAAAAACATGACAGAAACGAGGATTCTACGGGCAAAATGAAAGGGAGTATTTTGAGAAAATCGGAAGGCACAAACTCTCAGCCCTCTCCCTGTGCTAGCTGGTGACAGTGAATGTCACCAGCTGTAGGTGACACTAAATGTAGCTGGGTGCAGCACCTGCTGATGACATTCTGATGGTCAACAATCAAATCTCATTTTAGCTATTAAGACAACTTCTAAAGATGTCATGCCATTGCCTTTGAACACGTCTGCTTTGTGTCCTCGGTTACCTGCGCGCTTCTCAGTGACACCTGGATTGTCATGGACTTAAGGCGATACAGGTAAAAATCACCGTCATTGCAGTGCTCAACAGAACATTACACAACAGGCTGGAGGAGAGGTCAGATTGTCGCCATGACGTCTTATGAACGGCTCTAATGTGGCGAACTGCGCTTCTCATGTAATAACACAACGCCGAATTACTGGATGTGATGGGTCTAGAGTCCAAAGTTCAGAGTTCTTTTACGAATTTCCCTGGGATTGGTAGTGGTCAACATTTAGTAACGTACGTATTGATGTATGCCATAATTTGGAAAGGAGGAGTCACGTGCGCTCGACGGGTATATATGCGCACGCCCCTGCTTTCTTCCCAAAGTTCATGGTTAGGGCGCTTTCCCAAACTGTGTTTGCGACCAGATGATCGCAGGTGTAAGGGCTGGCGTATTTCGCCCGAGGGCGAATGTGAAACGCCGTTTCAGGAGACCAGCGACCCTTTTGGAGCAAAACATCAGACAGTGCTCTGATTTTCGTAACTCAACAGGTCTCGCTACCTTTTGTAGGAGTGTTCCAAAACATTTTGCCCCTGGTAAGAGTTACTCATCTTTCTTCGCAGTCTAGACTATAGACGTGTCGTCTCCTGCAAGGCTTTGACCATGCTAGGGGAGCATGGCCCGGTTGCCCCCCTTCCCTTGGATCCGCACTTGATATCGCCTCGCAGAAATCACCAGTGGCGAAACACCATTCGAAACACGAGAGCCTCGATTTTGAGTTAAACGGCCGGGGCTGCAGCCGCGTCGAGATTTACTTTTAGAGACATTTCTGTTCACAAAGCTCTCTAGAATACTGGCCGTTCTCGTCACCGCCAAAATACGGTCTGACCATTTCAGATACCCGATCCATTCGTGTTGAACTCAAAATGGAAATATCTTACATTCAGACAAAGGAAGTATATTTTTTAAAGATTTATTATAGTATTTGAAACTTGTGTTTTTGACTTATGTTTTTACCTCTTTGTTTTAAGCCGTACAAGTTCAAGGCATTTCACTTCGAATCTTGTCCAGATCTGCTCTATTCTTCTCTATGCTGCTACAACATCCGCGATCGGCCTTTCCTTTAATGCGTCGGCCTCAAGATGAAGGCGTCGCAGGTATGATGTGTTCCTGACCGTCTGAGGCGTAATTCTTGCATACAGATACAAAGCGGTGTTTTCTCTTCAGTTTTTAACCCGAAGCGAGGACCATTTGCTCAGCTGTTACGCTATATTGCTCGTGTGTTTGGAAGCTTTTAATGTATGGTGCGCATCATTTGCCCTTTTGGGTAGTCTTAGGTATTCACGACCTGGGACATTATGTGGGCCATTATTTGATTTCCTAGGGAAACCATTAATTTCTTGTGGTTTTGGTACAGATGTGGAGGGTGTTGGGTTTGCTCTCTGTATGCCCACCTGGTTGTGTTTATCATGTATGGTATGGGTAAACTGCATGTGGTTTGGCAACAAGTACAACATAAGTACTCTGTATGTTTATGTTTGAATCAATTACCCTTGGTCCCACCTTGATCATCCTGAAACAGCCACACCTGTAAGGTAATGTTAATGGTGTTGTGACAAACTTATATTACGGCTCCCCTGCAGCAGAAGGCAAGATGCCACGTAACGGTAAAAGTGCAGTAATTTTGTGCAACCTGTCTGGCATGGCATATAGCACCCTGCCTGTCCTGCCCTGAATGTGATCTCACTGGAAACAGATGGTAGAGGCTAGTTAGCTAAGAGTACATGATGTGTTGATCATGTCTGATGCTGCAGTGACATCTTATTCACAATTGCACACACTGCCTAAACCTGATGTTTGAGTTAGGTGCATGGATGCCAATAATTCCAGTGCATATTGGGCCAATGTATCAAGGATTCATTACATTAATTTGCTTTAGTGGCTTTTAGTAAAAGCACTTAGACATTTGGTAAGCAAATGTCTGTAAGTTCAGCACAATTTGCCCTGGCCTGAGTTCAGTGCATGCATGCTTCAGCTCAGTGCAATGATGTCATATAGACATTTAATATAGTGGCTTTACTTTTGCAAACTGAGTGGTAATGAATAATTGATGCACATTATTGTAAAGAAATGTTAGCAGCTTGTTTGCAGTCTTTGTTTTCAATGTCAAAAATAATTTGATATTTTTAAAAGCCATAAGGGTTATGCACTTTACCAGGATGCTTGTAAAGTACAACATTTTAAAGTAGGATGAAGGTTCCTTGTGTAACCCTGTGATATGAGGTCTCAAGTGGAAGCTGCACTACTATCTGCTAATGTTTGATCAACTGCCACATTTTCTAGCAGCTCATTGCAATCAAATGCAGCTAGGGTGAGTTGGCATAAACAGTTTGCATTAAGGCCAGCAGCATCATTAATGCATACAATCATTAATACCAAAGATGATCTGCAAACAGGTAAACATAATGCAGTTGTTTCCACAGTCAACCAAAGCTCCATAGTTATATCATATATACTAATTCAATAGCATTGTGAAGTGAGTAATATGCATTTCAAGTGGTAAAAGTGTGGTCTAAAATTGGTGCCTTATGCACTGACAAACATCCATTGAAACAAGAAAGGTAATCTATTATCCATGTTTAGAGACCAAGTTAAGAGTCCTGTGTGCTTCCAGAAAGGTCATGTTTTTCTGCCAGAGGAACAAAACACTTCTCCCTGGGTCCAACATGGAAAACATGAAGAAGCATGCATGCTGTGTTGCTTTCATATGTTTGTGTGTTTTATAGACTTGGTGAGCTTTGTGTTAGACTGTATGCCTATCATGAAGACTTCAAAGCATCATGATTTTGTGTTAATGACCTTCGGTTATAATCACATGAAATTTGGAGCATCACTGAGTGTGTATTTATTTGGGACATATGTGATTTTGCTTGTTATGTTTTCAAAATTTATTTTGCATGGGGCTCCGTTTTAGTCTCAACTGCTGGGTACTGCATCCATGCATCACTGTGGTAGCACATTGTGGCTGGTTATAGAGGGAGCAGTTGTGTGTAATATGAGCCATTATCATTATCAGTGGGCTAGAGGCACAAGTTTGTCAAGCAATTGCTGTGCTAATTGCAGTAGACATGCCACATTTTTATCATGCTGTGGTATGACCATGCTGGTCCAGTTAAGTTAGTTCAGTTGAAAAGGAGATGTTAAAACCACATTGTGACAAAATCGTGTTAAAAGGAATAAAGCTGAGTTGTTGCTAGCTTGTGCTAGTTGTAACCAGAAAGTGACAGATTTGGTAACAGCCAACAAGGAATTATGAGGGGCGGAGGCTTGAAGCATGTTGTTATGTTTGCATCCTCCACAGCCAACTAAATGAGGAGCTTAACAACATCAGCACAGCACAGTTTTACTGAGGGCATACTGGTCAATGAGAGTTGTGTGTCTTGTGTTTGTACATGTGGCACTTGCACTGCAGGGTAAACCAGGGGTAAACCAGGGCTTTGTTGCATTTGAGCCTTGCTGAGGATTCACATTATGTCGCACTAGTCAGGCAAGTTCACAACCAGATTCAGCTGTGTTCAGTAGCAGCTTGATCTGATTTCTAATCATGTATGCTGTTCAGAACTTGTAGCTGCCCTACCTACACTAATACTAGTCTTTAACTGTAAATATGTTAAATTGCATTGGGTTTTCTGTAAGTTGTTTTCAATGCATTTTCAGCTGAAGCAGTTTGAGGTGGTGGGCCGCCGACTGCCCACCGAACATGAGGTCAACCCTCCATTGTACCGGATGCAACTTTTTGCCCCGAACTTTGTGGTGGCCAAGTCCAGGTTCTGGTACTTCCTGCGTCAGCAGTCCAAGATCAAGAAGGGATCTGGAGAGATTGTTCAGTGCAAGGAGGTGAGTCTGGGTGTAGAATTGCATGCTGTTGCAATGTGGTGGAACAAGGTTGTTGCATCAAGTTGGAGATAATTTTTAGTGAGTTTTAATCTGTTTCAACTTTACCTTTTTATCATTCATTGATGGGCTCTGCAATAACCTTGAACTGCTGAATTATGTTGCCAAATGACCACTGTAAGCCAGATGAGTTGGGTTGTTTTTTAATGAAAGTGACGTTTAATTAATCCTGCCCAGATGCTGGAGAAGCACCCACTGAAGGTGAAGAACTATGGCATCTGGCTGCGCTACGACTCGCGCTCGGGCACGCACAACATGTACAAGGAGTACCGTGACGTGACGATCACGGGCGCCGTGACCCAGTGCTACCGCGAGATGGGCGGTCGCCACCGGGCGCGTGCCCACGCCATCCAGGTGAGCCCCACCCCCACTGACACCTCACCCGCCACCCCATGAAGTGCACAACATGGGAGCTGATGCAGCTCAGGTGTGCGCGGAATTGCGATCTCTTACGGTTGAGATAACGGACCTTCATTGTACTCGTGGCAGGGGGTTGCTATTTATAAAGAGATGTGGAGCAATCACTGGGATGCATTCTGAAGATTTTTGATACTTCTAGAAGTGTTGCGTGTCATGAGCAGTCAACGTGGCACAATCTCCTTTGCTTTTCCTGTGCAGCTTGGGGTAAGCAAACTCATTCAGCATACCTACTTGACACATGTTTGCCACATGTTGGTGGCCCACACACAAGTATTTGTTTTTAATGACCTGCAATAGAACATTTTGTCTTCATGTCTGTTTCAGTGAAACATTTCATTTGAAGCTAGAGTGCCACCTGTTGTCTCAAGATCTTTGCTGTAGGTGCAGGCATCTTGGTATGGCATATTTAATTCTAGCTCCAAATCTGGATCTCTCAAATTGATTATTGAAGTTAAATTTTTCCAGTTGCAGCTGAATATTCACAGAATTGTTGGCAGCACCATGCATTTCACTGTATGGATTTGAGATGAAAAGCTTGTTACATTAGTATGAGCTTAGTTTCATTATCCTGTGTTTAAAACATTTACCCAGGGGTTCATGACCACTATGTTCTCCTAAGCATACAAACAGGTATCCTAGTCAGAGCACATTGGAAATGGAACCAATGATGGTCCTCACTACAGTGCCCTAGCGTTACAGCAATGGGGCCCTCGGAGACGGGCTGGGTCACTGCGGGCTGGTCGCAAAAATAGTAAATGTGAACAAATCCGGATGGGAACTGAGTCACCCATCATGGCTGGCCTTTTGTGACAGTTGGTTTGTGGGTGCCTGCTCGTGTTGTTTTACGGAGTTTCGGTGATATTCCTAAAATTTCTGTGCTGCTGAAAACACTTAAGTTTGCTTCCTGTGGGGCAACGATGAAATGAACGGTGTCTCGCCTGCTTTCGCGGTTGCGTAGCAACTAAATACCGCACTACCGAAAAGTGCGTTATGTATCATTAGGCCGCGGTTAAGTCACTGTAGGCATGGGATGCGTCATATCACCCTGCGCAGCAATTGGCTTCATTAGTAAAATGTTTGGCTTCATGGGCAACAAATTGGCTTTATTAGTAGCAATACTGCAAATGATTAAAAATTGCCTGAATGAAATAAGCATTTGAACCTGTGTGATTATGTTTTGAGCAGAGCCTCCAAATGCAGCGCTAGCTTGCTTTAAGGAGTATCCAAAGAGCCTAAGGACTGTGGAAGTTAGTTTTTACAGTAACCTAGACACCATTTTGTGCTTGGAAAGCTTAGTTGAGTGAGGTAGGATTATCTGCATTTTGAACAGGTCTGATCAATATTCCACATTTGCATGGAAGCCGGTGTGTGGTTTGGTCAATGTGGCACTATTGACAACCAGTATACTACTGAATTTTCTTCACAAAACACCGCAAAACGTTCCAGTTTTTGTTCGTTCTCATCGAGGACATGCACCTGCGCTGATTAACCAGTACTGGTGCTTCCAAATATTTTCGCGAAATCCCCGGATGCCAAGTTAGTTTTGTGACTAGAATGCAATGCTCGCATCGAGTCGCGCCGTGCCCTTGACTGTGGTGTAGACCACGAACTCTAAAGTGACCTCACGACCGTCGTTTCGTGCGGTTCAGATCTGTTGGTGATGTGTTGATGATCTGTTCAGATAATGCGCGTGGAAAAGATCCAGAACAAGGACTGCAAGCGGCCGATCGTGACGCAGTTCCACAAGTCCAAGATCCGGTTCCCGCTGGCCTACCACGGCGTCTTCCGCGACAAGAAGACCAAGAGGTTCACCAGGAACGCGCCCAGGATAAATTTCCAGTGAATGTTTTGACAACAAATAAAGAACATGGCGCCAATTTGTGTTGTCCTTGGGAGGGTACTGCTATCGCATTTTGGAGTTGAATGACACTTAGGCTTGAGTAAACTACCTTGGGGCAGGTCTTCACGCCACACACGTCAGTGTTCTGGTAAGCTCGCAGGGTTTGTGGGCGTGTGTCTACTGACCGCGACTGTTTCCGACACGCTACGCTCTGAGGGCGGGCCATCAGCCTCCTTTGCTCTTTCTCCTGCCATGCGCGGCAGGCACAGGTCAAGGGTTGGCTAGTGATGAAGTGGAGCTCTGCGATTATGTCCAGAACTAGCCCTGTGTTCGAGGCGGATCAAATTTGTCACCCCGCTTTTGCAGTAAGATCATCGCCAGCTGCTAGAAGTCAAAAGTGGCCGTGGAATCGGAGGGCTTAGTTGTACGGACCATCCTTGTCGAGATCCGCGGTGCTCCGCAGGAGCGACGCGGTGCGCGTGCAGGGCATCTGCCACGAATGGGCACATGGAGGGTATTTACGTTTTTGGTGTGCCAGGGACTCGTATATTAGACGTCTTGCGCTACTATCGTACAGTTACCTGTCCTGGACTAAGAGAATTTCTTACCAACCTAGGACGGGCCACGAAAAACGCTGGGAGCCACAAGATTCCTTCCATGCGGCGTGCCCACTTTCCATCTCAGTTTTCCAAAGTCATATTGAGCCCGGTGGAGTACATCTGATTATATACCCATTGGCCATTTTACAACATAAACTTTTGTGCTGTGGCAAACATCAATTTGATATACCAGCAGGCTGGGAACTCCGTGCGACTTCGTCGCCGGCCGCCGGAAATCATACTTGGCCAGAAGATGGCGTTGCTATCGCGCCACCAGTTAGCTGCAGTCGCTATGCACCACTGCTGCGTGTAGATGGCGCTAGGGGCGAGGACACCACCCTGCATTCTCAGTGGGTGGGGATGAGCAACCATTGGTCTAGATATGTGCTTGGACTCTCTTGGCTTCGACAACTCGGTGTAAAACAGCACCAGGCGGAAACAACTGCAATGTCATGCACTTGACATAGTGATTTTGAACACGAAGGAAGTCAGGACACTAATGTGCGAATGGGGCATCGGCATTGCCGTGGGTTTGCAAATGATTTGTTTTGGGGGGAGGGGGAGTATCGGTGGAATGCGACGGAAACAGCGGCTCCTTTCATTGACACGCCCCGCGCGTCTTTGGTGCGAGTGATCATGTGCATTCGCAACCGCGCACGCAAAAATAATGCATTAACACTTATTTGAGTAACAAGTGGATGTTTCTCGCCGCCCGCGTACCAACGATGCCCAATGGGCTTATCCTTTCCCCATCTGAAGATGTAATCGTCTGATCAGAATAATTCAAACGCTGATCGCTGGCCCTTGTCGATTCCCTTAGGATTGCTCAGCTGACATATGGCATATGTCAGGTAACTAACGATGTCACAGTCCGCGCCGACAAACATCAAATATCAAATTTTGGAGTCATTTGAAGCACTCCAATGCCCTCACCGTGCAAATGTAATTGGTCTACAAATGTCAAATTATGCCTTAGTTGCTTGCGCTCGCACAATCCTGGTGAGTTCTGATTTGTATAGCATGTTCCCCGGTGCCAGCATCTTGCTCGTTTCGGTGAAGGTGCTTATTAACTCCCATTCGCCTATGTATGTATGCCGTGCTGGAGCACAGTATGTGGGACGGATTCTAACGGAAAGAGGGAGCGGCTGAGCAGCCGTCGCCAGTACTGACAAAAAGGAACATCCTACAAGAATGAGGAGATTCCGCCACTTCTTACGAAGCATGTGCATACACATGCAAACCGTTTTCCGCTAAGCCCAAAGCCTTTACCTGGGGTCTGGTACGTTTCGGGCTGAAATTTATGTGTCCATGTAGGCAGAGTTTTTTTTCAGCTGACTACTCACGACAACATACCACAGTTTCAGCGAAAAGGAGTAACGTCAGTTTGATCTGTCCGCGTCTGAATGAGCTGTCCCGGGGCTTTGCAATTAAATCGCTACACCATGATTTCAGTACGAACGCATCATTCAGAGCATCATCATACCAGTTAAGTGTGGTGACATAGGCTTCGTCATAACATAGACATGCATACCAGTCCCAGTTACAGTACCTACGCATCGCGAATATATTCCCCAAACGCTAATAGGTATACCGCCTAGGGTATCAATAAGCTATCGATGCTGGTTTGCCCCCGTGCCTTCAACGATTGTTTCGGTTACTTGCCGTACATCTGCACTCACTTCTCTAGTCTCGTTACTAAGTTACGACACTTGGACTCTGCGTGCCGCTGCCCGTGGTCATATCTATGATATTTAAAACAAAACAGTTTTCCTGAAGACTAGATTCTGGAATTATATCCGGTAGTGTCGTGGTGATAACTTCACGTGAATCTGACGATGGGGAGGGGCTAAGGCTCCGAACCCCCCCCCCTCCCCCCCCCTCCTGGCTGCGTCACTGCAGCGAAGGTTTTCAGTTGGCTTTTTGAGGATTTTCTTTTCCGCAAACAAATCAGAAACTTTACCATATCTTCATGGCACCAAAGATAGCGCGTGCAGCGCTTCGTTCGACGTACGTGGCCCAAAACACGAGGTAACTCCAAATCTTAGTCATCAGTCACCAGACAATGCTCTTTGGTCGCTACCATGATGGCCGCAGCCTGTCTGTTATCCTGAAAGTTTTCTTTCTGCATTAGATAGCGTCTCTGTGCACTCCCTGCAGCCTGACACTACTGGAAAGCGTGACCAATGACCGCCTCTGTACTCTTGATCTGTGTCTCGGCCGGGCAGCTTGTGACGGTCCAGTTGCGGCTGAGCTTTTTGACCAATGACCGCCTCTGTACTCTTAATCTGTGCCTCGGTCTAGCAGCTTGTGACGGTCCAGTTGGGGCTAAATATTTGACCAATGACCGCCTCTTTACCCTTGGTCTTTGTCTCGGTCGAGCAGGTTATGACGGTCCAGTTGGGGCTAAATATTTAACCAATGACCGCCTCTTTATTCTTGATCTGTGTCTCGGCCGAGCAGCTTGTGACGGTCCATTTGGGGCTGAGCTAGTCGACGGATGCCGCGTACACTGCTGCCCAGCAGGCTATTTCACCTCCAAACATTAGCAACGTCAGGCAGACGAACGGCGCCTTAAAACCATGCATCCATAGCACGAAACTGGCCCAGGTTTTTTGGCTGTTCGAAATTTCTTGATTCCATCGTGTGAAGTGAGCATTTCGACTCTTTTGAACATGATGTCGGGCTTTGTGGTCGGAACACGCTGTTTTGTCATGCATCTGGGGATGTTTCGGACACCGATCGGAGATCAAATGCCCGGCTTTCGACAGAAGAAAACCAAGTTAGCTTTTGATAAGTAGCTGTAAATGGTTTGTCATGTCGTTATTGTCACTGAGTTCTTGCGAAGGTAACATGGCTGCGCTTTGCCTTCCAATGACGATGTTTTCCTTAACAGTGCAAGCATGGCACAGAGCTGTATGTAACCGTTCCCCTGAGACAGGTGACAGTGCAAGCATGGCACAGAGCTGTCTGTAACCGTGCCCCTGAGACAGGTGACAGTGCAAGCATGGCACAGAGCTGTCTGTAACCGTGCCCCTGAGACAGGTGACAGTGCAAGCATGGCACAGAGCTGTCTGTAACCGTGCCGCTGAGACAGGTGACAGTGCAAGCATGGCGCAGAGCTGTCTGTAACCGTGCCGCTGAGACAGGTGAGTGTCAAAGCACGGACTGAAAGGGTCAAACTGGAGTTTGGGCGGGACAAACTGACCCGAAAACTGCATTTCCAATAAGGTGTTGTAAAATGCATTCTACGAGCAAAATTGAAGGGAGAAAATTCCAGTTTGGAAAAGCCGGGAGGCATGTCCGCACAGCCCCTTTGATGGTGCACCCAATACTCCAGCGGAATAACCCAGGCAGAATTCCCTAGGACGTACACATCAGGTGGTATCGGGCTAGGATCAGCGTGCCATCTCGATATCATCCAATTTTTTACGTTGTATACAGCTCTTATAGGTAAGGCTTATAGTGGTTGAATGCCATGTATATCCTGACACTGGGTGCGTGTTGAGAAGGCTTATCATTTGGACATGCGTCGTCTGCTCATAAATTCGCGAATGATTCGGTCCCCAGTTTCATGTCACATCTCTATACGATCCCATGTTAGTTACACTGTCATGAATAATGCAATTAACAAGCTTGTAGCCGCATGGGCAAGACGATACTCATTGCCAGTGATTGTGTGCGCGTCTTTACCCCGTCGTCACTTGATGAAACCCCTTAACTCGTCCACATCAGCGTAAATTCAACACCAAAGCCCGAAGCTCACCTGTCGTCGGGCAGCAGAAGACCAGCAAACGCATTCTTCACACCAGTTCACATGCCATTCTGCATCAGGGGACAAGTAAGCACACTATACGCCCCAGTTCACCTGCCGTCGGGAATCAGGAGACAAAGAAGCCCACTGTTCACCCAAGTTCACATGCCGTTCGACATCAGGAGACAAGCGGGCACTCTGTTCACCCAATTTCACCTGCCGTTGGGCATCAGGAGACAAGTAGGTACATTTTCACCCCAGTTCACCTGCCGTTGGGTATCAGAAGACAAACAGGCACGCTGTTCACCCAGTTTACCTGCCGTTGGGTATCAAGAGACAAGCAAGCACACTGTTCACCCCAGTTCACCTGCTGTCAGGCATCAGGAGACGAGCAGGGACACTGCTCATCCTAGCTGACCTGTCATTGGGTATAAGGAGACGAGCAGGCACACTGTTCATCCCAATTTACCTGCCGTCGGGCATCAGGAGACCAGCAAGCACGCTGTTCACCCCAGTTCACCTGCTGTCGGGCATCAGGAGGCGAGAAGGCACCCTGTTCACCCCAGTTCACCTGCTGTCGGGCATCAGGAGACGGGCAGGCACACTGTTCATCCCAGCTGACCTGTCGTCGGGCATCAGGAGACGAGCAGGCACACCGTTTACCCCAGTTCACCTTCCGTCAGACATCAGGAGACAAACGGGCACACTGTTCACCCACCTCACCTGCCATTGGGTATCAGGACACGAGCAGGCACATTTTTCACCCCAGTTCACCTGCAGTGTGGCATCAGGAGACGGGCAGGCACATTTTTCGCCCCGGTTCACCTACCGCCGGGCATCAGGAGACGAGCAGGCACATTTCCACCCCAGTTCCCAGGACTATCTGTTCCAGTAAAAGTGTCGGCCCACATTTCCCGTGGCATCGTCTGTCTCGTGAACCCCTTCCCGTCGCTGGCCTGCTATTCAGCCGCCGTGCTCGTCCCAAGAATGGCCTCCAGGTGCCCGCCGCCATTTTTAAAGGGCCAGGTGTTGCCCGGTTTGCGCTCCAGCGGAGCTCCCTTGTGCTCGCGGCCGGCGCGGCCCGGCCGGCGCAGACCGGAGCACAAAGACAACACGGCCAGGTGTATCGAGATGAAGTCTGAAAGGATGTTTGTATAACGAGTTGAACTTCTAATATGGACCACATGGCCGGAGGAGGGAGGTGCGCACGTCAGCCGAGGCCGTGAACGGGGCAGGATAACAGCAGGAATTGCTGTGCGGAGTTTATTCGACAGAGTGAGGCGGCAGCGGAAATAGCTGAGGGAGAGGTCTTCGAAGTGACAGAAAAATGATGTGGATTGGTTGTTAGATGCAGTGGCGTATGCACGACTGAGACAGCACCTTAAAACTTTCGTTGAAAACAACTAAGAGTTCGACCAATCTTCTCTCAGAAGGATATGATGCATAACAAGTCAGCTTCCTTAACATGTGTATGTGGCCTGGTGCCCCCCCCCCCCAAATCCTTGTAGGAAGAGGTCTTCAAAGTGAGGGCATAACGTTGCAAATGGCTGGGAAAGGTCCGTCACGTGACGGGTGCGGCGGGAATGACTGGGAAGAGAGTCCGTCACGTGACGGGTGCGGCGGGAATGACTGGGAAGAGAGTCCCTCACGTGACGGGTGCGGCGGGAATGACTGGGAAGAGAGTTCCTCACGTGACGGGTGCGGCGGGAATGGCTGGGAAGGGGGTACCGATGTGACGGTCAATGGTGGGAATGGATGGGGAGGGGGTCCCGATGTGACGGACAGAGATGGGAATGGCTGGGAAGGGAGTCCCGATGTGACGGATAGAGGCGGGAATGGCTGGGAATGGAGTCCCGATGTGACGGATAGAGGTGGGAATGGCTGGGAAGTGAGTCCCGATGTGACGGTGGAAATGCTGAGAGGAGAGGGTATTTTGGACGCGGTGGATTTTGGCGGAAATGGCTGAAGGAAGGGTTCTCAACGCGACGAGGTGACGATGGAAATGGACGAGGGAGTGGTCTTTATGTGACAAGATATCATCTAAGCAACTGGGTTTGCTGACATGCTGTCTTTCGATTCAATGCGTATAAATTTGCAGTATGGTCTCCGGATGGATTTAATTCATTGATCACAAGGATTTCATCGAATGGATTGCTGATTTAATTTGTTTCAGGAGTTCACCAATTATGCTGTTATAATTGCCCGACATTTCTGCTTCTAGATACAATGAAATTTTTGCCGTTGGAAGCGAATTCGCAGATGTGGGGTAAAATCTAAATGGCACGATCTTGATTAAGGTCATGTATATTGCATTTCAATTCAAATTTCAGCTATGGCTCGGTTTCAGACTATAAGCCAACGATTGATTCCACACCTCTGCAACATGGTATGAGTCAGATACTGGCATGTGTGATTGTTTCAACGCACTCCAGTAATACGTCACCATAAATTCATCAGCATCCTCAACTTTTGTTTATCATTAGAAAATTACTTTTTTCGTTAGTAACTGGTGACTATTCTAATCAGTTTCCAACTAAGCAGATTTTCGCCTTCCGTTTTCCGAAACTTTTGTAATACGTCCGGTGGACCATAATGCAACATCCAATGCCCGATGTTGAAGCCCTTTACAACTGAGCTGAAAGTCTTGCCTGCCTTTCATTGAGGCCGCGATCTATGATTTCGTTATTCGATTTCGAAACAGCGAAGTGTGGGAGAATCCTCTTTGCTGTGTGATGCGCTCATTTCAGCGCAGCTGCTCTTGTCCAGTGGTTCAAATGTGCCACGTGGTTCTAAAATCATTGCGCACCGGGAATGGGCCGTATTCCGTCCCTGTCCCTGCCCATGTCCTTTTGTGTGTCCTCACCATGTGACTACATCTAGAGCACTGGAAGTTTGTAGCTTTTCGTTACCAACACTTTGACGTATCCTGGCAAGATTGTAGCACTGACGCTGTTCATGCTCGACACTAGGCTCCCTTTGTGTGAAATACGTGACGGGAGGCTGCAGCGCTATCAGAAGAACGCATCGACACATGATTCCCCGGTGCTGAAAGTCGATATTCGACGGCAGCAAAGCCTGATATACAAATATCTATCTTGTATGTATCAGACTTAAGGTTGTCTTAGACCGATACCGACGCCATACAAGGAAAGTAATAGCATGATGAGCCTGGATAGGTTTTCACGCAAGGAACAGTGTAAATTCGTTCAAAGTATAGCTGTTTTCCTCTGCCGGCTATGGGTTCTACGCAAAAAAAAATATTACAGAGGCTGGTAAACGAGGTGGGAGGGAAGATTGCCGGAACAGTTTCTAGGTATATTGGCTCAGGTTTCACTGCGTTCAATTTCGAACGAATAATTCACCGATAAAAAAGTACCCCTGAAATCCCAGCAGGGTCCAGATGTTGACACTGTGACATCAAGACGCACGATCTGGTGTCAGAATGCATTAATTCACGATTGCCTGACATGTGAGGAAATGTGATAACATTCACAGCTGTCATGATTTCTAGGCAGCTCAGCGCTGTACCAAGCTCGCGTTTACTTTATTGTGCCTTTACATGCAATGTGCTAGTACGTACCACATCCACCACAGACCTGGGAACTTGCCAACGACAGATACAAACACCATCACATGGAGTAGAGGGTCAGACGCTGTCATCTGCATTGTAATGCTTTCTCCAGTGTTTTCATTTTTAAATGTATTCACATAGTGTGCAAGAACGTCTCAGAAAGTTGGGATGCGAAGACCAATTTTGGAGTTGATTTATTGCAAGCATCTCCACAGGCTTAGAGCTCAGCATTCTGAGAAAGTGGAGTCGTTATGGCACTCACGGAGCACATCCTCCATTCCTACGCCTCTGATGAATCCAGTGTTGTTGTTTCTTCCCTAACGCTTTCAAAGCCCTGCGTCCCCAGTGATAGAAAAGAAGCTTGCGTTTATACCGTTGAACTCAACATAATGTCAATTGGCAAAATCCCAACGTAAAGAACACAGCAGCTATCAACGATTCATTGAGATAAAGCGAAATATTCCAGACAAAACTGAGCCCCATGTTCTACTCCCTTGAGTTTGCCATTGTGTTTTGTATCATCGTTCGACTTAAAAAAAAACTCACTCCAGATTTGAGCGCTCTGTTGAGACCCCACTTGTTTCGAAAGGTTCAGAAGGTTCCGAGAGCGAGGACAAAATTCATGTATTCCGCACGGCGACAATAACATAAGGACTCGTGCCGATTCCAAGCTGAATATCACCGAAGGTTTAGCATCAGACTATTCCAAGGGGTAAGCCCAGATTAACCTATGAAGTTCAAGAAAAGTTCACCGCCCGGGAATTGAGTTGGATCTCTTCAATTAATGGTCCTTCGACTTCGCTTTTTTTGGTTTCCTTTTTAAGAGCTATCAATGTCAAGATCCTTCTGAGACTAATTTTACAATTCAGTAGAATAAAAGGCACCGTAGGATCGCAGATGTCCCAAAACGTCATATGACGTCGCTTTACAGCGCGATTGTGGTGGGAAGCATTAAAGTGGACAATGCATTATTGGCCAAACTTAAAGGTCAAGTCTCACTGCCATCACTTCCACTATGACCGAACTTCCTCAGTGGTGGCACCAGAAGCTATTTAGCATATTCCGGGTGCCGATAAACAACCAAACAATGGTGACGGCATTTGACCGGAACAGTCGAACCACACATAACTATGACGTAAAATGTCTTTTTAAAGATTTAAAGAGCATGTGAAGCATACCCTACCATAGCATACCTTCATACAGCATACCTTCATACATCATACCTTCATACAGCACACCTTCATACGACATACCTTCATACAGCATATCTTCATACATACCTTCATGCATATCAGACCTTCAGACTTTCTCGTTTTGAAGTTCCGCTTGGGCGCAGCAGGTGTGTTATCAGTGACAATCCTCTCTTGTAATTACGCCCCCCCCCCCCTCTCTTCAGTGAGCCACACAGGAGTGAATAGGAGTGGCGAGGTCAAGCAGCGACCAATTCCTGAACTTCCGCCAAACTTTATACCGTGAGTTAAGTCATCACCAACTTCCAGCTTGATCCGAGATGATTTATATCCTTTGACTAATGTTGTCACCAAGCAAAGTTACTGGGCATCAAATGACGTAAGCTCCGCTAAACGCCCGCCCTGTCCCGTCGTACACAACGACACCAGTCCTCGAGATCGCCGCTGAAATGATAAACGACGTGGCAAACAAGGCGCGGTAATGATGTCGCATGCCTGGTCCATTTCCACAATGGCGCGGGCTTGCCGGGGCTCAAGGGGTTGTTTTGATCGGGACTTGGGCGGCTTTAAAGCGCGGGCCAGACCGCGCTGGCCGGGTCGTTGGCCGGCACGCGGCGCACTCCCGGCCGCGGCGCTTAAACGGCGGCCGGCCGCCGCCTCCGCCGCGATGATTTTCAATTAGTTGACAGCTCTCCGGGCCGGTCGATGGATTGGCAGCCGGTCGGCGCGGCCGCCTAATCATTACCAGGCCTGGAGACGGCCGGCGATGCGCGGCATCCCCTGCCGAGCCGACGTCAGCGGCCGCGGCGAAACCGCTAATGCCGTCCTGGGCAGAGCCTGCCGGCAGGAGCGGGCGAGAGAAGCCCGCGTGGACGGCAGAGCAGCGGCTGAACATCCGATCTTAGCTCTGGCATGTTTCTTATGTTTAAGTAAGCGTTTATTATGCTGGCGGCTTGACACTCGTGCATTTTATGCAGCTGTTCGGAAATGTCAACACATTGGCAATGATTTTATATAGTTTTGACTGAATGCCTGCTGAGTCACTGAGTATTGGTTGTTTTCTGGACGAAGAGTTATGCTATCGGAAACGAACAGCATAACATTCCTCTTAATTTTGCCGCTGCAATAATTTTTGCCTAATTCTTTACCGGCATTTTTGTTCAATTTGCTGTCCAAATTAAAAAAGCTCGGGATACTGAAGCGCACAGGACGCAAAAGATGTCCTCACCAAGGCACCCTCAAATTGAGATGATTGCACGTATTATGCCTGCTGTTGCAAGGCAGCGAATCACCCGCCCCTCGGTAACTTCCGGGCTTTCTAAAGAGGACCGCAGGGGTCATTTCGTTCCGCTCGGTGGCGATGGCCAGCAGATACGGTCTCGTGGTGGCGGCCGCCCCCGCCGACTCCCACGCTCCTGGTGCGCCTCCTGGCCCCGCTGTTTGCTCCGACACGCCATCCCGCACAGTAACACAGGCCACAGGGGCCCGACCCGCCACCGGAAACACGTCACCGCGGCGCGTTGATGAGCAACGTCACCTGGACGGGCCCGTACATCGGCGGCGCATCACCGCGGCGCGCTAATGAGCAACGTCATCTGGACGGGCCCGCACATCGGCGGCGCGTCACCGCGGCGTGCTGATGAGTGACGTCACCTCGACAGGGCTGTAGGTCCGAGGCGCGCTACCGCGGTGTGCTGACGAGCAGCGTCACCTGGACAGACCCGCACGTCACCGGCCCACAGTCTACTCCCCTGACAGCGCGGGATAGATCCCGCAATGTCAGCCGGTGAAGAGAGACCTGGAGGCCCGCTGTTTTGTCACTAGTGCAAGTGCCGGCCACCGGACAACCTTAAATGAGTAACGCCCTCAAAAACGGTCTTATTCTGGAACCAACCGGGCCACTTTGCCCGTACAGACAGCTTGTGGCTGTGCGGCGTTGTCCGCTTCAGAGCGTCTGAGGGACACCTTGTGGCTGCGCGGCGTTGTCCGGTTCAGACTGTCTGAGGGACACCTTGTGACTATGTGGCGTTGTCCGGTTCGGGGTGTCTGATGGGCAGCTTGTGGCTGCGCGGCGTTGTCCGGTTCGGAGTGTCTAAGGGATATCTTGTGGCTGCTCGACGGTTCAGAGTGTCTAAGGGACAGCGTGTGGCTGCGCGGCGTTGTCCGGTTCAGTGTCCAAGGGACAGCTTGTGGCTGCGGGCGTTGTCCGATTCAGAGTGTCTAAGGGACAACCTGTGGTTGGGCGGCGTTGTCCGATTCAGAGTGTCCAAGGGAAAGCTTGTGGCCGCGAGCGTTGTCCGATTCAGAGTGTCTAAGGGACAACCTGTGGTTGCGCGGCGTTGTCCGATTCAGAGTGTCTAAGGGACAACCTGCGGTTGCGCGGCGTTGTCCGATTCAGAGTGTCTAAGGGACAGCTTGTGGCTGCGCGGCGTTGCCCAGTTCAGAGTGTCTAAGGGACAGCTTGTGCCTGCGCGGCGTTGCCCGGTACGGCGTGTCTAAAGGACATGTTATGGCTGATAAGGATGGTGCGGCCATGAGCCGTTCCGACCCGAAAACTTTTCGTACAACACGGTTCAGCGGGCACCGTGATCGGGGTGGCCATGAACGAGGAGTCACGACTGGGTGTCTTCATCAATCCGACCAGAAAATAACACTCAACTGTTACGGCGGATAGGATAGTTCGCCCTGGAGCCAACCGGATTAAATGCTTCCTTTTTACATCAGGAAACGTCGATGCGCATGCATGTATATGGTACATGCATGCAATATGCTGCATATAGTTCGCAATTCTCTATAAACATTTTTGCCGTGTTTTGACTTTGAACAGACGCAAATTAAATTGTACCTTCTGCCTGCCACCACTGAGGGCGGTGAGGTTTGAAACACAGTTTTTGGGGGGTGACAGATCAGAATATTTTTGTATTTTCACCATTTTAGTGGCAAGAGAGCAGAACACGGCCCCAAGCGACACGTAAGGAGTGGCTATGTTCATGCGCACCGCTAAGAAAGCTTTCCATATCCATGTCAGTGACCTCGGCCATGTCGCCGTTAAAGTAGGTAAATGCAATTGGCATCGGTCTCTCACACCAAAATCATCCCAACCAACTGAGACATCCCCGGAAACCTGGATTTTAGGCGAGCCACGCGCTTTTGTCCGTCTACGCTGCATGGGCCTCTGAACCTTTGGCAATGATCAACGAGCACAACCTCAATGTCGTGTTCCTCTCCGCGTGTAAAGCACTCGGGTAGGTACTGCATCTCACGTAGTACATTTCCAATGTGTGCGTATGTTAGGGGGGGGGGGGGGGCAGCGCCTCGTTCTGTCGTCTCTTTTTTTCTGCTTCGTTGACAGCGATTCTTTCAGTCTCGACGTCAGGCGTTCAGCATTCCTTCTCTGGCAGGCTGGACCCAATCAGTAGCGCCCGCGACAATTTTTACACTGCTCCAGTGACATGCGTACCAGATCTCGCCTGTCGTTCTTCCACATAATTTACTTGCTAAGATCTGCCCGTAGCGGACATTTGACCTTCTCAAGACAGTGCGTTCCTGATATGCATTTCTATTAAAGCCCTTTCGACCAAAAAATGATCATGTCCGGTCTACGGGATGAAGAAAAATGGTTCACAGTGGGGCAGGCTTGCATGCGCCTGGGGGGCCAACCGCCGAGCTTTAACACGCACCCGGTTGACCGGTTGGATACCCTTCGCTCAGATGGAGAGGTCAATTTGACCCCACTGGGATCTTAGGAACTAAGACAGCTAGATACACCAAACTCACAGGGTGTGTTAACCTGTATGTGAGCTCAGTTGGACCAAAGTTTAAGACTCCTATCTCATGTCCTTTCGGTCATATAGGGTAAAAAAGGTAAAATTCCAAGTTGGTCTCCGAAGGGTCCCTAGAACCTAGATAAATGTTCTAAGCAAAGGTTCACATGCTCATCTAAGGTCAGCGAACTCGTTTAACCTTTTGAAGGCCATGGTGACCAAAATCATATAATCATACAATACCGCTTTGAGTTTTGCATTTGGATAAGCGACAAAAATTACGCTAGGCAGCATGTGCCTGAAAACAAAATGTTGACCCGGGTTATTCTAGGTCAGTGACCTGTTCTGACATTTAAGAAGTTATGGAAGGTGCATGATGCATTTCCTGTTATCAATAAATTAGAAATGAGCACCAGAAACCACCCCATACAGTGAGCCTGAGAGTAGCAAAACAGGTTGGTTTTGACCTTGGTCTGGCCTTTAAACCTGGCCCTAGGCCGGTGTCATTTGTTCATTCAATTGTTGCGTTGCCTAAGAAAGGATCTCAGATTTGTGTGGCTTCGTCTAACACTCCATTGTTGGATCAGATTGAACGATTCCCTGGAAATTGCCTTCGTTGCAACCATCGCCTTACTTTGACCTGCCACAGGTCAGCGACCTTACAAGGTACATCCAAATTGTTATGCCAGACGATTTTTTTCAATTATCTGCGCCTGTGCAAAATTTGGCAACGCCTCGCCGCGCCGTTCGGAAACCATTTCGGAAAGCCTTTGGAGGGTCAATTTGAACCCCACCCGAGCGTGTGTTAACCCACGCATGTGTGCCGGGTACCCGGTCGGGATCCCCCTTCCCACGGAACTGTCGACCCTCTTGTGGCTGACCCATACAGCCTGCCCCGGACAAGCGGGGTGTCGCGAGGATGCAGGATGAAGCAGGACAGAGGATAAGCGGGACGGATCTCCCGACATTTATGAAGCCTGAGGTGCTTAGATGGTGAGTTGATCGTCCCCCGGTTCGATGCTGATTGGCCGATTTTGAGCAAGGAAAGGGGCAACAGGCAGTGACCCTCAAGCCGGGAGGGATGAACAAAATTTACATCCCTGCCACTCAAATGGCCGAACATTGAAACACTGGCCCAATGGAGCTGGCGGTCGGCATCGCCAGAGTCGGCAGGAGAGCTGGCGGGCGGCACCCTCCGTCGTTGGGAGCAAAACTAATCGTCCAGGCGCCTGATAGGCGGTTGTTGTCTGACGCAGTTCAATGGTGATGTTCTTTGCTATCTC
Organism: Pollicipes pollicipes; assembly: GCF_011947565.3. Taxonomy (NCBI): domain Eukaryota; kingdom Metazoa; phylum Arthropoda; class Thecostraca; order Pollicipedomorpha; family Pollicipedidae; genus Pollicipes; species Pollicipes pollicipes. The sequence goes on from NW_023596921.1 coordinate 38,404,486, forward strand.
CTCTGACATTGATAGTAAAGCGGTATCTACTGCGCCGCATTGTCAGCGCCCCGGACTGTGGCCACTGACGCTGATAACAGGACCCCTGAAGATAACAGCTCTATTTTGCGGCCTCGGATGGGCGATAGCCGGGACTGCAGTACTCTGGACGCTTTGAAGTTTACAGCCTTCACCTGAACTCTGCACCGCCTTCCACAAATGTTTCCGATATCCGCCCAGCTTTGAATGAGATGAATGTGGAGGCAGCCTTTTAGCTTTTTTTTGAAGCAGGGTTTGGCATGTACATGCCTTTCCCCACTGACATAGGCTTGGCCAGAAGGCTGCATTTTGCTGCCCCATGCTGTTTTTACAGCGGGCGTACGATGCTGCACTACACGCTGCTATATTAACGTTAAGTTAAATCAGCAGAACTTCGGAAACTGTGGTCAGTGTCGTAGCCAAGGGTGCCTTTGGAGTTATGTACATGCTCCTACGAGATGACATGGGCCACAGTTTTTTTGACAGTGAAAGACGAGCTTGGGGCTTCAAGAGCAGAAATAAGTTTCCGAGTCATCAAAATGGAATCCCGAGGCTAAATGGGCTCCCAACACCAAAAAGGGTCCGTAAGGGATAAAGAGGCCCCCCTGGCTAGAAGGGCCCCTGTTTGGCTCCTCTAGGGTGAATCTCTAGCTACGCCGCGGGCTGTGCTATACCTACTATCTCGAATGAGCTATAAACAGGCTTAATTTAAACGTTTTTGGCTTTCATTTTAGTGATAGAACTCTTCATCGTCGTAAGAATTGCTGCGTAAAGACTGGTGTTAAGGGTGTACAGCTGTGTCATGCCAAACCGGACTGTTCGTCGACGCATTTGCCCGTTGTAGTTCAGTTAGCTGAAGCACTGCCTCCGGTCGCATGGCTCAGGAGCTAGGAGTTTTACCTTGCGTTTCGATGTTGCTCATGTCGATTTTTGACAGCCTGAACGCCAATAGATTTGAAATTTTGGAATTTAGATGGTTGTACTCATAAGCCATGCGTGCTGGTGTAAGTCAGTAAATCAAGCTCCCCTTAGTACCTTCTTTCACTTCTTTAGTCCATAACCTTCACTATGAAGCAAAAGTTCAACCCTAAAGCGCGTCGTAGTGCCATCTGGAGCAGCACTTCAGTTGGGCTTTTGGAAGTCATGAATGCCCTTAAATGTGAGATGATATTCGAGTTCTCAAACGCTACTCGGGCTAGTCACGTTAAAACGGAGAGACTTACCACATGACTGGATTGATGTGAACGTATTCATGGCAGAAGGCTGTGGCTGGAACACTTAAAGTGGGGCTCCCCAAGGCTCATCTCACACATACATTTCACGATCCTCATCATCGATCATCCTTCGGTGGCAGAGGCGGAGAAGGTGAGCGAAATTTCCGGGAGTGAGCGAAGGAGAGCCGCCGTCGGTAGCCTGC
>NW_023596921.1:38410920-38425716 GCF_011947565.3 Pollicipes pollicipes
AAAACAACGTTGTAATATGATAAAAATGATAACAATTATTTTACACTGGCAGCTTAAAATGACGGAGGGATACCAATTATCATCATATGATGCATACTGGGCAGGCCAGGGACGGCGGCAGCAGCTGGTGCTGATACCGCCCGGACAGACTGTCAGAAAATTTGATCGGGCATCGGCCTCGCCGAGTTATAAATACATCTCACCTGATGGATGGCATGCAAGATGAATTCCCGTGAGAGATATTCATGATATTAATTTCGTATGTTTTCATAATATAGTTTTTTGTAACATTGTGATTCCAAAAAAATTGTACCTTTCATTTCAGGCCCAACGGGTGCAGAACGTTAGAAATGTTGCTCCTTTTACACATAATTTTCAATTTTGGAGATGAAACGAACTGTAGTGTAGATGTCAGATGTGGCGACGGCCGAAATAGTACTATCATGTTTCTACACACATGATGCACGCGCTGGTTTGCCATAGGACCCATGCTGAGGCCAAAACTTCGCAAAAATATTGCAGCCTAAATGCAAGCAGTTGGGAAAACAACACCTTATATTTGAGGAGGAAATACAACAGCTGTCTATAAATGAGGCATGTTTCTTCGGTGCAGCCAATATCTGAAATGAAAACACTTATCTGATGCAACAGATGGATGCATTTCAATGGATGCTTAATGAAAACAGCAGCATATCTTGGCCGTTTCCTTTAGTCCTGAGTAGTTACACGGAAGCAGCGACCCACATCACATACAAACGACCTTTGTGTTCATCGGAGATGTTTACGCCGACGAAAGTCCCGCTGTGACGTATATACGAGAGCCTGACAAAGCTCGGCGCCGCCCAGAGGTGCGGGAGGACATGTGCATGAGAGTAACGCGTAACAGATGAGGGTACGGACGGAGGACAAAGAGCGCGATCTGGATTTCGGAAGCTGGCGCCGGTGTCGCTGTTTCTCGTGAGGCGTCCGGCTTTGTTTTCGGTGCGGTTCCGCCCTCTCTCCGGCGCTCTCCCCCGACGGGCCGGCCGCCAGACAGGCTCAATGCGGTGAATTCGTCAGCGCCGCCCGACGTACCCCAGTTCCCGATTTATTTGCCTCCCTTTTCACCGGCGCTGAAAGGAAGAGCGCGTGCCCGCCGACGCCAGGTGGCCTTTTAAATCCGGGCCGGCTGGCCGCGACGCGGCGGCCGCCGGTCACGTGACGTCACCGGTCCCACGTGGCCGGTCGGCCCGGTAGGGCGACCGGGTGAACCGGTGCTCGGCGCAGGCGGCAGGTGGCTCCGGGGCCGCCGGCCGGCCCACTGACCACCTGCCACCCACTTCTGGACCTTTAAATTTAAACGCCAGCATGCTCTCCGGCCGGGCGTCTGTGTGTGCAGTTTTTATGGCGGCCACGATGGCCGGCCGGCGTCTGCCAAGCACCAAGGACGAACGTGCCGGACATTTTTTGCCAACCGTCTGTGTCCAGAATCCTGAAGGTGTCTGTCTGGGGAGGTGTCTTGTGAAACATGGACTCGGCAGTGCTTTTGGAACGTCATGTTTTGTTTCGTCGCCGGTAAAACAACACATGTTGCGGTACGTTGCTTACGCGCTAACAAACATAAATGGACTAGATCACACCGACTTTTTTGTCGACACGTACGAGAAGAAACATATTAACTGTATGTTATAGTGGGGAGAGCTGTTAGTTCACACAGTCCGCTGCACAGCTAGATGAGCAGGCACGCCACTTAACCTGCCAAGCTTTGGCGGCTTCACCACCTCGGCGCTGCAGACTGGGGATCGGCCCTCTTGCGAGATATCCCCAGGTGTGTCAGTGCTCGGCGTTGCAGACTGAGGATCGGCCCCCTTGCGAGATATCCCCAGGTGTGTCAGTGCTCGGCGCTGTAGACTGGGCATCGCCCTCTTGGCGAGTTATCACCAGGTGTGCCAGTGTCAACAAACACACCACGGAACGACAAGTGCAGCTTTCCCTGAGGTCATTATACCTTGTACTTTCACGGCTAACCTATAAGCTTGGATTAAATGAGGTCAAATTACGTTTATGGTATGCCTTTGGCGTCTCGTACATCCACGGAACATCGCTGATTAAGTTGAAGCATTCCGACATTCATGCCAAGCGATGATGGTGGGGTCACTTGTCACAGCGGGCATGGAGAGTATACAGCTTAACGGTGGTCACCACAATCTTCGGCAAGCTTCACCAAACTATTGCGAAACGGGGAAACGTTTGATTGGGCGGATGCTAGTTGTAATTGATAGGATTACAACCCCTCGCAGTTTTCACGCACAAATGTCAACTGCCTTAGCCCAGCCTTGTAACTGAGATCCCTTTCTCAAAACACGTCTGCCGCTTTTCGTCGGATTACTTAAGCAGCTACGGGGCGAGACCACTTAACAAGTTTGATGATAATTGAAGCCGGTACATACACCCACACCGGGTGACACGCTTCACATCTTCATATTTTCTGGTTGCCAACGCCTGACACCAATCTCTAAAACGTCTTAACGCAGCCTCGTCCTGGTTTTGTGGACGACGCCGCTTGAGACCCTGCATACATGGATGCAGTTTTTCACCAGCATTGTCCTTTTCTCCTCCGTCAGTGTTAACTAGTCTCATATGGCCGTGATGCCTGTCACTGAAACCTGGATGTATTCTAAGCCGTGTTCTTCAGCCTTTCCGGGATTTGAAAATAACATGCTTCCCATGTTACCCTAGTGAATATAGGTGTGATATTGCGATGTTGCAGAAATGCACCGCCTGATCGAACAACTTACTTTTAACTGCTTGGGAAATGATACTGAACAACTTTAAAGAAATGTGCCACATTTTTACTGAAAACTTCACGGCGGTGCGGTTGGTGGTTGCGAATATATGGGCCCGCCAGAAGTGTAACTTTCCGAGTCAATCAAGCTGAACAGTTCCAGTAAGAGGCCAATTATTGATCTAGGCTGATATGAGTATTTACATACGTCAGCTTCTGACAGGATAGTAGCTTCGCAAAATATGTGGATGGGGCTGAGCAGTAAAAAAAATACAATCGTACCCCAACATACGCCCAAAACGAGCGTATTAAACCGGCGTCCTCTCCTGATTTGATCGCTTTCTTCCAAAGTTCGCTGGAACAGCCCTTGCCTCCGCTGAAAAGGAAATTGCGCCTTGGTTTCTAATATTTAAGTCAGACTGCTATGTAAATAGCCTGTTTTCCGACTCAGCTTTTTAACGTTCAAGAGTTTTGAGCTTTTGCATAAATACCTTACAGGTATTCATCAGACACCATTGCCTCTCATTGGTGCACATTAGTCAGCGTGATTGTCCAGCGCTCCCTCGCTCCTGCGGTGCCCTCCAACAGCGGCGTGCCCCACGTCAGTGCCGCTCGCCAGCTCCAGAGTTAGCTTTCTGTGCCCGACGGCAGTCTCCTCGCGCGTTTTTCTCGGCTGGTGGCTAGGCGCAAAGACGGTGCGTTACTTGGCTGCAGGCGAGCTCCTGCGACCGATTTGGGCTGAGCCTGCCAGTGCGGGCTGATTCGGGATAAGGCAGCCAATTTCAGAGAGCCATTTTAACGATACAGAAATACAAAATATCGTTGAAATATCGCTATATCTATTAATCAAATATCGCAGAAATATCGTTGAAAAATGCGCGCATATACACACGAAAAGTTTGTCGCGCTAACACCGCTATATCAGTGATCTTGGTCAGTGTGATAATCACGCCGAATGTTACCCTGCAGATGCTGGTGGTCGGCTCCGCAGTGTGAGTGCCGCCGCGGAGCTGACCCGTTACGCAGGTCACCAGCTGGGAGCGAGCCGCCGAATCAGCTGGGTCTATGCGGAATGAGGTCGGCTCAACATCATGCCATTTGGTGGCAAACCTGGCGCCGCTTGGCGAGCACAGCGTTATGCAGAGCCCTTACGAAATGTTCCGGCCGGTGGGAACTTGGTTCCGATGTTTGCAAATGTGATGCTATCACCAAGGAAACAAACAAACATATGTTTCGCCGAATTATGCATTATTGTCAAACTGATTTGATGGTATGTGGCGTGATGATAAAAAACCAACAACACTGACATGCACCCACGTTATCTCGTCGGCTCGTGGAGCTATTGAACGACAAAACCGTGTGTTCCTGTTTAGAGCCAATGAGTGTCTCGTTGGTCTGGGGAAGCAGAGCCGTGTGTTCCTGTTTAGAGCCGACGAGTGTCTCGTTGGTCTTGAGAAACAGAGCCGTGTGTTCCTGTTTAGAGCCGATGAGTGTCTTGTTGGTATGGGGAAGCAGAGCCGTGTGTTCCTGTTTAGAGCCGATGAGTGTCTCGTTGGTCCGGGGAAGCAGAGCCGTGTGTTCCTGTTTAGAGCCGATGAGTGTCTCGTTGGTCCGGGGAAGCAGAGCCGTGTGTTCCTGTTTAGAGCAGATGAGTGTCTCGTTGGTCTGGGGCATAGATGCGGAGCTCGTAAGCCATCAGCGTTTGGTGCGCATCCCAGGGCGGTACATTGTCGTAGCTCTGACTGGCACAGGGAGATCAGCTGACAACTGGCCGGAGAGCATCAGCCCGACACCGACGACCGTGCCGTAGCATTGTGCGGCACGGACAAGCCTCCGCAGCCCTCCCTTGTTAGAAAGCCCGAGACAAAATTAGCAGATGAACTGGATCGTTTCAGCTTGAGAGGCTTGGTGCACACTATAAGCTCTGCGTATTAAGTCACGGAGCCCACTGGCGCCTAAGCAAATCACGTGCTCTGAATTTTAACACGCGCCCGGGTGGCCGGTTGAATAAATACCCTTCGCTCGGCTGGAGTAGGGATGGGGGCCTGTATGTGAACTCACCTGTGTCAAAATTGTACAGTGCTATGTCATGACGTTGGGGTGGACTTGGATACAAGCAGGCCAAACTTCAAATGAATATCTCAAGTGCCTCCAGACCTTCTTATGCAATCACTGTGAACCTAGCTACTTGTTCTAAGGAAAAGGTGAATAGTGTTTAATAATTAAGGTCAGTGATCTTGTTTGACCTATGAAGGGTCAAGGCGACCAGATACTTTCAAGATCGTTCTTATTTTTACCATACAAATAAGCGTCAGGAATTACGCTAGGCGGCATGTTGCTAAACATAAAATGCTGACCTGGGTTGTTTTACGTCAGTGACCGAATTCGTAGACCTCTGACCTTTAAAAAATCCATGGAGCATGTCTTGTGCGGTCCGTGCCATTAATAACTTCGAAATGAGCACCAGAAACAACCCATTAAACCAAGCTTTCACGTAAAAAAGGCAATTTAGCTGTGATATCTGTCTGACCTTCATTCCTGACCATAAGCCAACAGAATTTGTTGTAGTTCTTAATTCAAATGGTATTTTGCTTGCAAAACTATTTTACATATGTCTAGCTTCGTCTAACATACTGTTTAAGTCTACTTCGTCTAAGTTGACTCTCTACCCACCCGAGCGCGTGACAAAATGTAAGCTTCGACACGAGGTATGTGTAGAATAATAGTACCCGAGTAAACAAATCATTTTAAATAGAGCATTCCCTTTTAAAGCCAAAGAATGTCATATTTGTCAAAATTGATGTTCCCAAGCATTAATATGGAGAAGATTATGAATAAAAGCTAAACGGCGAATGGGTTGCCTACCACTCTTTTGTCTGACACGAGGACAATAATACTCTCCGCCCAGCGAGGGCCGGGCAATATCGAACAGTCAGCAGCCCTGCTATAGATCCTTCACGCCCCTTTCCACATAGACAGCTGCCAATCACCAATCAGTAAGCTGTAATTGCTTATCCCGACGGAGCTCCACAGGAGCAGTTCATTCGCCCAGCTCGACCCGTGTGCCGTGCACCCCATCCCCAGTTCACTGCTATCACGTCACACATTATATATCGCTATGCAAGCGTGGATAGCCCGGCATCTGGGCCCGGCCGACAATAGTAAAAAGTGCGTGCCTATGCACCTGGAGCCGCGGACGTCTCCCATTGGCCGCTGGCTGGATCGATCGCCGACTCGACGCTCTGATTGGTCGGCGGCACGTGCATCTGCACGCCCCCCCCCCCCCCCGCCGTCCCGATTGGGCTCCACACAGCTGGGTGCGCTGACGTAATTATGTTTGTCGCCGAGCCCGCTGCGCTACGCTACTGCGCAGTCACGCGAGCAGTGTGACATCGCACGGAGTGCGACGTGATATTCATGTCGCACTCGCATGATGGACGGGCTGACGAAGCTGCATCGGATCGCAGCCTGTGTCCTGCGGGAAGACGCGAATCATGGGCTGCAAAAATCAAACAGGAGGAATCCAGCATCCGGCACAACAGTTTTAGAATGGCCAGGCAACGTAACCGTGCGGAAACACTGCGCACAGTTTTAGGTCTGGGATCATTTTGAACTAATTTTCGGGCTGTGGTGCGTTTCAAGGGATAGCATGGAATCTCCATAGTTGCTGCGCTGACTGCCGAGCAGTCTGTAGGTTTTACCGACGAACACTGAGGGACACACGCCAATCATTTCAAATGTATGTCGTACATTCGAGAACCGTGATTGCAAACGTTGCTTTAGTTGGTTCTTTCCCATCTGAGCTTCTATGTGCAACCATCTGCCCTTTCCTTCATCTCGCCACATGCTGGTCTACATTTAAAAGCATTTTGCAACATGTGGCTGTTGCGCAATGCCATTACAAAGATGTCAGGTGCGCATAAATCAGTATTACACATGTTGTTTGAGTTTTAGTATGAGGTGCCATGCATTGTTTTCGGCCAGAATCTACCAACAAGGTTTCGGCTCCCGATCTCTCTATCTGGTGCGTTTTTCCATATCGCTCATTCTAATAACAGACAGTCAAATATGTCGAATTATTTTAGTGACAATATGCCTCCCCGTCGACTTTAATGCCACCAACGAGTTTTTATCCGATCATTTTTATAACCGTGTCGACCAATTTCGGTGTGCTTATATTAAGTTGATGCAACTCAATTTGATCACATTTTATGTAAATTAATGTCAACGAGGGTGATGATTTTTCGGAATTTTTCATTCCAGTACTTTGTGTGTAATCCTTCCATTTCGATCCTTTTCGCAAAATTACTGCCATTCGATATTTTGCATATCGATCAGCCCAAATATCATCACACATGAAACAGTATAGCCGAGGTGCAGTGGTGTGAATCCCGTAAGAAGCGGCGACGGCACGCGGATGTCTTCCGCCGATCCACGAAACCCTGCCACGTGCCCCCCCCCCCCCTCACACACGCTCGGCTGGGTCCGCGGTCGTGCCACGTGGCGCCGACCAGCGCGGCCCCGCCGTCGGCCGCTGATGACTGACTTTTATCACCACGTGCCCGTCGGTCCGTGGCCGACGGCCGACCACGCAGCCGTCAGCCGCCGCCGGCCGAGCGTGTAATGAGCAGCCCTCCGATGCGTATTTATATTGGACAGTGGTTAAACGGGTCGCGTAGAGACAATGATCCCTAATTAAGTGGCAACAGGCCCGGATGAGTGCGTGCGGCGATGTGTGATCGCAGTTGCTTTCGCTGGTTGTTTCCTGTGCGACGCGATATTGAAAGCAGAGAGCGTTAGTACTCAACACAACTGCGAAAGGTGGCGGCATGGTCACGAGCCGACTTGCAGGTGACTTATTTTAAAGGGCACTCCAGTCAGAACATCTGACAACATGCCAGCCAAGAAGTAAAAATATAAACGCCCTCCTAGTGGAAGGCAGCACTTCTATTCTAGCGTAAAATCCCCTTATTTGACCACATTCCTACTCAGCGTGACGCTAAAATATAAGCTGTTGGAAAAGAAGAGATGTTTGCAATGATAATATTGGAGTCTTAACCAACTTTTAGCCTTGGCTATGCATTGCGTGTGCGCTGGCGAAACGAAAATGGTGGTTTGTATATATGTGTAACTGGTGCACGGGTTGTACTAACGACTGCCTTCGAAGCAATGTAGCATGCCGATTCCTTCTGCAAACTGTGTTATTTCTGACGTAAATTCTGCTCAGTTAAGAATCGTGGGCGGGACAGACGGTTGAAAAACCATGATGGCGATGACTAACAGGCCAACATTCTGGGCGACTGGGTACCCAGGCGACTGGAAATCAACTGTTCTGGACGACCGTAAATAAGCTGGCATGACAGACGCATGATACAATAGAAGCTGGCATGACAGACGCATGACACAATAGAAGCGACCAGGCGATGAGACGATCACACGACATTGCTAGTACCGCACATGCCGTTAACACCAAGAGGCCAACTGGTTCGCATGCTAGTTTACTGAGGGGTATACCAGTGAATGACTAGCACACTAGCAGTAGCACCTGGCCAACCGAGCGCGGATCAACGTCGGCCAATGGTATGTGTATGGTATGGTATCAATGTCGGGCAATGGTAGCGGCCGGCCGTGATGCTCACCATGGCGGTAGCCTTGAAAGCAATGCAACAACGCGACTCACTTATCGCGGCTCCCCAACAGTCCGAACCCTCCGGAAGCCAGTGACGAACTGACCGGCGCTGTCCACCAGCAGTGGTCGGCCTTATAGCTGTGGCCGTCAGCAACGCACCGTAATTAAGCCATGAGCCGCACATACGTTAGTTAAGCCTTACACGAACTAGCGCCACAGTAAACTACCCTGATATGACCTTCTGCAGCCAATTCATGATATCGGGTCTTACATTAGCTATCAAAGGATGCATCTATTTCGAACCATTTAGATAAATCGGTGAGTAGAACCTAAAATCTGGCTGTTATATTATATTAAAAAGATGGTTTTGGCTTTTGTCTACATAGTATTTCTGCTCGCATCAGTGTCAGACGAAAAAGAAACGTGCTTTTTGTGTGTTTGCCCATGGGCATGCTCTTTGCTCTTTGCCATGATGTGAACGAAAAGAATGCTTCGATTGCCGGAACATATTGCATATTGGTTAAGCTTCTCAAAATTTGTATCCAATGCTGTCCGCTAAGACTCGAGATATGAAATATGTCGTTGAGATTATGTCATCGGAGCTAGAATAGCTGAATGTTAACAACTTAAGCGAAATGCCTGCAATATGTATGAAATATACGGACAACATTTTCTGATATTCTTGACCAGGCTGATCGAATGGAAGCTAGGGTAACACGCTCACAGCGCTTACTGAAACAATGCATTGTACGTGAAACATGCAGAGGCATACCTCGGCTTATCGTGTCAGGAGGCAATTTTCAAGACTCTTGCGTTTTTGAGGTGTCCGATCTGCACAATCTTGGGGGTCTCCTAAACAGGTTAGGAGAGTACTTTCCCATCTCGGGGATCACATAACCCCTCAAGTGGATTTCGCTGAGCAGACCAAAATCCTTAAGGCACAGCACGAAGACAAATTCTAAAAACTCCAATAGAAGATCTAAGTTGGTCATTTTATTGACCAGCCAAGGGATGCTATCCGATTATCTCATTCCAAAACCACGAGGAAAGGGGAACATGTACTTTACCGAAGACATCGACGACATGTATCCCAGCTTACCCAATGCGCTCTTCTAGAATAATGACTTAGCTACCATCTATGTTTGGTAATGGTTAGATGTTCATAAATTTCAGCCATCCTTCCAAATAATTACAAAACTGCATGCTCCTTGTCAGTCTCATCACCTTTGCGCGCACACGCTCAGACCAGATGGCAAGCCTCCCCTGTCCGTGTCGGCCAAATTGCCAGCTTCCTGTTGACGGGGGTCATCCAACTCCCTGCTGCATGGGTCACCGGGGTCATGCAAAGTAGCCAGAGGTGAGCGCCTCAGGCCCGCCCGCCCCTGGTCCGGTGAGAAACGGATGTCGTTGCCGTTAAACACGACATCCGGCCGGTGATCGCCTCCCCGCGCCGGCAGAAGATGCAGAGGCGAACAGCCGGCACCCCGGGCTGGCTCAGGAAGTGGCAGATGGAGCAATATGTTTAGTGGACGGTTGCCGCGGGGTAGACATTTAGGCTTGAAGAAGCGCTGATGAGGGGGTGAATTTCCACCTGGAAGTTACCTCTGTTAATAGTCAGGACAGAGGGCGATCATCGTCCTAGTATGCCATGCGAACGTTATTGTAGCGCACACGGTAGCTGACATACCAGAGCCACTCTCGTATATGGGCGAGGATGATGGACCCTCTGATGACACCGAAGAGACAAACCTGTTTGACTCTTCCCTTTCGTGGGACGCTGTAGGGCTAACGCCAATTTTGCCTCTAGAGATGGCGGGGAGGGAGGGAGGGGGAGCGAAGCGCTTCCCACGCTTTCATCGGCCCTGGGACGCCACGCACCGCCGGACCTACGAGCAGCTTGGTCGACTCTGGTGCAAAAAGGTGAACGCTTCATTCTAGACCCATCTCCCTCACGCTATAAAGAAAACGTACTTGATGGACTAATGCATTGCATGCAGGCAGGTGTGCGTGCGCGTGTGGGGCTCAATATGTGTACTGTGTGCGTGCTCTCGACGAATTTTTACATAATTGATTTTAGGAATTGGTTACTGACTGAGGACACTAAACCCTCCCGGAAGAAAAGTCTTGGAGCCCCCTTAGATTTGTCGTAAGTATTTTGAACCGCTTAATTCACTATGTTTAAATTTATACAAACTGAGCTCGTGACATTTCTACATTTGTGGAGAATTCACGACTATTCATTTCGTGGGTAACGAATGTTAACCTCTTTTCATAACAATTTCGGTAGCATTTCGTGTTCACAGACCCGATGGCATACGTTTGTCACAGAATGCGCATTTCAGTGACTTCTGCAGTGATTTGTTGTGCTTAGTGGAGCGATTAAACACAAGGAACCTAATCAGCTCACGCAAAGCCACGACAGGTCAACGTGCTAAATAAACAAATGTTTGTGCGGAAATATTTCAGTCGTTCATGATCTAGTTTGATCAAGTTTGTCAGGTCGCATGAGCCGCTCTTTGGGGAGATTTCACGACGACAATTTAGCGTCGATAGTTTATGTGTAGTACTGCGCATTTGGTGTGTCATGGTTCTGGATTTCGCTTTTGTATCATTTCCTGATATAATCAGATGTGGCCTACGCACACAAAGCTAGGTTCAAAATTACGTACGTCGTTCAGTGCACCACCGAGGAGCATTATTCACATAGATAAGACGGTAGTATTAGTCAAACTATATCCACAAACCAAACTATATCTCTATTCTCCTGGTTTTTCGGAGGAATAAGGCTGATACTACTGTCTTATCTAAAGCTAGGTTCACATGACCTCGTTTGGCACACCACAGGCCACCGAAGCAGATAAGCATTTACCTGCGTATGACTGTGTGAACGTGTATCCAACGTCGAATATATGTACAATGCCGTTTATCTGCTGCCATAAAACATGCAATTTTGAAGACTGAAGGCTGGCCTACATTTATCGGCTTTCACCCGTTGACCTGGTATTGGCGCTTGCCAATACCAGGTCAGATATTTTAGGTATTTACCAGGTATTTTTGGTATTTTTAGGTATATACCAGGTATTTTACGGCATAAAAATGCCGCAGCTTTGTGAAAAAGAAGTGATGCTGCCATCAGGCCGCCTATAAACATAATTGATACCATATGCAATGTAAGAAACAATTCTAATAAATTCAAGATCGGCGAAGGTGGCAGAAACCCACGTCAGGCGAGAGTTACAGTTGTCGAGAAGAGCGTCGCAAGCTGCAACAGTCATGCTGTGAGCATTGTACGTGTATTTCAATTATTTAACGCCACCTTTACACGTTTGAGAGAATTGGCCAGACCAACTAATCGATAAATTTTAATTGCACCAAAATAATGCAAAAGTTCGCCTTCACACACAGCCCTTTAACTGCAAGAAAGCCCGGACAGCTGACATTCTGCCGCTTTTCGCCTCGTCTTCGACATTAACGCAGTAGAACAGCAAGAATGAAGCCACCAACGGCCACCATATAGTACTTGTTTCCAATATGTCTCATGCTAAGGGAAAGTTTTGCAATCATTGCAGCGTAAAAAGCAGACCCCCTAGCAAAGCAAATATTTTCAACAGCTCACTTTTTAGATAGTGACATGTATGAAACTAATCGGAGGTGTATCCTGAAGTTCCCTACTCACAAGCCCAAAACGTCTTTCTCGGCAGACCCAACCGTTTTAACGCTGCTAGAGATTTTTGAACCCAGAAAACCCACAGTAAGTCTCGTTAGGTGTTCAGGGGATAACCACTAAACTGACCGCAGTGGGACGATCTCTTAACGCACCTTCTGAATCCATCATAACAGATGACCCCAGCCCCAGACAGATTTTAATACTGAGAGGTAAAAAGGGAAACAAATGCGGCGAGTCGTCATCATCCTCCAAAAAGTTCAGTATTTCGTAAAAGCTGACACAGTTGACCTCTTGAATTATCTCACATCAGGTGGGCAGCCACTGGCATATCAACCTACCTTTCTCCGTGCCCTTTTTTCTACACCACAAAAAACATCACATCTACAAGCAGATGCAAGTGCATTGATAGCGACTAGAACGTGCCCTCAGCCCTACACCATATGCCTCCTACGCTTTACGGTTATAATCGATTTGGTCCTGATAAAGACAGTGTCTTGAAAATACGATTAAAAAAATTACCTGATATGCCTAGGCAGTTTTGCAATGTCAAAAAGCTGATCTCGAAGCTCGAAATGTCGTAAGAACCAAAAATTTAACATCATCGGAAACCCCAGAATATGGGTGGAAAGTGAGCCAGCCCTTATCTTTATCCTTATATTATCTTTATCTCTTGCATAACCTGCGAGTAGATAAAGATAAGATGATTTGCGGATCAACCACTTTCCCGCTGTGATTAGCGATCTGCACACCGAGAAAATCACTTATCTCGCTTGCCCAAAGGCACGTTATTGCGCCGAGGACATATGAAATTGCACATACCCATCTGCGCATGATGGCAATGTGGGAATGGACATGGCGTACAAGGTAAGCAGCGCGTCTTGGGTTGAAAAAGTCGAACAATAGACAATTTTCAAAAGCGGGTTAACATTCTCATATAGCCCACCCAGCACATATAATGTCAAATTTCCTGCTTTAACGGAAACCTACCCACGAGGCTTTCCATAAATAAGCCACAACAAACGCAAATGGCCTTGGAAAACGCTCAGTACTTGGCGTCTATGGCATGGGGCAAAGTTCTTTGCAACTATTCAAATGTACTGACCTGGTCAGGCGTCATATTTTAGCTGCATGAATGCAAAGGTTAGAAACAATTCCCTTTCGATTTCCACTGAAAGTTTTTCTTCGCTTTCCAACCGCTCAGCTTGCGATTTGCATATAAGCTTTCAAACTTGATCTCAACCTAAGCTGCAAGTCTATCTGAAAATATTACCTTACCTTATTGCGAGACATTGAAACCCTAGAACGGCAGAGTCCATGTAAATTCGTGAGTTCCCCCCCCCCCCCCATTCGCCAGTCCCCATTTTCCGCTCCCCATTCCCAAACTCCATTTTGTGTTTGGCATAATAACGAACGAGGCCGGGGCCGGGTGATTCTTGAACAATTAAGTTTCCAATTTCTGGGCGAGCCCACCCCCGCCCGACGTTGCGTTTTCCAGAAGCCAATATCTTAGCAACCAGTGATGGCAGCTTATTGCATTAGGCACAACAAGAAGCGCAATTTTTAAAGTCGTACAGAGTAATTGGGGAAGGGGGGGGGGCTCACATACCTTAGTTAAGTTAATATACAATAATTCATGCATAGCGCATATGGTATACGGTGCCAGGAGTGATTGTCCTGAGACATTGTAATATTACCATGTGACACGCCAAACTGCGCAATTGCGAAACAGATAAGGGGTACTGGCCCAAACCACATCCACATCTTGGTGGCTTGGCATGACAGAGACATAGCCTTTATCTAACAGCGACGGGGACAAAACGGACAATGATGATATGATAGGTTGGTGGGTGCTTCCCGTCGTGCGCTGTCCTGTGAGAATGGTGGATCCGGTCGCTGTTGGATAATTCAAGAACTTTTTCAGATCTCAGAAACCAGGGCAGATCAACACGTGAGCCCGACTGCACGATGTAGGCGAATGGTGTCCATCGACCAGAAAACAACTTTAGCACTCTTGGAACCATGGACGCACTGGTAGTGGACTGGGAGATAACCAATGCCAACTTTTCAAAACCGACCCCAAGTTCAACATCTCATGGCCTAAACTGAGACGCATTGAACCGTGAAAGCTCCACAGGCACATAGCCTAGATTACTGAGGCCTATATCCATGCAAAATGCCAGCGTCTGTTCCCGAAACGTATTTTACGGGTCCCTCAATTGACAGTTTTCCAGATTCATCCACCTCGCCGATTAGAGCTTAACAAGCGCTTGGATGGGGGCCAAATTGACCCCCGAAGGTTTTCCAAAATAGTTTCCGAACGGCGCGACGTAGCTACGCCAAATTTTGCATAGCTGTAGAATATTGAAAACCAGACCGTCAAGTATAAAAAATTGATGTGCCTTGTAAGGTCGCTGACCTATGGCAAGTCAAAGTCAGGCCATGGTTTCAGCTAAGTCAATGTCTAGGGAATCGTTCAATCTGATGCAACAACGAAGTGTGAGACGAAGCCATACATCTCTGAGATGCTTTCTTAGGCAACACAAATGTTGAATGAGCAAATTACGTTGCCCTAAGTGCAGGCATGAAGGTCAAACCAAGGTCAAATGTGTTTTATTACTCTAGGGCTTACTGTATGGGATAGTTTGTGGTGCTCATCTCGAATTTGTTGATAGCAGGAATCGCATTATGCATCTCCCATGGACTTCTTAGAAGTCAGAATATGTCATGAACCTAAAA
>NW_023596921.1:38426716-38561716 GCF_011947565.3 Pollicipes pollicipes
TCTCTCTCTCTCTCTCTCTCTCTCTCTCTCTCTCTCTCTCTCTCTCTCTCTCTCTCTCTCTCTCTCTCTCTTCTCTCTCTCTCTCCTCTCTCTCTCTCTCTCTCTCTCTCTCTCTCTCTCTCTCTCTCTCTCTCTCTCTCTCTCTCTCTCTCCTCTCTCTCTCTCTCTCTCTCTCTCTCTCTCTCTCTCTCTCTCTCTCTCTCTCTCTCTCTCGCTCTCTCTCTCTCTCTCTCTCTCTCTCTTTCTCTCGCTCTGAGTTGTTTTATGATGATGATGATGATTGGGGTTTTAGGGTGCGCCGACTTCTGGGGTCATTTTGCGCCCACAACAGCTAAGTGTTTACCGAGGTGTATAAATGGCTGTGAATCCTACGCTCCTCAAAAATGAAAACAGCTGTCCGGTGCCAAGCATGCGAGAATCGTCACCAATAAGATCTGAAAAGGTAAGACCTGACGCATCTCGTCCGAAGTAAAGTGCCCGCTCTTCGCTGAACTGTGGGTAGGAGTGAATAACATGGCGAACCGTAAGTATTGCATCACAGCGAGGACATTTAGGCCGTTCTCCACCGCCCAAAAGGTACTATGTGTTGCTTGCGTGTGGCCAATTCGTAATCTGCTGAGGGTTGCTTCTTCGCGTCTCAGCTAACGTGAGCTTGACGGCATGGACCCAGTCGTGGCTTGATCACCTTTAACTTACTGCTTGCAATGGCGTCCCAGCAGCGTTGCCATTTCCGCTTGACAAGGTCGCGATGGCAGGGCAAAGTCCCTTGCCGGCAAGGGTAAAGAACGGGTGCAAGGTGCACGCGCTGCCCGTTTTGCGGCCGCGTCAGCACGCTCGTTACCTGTGATACCCACAGACTCGGTATCCAACATAAGACGACGGTTTTGCCAGCAAGATCCAGCGCTGTCAGGCGAACTAAAATATACTGTACAATGGGACAAGGTGGGTTAAAGGTTGTCAGGGCCAACAGGCTGCTCAAAGAATCGGATAAGATCACGTGTGTGTTGCTCTCACCAACTTCGGTGAAGCATAGGGCTTTACTGATTGCAACGAGCTCGGACGTGTAAACCGAGGCGTGTTTCGGCAAAGAAAAGGAGCGGGTGGCTTGGCCATTAACAAAAGCAGCACCAACGCCCACCTCCGTTTTGAACCCATCATATATGTGGCTTGAAATCCTATGAACGACCCGATGCACTCCAGGCCTTCGATCTCAAGTCGCATGGGATCGCTCCCTGTTGCTGAGACATGAAAGGGATACATCCACTTTTGGTGAGATAAGCTCTCATGGAGGCACAACATACAGGACGCGACCTCAGCACACCACGCAGACTTATGGTACTTTCCCGAAACAGCTTCTTCATCTGGACACCAAATGGAGTAGCGGACGGCCTTCCGCTTCTTTGGAAAATGCTTCAACATCAGGTGAAAAAAATTGTTCGGTGAGTCGGATGGTTCGGAAATTAAGCCAGCTTGCAAAAGTACCGCATGCCAAACATCTCCTTTATCAGTGCCAACGCCGGCTCATTTACTTCCACGGTAAGGCTATGCAACTTGCGAACGTCCTAAATGTTCCGTCACCATGCGCTAATGCGGTTATGATGCACGGGTACCTAATATCGTTTGCAAGAACACGGCGCGCGGTCATAAATAAAATAGTCATGGTCAAGTTTCGAACGTATAAGTGAGCGGTTTGGTTTTTTTTATAGCGGTAAACAGTGTTTCTTCTGTCCGCTCCATTAACATGTTTGAGGACACATACTTCAATATGTTCAATGCTTTAAAACAGTGTCACGTAGGGTTTTCAGATGCGACCATACGGTCAGACGGTTATCAAACTGTAGACCCATGAAGCGGGTACTAGATTGGTCTGAATGGTCTGGCCGTATAGCCTTAAAGCCATGGAGAGGCATTGACGACGTCGTCTGCAAAAATGCATAGCGACTGTTTTCGCAGTGAGAAACGTGGTCCGTTTGCAACACTTCACTGCCCAGGATGCTCACAGCCAACTGCAAGCGACGCTCCAAAGAAGCAAAGTTTTGACGAGGCGTACCAGATGGCGACATCATCCACGAAGGAGAGAGCGACTGACCGACTTGGAAGGGTGTCACCAATATCATTTATCATCATAGCGAAACAAAGCGACGCTCAGAACACTGCCCTGGGGCACGCCATTTTCTTGTTAGTACCTATCCGAAAAGTGTGAGGCCAACACGATCTCTGAAAAAACGATCAGTCATAAAGTTTGCTAAGAATGTGCCCATGGCTCCTCGAATGTCATATTTAAAAAAAACTTTTTTCAGGATGCCGTAACACCACGTCGTATCCTAAGCTTTTTTCAACATCGAAAAACACAGCGCCAACGTGTCGTTTTTCCATAAAACTGGTGCGGGATGTCCGTGTCAAGAGCTATAAGATGGTCAATGGCTGCTGCGATTTTTCCTGAATCCATACTGAGCAGCCACGAAAACATTGTACCGCCTCCAAAAACCACGACAAACGTACATTTACCATGTGTTCCATCACCTTACAAATGCATTATGTCAGTGAGATAGGCGATAGTCGGCAGGGTCAACCCCACTCTTACCGGGCTTAAGCATAGGGACAATGTTAGTGACTCACGCTAGACCCCAGAAAACCTCCAGCTGCCCAGAGTTTGTGGTGCAGCTGATAAGAGAGCCTCAACTGCTGAAGTGAGGAGTTGCTTAAGCATTGGGCATTGTGAACTAGATCCGGACCCTGTGCACGTTGCACAGCGATCCGATTGCGGAATTAGTTCGGACATTGTAAAAGGTCGGTTGTACGACATATGCTCCGTCCGTGCTGAAGTCTACTGGGATGTCTCACAGAGGAATTCGGTGACGTATAAACTGTGGGGTGGCATTGCTGTACCACACCAGCTCGGAGAATGCCGCGGGCCGATTTCATTTGCTACGTCAGCTGAGTGTATAATGTCACGTCCATTGATACGGAGCATAGGGTGTGGTACAGACGAGAACTGTCCAGCAATGCGTTTGATCCACGCCCATAACATTGGATGCAGGTGTTTGGCAGTATAGTTGGCCGACGTACGATCGCCAATATGGCCCGCTTAGCCTCTAGAATCGTGCGTCTAGCAGCCGTCCGGGCTCGTCGAAATGCAATTAGATTTTCAGTCGTGCTCCGACGGTCAAACTTCCTAAGGGCCCCCTTACGCGCACGATGGCGTTCCGGCACTGCTGCGTCCACCATAGGACAGAGGACGACGAGGCGCAGCGCGACGTTCGCGGTAAGCACCCTTCTGCAGACCGCAAAATCAACGAAGTCAAATCCTCTACTGACGGGGGTTCACTCGCCGGTTGCATAGTAAGGGAATGCTCGATCCTCGCTCGAAACTCAATCCAGTCAGCTTTTCTAAAATTCCAGCGCTTGTGTTCGAGAACCAAAGGAAAATGTCAGCCCTGGGTACTTGATCCAGATGGGAAAGTGGTTACTTCCCATTGGATCGTCTGACACCGACCAGTTTTAAAATGGTTGATCAGTTGTGGGCTCTAAAGACCTAAAGCCGATTGCGGTGGCCTGCCCCGATGGAGTGTAAATGGGTTCACGTGCCCATGTTTAAGAGGCACAGCGATTCTCCATGTATGAGGGCTTTGCAGCTTTTCCCGCGAGCGTTTCGTCTGGAACACATCCCCTCGCTGAGTGGTGAGCGTTAAAATCACCTATATGAGGACAGGCAGGCGGAAGGTGAGCCACCAGGTGTCTCAGATGAGCGGACGGAAACCCAGTCCCGGAGGCAAGTAGATTGAGCATATGGTGATCGTATGTCAGTTTAACAACACTTTGACCGCGATAGCTTGAAGCTCCGTGTTTAAAGTCAGCCTTTGTGCACACACGCTGTGGTGCACGGCCAGGAGGACGCCACCATGTGCAACAGGGTCAGCTGGCAAATCTCACCGGACGTCTCTCGTTAACGCATGCTTGGAGATCCTGGTAGCTGTTCGGACGCCCCTGCAAGTTCCACTGTGAAATATTCGTCATGTAGCTAAGAGGTTAGGACGGTCCTTAACTTCCTATCATTCCGCAGTATCGACGCCTACGGGAGGGGGGGGGGGCATGTGTTTGGTTGTAAGTGTAAAACGGACTTACTTTAAAAGTACTCGGCTGCGCCGGCCGCAGCGGACCCAGACGGTCCAGCCACGGGGTGCAAGGACCCACCGGGGTCTGATCCCACCGACGCCGGCCGGGTTCTGGGCCGAATACGTAGGCTGCCGTCTGGCGAGATGGGCCAGGGAGGGCCACGCTTCTCTGGGCGCCCCACTCTAGACGGGGACGGCGCCGGCGAAGCCGTGACCCTAGAAGGCGGCGCAGGAGGAAGACCCATCGGTTGCCTTCGAACCCCGGATTATCCACCAGGAGCCTCTTCGCGTCGTCTGGGCGGTGGACTGGCTTCCCCCGCGGGGGCGAGTCCCTAGTCCGCCCCCGACAGCCGGTTAATCGCCTTCGTCCTCTCTTGCTCAACCAGACGTGC
The DNA here is from genome assembly GCF_011947565.3 of Pollicipes pollicipes. NCBI lineage: Eukaryota > Metazoa > Arthropoda > Thecostraca > Pollicipedomorpha > Pollicipedidae > Pollicipes > Pollicipes pollicipes. The sequence goes on from NW_023596921.1 coordinate 38,431,224, forward strand.
TCGCTTAGCTTCGCGGGCGCGCCCGTCGGCTTCTTGACGCTCCGTCGTCTTTGCTACACGCTTACAGGCTTTGGCGAGGGGTGTCTGTGATGAGGATACCGGTGGTGTCTCAGACGAAGGAATACCCGACGGCGCGCGGGGACTGCAGCCACGCCGAACCGTCGTCCAACCGTCAATTGTTGGCGATCCAACCGGTGCCGAGGAGGCCGGCAGTACGGCCACCGACTGCTCGGTTGGTGGGGAGGGAGCTTGGGATGCTGGCTGCGAGTCTAGCGCGCGTGCTGAGGGTACAACTGATAGGCCAAATGACCTCAGAAGTTCCAGAAATTGAACAGCCGTCATTTCCTCGATCACATTAGTGTGCGGCAACAAAGCCTTCGCTTTCGATGCGTACGATATTTTTGGGCGGGTTTCATTATAAAGTTCTCGAGCCTCACGGAAGGATACGTTTTTAGAAGTTTTAATTGACATGACTTCCCTCTCCTTGGCATAGGCTGGGCATGCACGGTCGTACGACATATGCGGAATCTGGTCCTTGCCGCAGTTGACACAGTGGAGTTTGTCCGAAGTACAGCCTTTGCTCATGTGCTCGAGGGACGCACATTTGTCACACGCTGCGCGGTTCCGACAGTTGCGTTTCGTGTGACCAAATCGCTGGCACTAATAGCACCGCATGGGGTTAGGCACAAACTGACGAAATTTCACGCGGACGTATCCCACACGTATCCCGGACGGTAAGTCAGGGCGACTGAACGTAAGTGTAAGGTTGTCCGTGGGCACCAACTCTCCTCCCCTTCTGACAAGGATCCGTCGAGCGGTGGTCACTCCAAACTCCGAGATCTCCTCCACGATTTCTTCCTGGTCAACGTCACGCAGGTCCAAACAGTTCACCACGCCCCTGGACCAATTTTTGGTGTTGTGTGGTGTCGTTGACACTGACACTGTTTTTTCCCTCTTACCAGCCCCATCTCGGAACACTGTACGAAAATTCAGTTGCTTCCATAGCCCGACTCGCCTCCAAATCACTAGCAAATTCAACTTCTAATTTTCCATCCCGAAGCTCGTCACATCTGATAATTTTTCCAAATTTGTCGCAGCCATTTCTTCTCTGAAACGGTGACAGGGACGCCAACCTAATCTCGTCACTTTCGAAGACGAGAATCCGTGGTCCGGGGATAGCCGGGTCTTTTCTGCACCCTTGGGTTATCGTGGTCCGACCCCCCTTCGGAGGGCGGGTATTTTTAGAGTTTAGAGGATGCCATGCAAAAATAGATTTTTTTCGGCGCCGGGGCTCCCCACCCACCACGGAGCCCAACAGGGGGACGGCCCAACACTCCCTCGGGAGGTGGTCGCCGCCAGGGCTGCCCCGATGGTATACGGGGCGAACGATGCCTCCCACACGGCCAGGTGTAACCGGGGGGGGGGGGGACCCCTCCCCGTCCTGACCGTGGCTCAGCACCACCGCCCCTTGACCCCTTAAGCCGCTGCGCACGGCCAGGCGTCCCAAGCGGAAACCCGCACGGAGCACCCAGCCGCAGCGCGAGCGACAAGCCGCTAGACCCATGTGGGGCCCCACGGGCCCCCCGCGCCCCCGGATGTCCTGGCAAAAGTGGAGTGCTGGGACGCGCCGCGACTGACCCGCACGACGCGCCCCTCAGCCACCAGGATCTGATCAACCCGGGGACGCGGGCGAGGGGGCACGGCGACCCCGATACAACGAGGATTACGAGTGATGAGTGGGCCGGATGCGGGAACGTGGGTAATGGGAAGGGAGCGGGCGGGACAAGGAGCGAGAGCTCGCGTACCGGCAGGGTCGCTACGCCTTGAGAAGAACAGCCCGCGCTGTCCACCCGTTATCGGAGCTGGGACCCGAGAGGGTGCTAGTTCTCTACACCGATCAAAGCCGGTGCCTCTGCAGGGTCTGAGTTGTTTTAGACCAGCCAACTCCAACAGTATGCTTGTTGCAGGAGTTAGCCATATGATACTTCAATCAGCATTTTAATTCTGACTACTTTTGGCATGCGCATTTATATGTCGACGACTAGCAACTGCGCAATTAACTGGCAGCGCTTCTGGAAAGGTCCTGGATGTTGTCTCCACTCATTTTGTAGCTTCATCTATCGGGTGTGCCGCAAGCTGTAGATTACCTCATCTGCCACCAGAGCTCCGGACTCGGAAGTTGTGTGAATAGCTGCGCTGTGCTCGTCCGGCACCGGGTTGCGAGAGTTTATCCGTGCCATACATCACCCTACCCCTAGTCCTTAATTTCCACAATTTTTGCGGGTGGGTGTGTAGGGGGGGGGGTAGCCCGAGCCCCTAAAGATCTCATAGCGTCATAGCTTCTGTCTGTAGCCCTCCACGCGAATCATTCATCGGCGTAGGCGACGGGGCATATCAAAGATTTGTGATTACGGCCCTACGTCGCTAAGCGTGCAGAAAGACGAATTCATCCATAGGTGTTTCCAGTAATCTATGTTGCCTGAATGCAAGCGCCGTGCCGACCAGCCTGTCCACAACGTTCTATTGACCTGGTACTTCACAAACCCATCAAACCCTGAAGGGACCATTTTCAAAACGAGAGGGAAGAAGAATACGCATGGCTTGCGTGAATTAAAAGATGTTGAGTTCAGTGAATCGTGAGACTATCCATCATCAGGGGGAAAGGAAGCCTAAATAAATTTGGGAGCCACTGGTACATACTTGTGATGCTCCACTCAGGCCCACTGACGATGAATGAAAAGTATGAATTTAGAAATAGCTCTATTGCAAAAAGGTGTGTACACGGTTTCTCTGAAGCTACAAATTTTCGGAGCGGGTCGTTGCAATGCCGTTGTATCGGTTAAACAAGGTGTATATCTGGAATGTGCTATGCATAGCGCATGGGACACAACCGTTTCCATCAAAACAAAATGTGCCAGCCTTACCACAATTAAATGCAGCATTTTGACAGGCGGAATTGGGCCCCGTGGACTAAACAATGTTAAATCTTTGTGCCACTCCCTTAGCAGCATTTCTTGTCAGAATATTACAATCAGGGGTACGTTATTCAGGATAACTGAGAACTTAGCCCCGAATCAGCTGCAAGAACGGTTTGCGAGTGAGAGAATGGTGTTCTTAGCATACAATATATTGGTGGCAAAAGTGTCAAACGACACAAGGCCAACTCATAGCATTTGTTACGCGCAATAAAGTGACGAAAATCTTCAGCAATTTATACGGGCGAGAGAAGTTAACAGTCCATACATTGGTGAAGCGATTAAGAACGGCGAACGATACGGAAATACAGCACGCGTGTTCGGAACAGGTAAAGGATTATTCACCTTTCACAATGACATTAATGATTGGATGGCCCGCCCAACCACCATAAGTCTGGCTGCTGGCACGGACTCATAGGCTTCGAAACTGACGTAATCTCCTGGCGCGACCGGCCGCCAGCCGCTCTGAATCAAGACCAAGTATATATTTCGAGGAGACTTTTATATGGAGAGCCGTAATTATCGCAATAACTCATGATCGTAACGGGCAATTTTAACTCAAGAGCCGACTTTGGGCGGAGCCGGCGCAGCTCCAACTTCGAGCAACGGTCTCGCCTTTTCGATGCGATCCACGATCAATATTAGTTGGCGACACTTAGCCAACTGTGGCGCATAAGGACTCGGGCGACGCGGCGGGTGGCGACACTTAGCCAATTGTGGCGGTTAAGGACTCGGGCGACGCGGCGGGTGATGACACTTAGCCAACTGTGGAGGTTAAGGACTCGGGCTACGCGGCGGGTGGCGACACTTAGCCAACTGTGGCGGTTAAGGACTCGGGCGACGCGGCGGGTGGCGACACTTAGCCAACTGTGGAGGTTAAGGACTCGGGCGACGCGGCAGGTGGCGACACTTAGCCAACTGTGGCGGTTAAGGACTCGGGCGACGCGGCGGGTGGCGACACTTAGCCAACTGTGGCGGTTACGGACTCTGGCGACGCGGCGGGTGGCGACACTTAACCAACTGTGGCGGTTACGGACTCAGGCGACGCGGCGGGTGGCGACACTTAGCCAACTGTGGCGGTTACGGACTCGGGCGGCGCGGCGGGTGGCGACACTTAGCCAACTGTGGCGGTTACGGACTCGGGCGGCGCGGCGGGTAGCGACACTTAGCCAACTGTGCCGGTTAAGGAATCCGGCGACGCGGCGGGTCTTCAGCGTGGCGGGCGTCATCCGCGGTCCGATAGTGGCGGCGGCTGCTGGCCTCGCGCGCCGCCCATAGTCCTATAGGTGGCGACACACGCCAGCGGACAGTGCCGTGTCTGGTTGCGATCGGCGATCGATATCAATGACAGCTTCTTGAGCCGATTGAGGCGATTAAGGACTTGGGCGGCCGCCTTTGAGCATGGCGAGTGCGGTCCTGGGGTCGGCGGCGGTGGCGGCGGCCTTCACATTATACAATTCCGCATAGAATTATGCAGAGGCAAAAACGCGAATGTCACGTCAGTCATTGCCAAAAGACGCCGTTGTCGGGTATTCCTCGGCCGAGAACTTCAGGTAAGCAGGCAAGCTGCTAGCGAACGACAAGCGCGATGCTGCCCCGGAAATGGGTACGTTGCTTAAAGAGAACGTTTCACATTTTAAGATATTGAAGCAGGCGTCAGATGTGATGGAACAGGCTTATAACAATTGGTAGGTTTTTAAGAGGAAAAAGACTGCTCTAGACAGCGTCGTTCTATGTTAAGTAAATAGCCTCCTCAGTGTGTCGTGGTTCGATTACGTCATCGTACCTTGTAGACACTGGAAATCGCGTTAACGAAAGCCAGACATGGACGCCTCGATGATTATATTTATCTTGGCCTTGATCGCCACGTGGCTTATGGAAAGGAAGGATTTGAATGACGTTATTATGACTTATTCAATGTCAAGGTGACTGAAATGTTTGTTTGTCTTAAATGAACCACAGCAGGCTTTTGGTTTCGTGGATTACAAGCGGCACCTACATAAACTGCTGCCCTGACAAATATTCGGAGCTGTATCCGTGCAGTCGTCAACAACACAACCGCTTTACGAGGTCACGAAACAAAACAAGAAAGCTCATTTGACAGGCATGCATCGGGCCAGCGCGGGAGATTCAGCACAGCAGACAGGTGAAAGTGCCGCACGCACGTTTTGGGCTCTGCTTTACTGGTCGGTCACACTGCCCACTCCGCCGCCCGCATCTTTCGTCTTCGCGATGATGTCGGGGAACCCTTCCTCCAGCAGACGCTCGTCTACACTGCTGAGCTAGGTCTTTCCAAAACATCTCCTTGCATGAGAGGCCGGTCGGTGAAGGATGTGGTGGAGCGGTTCAAGTCCTCCCCTGAAGCGCCTGGCAAGTTTGACGTAGACGACAGCACCGGGCATTCACTTCTGCCGCCCATGTTGCCCTCGTGACAACGCATGCAGCGTACCATATCGACTTACTGTCAGACCTCGTGTACAAGTCAGAACCTCATATGACTGGGAGGACCTTGGGCTACGCCACCTATCTGGGCGCTGCACGTCGTCGCCCGTGCGTTCGTCCGTGCTTCTGCTGATCCCATTGTCCATGTAACGCATGTTCTCTCGCGGAACGCGACGACGCACTTAAACCTGCGGCTTCCACGGCGATGAGGTGATCACCGAAGCCCTCCAGCTTGAAGGCTTTCCTGACGTTCTGGAGATCAGCGGGTGCGCGGCATCTGCGGCGTCAGCTTGGCGGCCCCGGCTCCAGGGACGTGACCGCGACGGGGTCGCTCTGTGTGGATGGTATCCGTCGCAGCATGCCATCGTTCCCAGCGCCTAGCGTATATTTTAGCCCACGCAGTGGCCTGCTCAGATGGTCACACGCTTTGCGTCACGGCCGTGGACGTCCAGGTGGAGGTCAAAGGCGGCAGCCACCTCACCGTGGGCTCGTCTCGTGCGGCATCACACACGCACGTGGGGTTCGCCGCAGATACTTGCATGCGACTCTTACGTTCCACCCTTCCAGCATCAAGACCGCGGACGTTGTATCGTTGGTAATCAGACGAGACATGAAGATTCATTCCTTAACAAGCATGATGGGCACACAGAGTCACTTTCACCATGGGTATTGCAGCTCTGTTTGATCTTCTTAACGATGCTGTCCTTGACCTCATTGCATCGGCGTTGACCCGCTGCGCCCACTAGTCCCACATGGCAGCCTGAATGTGCTCCACCGGTATCTACTCAGAAGGTCACATGCTCTGCGTCAAGTCCTACGGGCCGCGTGTTGGTGTCATGTAGGTGCACGGGGCACGGATGGCAGCTACTGTCATGGTGCAAATGGTCCATAATTATGGGGCCGTGACCTTCGGTGATGTGCTGAGCGTGCACTGAGCTCCTTGAGCGCTCCTTCCCAGACGGGTGCATGCTGCCGGTGCTGAGACATCGCAGCACATGCGGGTAGTGCTCTCCTATCATAGTCCACGCCTGTGGTGTTCGGTTACCCCATCGAGCCGCACGCGCTGCGTCAGGTTTTGTCTTTTTGAACTCGGGCTTACATAGCCTCCAGTCTATTCGCTCCCTTTTGCGTCACAAATCTTATCTCTGCGTCGCGTTCGGCACGACTCGAGCATAGTCACGAAGGTTCCCCAACAGACATGCAAAACATGTGCCCATCAATACACCAAAACATGTGCCCATCAATGCACCAAAACATGTGCCCATCAATACACCAAAACATGTGGCCACCAATACACCAAAACATGTGGCCATCAATACACCAAAACATGTGGCCATCAATACACCAAAAGTACACTCCACGTGTATATCTACAGCGTGACGGGGGAGCGAAGTCGCACTGCGCCATGCTTGATGCCCCTGTTCTCTGCTGACGCCTAGTGCTCAGCCTCAATTGCTGGATGTCTCTTGAAAAGAAGTGTTGAGCTGGCCTGAAAAGTTGAGCGATTGCTAATTTCTTGGTAAATATTTACACCGAAGAGAACCAGTAAGACAAACGCAATTCATTTCATTTCTGACTAGTACAGCTTGCTGTCAAAACACAACTCTGAAGCTGCGTAATCGACCAGCTCATGCATCACTTTCTTGAGTGTGTGAGAGAGAGAGAGAGGGGCGGGGAGGTTGAGAAAAAAGAAGGAATTCAAAGTGCACGTGGGCAGTTAAAGTACTTACGCATACGTCAGGTCAGCTTAGAAAATCACTTTCAAAGGCTTCTGTCAATCAGATCAAGGTATATGAGGCCTGATCATAACACTGCAGGTATTTGTTGCCCAATGCTGCCAGAATGGCATTTGCCTAGTATTTGTAAATTATATTTTCCTCTCAAGAACCCGGTAGATGTCAGTGTTGTCACTTAACCCCAGATCATGATTCGTTCCTCCCAAGCTGTGCGGCGTGACTACACCCAGGATCACAATTTTTCGGAATGATTGTTGTGGAGGTTGAACAGGAAAAAATGGCGCATCCTACCTCCAAAATACGCCAATAAATAGGTTTCCTCCCGGTGTCATCCACTTTCTTTTAAAACTTGGGGACGCTGCCCCTCCCCCAAGCGGATTGGAAAACTACACCGCTGTCTGCACCCATGAATACGCGCGTGGCGGTGCGCTCACGCTGGTTTTTCCTGTCGCGCGGTCTCCGACGGAAAAACTGGCGTTGCGCCCTGCATTACCACAGGCGCATTCCACACAGCCAGCCGTGGGGTGCTAAGGAGAAACGTACCCGGAAAGGCAAGACAATGCCGTTGCATTTAGTGAGGTAGCCGAGGGTCAGCCGTGCTGACTGTGAGTGTCGACGCGTGTGGCTGTCGGCGACGGTGCTGAGTGTGAGAGTTGGACTGGGTCGCGTGTGAGTGTCAGACCGTGCTGAGTGTGAATGCTGGACCACGCCGAGTGACGGCGAGCCGGCAGCGTCTCACCCGCCACCCGCGAGCTTGAGAGAAACGTACCGGGCGCAGGCGACACAGCAGCGCCAGGCAGCCCGGGAACGGACCACCTCTCGGGATAACGTACTAGGCGCAGGCGACACAGCAGCGCCAGGCAGCCCGGGAACGGACCACCTCTCGGAATAACCGAAGTCGTGGAGCTGTTGACCGAGACAACACGGCCTGCCTGGCACCCTTCGGGCCGGACGACCGCCCGCGACGCTCGAGTGACGGCCGGCGGCGGGGGCGGCCAGCACCGGGCCGCCGGGCGGACTCCTGCGCACTGACAGCGCCCGGCAGGGGCCCGACGGCGCCGTGACAGCGGTGCCGATTCAACCCCGGACTGGGCCGACGCGTGTGGCTTGGTAGCACAGGGCGCGTGTGGTTTGAAAGTGGAGGGCGAGTGTAGTTTGGTAGTGCAGGGCGCGTGTGGTTTGGTAGTGCAGGGCACGTGTGGTTTGGTAGTGCATGACACGTGTGGTTTGGTAGTGCGGGGCACGTGTGGTTTGGTAGTGCAGGATTCGTGTGGTTTGGTAGTGCAGGGCGCATGTGGTTTGGTAGTACAGGACTCGTGAGGTTTGGTAGTGCAGGGCGCGTGTGGTTTGGTAGTGCAGGGCACGTGTGGTTTGGTAGTGCAGGCAGCGTGTGGTTTGGAGGCACAGGGCGCGGGCGCCGTCGCATACTGCCCCGCCATCGTATGCTGCTGACATCCCGGGAAAACTGGCAGAGAGCTCGACCGAGTCCACACACTGCTCGGTGGAGACCTTTGGGACGCGACGAACGGCCTGCTGCCTTAACATTAGGCATGTATGATGGGAGAACCATTTGTGTTGCGGAAACATGTGCTGGGCATGCCGTTAGAGCGGCGTTCATTCAGTTGTACAACCCGCTCAACGTTTCCGATCATGTAGAACGATAAAGTAGAAACTTTCGCGTCATATGTGCAGCCTTTTAGTAGCGCACTTATAATATCCTAAGTTTCCAGTACCAGCAATATATAAGCGACTTAAGCACTCGGGCGTTTCGGATTTAATACCTATTAAGGCCACCCTAATCCTCTCCTGGAACTCCCGCACTTTTAGGAAAGCTGAACCACGGGGATCGTGCGGCATGAACGGCATAAGGTGCTCTTCTCCGAAGATCCTACGCGTAATGACTTAGCACACCTTAAACTCAAACCAACCATGCATTCCGCTTCCTATACACCTTTTCCACTCGGGAATTCCACGTTCCGTAACAGCACATCACATCCCGAGAACCAGCTGGTGACGTCAGCCATGCAATTCCGGAATCCCTGGGCGAGACCTGGCTCACCGGAGCGTGGCCGAGCCATGGCCGCTGCTGACTTCCGGCGGCGACCCCCGCGGGGCGGGGCGAGACCGACGCGGCCGACCGGTCAGACGCGGCCCCAACCGGCCCGGGCCGCCGCTGCAGGTGAAACCGCGGCGGCCGGCCGGCCCACTTCGCCTCGGTCCGCAGGGTCAGCGGGTACAGGTCCGCAAGGTCAGCGGATACAGGTCCGCAGGGTCAGCAGGTACAGGTCCGCAGGGTCAGCGGGTACAGGTCCGCAGGGTCAGCGGGTACAGGTCCGCAGGGTCAGCGGATACAGGTCCGCAGGGTCAGCGGATACAGGTCCGCAGGGTCAGCGGGTACAGGTCCGCAGGGTCAGCGGATACAGGTCCGACGGTGTCAGCGGATACGGGTCCGCAGGGTCAGCGGATACAGGTCCGCAGGGTCAGCGGATACAGGTCCGCAGGGTCAGCGGGTACAGGTCCGACGGCGACAGCGGATACAGGTCTGACGGCGGCAGCGGATACAGGTCTGACGGTGTCAGCGGATACAGGTCCGACGGTGTCAGCGGGTACAGGTCCGACAGTGTCAGCGGATACAGGTCTGACGGCGTCAGCGGATACAGGTCTGACGGCGTCAGCGGATAAAGGTTCGATGGCGTCAGCGGGTACAGGTCTGACGGTGTCAGTGGGCACAGGTCCGACGGTGTCAGCAAATACAGGTCCGACGGCGACAGCGGATACAGGTCCGACGGTGTCAGCGGGTACAGGTCTGACGGCGACAGCGGATAAAGGTTCGACGGCGTCAGCGAATACAGGTCTGACGGCGTCAGCGGATACAGGTCTGACGGCGTCAGCGGATACAGGTCTGACGGCGTCAGCGGATAAAGGTTCGATGGCGTCAGCAGGTACAGGTCCGACAGTGTCAGCGGATGCGGGTCTGATGGCGTCAGCGGATTCAGGTCTCATAGTGTCAGTGGGTATGCACGGCACGTTCCATCCTCCATTGTTATTTTAAGCCAACATCTCTCCCGCTGACTGTCACTCGTGTCCCAGCGCCGAGCCACGAGCCTCCTGGGAAGCACCTGCGAAGGCCACACCGAGAAGGACCCCCCACCGCTGGCGAAAGCAACGGTGCGATATGAAATCTTTCTCGGCTGGCGGTCAGGTAAAGCTTCAGGCCAGACCGACTTGCTTTGTAGCATTCCGTATTGCTCACTGCGACCGTCGGCTGCGGCACTAACAGCCAGCATCACTCACTAACGGAGTGGCCTTATCTGAAAATTATGAAATATGTCACACATGTGGTTCTGAAGCAACAAGGAACGTGGGTAGCGGGTATGCTAATACTGTAGCGCCAAAAATGTTTTGGGCTAAGCAAAGCATAAGTAACATGACCAAAGGTAAGCATCACTACGTGTTTATAGAACAATACAGTAAGTGGTTGCTCTACACGGAAGAAGTTGCCTGATACCAACAGTAATTATTATTCGTGGCTCAGAGTGGTGAACCAAAGACAAAGCAACAGCCAGGCTGCCGGCCACTATGTGGCCCTTCACTCAGGGCCGATCCAGCTACCCATGAGCGTAACGAGGTCCATTTTATGGCGCTTGATGCGCGAGCATGGCCCCAAATCCGCCGTTACATGGCTGCATAAATGCGACATGCTGCGCCGTGATGCATGCCGAGGCCCTGTGATCGGGATCTGGTCCGTTTCTTGGCATGTCAAGGTCATGCGTGGAGCACAGAATGCTATGTCGCGCTCAGCGCACACCGCGTGGCGACTGGTTGGGAGGTGAGTCATGTATCGGTGTGGTATGCCATAGTGAGCCATTGTCGGTGTGATATAGCATTGTGAGTCAATGCTCGGTGTGATATACCATTGTGAGTTAATGCTGGGTGTGATACCTCATAGCAATTCATGTATCGGTATGATAAATCGTAGTGAGTCGTGTATCGATGTGCTACCCCATAATATCTGTGTGATATGTCATAGTCAGTCATTTATCGGTGTGGTATCTCATAGTAAGCTATATATCAGCGTGATTTTTCGTAGTAGACATGTATCAGTGAGATATATCGTAGCGAGTCGTGTATCGGTGGCATGAAAAATAGTGAGTCCTGTATCGGTATGACATATCACTGCGAGTTATGTATCGGTGTGATGAATCATGATGAGACTGTGTCCGGTGTGAAGCATGTTTCCGCTTCCAAATGATCGCGTCCACCCGGAGTGAGTCGTGTCAGTGGCCAGGGGCAGATCCATGCAATTGGTCGGGGTTGGAAGACACTCATGCTTTTTTGGAGACGGCCTTTGTGCGTAGAAAGTTAATTTTATTCCAATGAAAATCTGGGCGTCTGGACGATCGGGGCGGGGGAGGGGTGCATGCTCCCTGTCCCCTCCCCTGTATCCAGTTCACCAGTGTTTCTGTATGCCGGGGAGCCATGTCCCTGTCCTCCGGGGAGCCGCGTCCCTGTCCGCCGGGGAACCGCGTCCCTGTCCGCCTGGTAGCCGCGTCCCCGTCCGCCGGGGAGCTGTGTCCCTGCCCGCTGGGGAGCTGTGTCCCTGTCCGCCGGGGAACAGCGTCCCCGTCCGCCGGGGAGCTGTGTCCCTGTCCGCTGGGGAGCTGTGTCCCCGTCTGCCGGAGAGCTGTGTCCCCGTCTGCCGGGGAGCTGTGTCCCTGTCTGCCGGGGAGCTGTGTCCCTGTCCGCTGGGGAGCTGTGTCCCTGTCCGCTGGGGAGCTGTGTCCCCGTCCGCCGGGGAGCTGTGTCCCCGCCCGCCGGGGAGCTGTGTCCCTGTCCGCCGGAGAGCTGTGTCCCTGTCTGCCGGGGAGCTGTGTCCCCGTCCGCCGGGGAGCTGTGTCCCTGTCCGCCGGAGAGCTGTGTCCCTGTCCGCCGGAGAGCTGCGTCCTCGTCTGCCGGGAAGCTGTGTCCCTGTCCGCCGGAGAGCTGTGTCCCCGTCTGCCGGGGAGCTGTGTTCCTGTCCGCCGGGGAGCTGTGTCCCTGTCCGCCGGAGAGCTGTGTCCCTGTCCGCCGGGGAGCTGTGTCCCCGTCCGCCTGGCGTGAAGCCCGTCCCTGTCAGTGGGATCAGGCGTGGGCGGACGCGTCAGCCATCCATTCAGCTCGTTGCGGCCCATCAAAGCGAGCGCGGGCCGCCCAGCTGTCCCGTACAGTCACGGCCCCCGTCTGCCGCGGCAGCGCGCCGGCTTCCCGCGGTCTTGCAGCGCGCCGCTTACGCCGCCGGGCCGCACCATGCGGACCGACTGGCCGCCGCCGCCCGCCCCAAGCCGACCTCGGTCAGGCTGACCTCGTGCCAGGCTGACCTCAGTGCCAGGCTGACCCCGCCACTCGCAGCCGGCAGCCGGCCGGGGCGCACCGGCCCTGGCGCAGCGAGCTCGTGACGGGAGCCCCTCTGGGAACAACGGACCTCCCTCGGGGAACCCCCGACCTCCTGGATCTGTTGCGCGGCCATCAACGGCGGCTGTGTGCACATCTGCATTGTCATGCATTGTAGATGACGCGAGCAGCCAGGCAGAGCAGGGCGGCCTTGTACAGATTGGCTGTTGATCCATCATGTGAGCTACACTCACAAAGTCAGACCCGCCAACAGTCATAATTACCATTGTTTAATCTAGTGGAAACCAAGGTGCCGCCGACGTCAGGTTGCGGTCTAGCAAAATGACAAAAAATGGCTGTGGAAAGGGTGAAATGGCAATATGTAGTGAGCCTAGATCGAGCTTGAAAAATACATGTGCACGTTTCTTAACTGGCATTTATACGCCAATCAACTGCTTGATCGAAGCTGAGCCTGCACACCCTTCACGTGGTCTCCAAAGCCGCTTAAGCGGTGGCTTGCATCACTCAGTCTTCTCGGCAGCTTTACGGGTCGGACATTGCGCCGACTTTGTAGGTAGAACCGGCGACGTAAAACGACCCAGGCGTTTGCACAGCCACTGCTGGCGACGTCTTCTGCACTGTCACCGACGCGCGGCGAGTGGTGGACACAGCCACACGCGTTTCAGGCTGCGTCCAAATATGTAACGACTGCATCAGGTTTATCGCCATGGATTTTGCAGTCCTGTCGCTTTTTTACTATCTCTGAGATGAAAAACTGATTCATGCTCAGCCGGATTAAATGTCACCTTAATATGCTTAGTGACTTACGACACCTCAGCACGTGTAGCTGCTACTTCGGGACTGCAAGACTGAAAACAAACCACCGTTCAGTCATGAAGCAGTAGCGTCCGGGCCTCACAAAAAGTAGAATGTATTCACGATGGCCTGGGGCCCAATAGTAGGCCATTGTTGCCTCCAACAATACAACGGTAACGCACCGATGCGTTTGGCCCAAATGACGCACAAGTCTCCGGTACAAGCTTTTTGACACCATGCCGCTGTCCGACAAAGTTGTCAGTGGAAGCGTTCCGCAAGCGCGGTGTCAGTGAACAGCAGGCGCGTGCATGTCTCATAATCATGGCCACGGTGTCAGACCGTACCGTGCTAGGCTGTTCGCGACCGGTTTCACAAGACATAAAACGATTGATTCGTAGAGACGATTGCTGACCAGGGGACGCAGTGCTGTCGAAGGTGGTATAATGTTCGACAGATTGCCTAACCTTCCCAAAGTTGCGAGTCCTTTTCGGTTTTCCATTGAAATGCAGTTGATAGAATAAGTGCCGTCAAGTGCTTTGCTCCTCTTTATCATGGTCCGGTGCAAAGATAGTTCCGGGTTATGCAAGGTGATCAACAACTTTCAATGGCGGGTCCAGGAACCATTAAATTTCTCACGGTCTCAAGTGTCGATGTATGCATAGGCGGTGTGAAATGCCCGGCAAGATTTCAAAATCTAGCAGGACCGTATTGAGGCCCAGTCATGATTGTCGATGCCGCTTTACAGGATGCTAAAATCCCACAGGGCTGTCCTACAGGATTCCGAAGTCTGAAGGACCGTAAAGGGTTTTTTCCACACAAACTGTGGATTGCCTCTAAGGGGCGATGTTTTTGAATGAACATACATCGACACGCTTACGCAAGAATCACATCACGTATTTGTTTTTTTTTTTTGCTCCTCGTTCCTCCTCTCCGATTACGCACTGTTTGCACCAAACGAAACCTCTATCCCCGGTTACGCTGAGTCCAGTGAAAGTCTCACCATAACGTCTCAAAGAATTTACGTCCACTCGGTCCTTCATTGAGCTAGAGATGTGACAAATAACGGGCAAGTTGCTTGTCACGGTAGGAAGCCAAAGCGGCGCGGAACTTAAACGCCTTGAAACATATTTTCTCAATTATTTCAGCATCGTTTACGACACCTAATCGCGACGGTACGTTGTCCAAACCTGCCTTGGTGCGGCTCGGTTACGCTCCGCCTACCTCTTACCATCTCCGCGCAACGTAATCTGTGGTCAAACTCTGAATAGCTATCGCTTTTCAACGCCCTTATTTCAAAATTCTATAAATCAGATTGCATGAGAGGATGACGGTCGGCACCCAACCAGCCGTCAGCACAATGCGTGCCCGCAGCGGATATAGATGGAGCGCCTCACAAATTTAGCTGATGGGATAAGTGACACCACAGCCATCTTGGCTCCGTCTTCTTGTGGCCTGCTAATTTTGATACTTTGCGATCGAAAACTGTACACTGAGGACAACCAGGCCATTCTGTGGTTCTGTCGACCGTTGAAACACGTACACGTCACGCCCGTCCGTCATAAGAAGGCCACAGCTCGTCTATTCAGCTCATCACATACGGGTTGAGTACATCGGGGTGTTCCCGCAAGCGCAACAGAGGCTCACATGTGTGCTGCATGCCTTACTCTGAAAGGAAAACGCAACGTCATGATAAAACCGTGGCGTGCACATACACTTCCCATGCAGAGCGTGTCGTCTTTAACAATATAAAACAACAACGACGCCAAGCGGCCATCCATTCGGGGAAGCTTAAGTACATGTACACAAGCGCAACTAAGCAACCGAGCCGGCCGTTTTCACGCAGACCCGCCAAGCCCCGGGGAGATTGCGCGACACTCTCGGAGGCACGGTCGCGACCCTTTCGGCCGGTGACGTCACGTGACTACCACGTGACGCACAGTCCCCCAGTCCCGACGGACGCTCGTCACTGCCCAGCGGTGTCCGCCTCCGACGGTCGACCATCGTCATTCGCAGACATCTCGTCCGGGCGTTCAAACGTCCCGCTCCGGACGTACAGTCCTGTCAGCGCGACACCCCTCCGCCACGCCGTCCAGTCCCGGTGATCAAGCCTCGCTCTCCATCGACGTAGAGGGCGTGGCCGGCTTGTGTTGCACGTTGGGGCTCTCCTCGGGGCTAAAGGCCGCGTTGTCGCGCCCATGCGTCGGTGGGACCCTCACACCGGTCGGCGTGTGGATGACCGGCACCGTCGGCAGCCCGTGCCTCTCACTGAGCGCGTTCAGCACCTTGGCGACGGCGCGCACCTCGGCGAGCAGGACCCCCAACGCCGACTGCGCCACCTCCATCTGCGACTCCAGCGCCTGCAGCTTTCCGTCTCGGATCATGTCCTCGGTGACGGCGAGACCGTCTCGCTCGTGCGGCCCGCCGCCCTGGACCGGCTGGTTCACGTCCGACTCGCACGACACGGTGGAAATCTGGCGGCGGAATTTCGCGTGACGGAGTGCCTGCTTGTTGCGCGTCTCGGCCACGCGGCAGGCCGCGTTCATGATGTCGCGCGTCAAACGTCGATCGTTGGGATCATTCGGACGAAGGACCATCGTGTACCGATAGGAGGACGGCGAGACGAGGGCCATCTCGGCGATCCAGGACAGCAACTTGTTGGGCAGTAGGCGTGCGATCACATTGGAAAAGAGCGTACCTTCGATGTGGGATATCTGTTCGGTGAGACGCACCAGCCGGCCGAGCTTAGCTGTTCTCTGTAGGCCCTGAATGTCACTGACGGCTAGGCCGACTAGCAGATTCATGAGAATGATGGTCATCACCAAGATAAAGGCAGTGTAAACCAGTGAGGCGGTAGGATTCAGGATCGAGTCCCTGTTGCCCTCCGAGTAAAACATGTCGTCGAACTCGAGCTCACCGGTCATCATAACCAGAATCTTAAGAACAGCCCTCAGAGGGTCTGACAGCGGGTCGTATCGCTGGAACAGGACAACGAATGCCACCGCACATCCGATCGCCAGCGAACAGTACGCCAGCAAGAACTGGAAGAATTCCTTGAGCACCTTGGAGAACATGTGGATGTAGAGGCCGAGCCGAGGAAGCCGACCGACCAGCATCATTAACTCGAACCAGCAGGTGAGGACGGCGAGAGCGCTCAAATGTTTTGCCAGAGAGCTATGTCCCCGAAAATTGGCGTTCCGATCAGCAGCAGAAAGAACATGAGCGCCCACTCGGCCAGGTTCTCTGGATTGCGGAAGTACTGCGGAGGATCCTGAACGAGCTGAAAAATCTCCTTGAAAACTAATGTCACATCGAAGACCACGAGCAAGTACCACAGGCCCGTGTAGAACGAAGGCTTTTGCACAGCCAGCAGTTGAAAACTGGACTTGGCACAGTCACACAAATCCAGCCTCGTTGGGGCATTGGTTTTGTTTGCGGAGCACGTCAGTTGAATGGGCGGCGGATCAGAACCATGGCACTTCGCATGCAGAGTCACCAGCCCTTCCGACGAGATTCCTGAGCACAGTCCCAGTTGCAACCCTCGACCTACGTTAAAGCAGTCACCGTGACAGGTGCCAAGGACATACGCACTCAGCAAAATACAAAACACCAGGTAATAAAACACGTTGAAGAACAGAAATTTGCGCACTTTCATCCATTTCATATGCAGGAAGCTTTCGCACAGCGGATGTTTGAGCAGGTGTTTCTGATCAATGTCGATCAGCGCCTTCAGAAAGTGGCATTCACCCTTTGCCTGAGACATCAGCGGATTAAAAGAAATCTTCAGCTCCGCAAACTTGTTGTTGGGTATGTTATCGCGCTCGTAGAAGAGGATGGACCTGCTGAAGCGGTCGGGCAGATTGGTCAGCACGGACGGGGTGCGGTGTTTGATCAGCTGCAGGCAGGACACACCGCCCCGGTTGCGCAAGGTTACGTCACCGCCATGGTCCATTAGCAACTCCACGCAGCTGGAGAACTCGTTTATCGCTGCCAAGTGAAGGGGCGTGTAGCCGGCGATGTCGCCCTCATTGATGAGGGCGCCGTTGTTGACAAGGACCTTGATGGTGTCCAGCGAGCGGCACTGCTTGCCGATGGAGCAGTGCAGCGGCGTGCGCAGGTCGTTGTCTCTGGCGTTGATGTCTGCGTCCCAGGAGAGCAGCAGCTCGATCAGTTCGACGGACTGCGCCCTGGCCGCCAGGTGGAGAGCCGTCTGGCCGCGGCTCGTCTTCAGGTCGATCCGCGCGCCGAACTCTCGCAGAAGCTTGGCGCACTGCACCCTGCCGTCCTCGACGGCCAGGTGGAGCGCCGTCTTGCTGCCGGTGCCGCTCACCAGGTCCACGTTGGCTCCGTGCTTGAGCAGCAGACCCATGCAGCGGTCGAAGCCGTAGTCCGCGGCCACGTGCAGCGGCGTCTCGCCGCGCGGGTTGGTGCCACTCGTGCGCGCGCCCGCCTTCAGCAGCAGCTCTGCGCAGGTGTACGAGTTGGCGCGCACGGCGTAGTGCAGCGCCGTCTCGTCGCTCGGGTCGAGGCCGGCGTCGACGTCGGCGCCGTTGTCCACCAGGAAGGCGACCGTGTCAGCCGAGCTGACCGCCGCCGCGCAGATCAGTGGCGTCGTCGACTGCCGGCCGTCCAAGGCGTTCACGTTGGCGCCGTACTTCACCAGGCACTTAACCGTGTCCAGGTTGCCCGAGAAAGCGGCCAGGTGAAGGGCCGACCGGCCGTCCGTGTCCGCTGACGACACCAGCACACCTTTCTTCAACATCTTTTTCACCAGCTTCGGCCGCCCGAACAGGCAGCCGGCCAGCATGCCGACCTCCTCCTCGACCAGTGACAGTTCGTCGTCGGCGCACAGCGTCATCAGCTGTTCATTGTCCTCCTGCTTGACCGCCTCCAAGATCCGGAGCGAGCAGCCTGCCAGACGCAGCATTTGCTTCAGGTTGTTCTCCAGGTCCTGTGGCTGCCAGAGGGAGCGGAACTTGTCCCAACGGCGGGCGCCGACCGACGGCTGCTCCTGCAGCATCTCCTGCAGCTCCTGCAGCTCGAAGTCGGCCATGGAGCCGGTGGACTGCGCCGCGCTGAACTCCTGGTCGGCCTTGCGCCGGCGCTCTGACCCGTGCAGCAGGTGGCGCAGCCGGACGGTGGCGTTCAGCCGCGAGCGACCCAGCCGCGTGTCGCCCTCCTCCATGCTGCGCACCACCGGCGCCGCGTCCAGCTCGACGCGCCGCAGCGGCAGACGCAGCGACAGCGGCATGGCGGGCGCCTACCGCACCTGCAACGGTGGACACAGCTGGGTGAGAGGCCGGACGGAGGCAGGCGCGCGAGGTCTGGGGTGGCGAGGAGTGGGGTGGTCAGGAGCGGTGACCAAGCGACAGCGGCGCCCCCCCCCCCCCTGGAGCCATGCGATACGCACACAGGCCGGTGGAAGCCGTACGGCGCGACCCGGCACCGTCGCCGACTGACTGATGTCGCCACCAGAGAATCGCGCCACGCACCTGGCACGACGCTAATGAAATGAGACTGGGAGACGGTGAGTTTGGATATGTTTGGTACACTCTTTGACATGCGTCCATTGCAACCAACCACTGACGGATTAACATTAACGTGATCTACATAACTGCTGACGCCTTTTGATTACACCGGCGCGCCAAGCTGGAAATTGCCCGCCTCAGCTCGCCTGCCTGATGGCGTATTTCCGGTTGAATTACTGTACGCTATGTTTGTGAGCCTATGTACTGGGTCTGACTGTACGAATCGCTTCGTGCCAGGGGCGTGGTTTCAAATTCAGTTGGGGCCCCGGCGCCCCCCCCCCCCTCCCTTTCCTCACCCACTCTCAACTTTGAACAGAAAGTGAGTCAAATGCGAGGAGAAACCCAATTTTTGCAGATTTTCCTCGGACTTGCTTTCCAAAACCCCACCCCGTTTCATGGTTCATGTAGTTATCCTAACAGTCAATGCAATGAAAACGGACAACCCGGGTCAACTGTAAAACTAACGTTCCTAGTCCACTGATTGTCCAGGTCGCTTACAACTCCCAGAGATATAACTTTGATCCTTATATCAGGCTCCAGATATGCCTCCAACCCAATTATATACAGTTTACGGGGGTTTATATGTCATCAGATATTCTGATGCCGCCTTTGATGGCTTGTTGAGCAGCCCTCTAGCTGTGCTTTGTAGTACCCTTTGTAGTACCCAGGCTTTGGACCCGGGTACTGATTTTGCCTATCCTCCACAACTCTTTGCAGACGCCCACACCGAAGTCCCCAGAAACAAACAGAAACGCATCTACACAACACAGCGAACAATTTGTGGCCGATACCCACGCTTCGCTCGCAAGGGGCTCTTTCCCAGCTTTGGAAAGAACGCGTACAGCTTTGCGCCAACGCGGGTTTATTTATGAGGTGCCAGCAGCCGAGCGCGGGCTATTACATGGGTTATCGCGGCGGAGCCCGTCAAAGAGCTCGTCTGTGTCACGTGTAGACCGCCGTCACTAGCGCTGAGCGACGAACGGCGCCGGGGAGGCCGCTCGATGAACGTCGCAGTTCTCCGCTGACAGAGTGTGGTGCCGCTTCTTTTGAGTGCGGTTGGGCAGGTCGGGAAGCGTGACCGGGTACGACAGTGACCTTCCACGTAGACTAGATGGGTCGCGCGCTCCAGGTCCCGGCGGTGCACCCCTACAGTGAGTCTTAAGCATGGCGGACGGCCAGGAGCTTGTGATCCCACGCCATGAGATTCAGGCGCTCTGACAGAAGTTCAACGGAACAAGCACAACATTCCAAGTAACAAACAGTCATAAAGGTCACAGACAGCCGTGCGGACCGCAGTGCGCGGGTCTGTGCGTGGGCGGACGGACGCATGCACGAACCGGGACCTACGAGCACGTATGCGGGTCGCGACCTACGGACACATGAGCGGGTCGGGACCTACGGACACATGTGCGGGTCGAGACCTACGGACACATGTGCGGTCGAGACACATGGACACGTCATCGGGCCAGGACGGAACCATCGCTGCAGGCGCATTAGTCGCGGTCCGTGGCGTGTTCGACTACGCGGTCGAGTTGGTGATGCGTGGCGCAGCGCGTGACGCGCCGACAGCGGACCGGACAGCGGACAGCGACCATGCCCGCCGGCCCAAGGTCAGCTCGTGGAGGCCTTCGGCACACTGAGCGGGGCGGACTCAGCAGAGGAACGCCCGCACCGTGGCCTCGGCTGGATGGTGTTACGACTGCCTGAATTGAAGTACCCTTCGTGTTGCGGACGAGGGCTCAGTAATGTGAGTGGGTGGAGCAGTCGGCCGAAATTGACTGCGGAGACTAACAATTCCAAGCGTTAGAAAACGTGCGTCAATTCGTCTAGGATACCAGGAAACGAGATGGGATCAATTCATGCGGTGACATGGTAGGCATGGATGTGCACACATCGCCCAGATAAAAAGCCAGACTGATGAATTTGGTAGCGTCAGTGTCGGGCTGCATGACAACAAACACCATTACGAGCAGGGGTATTTATTTGTATCCTTATTTGAGGACCCTGCCCCAATGCTGGTTTGCCCCCTAAATCCAGGCTGGGGCATTATAACATCGAGGAAAAGCTAAAACAACACGTGGAAGGTACCGCAGTGTCGAGCCCTTGGCTCGACCCCTGACCCTCCCAAACATTTGCATGAGTAGATCGTCCTGATCTGAAGGTAAAGCAAAAAAGAAGAAGAGGTTGAGACCGTCACGGCTGAGCTCTAAGGAGCCAAGAGGGAATTCAAGATGCTGCACCACCAGGTGAACGAAGGTGAACACCGGGTGAAGGAGAGCAAGGGTGTCAGTCGTCTACCGTCGATGGTGTTCCCAGACGTCCCGTCCGTGAGCCAACCCACGGACTCCAGTAGCCCGGAGTCAGAAGAGGTGAAGAAGGTGGTGCTTTCCTTGGTGCATCCCCAAAGAACTTTCGGGGCCTGGACATTAAAGCGGGCGACAGCGGTAGAGTGCACCGGCAGCAGAGTAGCAGGTAATTTGCCACTTTTACAGAATACAACTCAAAAGTACGCATCCAAGCAAATGGCGTTACCAGCACGGTCGGCAAGGTGCTTTCAAACTGCTCATCCTCAAAAAGGCCCACAGGCTTCAACCGGTGTTATCCGCAGCGATCACGTGTCCCGTGCGAAAGAAAAACCAGTGGTGTGATCTAATGATACTATTTGGGATGTGCATATTCTTTGCGAGAGACGAAAACCCACGATAGACACGCTGAGGTGATACAAACCGAATGTTGAGTTTTTTGACAGCACGACCGGCCGGCGCTTGGTGACCGGTGCATGGCCGGTGGTCGGGGCTGGACCGGTGCTTGAGTGCCGCTCGTGTACCACGTTAGTGCATCTGCAAGTTCATGTGCCTTCCTGTCGCGCACACGTACTATTTTCAATGAAGTGATGCCTGCTTTGTATAAGATTTGTTCAGCGTTACCTTACGCTGGTGTGGGCGCGAATCCTGCATTGTTTACTGGCAAGTGTTGAGCCGAGACAAGGCGGTCTTACGGTCTCCCGTGTCCCAGTGTTCAATGCCACCGAGCGATATCTTCGCACGACCCATGGCTGCCACATGTGCGTGTGCCTCCCATCAGTATCTCACTCGGCCACTAGTTATCCTGCGAACCATATTGCACAAGACGTTTGGAAGAACATGCTGCTACCTGCTTTCAACGGCCAAGCTCGTTAGTCATTGTTCCAGCTCAGCGATTGGAAGTGTCGGCAGCCTGTAACTTGGGCTTGCGGAAAAGTATCTGTCAGACTTATCCGCAAACATCGACAACGTTCCAGAGCAGAAGGGCACGACCCCAGATTTCCGTCTGCTATTTGAGTCTGCGTTTACGTACGTCAGCGATCGGGTTCATCGGACCACCCAAACTTCCTGCGCTGTATTTGTCGTTGGTTCCGTTTGCTTATCGGAGCCAGCAGGCCGCCGTCTGCAAGGAGCGCCGTCTGTCAGCAAGCTCCTGGAGATGACAATGGCCGATGCGAAACCCAGCAATGTGCTGTCTCCTGCATCTTACTCATAATCCATACCAATGCATTCCTAACCAGCTGACGCTGTTGTCAAAGCGACTCGAAGCGCTGAGTTTCTGGAGAATCACGCTGTAGAAAGAGACATATTATGGGCACAGGAACAAGCGTCGAATGCTGAAGTTCTCGCTAATGCCTAACTATAATCGGCTCCGGGATTCCTGCGGACGTCGTTAGCTCTGCTGTACGCCGACGCGAATCTCGCAGCGTGCTTATTACCAACGCTTGATACTGGTGGCGGGCTATTGAAGAAAGGGAAGGAAACTTTACCGATTCGACTCAGCGTGTACGCAAGCCCGATCTTCTATGCCCTTTGGTATTTAACGTAATCGGGTCACATGCGCATGGATCACGTACTCCTGCCCATCTGTTCAGAGATAGGAGACCAAAACAAGCAAAGGTACCAGCCATATGTACCCGACGTCACCAGTTGAAATGGCAGATGAAGGACCATCGGGCGGCATGTCAGACCGGTGTTAGCTCACAAGACCAGCTTGTTAAAGTCCTATTTTCGGAACTTATTTTTCAAAAGGCCTGGGAACAAGAAGGATATTTTCAGAACGCCCTGTCTCTCACCCATTTTCAAAAGAGCTGTTTAAGGCCCATTTTCAGAAGGTTCTTTTCCCTCCGAGTGTAGTGAAGGTGGCCCAATTTCCCTTTGAGTGTCTTGCGTTTCGAGAGTACGCCTTTCAATCAGAAGGCCTATTCACGCAATACTTATTTTTTAATAAGACCCACGTTGAGAAGCCCTACGTTTAGGAAGCATTCGCTCCGAGGCCCTCCTTTCCGAAAACCTAGTTTTGGCAGGTCTACTTATACCAGGCTTGTGTTCTGAAGGGCTTTTTCTATAAACCCAATGTAGAGAGGTCCTATCTGCACAAAGCTTGTGAGGGCAAAGGTTTGGGTGATACTAATATTTTTAAAGAGGTCTCTTGCCAAGTAACGCGTAAGCGTATTCTCAAAAGTTTGCGAACCTTGGAGGGGCGGCGTCACCTCCGTTTTCTTTCTGACGAGCCCATGCAAGCAAGCGTTCAGAACTAAGGTTTGTGAAAGTAAGCCTTATGAACACATGCCCAGCGCGAATAGGCCTGAAGCACGCAGAAGCTTTTCCGGACGGAGGCCTTCAGAAGGTAAGCCTTTTGAAAATAGGTCCCCTTGCCGCCTTCTAAATGTAGACCCTCCACAAAAACGTCCTGTGAACGTGGACATTGGGAAAACAGGATCTATGAAATAGGCTTCCTGCACGCACGCCCTCTGAACCAAACTTGTTGAACCTCAGCTTTCTGAGAAAGACCTTTCGAAAAAAGGATTTTTAAAAAGGTGCTAGCACGGTCTTTCTACGCACAGAGTTCAAAAGGGCATTCTGAATATGGGCCGTTTTGGAAAGAGCTAGTCCGAGCATCATAATTGAATGGATTTCTGGAATCAGCGCTCATGGTAAGCAGTGTTTACTACTTGATGTCTGACCGCACCATCCGATCGTGGAATTCGCTGTCAACGGCAGAACTTTGCGGTGAAATCTTGACGTGTCGCATCGTGAGCGCGGTCCGTCCTGCTCTCTGACGTCACCTGATCTTTAGCACGGTAGCTGCTGCCGGCCACAGGCCACCCCAGTCAAGTGCAATTAGCAAGCGCCTGAAGCGACTGGAAGGAAACTCGCCACCAGCGCGTGAATTGGAAAGCATGGGCTCTAACTTACTGAACGACCGGACACAGGAGCGAGGCGAGGTCTGCATGAAACATTTTATTCATATGCTTACGCAACACTTTAAAGCTGAGAGAGTGGCTGCATAAATGCATGGATGACTTCAGAGTGAATTTTTTGTTCGAAAATGGGGACCGATGCTCGGGAAGTTGACCTAATTCGATGAGATGTTCTGTGCATATGCCGGGGACTCGCATGTACGTCGTTTCGATCGTGGTGCCTTAAGAGGCCCGATGACTTGCACTCGTGTTGTGTGTTATGAAGCTCATCATTTTTTTTGTTGCTTTTTGTTGCCCGTGTGACATTGCGTGGTGGTGCAAAGAGAAAACATTGTGTGGTGGTGCGAAGAGAAAACATTGCGCGGTGGTGCGAAGTGAAAATACATGGCATGCATTCTAAAAAAGTTGAGGCTAACGAGCCTTCTGAACATAGACTTTCAGAGAGTTAGCCTTCTGAACATAGACTTGCGGAGAGTAAGCCTTCTAACCATAGGTTTCCGGAACGCAGACCTAAGAAAAGTCGCTACGGTATGTTAGGTGAAGAACGAGCGTAAAAACTATTGTTTCTGACGGAAGGGAGGCATAGCAGTACATAAAGACATCAAACAGTTAGTCTGGCACACATCCAAAGAATGGGGATCGGTTGGGCGAAACCAGAGAACCATGAAAAAACTACGCAGACAAAAATTGGTGTACCCCCGGTATGGCATTATGCAACATGAAAAATACGTAAGTGAAATGGTAGCAGATCTTTTTACCTTGTAGTGTTGAATTTTAACTTCGAATGGGTGCTTAGCCCCCATTATGAAACTTCATTTTCACTTCACATTTCATTTCTTCTTATATCATTCGGAACCGTTAAGCGCCATTATTCACACAAGCCGAGCATCACGTATAGACACATGTGCCATCGGTCGAAATATTCCCTATATTTGTTGCAAGCAGCTTAAAACCCCCATAAAGTTTCCCAAACATTAGTCACAGGAGACACTTTCTGAGGCAATCTATGTAAAGAAATAGTGAATGGTTGCGACCATTGAAAACGATACGCTAACAGGCATGCAACATGATGCAGGTTACTAAAGTTTAAGAAACAACACATGCTAACAGATACACCATCGACATTCCACATGCTTTGAGACCTTAGGAGCTTTGAGATGCGTGCTTTTTGTTTTCTTGATAATTACATTCTGCTACGAATTTTGGCTGCCGGGGCGCGGAACCAGGCAGCTAGAATTGATTTTGAACTAGGGTGGGAGTGAAAAATTCCATTGCAAAAAGACTGTGCGGGAGTGAAAAAATCCATTCACAAAAGACGGAACTTATCAGCTCGTGACTGATGCTTCAGCAAACAAAGACATTTGTTTCAAGTTGGCATGGACGCAATATCAGAGACCTGACAAAACTACTTCGCTTTTAAACGTCTTAGGCCATTAAAGTGAAACAGAATACATTGACACGCGCTCGGGTGGGGGTGGGGGGCAAATTGACCCCCCCAAGGGCTTTTCCCGAATGGTTTTTGAACGGCGCGGCGTAGCCGCGCCACATTTTGCATATCTGTAGAAAACTGCATAGCGGATCGTTTGACATACACATTTTGGATGTACCTCGTAATGTCGCTGACCTATGGCAGATCAAAGTCAGCCCATGGCTTCAGCGAAGGTAATTTCTAAGGAATGGTTCAATCTGATACAACAACGGAGTGTTTGACGAAGACATACATATTCGAGATGCTTTCTTAGGCATCGCAAATATTGAATGAGCAAATTACGTTGACCTAAGGTCAGGTATGATGGTCAGACCAAGGTCAAAACCAACCTGATTTAGTACTCTAAGGGTTGCTGTATGGGACAATTCCTGGTGCTTATTTCGAATTTGTTAATAGCAGGAACCGCATTATACATCTTAAATTGACTTCTTAGAGGTCAGAACAGGCCACTGACCTAAGACGACCCGGGTCGAACCATTTGTTTTAGGAACATACTGCCTAGCGTAATCTTCGTCGCTTATTCAAATGAAAACGCAGGGCAGTCTTGTGCCACTCTGGTCACTGTGACCTTCAAAGGGTGAAACAAGGTCAATGACCTCAAATGGGCTTGTGACCTTTTGCTTAGAGACAGTTGCCTAGGTTCTGGGGGTGCTTTGGAGACCAACCTGGAATTTGACCTTGTATGACCTTATTCGACCTGAAGGTCATGACCTAGGAAGCTGAAACCTTATCCTCAGTGAGTTCACCTATAGGTCAAGACACCCTGTAAATTTGGTATCTCTAGCTTTCTTATTTCCCTAGATCTCAGAGGGGGTTCAAATTGACCCCCCCCCCCCACACCCCAGCGAAGGGCATCTAGCCGGCCAACCGGGCATGGGTTAAAGCATAGTAATTTCACGACAGTACTATTAGCATAACAAATTACTCACACCAACAACTTGATGCTGCACTTTTCAATTCCCTTCCACAGCATTTTTAAAGCAAAACAAAGCAAAGGAATTCAATAGCAATATAACAACAGAAAATTCAACAAGCATACAACACTCAAACAAAAAAAAAACATTGGACTCCTACACATCTGCCCATCACCAAGTCAAACACAATGGAAATACTTCTGGCTTCTGTTAAGGTGGGGTCCGGGAAAACAAACATTTTGACACTGTTTCTTACAAAATACCAGGGCTTATTTCCATGAAAGTAGCCTATGCCTAACCTAAAGAGGCCTTACATCATCTCATCCTGCATAACCTGTTTGTATCACGGCACCAGTTGTGTTACTGATTCTTGCACAATTCCTATTGCCACTTGCCATGCACTTGACCAACTTAACCTAACTTAGAGTAGCCCATATGATGAACATCATCTCAACTCACCTATCTGTTGACTGCAGCACTAGTGATGAGAACATGATATTTAAATCTAGTATTTGGCTGGTTTCAACTTGCAGTTTTATTCAGTTCATTTGTGCATGCTTGTTGACATCAGACAAAGTTGACCACACACAAATCAAAACACTTTAAATCACTTTGAACAACTTATTTTGATGGTCATGGCTACCTTATGTCAGGGGCGATAATGGGTACGTTCCACAAAACAATGTCTCATCTCCAAAAATAACATGACTTTTAGATGACCATGCCAGTATTGCTGCTTGCCTTTTCAGCTGCAGCAAATGCATCCATTTGGGCTTGTTTATTCATATTTAATGACAAAGTCTGAGATGTTGGCTTCATCTTTGAAATGGGGTGGTCTGACTATTTGGTACATAGCAATATTTAACTCATATTATAATTGCTATGCAGCTTCCTGTGTATTGTGTGTATATTTAACTCATATTATAATTGCTATGCAGCTTCCCTGTGAGCATCCCTGTGTTAAAAATATACTGCATATATACAGTACAGTCATTTGCCAGTCAGTAAACCATAACAACTATAAAAAACATCTGGTTAAAGCAGCCATGAGAGACCACTTCAAGAAATTTGGGGCAAATAACCAAGAATGTGAAACAAAATAAGCCCATTGCATGCCTTAGGGCATCATAATCTGTCTTATGGAAAAACTCGATGCATTAAAACAGAAAATGGCTAACTCTGGTTACCAATCATGTGTTGAATGCAGGTAAGGTAAGCCATTACTTGGTCCGCAGGAGACTTATCGGCTTCTTCCTGCTCCCCCAAAACAAAAATTCAGTACCTTCTGCATGGTCTGCTGGCAGACAGAGTCATCCGAGTCACCCCCCCAAATATAAATATCAATCATGCCCACAAACCTTCGAGATTACAGTGCGAAACAAGTAAGAGGTGCGCATTATAAACATCTCCACAGGGCAGAATTTTGCCATCGAACACTTCTGTATTAGCTGCGTCAGGTCTGTCCCAAGGCTCTGTATGGCAGCATATCCTAACGCTGCCATATAGAGGCAGCACTTGGCAAGGCTACTTCAAGCCTTGCCAGGCAGCCTTTTAAGTCAGTCACTCGAAAAGCTTGGATTTATCCTTATTGAGCACCACCATGAACCAAAAAAAACAGTTAACCGAAGTTTTAAGACGGCAAAAATAGCGGTAAAAATAAGTTCCGTGATTCAAATTGTCTCCTTCACTCCCTGTGAATTGTTCACCCTTGGGTGCATATCAAACATATTTGGACGGCTGGCGAATTTATCCAATTTGTGTATGAAATACGTACAAGCTAGCAGTTGGAACATCTTGCAGAGAAATTGGTCAGCATATTAAGCAGCAGATGGTACCTCTAAAGGCAATCAAAAAGGAAGGAAGAACAAAGTGGTAACACACTGGTATGATATCAATACAAAACAAAAGTAGCTAAATAAATATAAAGACTGATACTTTTCCCGCAAAATTTTGTAATCAGCTGATTTGACTTAAAATCTGTTAATTGTATTGCTCAAATGGTGATTTTCATCTTGTAAGCATAATTCAAAAGACATTTCTTGAACTTTTCACTCATTCATTTCGGAGTGATGCATTTAGTGGTCAAGTTTCCTCGGGAAAAAAGAAGCACGTGGAGTAAAATTCTCTACCAGGCCTTGCTGGCGTTTGCACCAGGCTCTGCTCCGTGATGTGGCGGTGAGACGAAAAAATAAGGGACGCGTGAAAACCTTGTATTTGGCGCAAAGCTGCAGATTGTTATGCATTTTGTAAACAAACCAAACTTAATGCATGCAACCGGCTGGGGTCGCTGGGGGTCTTGGGGTTGGAGGTACCTGGCCCTCTTGCTCTGTGCATACATAGATATGATTAAGATGTAGGTGAGGCAGGACATAGCCATAGGTGTCCAGGTTCTGCGGAGCCCCGTTTATGCTTGGTGGTTTCAAGTGAGCTCGGCTTTGGATGACATCTGAAAACCTCAGAAAGGGAAATTGGGGTTTGGCATGTGCGATTAGACAATGTCAGGCAGGAGTGAAAAATTGACATAAAATATAGGAAAAGGAGTGAAAAATTCCTCCTCATAGGGTGTTCTTTTACACGGAACCAATTCCTTGCGAGGAGAACAAAGCATGAAGTAAGGATGGGTGCGTGGTGGATTTCGCTATCGGTAGGTATAGGGCGCTTGACAACCGTCTGCGCCACAGACGGCGTCCACAACAGCACCAAGCGCAGCCAGGCACGGCCCTGTGCTGTGGATGCTGCTGGGGTTGTGGCTGACGGCTCGCTGTGTGGATAGGGCTGTGGATTCTCTAGGGTCGCGACTGACTGATGATTGACGGTGATGCGAACGAACGGAATACGCGTGGCGGGATGGTATTCTATGGATATGCTCGCATTGAGCAAACTAACAGCTGGTTTATTCCGGCCAGATTGTTGGATCTATTAGAAATCCTTGACCGCCTTACCTGTCTTAATATGTGTTTGTCGTTCTAATCTGGGGGCAGCGGCAGTGGTGCAGCACGAGTAATGTACCGTGCCCTTCGAGCTCGTTCCGCGCGGTCAACAGCGGGTATGCTGGGCTCGTAATCCAAAGACACTGGGTACGAGTCCTGAGACGAACAAACTGTCTTGCTCAAACTGCGTGGTAACGTGAGCTGGTAACCGGCCAATGAGGGTCAACCTGGCCCCGGGCCGTCGTGCCGGTACATTGTATGACACGTGAAGCCTTCCATGGTCATGCTTCAGTCAGTCAGTCAGTCATGACAAGAAGGCCGTAGGCAGACATATCCGATGGGCTGGATAGGACCATTTTGGATGGTGGGTTCAGAGCATATGTAACAAACCCCGTTAAGTAGATGCACAGTACATAAAACCATCCATTCAGAGTAGTACACATGCTGTTTTGTTTGTTTGCTTTTTGTGTTGTTTTTTTTTTGCCTGGCACGTGCGGAGCAACGGAGGATTTTGAGGAGACGAAAAAGCTGTGGAAACGCCCGAGAAAAGTGGGGAAAAAGATGTGCGCTGATTAAAAAAGAACGATTCATCATAGCAATCGGGTCACCAATTCTACCCCACTACAGTGAGAAAAGAGCATTTTGTTTCCGCGACACACATTCCTGCATTACATTCAGCATCACGTATGTCGGGAACAGGGGATGGCTGGTGAGGCTTAACACGAAGGAGCGTAAGGTGAACTGACATACACGGACCCAGTCCGGGGAAGCGACTTCACACGAGCATACATACGGGCACGTGCAAAACAAATCAAATTTGTTGTCGGATTTCCACCATTTCATTATTTTTTGCGAACAGCCGGTAGCCTTTGTTAAATATTCATCGTTCGTTTTACGCTTACAAATGAAAGCCAACGGGAAGCTAGGGCACAAAGACACTGAGGGCATGCCATCGGAAATGTTGCCGCCCCTCCAGGCACCTTCGGGAGCGGGTCGTATGGACGGAGAGCGAGGGACATGCACTCCGTCTGTCACAAAAGAGCTGCTCTTGCGCAGCGAGTGAGAGCTGCTGTTGCAGCCAACGATCAGGCTGAAACGAGTGATTTGCATTCCACACGCCCGACTTGCCTGGAGCGGTCCGTGCACGCGATGAGCCCGTTGCAACGCACGCTGCAATGTACTTACACACCTCAAAAACGCGTCAGGCTGCGCCAAGGCCGGCATGTTGTCGTCCAGTAAAAAGGGAGCATAACAGCATGGACCACCTCCCTACCCGCGGTTGGCTGTCGGAGAGATCCTCGGTAGCGACGCAGGACGCGGAAACAACACACATCAGCGAACTTCGAGGCAGCCGGCGATGGTAAACAGACAAGAAGCCGCGGTTGAGTAAACACGCTATAATTACCTTCATGCACGGACGGCGGCGCTCCTTCCAGCAGGGTGCTCTGGCGAGGGTGAAGCCTACAAGAACGCGTCACTAGCCAGCGCGCACCGGCCGCAGAGATGGCCGACTTTCAGACCGGTATCGCCGTTCGTCTCCACCCACGCTTCCTTTCTGAGTGATATCAAGCCCTTGAACACAGCCGCCGCCACCGCCGGCGCGCGCGAGCGCGCGGGTGCGCAGACCTGCTGCCGGCCCCACCGCCACGTATCCAGGTACTCACTACACAGGGGCCGCACCGGCCGACGCGGCTCGCTCTGGCGGCCGCAGCTGCCGCCATCTGGTGGCGCTGCTGGCGCCAGGCAACCAGCCGGACGCTACGCCGCCATCCGGCCGGTCACGTGGTCCGGACGCCGCCGCCCGGACGGCGTCACGTGGTGGCTGCGCTCGCGGCCGGCCAGGCGGGCGGGCGGGACGCTGCCTGCCGCCGTCGAAGTCGGTGTCCCGGCACGGCCCGGCGACCGGCTGTCGTCACCGTCGGTTCCGGCCGTCGGGCGCGTCGCACGGGCCAGCGGCGGCGCGCGTCTGATGCTGCCTGTCTCCGCGCTGGCGGGACGCGAACGGCGCCTAATCGGCCTCGCCATTACTCCGGAATCCGGAGAGCGCCTCCTCCGTCAACACGAAGCGACGAGACAGGCAGGTACGGTGTGTCGGCGCCAAGACAAACACGCGACAAGTGCGGCCCGGCGGGCGAGTCGCAGAGACGGCTGGGCCCGGCCCACGAGACGCCGCACCCCACCGCGGCGACAGAGCGCCGCCCTGCCGTACGTCGTCCCAGCCGGTGGGCCCGCCTCAAAGCGTTACGAATTCGGCGACGACTGCCGCCAACCTTGAAAACGGGAGGTGCTCTCTCTCGGCCCTTCGCGCCAGTAGTTGCCCATACTGCGCGCGCCTGCCAGGTGAGCGGCCGCGAGGGGGAGGGGAGGGGGCTAGTGGTGCTGCGTCACGGCCGGGGCCCCGTTCGGTCGGGCGGCCCGGCCGGCCCGCTCGGCCGGCCGAAGCTACCCCTCTGCGGTCGCGTCACAGCATGTCCGGGGAGGTCGGGTGGCAGCCACCTCAAAGCGGCCCGCTACCAATCCGCTGCAGCGTGCTGCCGGCGCACTCGGACTGCGCAACGCTGAGCAGCGCCACGCCGGATGTGGCGGGGCCGAGGCGCGCGCCGATAACAGCTGACAGCGCGGCGCCGCTCGCACTCAACCACCAGTCCCTGAGGCATCTTCATGCAAACACATTACTGCAACTGACATGTGAGAGATACGAGCGTGATCCTTGGTTGCAGCGTCTTCAGGGGCGGTATGGTGTCAGATGGGAAGTCGTGTGAGAAGGGATGTTAAAATATCACATTCGAGTAAGGCGTGAGAGTGCTATGTTGTAGAGATACAACACATGACATCTCTGCAAGCGAGCTGGTGAAGGATGCAGTTATGCAAACTAGACAGTAAACGGTAGTCTACACAAGCTGCACTAAAGTCGGACCAAAGTTCTTTCGGACTGATATACCTTTTCTAAGCGCACCAACTATTGCACTCTACTGGCATGCGGTCGAGTAATTTTCCACAGGTGCGCATGTTAGATATTCTGCCGAAAACAGTAGCATGTTTGCATCAAGTGCGTTACTCTTCTGTTTATTGGCTATCCTTAAGTGTTCCGAATAATAATCGTCACAACAGAAGGCAAGCATTATTACACCGGCCGCGAACACATGCGAACAAGAGCAAGCGTATGCCCTAGATAAGGATCCATTCCGCTGAGGAGGTGGGATCGGCTGAAAGCAAAAAAGCGCTTAGTGCAGACAAAATTCCTCTTCATATTCGTTATGTTTTCATAGTGAATTGGCAGTTATTGAAGTCCTGCGACTCAATGCACATCGCGTTAGCTATTACAAGGATTTCGTGATGTTTGACTGGTCATTAACTCAGAATACTTCCGTATGTTCCGTTCCGCGTGCGGACCAGCCCGTCGTCAGACGTGCTTTTCAGAGCTCCGCCTGTGGATGTGAATGGTGCGTCCGCCGACAATGTTCTGGACACCTTCTCTTGGTCCTCATTCCACGTCTCGGTGTAGCTACCCAGGCTGAATGCTGACTTATGGCCTGTGAGTTACGCCACGTAGTAAGAGGGTAGCCCAGGCTACAACACGCGCTTGACGGCAGCTTTTCTGGATGTGTGATCTACCTCTCCGTCATCTCCAACGTAAACGAAGTGCACCGCATCTTTCCGTGCCTTCTCATATAACGTTCCCCAAGTGATGCGTTTTGAAACCACCTTCCGCTTTCTCTGAATGTCTTATAGAGACAGACGTCTCAGAGACAGATGTCTAGAGACAGATGTTTTACAGCCGAAAACAATGAGGCTTTGCAGCTTTTGTTGGCAGCTTCTTGAGGCCTCTTTATAGCTTATGGATTGAACCACGAGTGTCTGTATTCTTTTGGGTGGGCCACTGGCCCGCCGATGTCCAATCTGTCCCCCAACGGTGAGTTTTCCCCCAACCTTCTGGAGACAAGTACAAGCAGGACATTATAACTGGTAGGAAGCAAATTATCACAATTTTAGGAAGGGTTCTTCTAATTATTTCACATGTAAAAAGAGCAAAGAACATGTCATTTGAGATGTCATGTTCAGTTAAATGCAGCTGATGGAGCCAATCACACTTTGAAAGCCTTACGTTCATATCCTATTTGCCTGGGTATTTTCTGCTTACTCTGTATGCTGCATGTTTTTAGCTACACGATTAGTATGTCTTGTTGACCCAAGCTTAGTCTTGTGCTATTGTCGGAGTGTTTTGGCATCATTCAGCGATGTTTCAGTTTCTACAGACGGCGGCAAGTCACATAATTATGGCAAGACACATGAGTATGATAAATCCAGTAACCGTGCATGGCACGACGCCTTATAGGAAATTGAAAGCAAACATTGAAAGGGAATTAAGATGACCCCTCGCAATGATTACATTCGTGAATTTTTTTAAGAAAGCTGTATTTTGGGGGAATTTTTCGTCACCGACCTTACTCACAGAGTCAAAAATTCAAATATTAGGCGGACACCAGATACTGGCCAGCGTTGACAGCGGTATTTTCCCTTGGCATGCACGCGATTAGATTGCACACCTCTCTTACACTTTGTCGGAAAAAATTACAATAAATCAAGGTCGATAATGCACTAGCTTTGGACAGATGAAGGTTATGTATTCTCCAGGATGCGATATTTCTATTAAGAAGGCGTTTCAGCTTGTGATAAGAGTGGTTTGATTTAGTTTGTCAGTGGATTGATGACTGATATCAAGGGATTGGTGATTGTGTTTTTGCAGTTTTTTAAAATTGCATTGTGTTTTTATCACGTTCAAGCTCATAGCTTTGGTGTGCAAAAAGAAAATGATCGCCAATTGAAGCATCAGAATATCTTTTTTCGTCTAGGACGTGCTTTAAACTGCGCCGCGGTCCATGGAGACTGCAACGCCTGACGAGGCTGTTGTTGCTATGACTTGCGATCGCGCATGTTCAAAACCATATTACATGGTTTTTATGGGTAATCAATTCTGACTGAATCTTGAAAATTTTTAGACGAACATGAAAAACTGGAGTCTATGTGACAAGTTTGGACCACCTGCAACGATCAAGAATGTTGTTACGTCAATGAGGGTTCCTGTGCTGATCTTGGGCCAATTGCGCGGGCCAGAAGACCTCCCGTGTCAGGGAGAACTACGTGATCTAATGTGTCCTTCTAAAGGCCCCGGATCGACCAGGAAATCCCTCCCAGTGTTACCAGAATGACAGCCAGGAGACACTTCGCTGTGGAACGGAATGGCCCTTCAGCCCTTGACCGGAAACGAAGATGTACCCCGGTGTTCTAATCAATGAGCCCCTTGCCCGGAAGGAGACAAGGGGTCCCAATATTGTTAAATAGATTGGGGGATCTCATTATTGTTGAATAGAGGGTGTCAAAATCAGTAAAAGAAAAACCAACAGAGCCATCCCACATTTGCCTGAGAATGTTCTTTTTTTAGAATGGATTAGTGAAAAATATTGTGTCAAAAGGTTTGAACATGCCCGTCCGCAACCTCCGAAGCAAGGACAGCGATGGCCTGGGTTGCAGCTTCCGTAAAACTGAGCGATGACGGCCACTGGAAATGCTACCAGACGGTGGGTGCCGTTTTTTAAGTGAAAACACAGAAAATTCTACCTTTACTCTTCCAGACACGCCACCAGATTCCAGCACCACCTCGCGGTACTTCAATGGCCAATCCGTTCTTGTCATCAGTCTAAAAATCGCAGGCGTGAAATATGCGCCCAAATTGCCTTGTAAATGTAAAATTTTGATGTCCTGAAGCGTTCAAAAGCACTTCCTTCAGAAGCGTTGTCATTTTCGTCCACCTGTTTGTCACGGCTCAGTGCTAGCTGCTGGACCGACGCTGCGCAGCCCACGGGGACTGCAACGCCTGTCGTCGAGTTTATTGGTACCACGATTTGCTAGTGCGCGTGCTCAAAGCTATGCCACATAACTTTATCACTAATCCATTCAAGTGTTTAAAAGTTATTAGTTCAGAAGCGTCATCATTTTTGTTCTCTGGTGGACCACGGGTAAAAGTTGGCCACTGGGCTGACCCCTCGCGGACTGTGCAGTTTGCAACGCCTGGTATCGAGGTTTTCACCGCCGAGATTTGCGAGCGCAGATGTTAAAAAACCACGCTACATAAATTGTAACACTGATCGGTTCTGACTGAATGTACTATGTAATGTATACATTTCCAGACCACCATGATTCGGCTATGTTAATACACGTTGTTGACCACTCGATCTATAGTCAAAATTTCATCTTCAAATTTCGATCAAACATATTGATCTCCAATCTACCTTCGCGATGTCTTTAATACCTGTAGAACCCAGATGAAAAATTCTTACAAAACTTCTGAATTTTATCGCTTTAGAAAGAGTCCACCAAACCGTTATACATAAACAAAATTGACCTCACGGTAGCTTCTGGTTTCTGCTATGGTAACAAGGTAAACATAGCAATAAAACGAAGAAAACCGTGTTCCTTGTTAACAAGTTACCTATTTCCAGGGATCTCTTTTTTTGAGGGGGGGTGCTATAAGAGGGGTCAACCCTGTGCTCCCCCTTAGCAATGTTCTGGCTACTCTCCCACCCACACACAAAAGCAGATCAAGTCGGCTACGTTGAATGATGGGCAATTGAATGTCTGTTGGACCAATTCATACCTAAGGCAGGCAGCTTCCCGTAGGCTTGTTCTGTGGCGGTGCGGTGTGAGAGAAGATAATTCGGGATACTGCTGCAGGTGTTCACCATATGTTTTACACACCGAGTAGTACTAACGCTGATCCAGCAATGTGCAACAAAAAACCTGAGAGAGAGTCTCCAGTTGTATACATTCGGTCACATTTTTGGCAGTTTCGAGCTTCCGAATTGGTTTCCGCCTAAAATGCTGCGACTAGCCTATCTCTTAAAAAAACAGCCAACGAAATGAAGGTGCTTGAAAAATCTGTCGCACGGGAGCCATTGGTTCGCTTTCAAAATTCTCACGAGCCGTTGTCCGGGCCGTATTTTGGCATCTACCCTGTAGAGGCAGATGCCTCCTCAATGACCCAAAATGACCACCCGCTCGTGGAATTTCGCCTCCCCAGGAAAGGCAAAGCTGAAATGGACGAATATTCCTGGTAACCTTGACAGCCTTATTTGCCGAATGACATAGATGAGTCAAATAAGCAAGATTGTGCACCAGCGAGAAGCAGCTCCAGATGCATATCTAGCATAGCAGCCATGGCATTTACATAAAGAGCGATAACAACCCCTATCTCTTACCCTCCCCCCCCCCCTCTGGTCATCGGGCCTGTTGTCCAGGAAAAGTTTTTGAAGTATGCCCTGAGCTTACCCCCCCCCCCACACACACATTTTTTGAAACGTTGCCACGCCTATGCTTTGTGGTGCCTATTGTGTGTGTTTTGGTACCCATGAGGAATAAGGAAACCTGTACCGCCTGGAACACAAAGGAAATCGAATACGTCGCAGTATAAAGCTGCAGTCTGTGTGCGGTATTTTAGCACCGTTGCGAATTACAGTCATATAACGATTCGCTCCCGATTTGTCACGTTTAGTTCCGCGTCTCGACTGTTCGGTGGTAGATATCATGCTTCCCCCGCCCCCCTACCTCCCAGAACCGTATCACCGATCACGTGCCTCGTGGACTGCATTGACATTTCGACGCGGTAGCTCACATGGCCAGAGGATGGTCCTGAGATCAGCTTAATGTGTGACAGATAATCTCATTCGCACAAAAATCGGCCTAATCAGGCATGGGGACGAAGTCAGTCTTCTGGTTTCGAAGCTGAACTCAAATTCAAGACAATGGCAAGACAGTGAATCCGAAATTGAAGCCGAAGCCGGTGGCTCTGAAGCTTTCATCCTCGAAGCCGAGGCCGACACCAGTGGCTTCTTAGCTAAGAAAGAGCGGAAATTGAAAATATTGGCTTTTCGGATGTAGTTACATCCGCAACAATTCCTGAGTATAGCTTCATGCTGTCCACCCCGGTCCCTTTAATCGTTACTTTTCGATTACGGTCTAACAAATCCCCTCTCTCACCCCATTTGTGATGTAATATGAGGATGCTCCC
The DNA here is from genome assembly GCF_011947565.3 of Pollicipes pollicipes. Lineage (NCBI taxonomy): Eukaryota > Metazoa > Arthropoda > Thecostraca > Pollicipedomorpha > Pollicipedidae > Pollicipes > Pollicipes pollicipes. The sequence continues at coordinate 38,468,713 of NW_023596921.1, forward strand.
ATACAGAGTCACACAATTTATGCATGATTTTGGTCTTCTCCATTTATTGCCACTGAGCGATACATCTCGTCTGCTTGTCTAAAAATTACAGATGCTGGAAATAGCCTGCCCAATCATTCGTCTTTTAAATGTTATCGGATGATTTTCAAGAATCCATTCTTTGCGATACTAAAGAAGCAACAATATGGTCAGGCCGTTGGCAACTGGCTTCACGGCCGTTTTTCAGACATGGTGGATAGGAAAGTGGATAAGTGCGGAAGCTACTGAGTGAAATTCTTACAGAGTTTGCCCCACTCTCCCGAATCATTTTTCTCATCTTTTGTAGACAATTACGCGCTTGAGCTGCCATAATGGCGGATAATTTTAGTCTTGGCGCTGAGGCTCATGAGAGGTGCGTCCGCGGTACCAGCACGTAGGTCATGAGTGTTTTTGTCTGCCATAGTATTAATCAATACGAAGTGCAAAGGTGGTGACACCTCGATTATTCTGCACTGGTTGAACTCGAGCGTCGCTGTTTTTGTGGAGTTAGAAGCTTGTTCTGGCTGCTGAATGAAAAAGCTTAACAAATTTATCTTGTGTATATCCTATGTGATATCCTGGGATATATTAGTGTTATCAACATACCATTTAGCGGAACCCTGCGCTTTTAGTGCGCCACGGATGTATCGTGACCCATTTGCGTATCTTGAATGGTCAAACGAAACGTTTGGGCGACGGCGAAGCGGCCGTCTGGGGAAATACCGTACCAAGATATTTTCAGAAAAGCTGCCGATTTGTCGACAGGCACCACAGCCACTGATGCTCTCCCCCGGATTCGAAATCGTTAGCGCGATATCTAGAAGAACCGTGAGCGCAATCATGGTTGATGCGAACATGATTGAAGGATGTCCTCCGCAATTCCGGTGACTTCCCGGTGGGTCGCGAAACGACACTAGGATCGAAGTCCTGCCCACGAGTGTCACCGGCCGGAACCTGACCACCATGCGCGGTCGAGGGAAGGTGCGTACCGGCCAGCCCGCCACAGGGATGTTGGGCCGCCATGCGGAGTCGAGGGAGGGACCATCACCCACAGGACCACCCGCAGGACCACCATGCGGGTTCGAGGGAGGGTGCGTACCGGCCACCCCTCCACGGGGATGATGGACCACCACCCACAGGACCACCCACAGGACCACCGGTCCACCGGTGCGCACCCTCATGGGAGGGTGCGCACCGGCCAGCCCGCCACAGGGATGATGGGATAATGATGGGATGATGGACATCAATACGCCGCCAACACAGCTCGCCACTAGGTGGCTCTGCACAGTCTGAGAACATGCGTTGACGAAAATCGGCCCGGCAGGCCGTCAGTACACCGCCCCCCGGCGACTTTTCGTGAGATTTAAAAGCAGCGAAATGTGTTATTAACACACCATTCTCAGTACGTTTCCATGCATCATTTCTACGCGTGTTTTCAGAAAATACATTTTGCGTTGATTATAGGTCAGACATGAATTTGACTTAACTTCCAGGCTCTAGCGCTGAATAGTGAATGCTGTTAAACATCTTCAAAACTTAAGGGATTTGTTTTTCGAGGTATTTTGCGTTCCTGCGTGGCTTTGCACTACCTGGTTATGTTCAACTGCCAGTCTAACCGGTCAAATGTTGCTGATGTGTTCTTGTGGCAGGCAATGGCATGTGCATGCCTCCAATGACAACGTATTTAGTTCGGCTCACATCACCTGTCGTGGGTATAACCACGTTTGGGAGATGGGGTCTGGCAAGCCTGGATTGGAGAGGTCCTTCTGGAAATGAGGTGCGGGTGGGCTGAAATTGGAGATAGCGTGACCTAAAAATGGCATTATTAATGGAAAAAACATGACAGAAACGAAGATTCTACGGGCAAAATGAAGGGGAGTATTTTGAGAAAATCGGAAGGCACAAACTCTCAGCCCTCTCCCTGTGCTAGCTGGTGACAGTGAATGTCACCAGCTGCAGGTGACACTTAATGTAGCTGGGTGCAGCACCTGCTGATGACATTCTGGTGGTCAACAATCAAATCTCATTTTAGCTATTAAGACAACTTCTGAAGATGTCATGCCATTGCCTTTGAACACGTCTGCTTTGTGTCCTCGGTTACCTGCGCGCTTCTCAGTGACACCTGGATTGTCATGGACTTAAGGCGATGCAGGTAAAAATCACCGTCATTGCAGTGCTCAACAGAACATTACACAACAGGCTGGAGGAGAGGTCAGGTTGTCGCCATGACGTCTTATGAACGGCTCTAATGTGGCGAACTGCGCTTCTCATGTAATAACACAACGCCGAATTACTGGATGTGATGGGTCTAGAGTCCAAAGTTCAGAGTTCTTTTACGAATTTCCCTGGGATTGGTAGTGGTCAACATTTAGTCGTACGTACGTATTGATGTACGCCATTTAGTCAACGTACGTATTGATGTATGCCATAATTTGGAAAGGAGGAGTCACGTGCGCTCGACGGGTATATATGCGCACGCCCCTGCTTTCTTCCCAAAGTTCATGGTTAGGGCGCTTTCCCAAACTGTGTTTGCGACCAGATGATCGCAGGTGTAAGGGCTGGCGTATTTCGCCCGAGGGCGAATGTGAAACGCCGTTTCAGGAGACCAGCGACCCTTTTGGAGCAAAACATCAAACAGTGCTCTGATTTTCGTAACTCAACAGGTCTCGCTACCTTTTGTAGGAGTGTTCCAAAACATTTTGCCCCTGGCAAGAGTTACTCATCTTTCTTCGCAGTCTAGACTATAGAGATGTCGTCTCCTGCAAGGCTTTGACCATGCTAGGGGAGCATGGCCCGGTTGCCCCCCTTCCCCTGGATCCGCACTTGATATCGTCTCGCAGAAATTACCAGTGGCGAATCACCATTCGAAACACGAGAGCCTCGATTTTGAGTTAAACGGCCGGGGTTGCAGCCGCGTCGAGACTTACTTTTAGAGACATTTCTGTTCACAAAGCTCACTAGAATACTGGCCGTTCTCGTCACCGCCAAGATACGGTCTGACCATTTCAGATACCCGATCCATTCGTGTTGAACTCAAAATGGAAATGTCTTACATTCAGACAAAGGAAGTATATTTTTTAAAGATTTATTATAGTATTTAAAACTTGTGTTTTTGACTTATGTTTTTACCTCTTTGTTTTAAGCCGTACAAGTTCAAGGCATTTCACTTCGAATCTTGTCCAGATCTGCTCTATTCTTCTCTATGCTGCTACAACATCCGCGATCGGCCTTTCCTTTAATGCGTCGGCCTCAAGATGAAGGCGTCGCAGGTATGATGTGTTCCTGACCGTCTGAGGCGTAATTCTTGCATACAGATACAAAGCGGTGTTTTCTCTTCAGTTTTTAACCCGAAGCGAGGACCATTTGCTCAGCTGTTACGCTATATTGCTCGTGTGTTTGGAAGCTTTTAATGTATGGTGCGCATCATTTGCCCTTTTGGGTAGTCTTAGGTATTCACGACCTGGGACATTATGTGGGCCATTATTTGATTTCCTAGGGAAACCATTAATTTCTTGTGGTTTTGGTCAAGATGTGGAGGGTGTTGGGTTTGCTGTCTGTACGTCCACCTGGTTGTGTTTATCATGTATGGTATGGGTAAACTGCATGTGGTTTGGCAACAAGTACAACATAAGTACTCTGTATGTTTATGTTTGAATCAATTACCCTTGGTCCCACCTTGATCATCCTGAAACAGCCACACCTGTAAGGTAATGTTAATGGTGTTGTGACAAACTTATATTACGGCTCCCCTGCAGCAGAAGGCAAGATGCCACGTAACGGTAAAAGTGCAGTAATTTTGTGCAACCTGTCTGGCATGGCATATAGCACCCTGCCTGTCCTGCCCTGAATGTGATCTCACTGGAAACAGATGGTAGAGGCTAGTTAGCTAAGAGTACATGATGTGTTGATCATGTCTGATGCTGCAGTGACATCTTATTCACAATTGCACACACTGCCTAAACCTGATGTTTGAGTTAGGTGCATGGATGCCAATAATTCCAGTGATATTGGGCCAATGTATCAAGGATTCATTACATTAATTTGCTTTAGTGGCTTTTAGTAAAAGCACTTGGTAAGCAAATGTCTGTAAGTTCAGCACAATTTGCTCTGGCCTGAGTTCAGTGCATGCATGCTTCAGCTCAGTGCTATGATGTCATATAGACATTTAATATAGTGGCTTTACTTTTGCAAACTGAGTGGTAATGAATAATTGATGCACATTATTGTAAAGAAATGTTAGCAGCTTGTTTGCAGTCTTTGTTTTCAATGTCAAAAATAATTTGATATTTTTAAAAGCCATAAGGTTTATGCGCTTTACCAGGATGCTTGTAAAGCACAACATTTTAAAGTAGGATGAAGGTTTCTTGTGTAACCCTGTGATATGAGGTCTCAAGTGGAAGCTGCGCTACTATCTGCTAATGTTTGATCAACTGCCACATTTTCTAGCAGCTCATTGCAATCAAATGCAGCTAGGGTGAGTTGGCATAAACAGTTTGCATTAAGGCCAGCAGCATCATTAATGCATGCAATCATTAATACCAAAGATGATCTGCAAACAGGTAAACATAATGCAGTTGTTTCCACAGTCAACCAAAGCTCCATAGTTATATCATATATACTAATTCAATAGCATTGTGAAGTGAGTAATATGCATTTCAAGTGGTAAAAGTGTGGTCTAAAATTGGTGCCTTATGCACTGACAAACATCCATTGAAACAAGAAAGGTGATCTATTATCCATGTTTAGAGACCAAGTTAAGAGTCCTGTGTGCTTCCAGAAAGGTCATGTTTTTCTGCCAGAGGAACAAAACACTTCTCCCTGGGTCCAACATGGAAAACATGAAGAAGCATGCATGCTGTGTTGCTTTCATATGTTTGTGTGTTTTATAGACTTGGTGAGCTTTGTGTTAGACTGTATGCCTATAATGAAGACTTCAAAGCATCATGATTTTGTGTTAATGACCTTTGGTTATAATCACATGAAATTTGGAGCATCACCGAGTGTGTATTTATTTGGGACATATGTGATTTTGCTTGTTATGTTTTCAAAATTTATTTTGCATGGGGCTCTGTTTTAGTCTCAACTGCTGGGTACTGCATCCATGCATCTCTGTGGTAGCACATTGTGGCTGGTTATAGAGGGAGCAGTTGTGTGTAATATGAGCCATTATCATTATCAGTGGGCTAGAGGCACAAGTTTGTCAAGCAATTGCTGTGCTAATTGCAGTAGACATGCCACATTTTTATCATGCTGTGGTATGACCATGTTGGTCCAGTTAAGTTAGTTCAGTTGAAAAGGAGATGTTAAAACCACATTGTGACAAAATCATGTTAAAAGGAATAAAGCTGAGTTGTTGCTAGCTTGTGCTAGTTGTAACCAGAAAGTGACAGATTTGGTAACAGCCAACAAGGAATTATGAGGGGCGGAGGCTTGAAGCATGTTGTTATGTTTGCATCCTCCACAGCCAACTAAATGAGGAGCTTAACAACATCAGCACAGCACAGTTTTACTGAGGGCATACTGGTCAATGAGAGTTGTGTAAGTGTCTTGTGTTTGTACATGTGGCGCTTGCACTGCAGGGTAAACCAGGGGTAAACCAGGGCTTTGTTGCATTTGAGCCTTGCTGAGGATTCACATTATGTCTCACTAGTCAGGCAAGTTCACAACCAGATTCAGCTGTGTTCAGTAGCAGCTTGATCTGATTTCTAATCATGTATGCTGTTCAGAACTTGTAGCTGCCCTACCTACACTAATACTAGTCTTTAACTGTAAATATGTTAAATTGCATTGGGTTTTCTGTAAGTTGTTTTCAATGCATTTTCAGCTGAAGCAGTTTGAGGTGGTGGGCCGCCGACTGCCCACCGAACATGAGGTCAACCCTCCATTGTACCGGATGCAACTTTTTGCCCCAAACTTTGTGGTGGCCAAGTCCAGGTTCTGGTACTTCCTGCGTCAGCAGTCCAAGATCAAGAAGGGATCTGGAGAGATTGTTCAGTGCAAGGAGGTGAGTCTGGGTGTAGAATTGCATGCTGTTGCAATGTGGTGGAACAAGGTTGTTGCATCAAGTTGGAGATAATTTTTAGTGAGTTTTAATCTGTTTCAACTTTACCTTTTTATCATTCATTGATGGGCTTTGCGATAACCTTGAACTGCTGAATTATGTTGCCAAATGACCACTGTAAGCCAGATGAGCTGTGTTGTTTTTTAATGAAAGTGACATTTAATTAATCCTGCCCAGATGCTGGAGAAGCACCCACTGAAGGTGAAGAACTATGGCATCTGGCTGCGCTACGACTCGCGCTCGGGCACGCACAACATGTACAAGGAGTACCGTGACGTGACGATCACGGGCGCCGTGACCCAGTGCTACCGCGAGATGGGCGGTCGCCACCGGGCGCGTGCCCACGCCATCCAGGTGAGCCCCACCCCCACTGACACCTCACCCGCCACCCCATGAAGTGCACAACATGGGAGCTGATGCAGCTCAGGTGTGCGCGGAATTGCGATCTCTTACGGTTGAGATAACGGACCTTCATTGTACTCGTGGCAGGGGGTTGCTATTTATAAAGAGATGTGGAGCAATCGCTGGGATGCATTCTGAAAATGTTTGATACTTCTAGAAGTGTTGCGTGTCATGAGCAGTCAACGTGGCACAATCTCCTTTGCTTTTCCTGTGCAGCTTGTGGTAAGCAAACTCATTCAGCATACCTACTTGACACATGTTTGCCACATGTTGGTGGCCCACACACAAGTATTTGTTTTTAATGACCTGCAATAGAACATTTTGTCTTCATGTCTGTTTCAATGAAACATTTCATTTGAAGCTAGAGTGCCACCTGTTGTCTCAAGATCTTTGCTGTAGGTGCAGGCATCTTGGTATGGCATATTTAATTCTAGCTCCAAATCTGGATCTCTCAAATTGATTATTGAAGTTAAATTTTTCCAGTTGCAGCTGAATATTCACAGAATTGTTGGCAGCACCATGCATTTCACTGTATGGATTTGAGATGAAAAGCTTGTTACATTAGTATGAGCTTAGTTTCGTTATCCTGTGTTTAAAACATTTACCCAGGGGTTCATGACCACTGTGTTCTCCTAAGCATACAAACAGGTATCCTAGTCAGAGCACATTGGAAATGGAACCAATGATGGTCCTCACTACAGTGCTCTAGCGTTACAGCAATGGGGCCCTCGGAGACGGGCTGGGTCACTGCGGGCTGGTCGCAAAAATAGTAAATGTGAACAAATCCGGATGGGAACTGAGTCACCCATCATGGCTGGCCTTTTGTGACAGTTGGTTTGTGGGTGCCTGCTCGTGTTGTTTTACGGAGTTTCGGTGATATTCCTAAAATTTCTGTGCTGCTGAAAACACTTAAGTTTGCTTCCTGTGGGGCAACGATGAAATGAACGGTGTCTCGCCTGCTTTCGCGGTTGCGTAGCAACTAAATACCGCACTACCGAAAAGTGCGTTATGTATCATTAGGCCGCGGTTAAGTCACTGTAGGCATGGGATGCGTCATATCACCCTGCGCAGCAATTGGCTTCATTAGTAAAATGTTTGGCTTCGTGGGCAACAAATTGGCTTCATTAGTAGCAATACTGCAAATGATTAAAAATTGCCTGAATGAAATAAGCATTTGAACCTGTGTGATTATGTTTTGAGCAGAGCCTCCAAATGCAGCACTAGCTTGCTTTAAGGAGTATCCAAAGAGCCTAAGGACTGTGGAAGTTAGTTTTTACGGTAACCTAGACATCATTTTGTGCTTGGAAAGCTTAGTTGAGTGAGGTAGGATTATCTGCATTTTGAACAGGTGTGATCAATATTCCACATTTGCATGGAAGCCGGCGTGTGGTTTGGTCAATGTGGCACTATTGACAACCAGTATACTACTGAATTTTCTTCACAAAACACCGCAAAACGTTCCAGTTTTTGGTCGTTCTCATCGAGGACATGCACCTGCGCTGATTAACCAGTACTGGTGCTTCCAAATATTTTCGCGAAATCCCCGGATGCCAAGTTAGTTTTGTGACTAGAATGCAATGCTCGCATCGAGTCGCGCCGTGCCCTTGACTGTGGTGTAGACCACGAACTCTAAAGTGACCTCACGACCGTCGTTTCGTGCGGTTCAGATCTGTTGGTGATGTGTTGATGATCTGTTGTTCAGATAATGCGCGTGGAAAAGATCCAGAACAAGGACTGCAAGCGGCCGATCGTGACGCAGTTCCACAAGTCCAAGATCCGGTTCCCGCTGGCCTACCACGGCGTCTTCCGCGACAAGAAGACCAAGAGGTTCACCAGGAACGCGCCCAGGATAAATTTCCAGTGAATGTTTTGACAACAAATAAAGAACACGGCGCCAATTTGTGTTGTCCTTGGGAGGGTACTGCTATCGCATTTTGGAGTTGAATGACACTTAGGCTTGAGTAAACTACCTTGGGGCAGGTCTTCACGCCACACACGTCAGTGTTCTGGTAAGCTCGCAGGGTTTGTGGGCGTGTGTCTACTGACCGCGACTGTTTCCGACACGCTACGCTCTGAGGGCGGGCCATCAGCCTCCTTTGCTCTTTCTCCTGCCATGCGCGGCAGGCACAGGTCAAGGGTTGGATAGTGATGAAGTGGAGCTCTGCGATTATGTCCAGAACGAGCCCTGTGTTCGAGGCGGATCAAATTTGTCACCCCGCTTTTGCAGTAAGATCATCGCCAGCTGCTAGAAGTCAAAAGTGGCCGTGGAATCGGAGAGCTTCGTTGTACGGACGATCCTTGTCGAGATCCGCGGTGCTCCGCCGGAGCGGCGCGGTGCGCGTGCAGGGCATCTGCCACGAATGGGCACATGGAGGGTATTTACGTTTTTGGTGTACCAGAGACTCGTATATTAGACGTCTTGCGCCACTATCGTGCAGTTACCTGTCCTGAACTAAGAGAATTTCTTACCAACCTAGGACAGGCCACGAAAAACGCTGGGAGCCATAAGATTCCTTCCATGCGGCGTGCCCATTTTCCATCTCAGCTTTCCAAAGTCATCTTGAGCTCGGTAGAGTACATCTGATTATATACCCAATGGCCATTTTACAACATAAACTTTTGTGCTGTGGCAAACATCAATTTGATATACCAGCAGTCTGGGAGCTCCGTGCGACTTCGCCGCCGGCCGCCGGAAATCATACTTGGCCAGAAGATGGCGTTGCTATCGCGCCACCAGTTAGCTGCAGTCGCTATGCACCACTGCTGCGTGTAGATGGCGCTAGGGGCGAGAACACCACCCTGCATTCTCAGTGGGTGGGGATGAGCAACCATTGGTCTAGATATGTGCTTGGACTCTCTTGGCTTCGACAACTCGGTGTAAAACAGCACCAGGCGAAAACAACTGCAATGTCATGCACTTGGCATTTTGCAAACGGCGCATTGAATGGTGCGACTCATTTGAGAAGCACAAAAATGGCGGATCAGTGATTTTGAACACGAAGGAAGTCAAGACACTAATGTGCGAATGGGGCATTGCCGTGGGTTTGCAAATGATTTGTTTTGGGGGGAGGGGGAGTATCAGTGGAATGCGACGGAAACAGCGGCTCCTTTCATTGACCGTCCCGCGCGTCTTTGGTGCGAGTGATCATGTGCATTCGCAACCGCGCACGCAAAAATAATGCATTAACACTTGTTTGAGTAACAAGTGGATGTTTCTCGCCGCCCGCGTACCAACGATGCCCAATGGGCTTATCCTTTCCCCATCTCAAAATGTAATCGTCTGATCAGAATAATTCAAACGCTGATCGCTGGCCCTTGTCGACTCCCTTAGGATTGCTCAGCTGACATATGGCATATGTCAGGTAACCAACGATGTCACAGTCCGCGCCGACAAACATCAAATATCAAATTTTGGAGTCATTTGGAGCACTCCAATGCCCTCACCGTGCAAATGTAATTGGTCTACAAATGTCAAATTATGCCTTAGTTGCTGGCGCTCGCACAATCCTGGTGAGTTCTGATTTGTATAGCATGTTCCCCGGTGCCAGCACCTTGCTCGTTTCGGTGAAGGTGCTTATTAACTCCCATTCGCCTATGTATATATGCCGTGCTGGAGCACAGTATGTGGGACGGATTCTAACGGAAAGAGGGAGCGGCTGAGCAGCCGTCGCCAGTACTGACAAAAAGGAACGTCCTACAAGAATGAGGAGATTCCGCCACTTCTTACGAAGCATGTGCATACACATGCTAACCGTTTTCTGCTAAGCCCAAAGCCTTTACCTGGGGTCTGGTACGTTTCGGGCTGAAATTTATGTGTCCATGTAGGCAGAGTTTTTTTCAGCTGACTACTCACGACAGCATACCACAGTTTCAGCGAAAAGGAGTAACTTCAGTTTGATCTGTCCGCGTCTGAATGAGCTGTCCCGGGGCTTTGCAATTAAATCGCTACACCATAATTTCAGTACGAACGCATCATTCAGAGCATACCAGTTAAGTGTGGTGACATAGGCTTCGTCATAAGATAGACATGCATACCAGTCCCAGTTACAGTACCTACGCATCGCGAGTAGATTCCCCAAACGCTAATAGGTATACCGCCTAGGGTATCAATAAGCTATCGGTGCTGGTTTGCCCCCGTGCCTTCAACAATTGTTTCGGTTACTTGCCGTACATCTGCACTCACTTCTATGGTCTCGTTACTAAGTTACGACACCTGGGCTCTGCGTGCCGCTGCCCGTGGTCATATTTATGATATTTAAAACAAAACAGTTTTCCTGAAGACTAGATTCTGGAATTATATTCGGTAGTGTCGTGGTGATAACTTTACGTGAATCTGACGATGGGGAGGGGCTAAGGCTCCGAACCCCCCCCCCCCCCCCCCCCCTCCTGGCTGCGTCACTGCAGCGAAGGTTTTCAGTTGGCTTTTTGAGGATTTTCTTTTTCGCAAACAAATCAGAAACTTTACCATATCTTCATGGCACCAAAGATAGCGCGTGCAGCGCTTCGTTCGACGTACGTGGCCCAAAACACGAGGTACGTTCGACGTACGTGACCCAAAATTCCAAATCTTCGTCATCAGTCACCAGACAATGCTCTTCGGTCGCTACCATGATGGCCGCAGCCTGTCCGTTATCCTGAAAGTTTTCTTTCTGCATTAGATGGCGTCTCTGTGCACTCCCTGCAGCCTGACACTACTGGAAAGCGTGACCAATGACCGCCTCTGTACTCTTAAACTGTGTCTCGGTCTAGCAGCTTGTGACGATCCAGTTGGGGCTAAATATTTGACCAATGACCGCCTCTTTACTCTTGGTCTTTGTCTCGGTCGAGCAGGTTATGACGGTCCAGTTAGGGCTAAATATTTAACCAATGACCGCCTCTTTACTCTTGATCTGTGTCTCGGCCGAGCAGCTTGTGACGGTCCATTTGGGGCTGAGCTAGTCGACGCATGCCGCGTACACTGCTGCCCAGCAGGCTATTTCACCTCCAAACATTAGCAACGTCAGGCAGACGAACGGCGCCTTAAAACCATGCATCCATAGCACGAAACTGGCCCAGATTTTTTGGCTGTTCGAAATTTCTTGATTCCATCGTGTGAAGTGAGCATTTCGACTCTTTCGAACATGATGTGGGGCTTTGTGGTCGGAACACGCTGTTTTGTCATGCATCTGGGGATGTTTCGGACACCGATCGGAAATCAAATGCCCGGCTTTCGACAGAAGAAAGCCAAGTTAGCTTTTGATAAGTAGCTGTAAATGGTTTGTCATATCATTATTGTCACTGAGTTCTTGCGAAGGTAACATGGCTGCGCTTTGCCTTCCAATGGCGATGTTTTCCTTAACAGTGCAAGCATGGCACAGGGCTGTATGTAACCGTGCCCCTGAGACAGGTGACAGTGCAAGCATGGCACAGAGCTGTATGTAACCGTGCCCCTGAGACAGGTGACAGTGCAAGCATGGCACAGAGCTGTCTGTAACCGTGCCGCTGAGACAGGTGACAGTGCAAGCATGGCACAGAGCTGTCTGTAACCGTGCCCCTGAGACAGGTGACAGTGCAAGCATGGCACAGAGCTGTCTGTAACCGTGCCCCTGAGACAGGTGACAGTGCAAGCATGGCACAGAACTGTCTGTAACCGTGCCCCTGAGACAGGTGACAGTGCAAACATGGCGCAGAGCTGTCTGTAACCGTGCCGCTGAGACAGGTGAGTGTCAAAGCACGGACTGAAAGGGTCAAACTGGAGTTTGGGCGGGACAAACTGACCAGAAAGCTGCATTTCCAATAAGGTGTTGTAAAATGCATTCTACGAGCAAAATTGAAGGGAGAAAATTCCAGTTTGGAAAAGCCGGGAGGCATGTCCGCACAGCCCCTTTGATGGTGCACCCAATACTCCAGCGGAATAACCCAGGCAGAATTCCCTAGGACGTACACATCAGGTGGTATCGGGCTAGGATCAGCGTGCCATCTCGATATCATCCAATTTTTTACGTTGTATACAGCTCTTATAGGTAAGGCTTATAGTGGTTGAATGCCATGTATATCCTGACACTGGGTGCGTGTTGAGAAGGCTTATCATTTGGACATGCGTCGTCTGCTCATAAATTCGCGAATGATTCGGTCCCCAGTTTCATGTCACATCTCTATACGATCCCATGTTAGTTACACTGTCATGAATAATGCAATTAACAAGCTTGTAGCCGCATGGGCAAGACGATACTCATTGCCAGTGATTGTGTGCGCGTCTTTACCCCGTCGTCACTTGATGAAACCCCTTAACTCGTCCACATCAGCATAAATTCAACACCAAAGCCCGAAGCTCACCTGTCGTCGGGCAGCAGAAGACCAGCAAACGCATTCTTCACACCAGTTCACATGCCATTCTGCATCAGGGGACAAGCAAGCACACTATACGCCCCAGTTCACCTGCCGTCGGGAATCAGGAGACAAAGAAGCCCACTGTTCACCCAAGTTCAAATGCCGTTCGACATCAGGAGACAAGCGGGCACTCTGTTCATCCAATCTCACCTGCCGTTGGGATCAGGAGACAAGTAGGTACATTTTCACCCCAGTTCACCTGCCGTTGGGTATCAGAAGACAAGCCGGCACGCTGTTCACCCAAGTTCAGTTGCCGTCGGGCATCAGGAGACAAACAGGCACGCTGTTCACCCCAGTTTACCTGCCGTTGGGCATCAAGAGACAAGCAAGCACACTGTTCACCCCAATTCACGTGCTGTCAGGCATCAGGAGACGAGCAGGGACACCGCTCATCCTAGTTGACCTGCCATTGGGTATAAGGAGACGAGCAGGCACACTGTTCATCCCAATTTACCTGCCGTCGGGCATCAGGAGACCAGCAAGCACGCTGTTCACCCCAGTTCACCTGCTGTCGGGCATCAGGAGGCGAGAAGGCACCCTGTTCACCCCAGTTCACCTGCTGTCGGGCATCAGGAGACGAGCAGGCACACTGTTCACCCCAGCTCACCTGTGGTCGGGCATCAGGAGACGAGCAGGCACACTGTTCACCCCAGTTCACCTGCCGTCGGGCATCAGGAGACGAACAGGCGCACTGCTCACCCACCTCACCTGCTATTGGGTATCAGGACACGAGCAGGCACATTTTTCACCCCAGTCCACCTGCAGTGTGGCATCAGGAGACGGGCAGGCACATTTTTCGCCCCGGTTCACCTACCGCCGGGCATCAGGAGACGAGCAGGCACATTTCCACCCCAGTTCCCAGGACTATCTGTTCCAGTAAAAGTGTCGGCCCACATTTCCCGTGGTATCGTCTGTCTCGTGAACCCCTTCCCGTCGCTGGCCTGCTATTCAGCCGCCATGCTCGTCCCAAGAATGGCCTCCAGGTGCCCGCCGCCATTTTTAAAGGGCCAGGTGTTGCCCGGTTTGCGCTCCAGCGGAGCTCCCTTGTGCTCGCGGCCGGCGCGGCCCGGCCGGCGCAGACCGGAGCACAAAGACAACACGGCCAGGTGTATCGAGATGAAGTCTGAAAGGATGTTTGTATAACGAGTTGAACTTCTAATATGGACCACATGGCCGGAGGAGGGAGGTGCGCACGTCAGCCGAGGCCGTGAACGGGGCAGGATAACAGCAGGAATTGCTGTGCGGAGTTTATTCGACAGAGTGAGGCGGCAGCGGAAATAGCTGAGGGAGAGGTCTTCGAAGTGACAGAAAAATGATGTGGTTGGTTGTTAGATGCAGTGGCGTATGCACGACTGAGACAGCACCTTAAAACTTTCGTTGAAAACAACTAAGAGTTCGACCAATCTTCTCTCAGAAGGATATGATGCATAACAAGTCAGCTTCCTTAACATGTGTATGTGGCCTGGTGCCCCCCCCCCCCCAAATCCTTGTAGGAAGAGGTCTTCAAAGTGAGGGCATAACGTTGCAAATGGCTGGGAAAGGTCCGTCACGTGACGGGTGCGGCGGGAATGACTGGGAAGAGAGTCCGTCACGTGACGGGTGCGGCGGGAATGACTGGGAAGAGAGTCCCTCACGTGACGGGTGCGGCGGGAATGACTGGGAAGAGAGTCCCTCACGTGACGGGTGCGGCGGGAATGGCTGGGAAGGGAGTCCCGATGTGACGGTCAATGGTGGGAATGGATGGGGGAGGGGGTCCCGATGTGACGGATAGAGGTGGGAATGGCTGGGAATGGAGTCCCGATGTGACGGATAGAGGCGGGAATGGCTGGGAATGGAGTCCCGATGTGACGGATAGAGGTGGGAATGGCTGGGAAGTGAGTCCCGATGTGACGGTGGAAATGCTGAGAGGAGAGGGTATTTTGGACGCGGTGGATTTTGGCGGAAATGGCTGAAGGAAGGGTTCTCAACGCGACGAGGTGACGATGGAAATGGACGAGGGAGTGGTCTTTATGTGACAAGAGATCATCTAAGCAACTGGGTTTGCTGACATGCTGTCTTTCGATTCAATGCGTATAAATTTTCAGTATGGTCTCCGGATGGATTTAATTAATTGATAACAAGGATTTCATCGAATGGATTGCTGATTTAATTTGTTTCAGGAGTTCACCAATTATGCTGTTATAATTGTCCGACATTTCTGCTTCTAGATACAACGAAATTTTTGCCGTTGGAAGCGAATTCGCAGATGTGGGGTAAAATCTGTATGGCACGATCTTGATTAAGGTCATGTATATTGCATTTCAATTCAAATTTCAGCTATGGCTGAACTATAAGCCAGACTATAGACTATAAGACTATAAGCCAACGATTGATTCCACACCTCTGCAGCATGGTATGAGTCAGATGCTGGCATGTGTGATTGTTCCAACGCACTCCAGTAATACGTCACCATAAATTCATCAGCATCCTCAAATTTTGTTTATCATTAGAAAATCGCTTTTTTCGTTAGTAACTGGTGACTATTCTAATCAGTTTTCCAACTAAGCAGATTTTCGCCTTCCGTTTTCCGAAACTTTTGTAATACGTCCGGTGGACCATAATGCAATATCCAATGCCCGATGTTGAAGCCCTTTACAACTGAGCTGAAAGTCTTGCCTGCTTTTCATTGAGGCCGCGATCTATGATTTCGTTATTCGATTTCGAAACAGCGAAGTGTGGGAGAATCCTCCTTGCTGTGTGATGCGTTCATTTCAGCGCAGCTGCTCTTGTCCAGTGGTTCAAACGTGCCACGTGGTTATAAAATCATTGCGCACCGAGAATGGGCCGCATTCCGTCCCTGTCCCTGCCCCTGTCCTTTTGTGTGTCCTCACCATGTGGCTACATCTAGAGCACTGGAAGTTTGTAGCTTTTCGTTACTACCACTTTGACGTATCCTGGCAAGATTGTAGCACTGACGCTGTTCATGCTCGACCCTAGGCTCCCTTTGTGTGAAATACGTGACGGGAGGCTGCGGCGCTATCAGAAGAACGCATCGACACATGATTCCCCGGTGCTGAAAGTCGGTATTCGACGGCAGCAAATCCTGATATACAAATATCTATCTTGTATGTAACAGACTTAAGGTTGTCTTAGACCGATACCGACGCCATACAAGGGAAGTAATAGCATGATGAGCCTGGATAGGTTTTCACACAAGGAACAGTGTAAATTCGTGCAAAGTATAGCTGTTTTCCTCTGCCGGCCATGGATTCGACGCAAAGAAGAAAAAAATACAGAGGCTGCTAAACGAGGTGGGAGGACAGATAGCCAGGAACAGTTTCTGGGTATATTGGCTCAGGTTTCACTGCGTTCAATTTCAAACGATAATGCACCGATAAAAAAGCATCTTTGAAATCCCAGCAGGGTCCAAATGTTGACACTGTGACATCAGGACGCACGATGTGGTGTTAGAATGCATTAATTCACGACTGCCTGACGTGTGAGGAAATGCGATAACATTCACAGCTGTCATGATTTGTAGGCAGCTCAGCGCTGTACCAAGCTCGCGTTTACTTTATTGTGCCTTTACGTGCAATGTGCTAGTACATACTGCATCCACCTCAGGTCTAGGAACTTGCCAACGACAGATACAAACACCATCACATGGTGTAGAGGGTCAGACGCTGTTATTTGCATTGTAATGCTGTCTCCAATGTTTTCATTTTTAAATGTATTCACATATGCGCAAGAACGTCTCAGAAAGTTGGGATGCTAAGACCAATTTTGGAGTCGATTTATTGCAAGCATCTCCACAGGCTTAGAGCTTAGCATTCTGAGAAAGTGGAGTCGCTATGGCACTCACGGAGCACATCCTCCATTCCTACGCCTCTGATGAATCCAGTGTTGTTGTTTCTTCCCTAACGCTTTCAAAGCCCTGCTTCCCCAGTGATAGAAAAGAAGCTTGCGTTTATACCGTTGAACTCAACATAATGTCAATTGGCAAAATCCCAACGTAAAGAACGCAGCAGCTATCAACAATTCATTGAGATAAAGCGAAATATTCCAGACAAAACTGAGCCCCATGTTCTACTCCCTTGAGTTTGCCATTGTGTTTTGTATTATCGTTCGACTAAAAAAAAAAACTCACTCCAGATTTGAGCGCTCTGTTGAGACCCCGCTTGTTCCGAAAGGCTCAGAAGGTTCCGAGAGCGAGGACAAAATTCATTTATCCCGCACGGCGACAATAACTCGTGCCGAAGGACTCGTGCCGATTCCAAGCTGAATATCTCCGAAGGTTTAGTATCAGACTATTCCAAGGGGTAAGCCCAGATTAACCTATGAAGTTCAAGAAAAGTTCACCGCCCTGGAATTGAGTTGGATCTCTTCAATTAATGGTCCTTCGACTTCGCTTTTTTTGGTTTCCTTTTTAAGAGCCATCAATGTCAAGATCCTTCTGAGACTAATTTTACAGTTCAGTAGAATAAAAGGCACCGTAGGATCGCAGATGTCCCAAAACGTCATGTGACGTCGCTTTACAGCGCGATTGTGGTGGGAAGCATTAAAGTGGACAATGCATTATTGGCCAAACTTAAAGGTCAAGTCTCATTGCCATCACTTCCACTATGACCGAACTTCCTCAGCGGTGGCACCAGAAGCTATTTAGCATATTCCGGGTGCCAATAAACATCCAAACAATGGTGACGGCATTTGACCGGAACAGTCGAACCACACATAACTATGACGTAAAATGCCTTTTTAAAGATTTAAAGAGCATGTGAAGCATACCCTACCATAGCATACCTTCATACAGCATACCTGCATACACCATACCTTCATACAGCACACCTTCATACGACATACCTTCATACCGCATATCTTCATACATACCTTCATGCATATCAGACCTTCAGACTTTTTCGTTTTGAAGTTCTGCTTGGGCGCAGCAGGTGTGTTATCAGTGACAATCCTCTCTTTTAATTACGCCCCCCCCCCCCCTCTCTCTTCAGTGAGCCACAAAGGAGTGAATAGGAGTGGCGAGGTCAAGCAGCGACCAATTCCTGAACTTCCGCCAAACTTTATACCGTGAGTCAAGTCATCACCAACTTCCAGCTTGATCCGAGATGATTTATATCCTTTGACCAATGTTGTCACCAAGCAAAGTTACTGGGCATCAAATGACGTAAGCTCCGCTAAACGCCCGCCCTGTCCCGTCGTACACAACGACACCAGTCCTCGAGATCGCCGTTGAAATGATAAACGACGTGGCAAACAAGGCGCGGTAATGATGTCGCATGCCTGGTCCATTTCTACAATGGCGCGGGCTTGCCGGGGCTCAAGGGGTTGTTTTGATCGGGACTTGGGCGGCTTTAAAGCGCGGGCCGGGCCGCGCTGGCCGGGTCGTTGGCCGGCACGCGGCGCACTCCCGGCCGCGGCGCTTAAACGGCGGCCGGCCGCCGCCTCCGCCGCGATGATTTTCAATTAGTTGACAGCTCTCCGGGTCGGTCGATGGATTGGCGGCCGGTCGGTGCGGCCGCCTAATCATTACCAGGCCTGGAGACGGCCGGCGATGCGCGGCATCCCCTGCCGAGCCGACGTCAGCGGCCGCGGCGAAACCGCTAATGCCGTCCTGGGCAGAGCCTGCCGGCAAGGAGCGGGCGAGAGAAGCCCGCGTGGACGGCAGAGCAGCGGCTGAACATCTGATCTTAGCTCTGGCATGCTTCGTGTGTTTAAGTAAGCGTTTATTATGCTGGCGGCTTGGCACTCGTGCATTTTATGCAGTTGTTCGGAAATGTCAACACATTGGCAATGATTTTATATAGTTTTGACTGAATGCCTGCTGAGTCACTGAGTATTGGTTGTTTTCTGGACGAAGAGTTATGCTATCGGAAACGAAGAGCATAACATTCCTCTTAATTTTGCCGCTGCAATAATTTTTGCCTAATTCTTTACCGGCATTTTTGTTCAATTTGCTGTCCAAATTAAAAAAGTTCCGGATACTGAAGCGCACAGGACGCAAAAGATGTCCTCACCAAGGCACCCTCAAATTGAGATGATTGCACGTATTATGCCTGCTGTTGCAAGGCAGCAAATCAACCACCCCTCGGTAACTTCCGGGCTTTCTAAAGAGGAGTGCAGGGGTCATTTCGTTCTGCTCGGTGGCGATGGCCAGCAGATACGGTCTCGTGGTGGCGGCCGCCCCCGCCGACTCCCACGCTCCTGGTGCGCCTCCTGGCCCCGCTGTTTGCTCCGACACGCCATCCTGCGCAGTAACACAGGCCACAGGGGCCCGACCCGCCACCGGAAACGCGTCACCGCGGCGCGTTGATGAACAACGTCACCTGGACGGGCCCGTACATCAGCGGCGCATCATCGCGGCACGCTGATGAGCAACGTCATCTGGACGGGCCCGCACATCGGCGGCGCGTCACCGCGGCGTGCTGATGAGTGACGTCACCTCGACAGGGCTGTAGGTCCGAGACGCGCTACCGCGGTGTGCTGACGAGCAGCGTCACCTGGACAGACCCGCACGTCACCGGCCCACAGTCTACTCCCCTGACAGCACGGGATAGAGCCCGCAATGTCAGCCGGTGAAGAGAGACCTGGAGGCCCGCTGTTTTGTCACTAGTGCAAGTGCCGGCCACCGGACAACCTTAAATGAGTAACGCCCTCCGAAACGGTCTTATTCTGGAACCAACCGGGCCACTTTGCCCGTACAGACAGCTTGTGGCTGCGCGGCGTTGTCCGCTTCAGAGCGTCTGAGAAACACCTTGTGGCTGCGCAGCGTTGTCCGGTTCAGAGTGTCTGAGGGACACCTTGTGACTACGTGGCGTTGTCCGGTTCGGAGTGTCTGATGGGCAGCTGGTGGCTGCGCGGCTTTGTCCGGTTCGGAGTGTCTAAGGGATATCTTGTGGCTGCGCGACGTTGTACGGTTCAGAGTGTCTAAGGGACAGCGTGTGGCTGCGCGGCGTTGTCCGATTCAGAGTGTCTAAGGGACAACCTGTGGTTGCGCGGCGTTGTCCGATTCAGAGTGTCCAAGGGACAGCTTGTGGCCGCGAGCGTTGTCCGATTCAGAGTGTCTAAGGGACAACCTGTGGTTACGCGGCGTTGTCCGATTCAGAGTGTCCAAGGGACAACCTGTGGTTGCGCGGCGTTGTCCGATTCAGAGTGTCTAAGGGACAGCTTGTGGCTGCGCGGCGTTGTCCAGTTCAGAGTGTCTAAGGGACAGCTTGTGCCTGCGCGGCGTTGCCCGGTACGGCGTGTCTTAAGGACATGTTATGGCTGATAAGGATGGTGCGGCCATGAGCCGTTCCGATCCGAAACCTTTTCGTACAACACGGTTCAGCGGGCACCGTGATCGGGGTGGCCATGCACGAGGAGTCACGACTGGGTGTCTTCATCAATCCGACCAGAAAATAACACTAAACTGTTACGGCGGATAGGATAGTCCGCCCTGGAGCCAACCGGATTAGATGCTTCCTTTTAACATCAGGAAACGTCGATGCGCACGCATGTATATGGTACATGCATGCAATATGCTGCATATAGTTCGCAATTCTCTATAAACATTTTTGCCATGCTTTGACTTTGAACAGACGCAAATTAAATTGTACCTACTGCCTGCCACCACTGAGGGCGGTGAGGTTTGAAACACAGTTTTTGGGGGGTGACAGATCAGACTATTTTTGTATTTTCACCATTTTAGTGGCAAGAGAGCAGAACACGGCCCCAAGCGACACGTAAGGAGTGGCTATGTTCATGCGCACCGCTAAGAAAGCTTTCCATATCCATGTCAGTGACCTCGGCCATGTCGCCGTTAAAGTAGGTAAATGCAATTGGCATCGGTCTCTCACACCAAAATCATCCCAACCAACTGAGACATCCCCGGAAACCTGGATTTTAGGCGAGCCACGCGCTTTTGTCCGTCTACGTTGCATGGGTCTCTGAACCTTTGGCAATGATCAACGAGCACAACCTCAATGTCGTGTTCCTCTCCGCGTGTAAAGCACTCGGGTAGGTGCTACATCTCACGTAGTACATTTCCAATGTGTGCGTATGTTAGGGGGAGGGGGGACAGCGCCTCGTTGGGTCGTCTCTTTTTTTCTGCTTCGTTGACAGCGATTCTTTCAGTCTCGACGTCAGGCGTTCAGCATTCCTTCTCTGGCAGGCTGGACCCAATCAGTAGCGCCCGCGACAATTTTTACACTGCTCCAGTGACATGCGTACCAGATCTCGCCTGTCGTTCTTCCACATAATTTACTTGTTAAGATCTGCCCGTAGCGGACATTTGACCTTCTCAAGACAGTGCGTTCCTGATATGCATTTCTATTAAAGCCCTTTCGACCAAAAAATGATCATGTCCGGTCTACGGTATGAAGAAAAATGGTTCACAGTTGGGCAGGCTTGCATGCGCCTGGGGGACCAACCGCCGAGCTTTAACACGCACCCGGTTGACCGGTTGGATACCCTTCGCTCGGATGGAGAGGTCAATTTGACCCCACTGGGATCTTAGGAACTAAGACAGCTAGATACACCAAACTCACAGGGTGTGTTAACCTGTATGTGAGCTCAGTTGGGCCAAAGTCTAAGACTCCTATCTCATGTCCTTTCGGTCATATAGGGTAAAAAAGGTAAAATTCCAGGTTGGTCTCCGAAGGGTCCCTAGAACCTAGATAAATGTTCTAAGCAAAGGTTCACATGCTCATCTAAGGTCAGTGAACTCGTTTAACCTTTTGAAGGCCATGGTGACCAAAATCATATAATCATACAATACCGCTTTGAGTTTTGCATTTGGATAAGCGACAAAAATTACGCTAGGCAGCATGTGCCTGAAAACAAAATGTTGACCCGGGTTATTCTAGGTCAGTGACCTGCTCTGACATTTAAGAAGTTATGGAAGGTGCATGATGCATTTCCTGTTATCAATAAATTAGAAATGAGCACCAGAAACCACCCCATACAGCGAGCCTGAGAGTAGCAAAACAGGTTGGTTTTGACCTTGGTCTGGCCTTTAAACCTGGCCCTAGGCCGGTGTTATTTGTTCATTCAATTGTTGCGTTGCCTAAGGAAGGATCTCATATTTGTGTGGCTTCGTCTAACACTCCATTGTTGGATCAGATTGAACGATTCCCTGGAAATTGCCTTCGTTGCAACCATCGCCTTACTTTGACCTGTCATAGGTCAGCGACCTTACAAGGTACATCCAAATTGTTATGCGAGACGATTTTTTTCAATTATCTGCGCCTGTGCAAAATTTGGCAACGCTACGCCGCGCCGTTCGGAAACCATTTCGGAAAGCCTTTGGAGGGTCAATTTGAACCCCACCCGAGCGTGTGTTAACCCACGCATGTGTGCCGGGTACCCGGTCGGGATCCCCCTTCCCACGGAACTGTCGACCCTCTTGTGGCTGACCCATGCAGCCTGCCCCGGACAAGCGGGGTGTCGCGAGGATGCGGGATGAAGCAGGACAGAGGATAAGCGGGACGGATCTCCCGACATTTATGAAGCATGAGGTGCCTAGATGGTGAGTTGATCGTCACCCGGTTCGATGCTGATTGGCCGATTTTGAGCGAGGAAAGGGGCAACAGGCAGTGACCCTCAAGCCGGGAGTGATGAACAAAATTGACATCCCTGCCACTCAAATGGCCGAACATTGAAACACTGGTCCAATGGAGCTGGCGGTCGGCATCGCCAGAGTCGGCAGGAGAGCTGGCGGGCGGCACCCTCCGTCGTTGGGAGCAAAACTAATCGTCCAGGCTCCTGATAGGCGGGTGTTGTCTGACGCAGTTCAATGGTGATGTTCTTTGCTATCTCCTCTGACATTGATAGTAAAGCGGTATCTACTGCGCCGCATTGTCAGCGCCCCGGACTGTGGCCACTGACGCTGATAACAGGACCCCTGAAGATAACAGCTCTATTTTGCGGCCTCGGATGGGCGATAGCCGGGACCGCAGTACTCTGGACACTTTGAAGTTCGCAGCCTTCACCTGAACTCTGCACCGCCTTCCACAAATGTTTCCGATATCCGCCCAGCTTTGAATGAGATGAATGTGAAGGCAGCCTTTTAGCATTTTTTTGAAGCAGGGTTTGGCATGTACATGCCTTTCCCCACTGACATAGGCTTGGCCCGAAGGCTGCATTTTGCTGCCCCACGCTGTTTTTACAGCGGGCGTACGCTGCTGCATGACACGCTGCTATATTAACGTTAAGTTAAATCAGCAGAACTTCGGAAACTGTGGTCAGTGTCGTAGCCAAGGGTGCCTTTGGAGTTATGTGCATGCTCCTGCGAGATGACATGGGCCACGGTTTTTTTGACAGTGAAAGACGAGCTTGGGGCTTCAAGAGCAGAAATAAGTTTGCGATCCATCAAAATGGAATCCCGAGGCTAAGTGGGCTCCCAACACTAAAAAGGGTCCGTAAGGGATAAAGAAGGTCCTCTGGCTAGAAGGGCCCCTGTTTGGCTCCTCTAGGGTGAATCTCTAGCTATGCCGCGGGCTGTGCTACACCTCCTATCTCAAATGAGCTATAAACAGGCTTAATTTAAACGTTTTTGGCTTTCATTTTAGTGATAGAACTCTTCATCGTCGTAAGAATTGCTGCGTAAAGACTGGTGTTAAGGGTGTACAGCTGTGTCATGCCTAACCGGACTGTTCGTCGACGCATTTGCCCGTTGAAGTTCAGTTAGCTGAAGCACTGCCTCCGGTCGCATGGCTCAGGAGCTAGGAGTTTTACCTTGCGTTTCGATGTTGCTCATGTCGATTTTTGACAGCCTGAACGCCAAGAGATTTGAAATTTTGGAATTTAGATGGTTGTACTCATAAGCTATGCGTGCTGGTGTAAGTCAGTAAATCAAGCTCCCCTTAGTACCTTCTTTCACTTCTTTAGTCCATAACCTTCACTATGAAGCAAAAGTTCAACCCTAAAGCGCGTCGTAGTGCCATCTGGAGCAGCACTTCAGTTGGGCTTTTGGAAGTCATTAATGCCCTTAAATGTGAGATGATATTCGAGTTCTCAAACGCTACTCGGGCTAGTCACGTTAAAACGGAGAGACTTACCACATGACTGGATTGATTTGAACGTATTCATGGCAGAAGGCTGTGGCTGGAACACTTAAAGTGGGGCTCCCCAAGGCTCATCTCACACATACATTTCATGATCCTCATCATCGATCATCCTTCGGTGGCAGAGGCGGAGAAGGTGAGCGAAATTTCCGGGAGTGAGCGAAGGAGAGCCGCCGTCGGTAGTCTGTGATCTCCTTTGGCCCAGCGCCGGAGCCACGGCCGCGGTCGCAGCCTCCGCTCGCCGGCAGCCATTGTGTCCGCTCCAGATCCGCCTGCCAGATACTGCACTCACTCGTGCGCCGCGTCCGGGCGTGCGTCGCTCAGACCTTGGCCGATTAATGATGATTACTGGTCGGGGGCGCGCGCCACATGCTCCCGTCTTGGATTTGCCCGACTCACGCGAGCGGCGGCGTCACCGCCACTTGCCATATGCCGCCGCCGGCCCCGGCGGCGCGTCTGCACGTGCCGGCTGGGAGCCGCCCAGCTGCTCCTCAGTGTCGCCCGCCCTGCACCTTTCGCACTTTTCACCTTGAACCAGGCCGGCGGCGCTGCCAGTCGGCTCTTTGTCCGCCGCCGGCCGGCGTGCGTGGCTTTCCGGAGCCCGGGAGGGGGCAGTGCGGCCCCCGCGGCGGCAGCGTCTCGCCACTGCCGGGCCCGTGATTTGAATTTGAATTTATCCGCAGTTTATCGAGGCGCAATGTGCGTGCCGTTAGGTTCCGGCGGGCGGGGACAATGCGCGCACTTCTGCTGAGACACGGACGATGCGTGAATGCGCCGCGCCCGGCGGCGGGCCCCGGCGCGACGGCCACCGGAGCCGACGTCGGACCACTGCGCCTCTGAGCGCACCCGCCGGCTTGATTCCACAACACGGAGCGGCGCCGGACACAGCCGCGCCGCGGACGCCGCAGAACAAACAGAGCCGGCCTTTCACCTGAGAATGCGCGCTGATCCTGTTTTGCGTCGGCGGAGGCGCCACCCGCGATCCAGTGACAGGTCGTCGGCTGCGCTTTTATTCAGCGCATTGCCGACCGGGTAATTAACCGTGGCAATTCGGGCATTCAGAGGGGATTTCGCCGGGTTCTGTCTTCCTGGTCGGCCGTCTGGGTCGAGACGCGACCGGCGGGCGCGCATACGTCTTAATCGCGCGCGCGACAAGACGTCCCCCGGGCTGCCGGTATGCAGAGCCGGGTGGCAATGACCGATGGCTCGCCCGATGGCTCGGGCCTAGCAGGCGCGTTTTACCCCGGCTCGCTGGCGACCGGCTGAATAGCCGCCTGAGTTCAGCTGGCCGGCCACAATGCGCTGCGGTGCGGAGGCTGCGTCTCGGACGAGCCTGTCTCGACGCTGGGTATAGGCAGCTGCATTGCTGCGGTCCGATGCCGTTCATAGGTGGTCGGCCGGCCGCGGAATGGGCCGGCCAGGTGGCCGGCTCGGCCGGGGCTCCCTCCCCCGTCCCAGATAGCCTGGGCCGTCGGTCGGGCGCGGCGCCGGTCCCGGCGACGGCGCCACGCACCGCCGGCTCTCACCCAGGCCGCCGGCCGCTATTGCAGACACTGACACCTGGGTTAAACTCAGCTGGGGACTGTCTTCTGATACGTGCACACCTATGGATCCCAAAATCTTCCTGGCAGTGCTGCCCAGAGGATGTCTGATGTTGGGCGCCAGAGCTTCACTACCTCAAGCCGCTGGCTGGGGCACCATAGAAATGCTGTCAAATAACAGTTGTTCACAGGGTAGGCTGGTACTCAACGAGAAAAAAAACTAATTTTTCAAAAAATTTGTCTCCCTCCCACTTCTATGTGAGGCGACACAACTGTCAATGTAGGCTGCCGGCCGCCATTTTGTCGGTCCGACGATGGACCAGTGCACAGCTGTCTCCCGGCACCCCAGAACATATTGTAGGAGCTGAGCCCCCCTCCGCACGCCGCACCTCACCTGCGCTCCACGCAGACGGCTGCTGCCTTGGAGACCATCTGACTTCTTGGCGCACTAATGAGGCCACAGCTGCTGGGTGGCCGCCGTGCGGCACAGGTGCTGCTGAATTCTCTTTATACCCACCACTCAAGAGCAGGTGATACCCGCTAAATAAAACGCCTTTAGCGACGAGTGGGGGTCTGGAAGACGGGCTCGTGCGGCGTCCTCCCCCTCCCACCCCTCCTACCCCATTCCACTTCCTTGATCCAAGAGGAACGGCACGTTGGTTCCACGGCTTTTCCTTGTATTCCTCGCACGTTGTGACGTGGCAAAACTGTAATGTATTCGGAGCCTAATTGCACAAGACAAAGCTCGCAGGGAATGAGTGAATATCAATACCAACATCTAAACACATCGTTAGATACAGACGGGCACACACACACACACACACACACACACACACACACACACACACACACACACACACACACACACACACACACACACACACACACACACACACACCACACACACACACACACACACACACACACACACACACACACACACACACACACACACACACACACACACACACACATATATATATATATATATATATATATATATATATATATATATATATATATATATATGACATGATGGTGTACCTACAGTGATACGTGCGTCAATAGCATTCGCACCCCTTTACGCTGTGCATGCCCTTCGTCGTCTTGACCTGACTTTTGCTCTATAGTTTGGTTCCCGTAGAGCTTCTGACCGTCGAAGCCTCGGGAGTCAAATCACGAGATCCAAGCAAGGTTCAAATGGTGCCTCTTTGTCAAACGTAACTCACACCAAGCATTGATTTCTGAACAACTTTTTTAAAATTCATTATGACGGCTAATGCGCAGGTGAATGCATGATTATCGGTTTGGGAGAAGGGGAACACAAAGAGATTTGCAGATCTGCAGATTTGCAGACTGTTCACCCTCCCAATCGAAGAAAGCTATCTTTACAAGCCAATAGCATTTATGTAAAGAAAACTATCCAAAACGTGCCGGATTACCCCTAGCAAACCAACGCACGCAATGTGCGTTAGTTCGCACACAACTGAAGAGCCATGTCATATGTAAGCAAACGCATTCTAATCGAAAGCCCACCACCCTTGTCAAGACTTGACGAGACTTGAAAACAAATGCTGAGAGGGTTTCTCATCAATATGCTATATTTCACAGTGAATAAAAATAAAGCCATAGGGAATGTCATATGAATACTTAACGTCTGTGCGATGCGCACTCAACCTGCGCTGTCCAATCGTTTCTGAACTATCGTTAAGCGGCGACAAAACCAATGTCCTAAAAGCATTATTATCGTTTGGTTTTTCTGCTGATGTGCGCCCTTGGCTTCAGTTCGTTACTGTCCGTAATTCTTGTCCGATGTTTCTTAAAAACAAAGACGAAGGACATGCACATCGTCACTCCACAGGCCCGTCTAAGTGTATGCCTCAACAAGCGTTGCGAGGGTGCATATAAAACACAATCGATCGGATTTTTACAGCGCTTATAGCTTAAGTGGTTCAGTCAGCAGATACTTCGATTTTGCAGTACCCCAATTTAATGGCTTGCTTGATGTTTAGCTATTTGATGCTCGTGAGATCTAGGGAACTGTGAAGAAAATCGACGATAAATCTGATAGATGGCGATCGAGAGCGACGGAGGCGAGGAGAGGACTGAACAGCACCCCAGCCACGCTCATATCTGGGGAAAAACGCATCATCAACTTCAAAGTGTGAAAGAAAAGGGGCACGAATCACAATTTGTTGACCGAAACTGCACTGGTGTGTCGCGGATGTGTGCTTTACAGTATTGTCAATACGAACCTGCTCAAGCACCCAATAAATCATATCTGAGCCGATACGGAAGCGATTCCCAGAAACTTCTGGTCAGTCTCAGTTGAACTGATTCAAGCAAACGCTGGCTTTGTTGGTGAGTCGAATCAAACCTTAATAAAGCTACCCTTTGGCATTTTATTTTGTCGAGACATTGATATTTCGCTAGTTCATCGGTGTTATAGGCTAACAATCATATTCCCCTGACTTGTCGGCAAAAAATTGACTACAGATGCTATTACTGAAAAAGTAATCTTCTTGGGTAATAGATATTATAATATTGTCAACAGTGTCTAATTCGACTTCATTAGGCACAGCTTGGAAACCAAACCACGCTATCCGAGGTCAGTTAACAGCTCCGTTCCGAGTCAGTATCATAACTGATATCTTGCATTGTGTGTTGAAAGCGAGGCTGATGTCGCGGAGCGAAATCTGACAAAGGATGGTAGATACCAGAGGATGATAGATACCAGAGGATGGTAGATACCAGAGGAGGATAGATACCGGAGGATGATAGATGCCAGAGGATGGCAGATACCAGAGGATGATAGATACCACAGGATGGTAGATACCAGAGGATGATAGATACCGGAGGATGGTAGATACCAGAGTTGTGTTCGCGGTCAGGCCTATTGCGCGCTGCCTTCGCTTTGTAATAAAAGCATGCTTAAATGCATATGACAGCGGCAGAGATAGTCAGACCAGGCCAGTAGAGGGGCAGGTTTCCTATAACGGGCAGTGCACTGATCAAATTTGCATTTTTGCAATCAAATTTGCATTTTTTTACAAGTGCTGTCTCTCAAGGCCCGATCTCCTTCTTGGTGCTCCCTAGCCATACCCACAGTAAAGTTCGTCCCGATAGCTCAGTTGGTTAGAGAGCCTGCCTGACGATCCACCCACCCGTAGCGGGATGGGTTCGAGTCACTTCAAGTGCTCACCATTTGCTCTTCACTGGGATGGCCTGCGGCCGGTTGCAGCGACCGCGTTAAAGTCCAGGTGACGTCAGAGGGCAGGACGGACCGCGCCGAGCGCTGCGGCACGTTCAACTTTCGCCACGAAATTCTGCCGTTGGGCTGGAACTTCACGATCAGATGATAGTAGCCAGCCCTCACGCAACAAGCCCTAATCAACATGACCTCTGTTTCCGGAAACCCATCCGTTCAAAAGGTTTTGGGATGCATCTTTAAAAAAGAAGTAAAAAGAAGCAGGATTCTCATGAAACCATCACCGTACCGAGAAAAGCTGTGTGAAATATTTGAAAGAAAATATAAAACGTATCGCAAACAAGCGACCATTCAAGCAAAACCAATTGAGCAATATTTTGCGGCAGCTGTAAAGGATGTGCTCAGAAAAACAACGTTGTGATATGATAAAAATGATAACAATTATTTTACACTGGCAGCTTAAAATGACGGAGGGATACCAATTATCATCATATGATGTATACTGGGCAGGCCAGGGACGGCGGCAGCAGCTGGTGCTGATACCGCCCGGACAGACTGTCAGAAAATTTGATCGGGCATCGGCCTCGCCGAGTTATAAATACATCTCACCCGATGAATGGCATGCAAGATGAATTCCTGTGAGAGATATTCATGATATTCATTTCGTATGTTTTCATAATATAGTTTTTTTGTAACATTGTGATTCCAAAAAAATTGTACCTTTCATTTCAGGCCCAACGGGTGCAGAACGTTAGAAATGTTGCTCCTTTTACACATAATTTTCAATTTTGGAGATGAAACGAACTGCAGTGTAGATGTCAGATGTGGCGACGGCCCAAATAGTACTATCATGTTTCTACACACATGATGCACGCGCTGGTTTGCCATAGGACCCATGCTGAGGCCAAAACTCCGCAAAAATATTGCAGCCTAAATGCAAGCAGTTGGGAAAACAGCACCTTATATTTGAGGAGGAAATACAACAGCTGTCTAAAAATGAGGCATGTTTCTTCGGTGCAGCCAGTATCTGAAATGAAAACACTTATCTGATGCAACAGATGGATGCACTTCAATGGATGCTTAATGAAAACAGCAGCATATCTTGGCCGTTTCCTTTAGTCCTGAGTAGTTACACGGAAGCAGCGACCCACATCACATACAAACGACCTTTGTGTTCATCGGAGATGTTTACGCCGACGAAAGTCCCGCTGTGACGTGTATACGAGAGCCTGACAAAGCTCGGCGCCGCCCAGAGGTGCGGGAGGGCATGTGCATGAGAGTAACGCGTAACAAATGAGGGTACGGACGGAGGACAAAGAGCGCGATCTGGATTTCGGAAGCTGGCGCCGGTGTCGCTGTTTCTCGTGAGGCGTCCGGCTTTGTTTTCGGTGCGGTTCCGCCCCTCTCTCCGGCGCTCTCCCCCGACGGGCCGGCCGCCAGACAGGCTCAATGCGGTGAATTCGTCAGCGCCGCCCGACGTACCCCAGTTCCCGATTTATTTGCCTCCCTTTTCACCGGCGCTGAAAGGAAGAGCGCGTGCCCGCCGACGCCAGGTGGCCTTTTAAATCCGGGCCGGCTGGCCGCGACGCGGCGGCCGCCGGTCACGTGACGTCACCGGTCCCACGTGGCCGGTCGGCCCGGTAGGGCGACCGGGTGAACCGGTGCTCGGCGCAGGCGGCAGGTGGCTCCGGGGCCGCCGGCCGGCCCACTGACCACCTGCCACCCACTTCTGGACCTTTAAATTTAAACGCCAGCATGCTCTCCGGCCGGGCGTCTGTGTGTGCAGTTTTTATGGCGGCCACGATGGCCGGCCGGCGTCTGCCAAGCACCAAGGACGAACGTGCCGGACATTTTTTGCCAACCGTCTGTGTCCAGAATCCTGAAGGTGTCTGTCTGGGGAGGTGTCTTGTGAAACATGGACTCGGCAGTGCTTTTGGAACGTCCTGTTTTGTTTCGTCGCCGGTAAAACAACACATGTTGCGGTACGTTGCTTACGCGCTAACAAATATAAATGAACTAGACCACATCGACTTTTTTTCGACACGTACGAGAAGAAACATATTTACTGTATGTTATAGTGGGGAGAGCTGTTAGTTCACACAGTCCGCTGCACAGCTAGATGAGCAGGCACGCCACTTAACCTGCCAAGCTTTGGCGGCTTCACCACCTCGGCGCTGAAGACTGGGGATCGGTCCCCTGGCGAGATATCACCTGATGTGTCAGTGCTCGGCGTTGCAGACTGGGGATCTGTCCCCTGGCGAGATATCACCCGATGTGTCAGTGCTCGGCGTTGCAGACTGGGGATCGGCCCCCTTGCGAGATATCCCCAGGTGTGTCAGTGCTCGGCGTTGCAGACTGGGGATCGGCCCCCTTGCGAGATATCCCCAGGTGTGTCAGTGCTCGGCGCTGTAGACTGGGGATCGCCCTCTTGGCGAGTTATCACCAGGTGTGCCAGTGTCAACAAAAACACCACGGAACGACAAGTGCAGCTTTCCCTGAGGTCATTATACCTTGTACTTTCACGGCTAACCTATAAGCTTGGATTAAATGAGGTCAAATTACGTTTTTGGTATGCCTTTGGCGTCTCGTACATCCACGGAACATCGCTGATTAAGTGGAAGCATTCCGACATTCATGCCAAGCGATGATGGTGGGGTCACTTGTCACAGCGGGCATGGAGAGTATACAGCTTAACGGTGGTCACCACAATCTTCGGCAAGCTTCACCAAACTATTGCGAAACGGGGAAACGTTTGATTGGGCGGATGTTAGTTGTAATTGATAGGATTACAACCCCTCGCAGTTTTCACGCACAAATGTCAACTGCCTTAGCCCAGCCTTATAACTGAGATCCCTTTCTCAAAACACGTCTGCCGCTTTTCGTCGGATTACTTAAGCAGCTACGGGGCGAGACCACTTAACAAGTTTGATGATAATTGAAGCCGGTACATACACCCACACCGGGTGACACGCTTCACATCTTCATATTTTCTGGTTGCCAACGCCTGACACCAATCTCTAAAACGTCTTAACGCAGCCTCGTCCTGGTTTTGTGGACGACGCCGCTTGAGACCCTGCATACATGGATGCAGTTTTTTACCAGCATTGTCCTTTTCTCCTCCGTCATTGTTAACTAGTCTCATATGGCCGTGATGCCTGTCACTGAAACCTGGATGTATTCTAAGCCGTGTTCTTCAGCCTTTCCGGGATTTGAAAATAACATGCTTCCCATGTTACCCTAGTGAATATAGGTGTGATATTGCGATGTTGCAGAAATGCACCGCCTGATCGAACAACTTACTTTTAACTGCTTGGGAAATGATACTGAACAACTTTAAAGAAATGTGCCACATTTTTACTGAAAACTTCACGGCGGTGCGGTTGGTGGTTGCGAATATATGGGCCCGCCAGAAGTGTAACTTTCCGAGTCAATCAAGCTAAACAATTCCAGTAAGAGGCCAATTATTGATCTAGGCTGATATGAGTATTTACATACGTCAGCTTCTGACAGGATAGTAGTTTCGCAAAATATGTGGATGGGGCTGAGCAGTAAAAAAAATACAATCGTACCCCAACATACGCCCAAAACGAGCGTATTAAACCGGCGTCCTCTCCTGATTTGATCGCTTTCTTCCAAAGTTCGCTGGAACAGCCCTTGCCTCCGCTGAAAAGGAAATTGCGCCTTGGTTTCTAATATTTAAGTCAGACTGCTATGTAAATAGCCTGTTTTCCGACTCAGCTTTTTAACGTTCAAGGGTTTGAGCTGTTGCATAAATACCTTACAGGTATTCATGAGACACCATTGCCTCTCATTGGTGCACATTAGTCAGTGTGATTGTCCAGCGCTCCCTCGCTCCTGCGGTGCCCTCCAACAGCGGCGTGCCCCACGTCAGTGCCGCTCGCCGGCTCCAGAGTTAGCTTTCTGTGCCCGACGGCAGTCTCCTCGCGCGTTTTTCTCGGCTGGTGGCTAGGCGCAAAGACGGTGCGTTACTTGGCTGCAGGCAAGCTCCTGCGACCGATTTGGGCTGAGCCTGCCAGTGCGGGCTGATTCGGGATAAGGCAGCCAATTTCAGAGAGCCATTTTAACGATACAGAAATACAAAATATCGTTGAAATATCTCTATATCTATTAATCAAATATCGCAGAAATAGCGTTGAAAAATGCGCTCATATACACACGAAAAGTTTGTCGCGCTAACACCGCTATACCAGTGATCTTGGTCAGTGTGATAATCGCGCCGAATGTTACCCTGCAGATGCTGGTGGTCGGCTCCGCAGTGTGAGTGCCGCCGCGGAGTTGACCCGTTACGCAGGTCACCAGCTGGGAGCGAGCCACCGAATCAGCTGGGTCTATGCGGAATGAGGTCGGCTCAACATCATACCATTTGGTGGCAAACCTGGCGCCGCCTGGCGAGCGCAGCGTTATGCAGAGCCCTTACGAAATGTTCCGACAGGTGAGAACTTGGTTCCGATGTTTGCAAATGTGATGCTATCACCAAGGAAACAAACAAACATATGTTTCGCCGAATTATGCATTATTGTCAAACTGATTTGATGGTATGTGGCATGATGATAAGAAGCCAACAACACTGACATGCACCCACGTTATCTGGTAGGCTCGTGGAGCTATTGAACGACAAAACCGTGTGTTCCTGTTTAGAGCCAATGAGTGTCTCGTTGGTCTGGGGAAGCAGAGCCGTGTGTTCCTGTTTAGAGCCGATGAGTGTCTCGTTGGTCTGGGGCATAGATGCGGAGCTCGTAAGCCATCAGCGTTTGGTGCGCATCCCAGGGCGGTACATTGCCGTAGCTCTGACTGGCACAGGGAGATCAGCTGACAACTGGCCGGAGAGCATCAGCCCGACGCCGACGACCGTGCCGTAGCATTGTGCGGCACGGACAAGCCTCCGCAGCCCTCCCTTGTTAGAAAGCCCGAGACAAAATTAGCAGATGAACTGGATCGTTTCAGCTTGAGAGGCTTGGTGCACACTATAAGCTCTGCGTATTAAGTCACGGAGCCCAAAAGGTGAATAGTGTTTAATAATTAAGGTCAGTGATCTTGTTTGACCTATGAAGGGTCAAGGCGACCAGATACTTTCAAGATCGTTCTTATTTTTACCATACAAATAAGCGTCAGGAATTACGCTAGGCGGCATGTTGCTAAACATAAAATGCTGACCTGGGTTGTTTTACGTCAGTGACCGAATTCGTAGACCTCTGACCTTTAAAAAATCCATGGAGCATGTCTTGTGCGGTCCGTGCCATTAATAACTTCGAAATGAGCACCAGAAACAACCCATTAAACCAAGCTTTCACGTAAAAAAGGCAATTTAGCTGTGATATCTGTCTGACCTTCATTCCTGACCATAAGCCAACAGAATTTGTTGTAGTTCTTAATTCAAATGGTATTTTGCTTGCAAAACTATTTTACATATGTCTAGCTTCGTCTAACATACTGTTTAAGTCTACTTCGTCTAAGTTGACTCTCTACCCACCCGAGCGCGTGACAAAATGTAAGCTTCGACACGAGGTATGTGTAGAATAATAGTACCCGAGTAAACAAATCATTTTAAATAGAGCATTCCCTTTTAAAGCCAAAAAATGTCATATTTGTCAAAATTGATGTTCCCAAGCATTAATATGGAGAAGATTAGGAATAAAAGCCAAACGGCGAATGGGTTGCCTACCACTCTTTTGTCTGACACGAGGACAATAATACTCTCCGCCCAGCGAGGGCCGGGCAATATCGAACAGTCAGCAGCCCTGCTATAGATATTTCACGCCCCTTTCCACATAGACAGCTGCCAATCACCAATCAGTAAGCTGTAATTGCTTATCCCGACGGAGCTCCACAGGAGCAGTTCATTCACCCAGCTCGACCCGTGTGCCGTGCACCCCATCCCCAGTTCACTGCTATCACGTCACACATTATATATCGCTATGCAAGCGTGGATAGCCCGGCATCTGGGCCCGGCCGACAATAGTAAAAAGTGCGTGCCTATGCACCTGGAGCCGCGGACGCCTCCCATTGGCCGCTGGCTGGATCGATCGCCGACTCGACGCTCTGATTGGTCGGCGGCACGTGCATCTGCACGGCGCCCCCCCCCCCCCCCGCCGTCCCGATTGGGCTCCACACAGCTGGGCGCGCTGACGTAATTATGTTTGTCGCCGAGCCCGCTGCGCTACGCTACTGCGCAGTCACGCGAGCAGTGTGACATCGCACGGAGTGCGACGTGATATTCATATCGCACTAGCATGATGGACGGGCTGACGAAGCTGCATCGGATCGCAGCCTGTGTCTTGCGGGAAGACGCGAATCATGGGCTGAAAAAATCAAACAGGAGGAATCCAGCATCCGGCACAACAGTTTTAGAATGGCCAGGCAACGTAACCGTGCGGAAACACTGCGCACAGTTAAAGGTCTGGAATCATTTTGAACTAATTTTCGGGCTGTGGTGCGTTTCAAGGGATAGCATGGAATCTCCATAGTTGCTGCGCTGACTGCCGAGCAGTCTGTAGGTTTTACCGACGAACACTGAGGGACACACGCCAATCATTTCAAATGTATGTCGTACATTCGAGAACCCTGATTGCAAACGTTGCTTTAGTTGGTTCTTTCCCATCTGAGCTTCTATGTGCAACCATCTGCCCTTTCCTTCATCTCGCCACATGCTGGTCTACATTTAAAAGCATTTTGCAACATGTGGCTGTTGTGCAATGTCATTACAAAGATGTCAGGTGCGCATAAATCAGTATTACACATGTTGTTTGAGTTTTAGTATGAGGTGCCATGCATTGTTTTCGGCTAGAATCTACCAACAAGGTTTCGGCGCCCGATCTCTCTATCTGGTGCGTTTTTCCATATCGCTCATTCTAATAACAGACAGTCAAATATGTCGAATTATTTTAGTGACAATATGCCTCCCCGTCGACTTTAATGCCACCAACGAGTTTTTATCCGATCATTTTTATAACCGTGTCGACCAATTTCGGTGTGCTTATATTAAGTTGATGCAACTCAATTTGATCACATTTTATATAAATTAATGTCAACGAGGGTGATGATTTTTCGGAATTTTTCATTCCAGTACTTTGTGTGTAATCCTTCCATTTCGATCCTTTTCGCAAAATTATTGCCATTCGATATTTTGCATATCGATCAGCCCAAATATCATCACACATGAAACAGTATAGCCGAGGTGCAGT
Organism: Pollicipes pollicipes; assembly: GCF_011947565.3. Classification (NCBI taxonomy): domain Eukaryota; kingdom Metazoa; phylum Arthropoda; class Thecostraca; order Pollicipedomorpha; family Pollicipedidae; genus Pollicipes; species Pollicipes pollicipes. The sequence continues at coordinate 38,504,550 of NW_023596921.1, forward strand.
GGTGTGAATCCCGTAAGAAGCGGCGACGGCACGCGGATGTCTTCCGCCGATCCACGAAACCCTGCCACGTGCCCCCCCCCCCCTCACACACGCTCGGCTGGGTCCGCGGTCGTGCCACGTGGCGCCGACCAGCGCGGCCCCGCCGTCGGCCGCTGATGACTGACTTTTATCACCACGTGCCCGTCGGTCCGTGGCCGACGGCCGACCACGCAGCCGTCAGCCGCCGCCGGCCGAGCGTGTAATGACCAGCCCTCCGATGCGTATTTATATTGGACGGTGGTTAAACGGGTCGCGTAGAGACAATGATCCCTAATTAAGTGGCAACAGGCCCGGATGAGTGCGTGCGGCGATGTGTGATCGCAGTTGCTTTCGCTGGTTGTTTCCTGTAGCGACGCGATATTGAAAGCAGAGAAGCGTTGGTACTCAACACAACTGCGAAAGGTGGCGGCATGGTCACGAGCCGACTTGCAGGTGACTTATTTTAAAGGGGACTCCAGTCAGAAGCATCTGACAATATGCCAGCCAAGAAGCAAAAATATAAACGCCCTGCCTAGTGGAAGGCAGCACTTTTATTCTAGCGTAAAATCCCCTTATTTGACCACATTCCTACTCAGTGCGACGCTAAAATATAAGCTGTCGGAAAAGAAGAGATGTTTGCAACGATAATGTTAGAGTCTTAAGCAACTTTTAGCTTTGGCTATGCATTGCGTGTGCGCTGGCGAAACGAAAATGGTGGTTTGTATATATGTGTAAATGGTTTACGGGTTGTACTAACGACTGCCTTCGAAGCAATGTAGCATGCCGGTTCCTTCTGTGTTATTCTGTGTTATTTCTGACGTAAATTATTTTCTGATTTAACTGTGTTATTTCTGTGTTATTTCTGACGTAAATTATTTTCTGATTTAACTGTGTTATTTCTGACGTAAATTCTGCTCAGCCAAGAATCGTGGGCGCGACAGACGGTTGAAAGACCATGATGGCGATTACAACAGACCAACATTCTGGGCGACTGGGTACCCAGGCGACTGGAAATCAACTGTTCTGAGCAACCACAAATAAGCTGGCATGACAGACGCATGATACAATAGAAGCTGGCATGACAGACGCATGACACAATGGAAGCGGCCAGGCGACGAGACGATCACACGACATTGCTAGTACCGCACTTGCCGTTAACACCAAGGGGCCAACTGGTTCGCATGCTAGTTTACTGAGCGATATACCAGTGAATGACTAGCACACTAGCAGTAGCACCCGGCCAACCGAGCGCGGATCAACGTTCGGCAATGGTCCGGTAATGGCCGGCCGTGATGCTCACCATGGCGGTAGCCTTGAAAGCAATGCAACAACGCGACTCACTTATCGCGGCTCCCCAACAGTCCGAACCCTCCGGAAGCCAGTGACGAACTGACCGGCGCTGTCCACCAGCAGTGGTCGGCCTTATAGCTGTGGCCGTCAGCAACGCACCGTAATTAAGCCATGAGCCGCACATACGGTTAGTTAAGCCTTACACGAACTAGCGCCACAGTAAACTACCCTGATATCACCTTCTGCAGCCAATTCATGATATCGGGTCTTACATTAGCTATCAAAGGATGCATCTACTTCGAACCATTTAACTAAATCGGTAAGTAGAACCTAAAATCTGGCTGTTATATTATATTAAAACGATGGTTTTGGCTTTTGTCTACATAGTATCACTGCTCGCATCAGTGTCGGACGAAAACGAAACGTGCTCCTTTTTGCCCATGGGCATGCTCTTTGCTCTTTGCCATGATGTGAACGAAAAGAATGCTTCGATTGCCGGAAACATCTTGCATATTGAGTTAAGCTTCTCAAAATTTGTATCCAATGCTGTCCGCTAAGACTCGAGATATGAAATATGTCGTTGAGATTATGTCATCGGAGCTAGAATAGCTGAATGCTAACAACTTAAGCGAAATACCTGCAATATGTATGAAATATACGGACAACATTTTCTGATATTCTTGACCGGGCTGATCGAATGGAAGCTAGGGTAACACGCTCGCAGCGCTTACTGAAACAATGCATTGTACGTGAAACATGCAGAGGCATACCTCGGCTTATCGCGTCAGGAGGCAATTTTCAAGACTCTTGCGTTTTTGAGGTGTCCGATCTGCACAATCTTAGGGGTCTCCTAAACAGGTTAGGAGAGTACTTTCCCATCTCGGGGACCACATAACCAATCAAGTGGATTTCGCTGAGCAGACCAAAATTCTTAAGGCACAGCACGAAGACAAATTCTAAAAACTCCAATAGAAGATCTAAGTTGGTCATTTTATTGACCAGCCAAGGGATGCTATCCGATTATCTCATTCCAAAACCACGAGGAAAGGGGAACATGTACTTTACCGAAGACATCGACGACATGTATCCCAGCTTACCCAACGCGCTCTTCTAGAATAATGACTTAGCTACCATCTATGTTTGGTAATGGTTAGATGTTCATAAATTTCAGCCATCCTTCCAAATAATTACAAAACTGCATGCTCCTTGTCAGTCTCATCACCTTTGCGCGCACACGCTCAGACCAGATGGCAAGCCTCCCCTGTCCGTGTCGGCCAAATTGCCAGCTTCCTGTTGACGGGGGTCATCCAACTCCCTGCTGCATGGGTCACCGGGGTCATGCAAAGTAGCCAGAGGTGAGCGCCTCAGGCCCGCCCGCCCCTGGTCCGGTGAGAAACGGATGTCGTTGCCGTTAAACACGACATCCGGCCGGTGATCGCCTCCCCGCGCCGGCAGGAGATGCAGAGGCGAACAGCCGGCACCCCGGGCTGGCTCAGGAAGTGGCAGATGGAGCAATATGTTTAGTGGACGGTTGCCGCGGGGTAGATATTTAGGCTTGAAGAAGCGCTGATGAGGGGGTGAATTTCCACCTGGAAGTTACCTCTGTTAATAGTCAGGACAGAGGGCGATCATCGTCCTAGTACGCCATGCGGACGTTATTGTAGCGCACACGGTAGCTGACATACCAGAGCCACTCTCGTACATGGGCGAGGATGATGGACCCTCTGATGACACCGAAGAGACAAACCTGTTTTGACTCTTCCCTTTCGTGGGACGCTGTAGGGCTAACGCCAATTTTGCCTCTAGAGATGGCGGGGAGGGAGAGAGGGGGAGCGAAGCGCTTCCCACGCTTTCATCGGCCCTGGGACGCCACGCACCGCCGGACCTACGAGCAGCTTGGTCGACTCTGGTGCAAAAAGGTGAACGCTTCATTCTAGACCCATCTCCCTCACGCTATAAAGAAAACGTACTTGATGGACTAATGCATTGCATGCAGGCAGGTGTGCGTGCGCGTGTGGGGCTCAATATGTGTACTGTGTGCGTGCTCTCGACGAATTTTTACATAATTGATTTTAGGAATTGGTTACTGACTGAGGACACTAAACCCTCCCGGAAGAAAAGTCTTGGAGCCCCCTTAGATTTGTCGTAAGTATTTTGAACCGCTTAATTCACTATGTTTAAATTTATACAAACTGAGCTCGTGACATTTCTACATTTGTGGAGAATTCACGACTATTCATTTCGTGGGTAACGAATGTTAACCTCTTTTCATAACAATTTCGGTAGCATTTCGTGTTCACAGACCCGATGGCGTACGTTTGTCACAGAATGCGCATTTCAGTGACTTCTGCAGTGATTTGTTGTGCTTAGTGGAGCGATCAAACACAAGGAACCTAATCAGCTCACGCAAAGTCACGACAGGTCAACGTACTAAATAAACAAATGTTTGTGCGGAAAGATTTCAGTCGTTCATGATCTAGTTTGATCAAGTTTGTCAGGTCGCATGAGTAGCTCTTTGGGGAGATTTCACGACGACAATTTAGCGTTGATAGTTTATGTGTATTACTGCGCATTTGATGTGCTATGTTTCTGGGTTTCGCTTTTGTATCGGTTCCTGATATAATTAGATGTGGCCTACGCACACAAAACCAGGTTCAAACTTACGTACGTTGTTCAGTGCATTAGCGAGGAACATTATTCACATAGATAAGACAGTAGTATTAGTCAAACTATATCTACAAACCAAAGTATATCTCCATTCTCCTGGTTTTTCCGAGGAATAAGGCCAATACTTCTGTCTTATCTAAAGCTAGGTTCACATGACCTCATTTGGCACACCACAGGTCACCGAAGCAGATAAGCTATTACCTGCGTGTGACTACGTGAACGTGCATCCAACGTTGAAGATATGTACAATGCCGTTTATCTGCTGTCATAAAACGTGTAATTTTGAAGATAGAAGGCTGACTTACATTTATCGGCTTTCACCCGTTGACCTAGTACTGGCGCTTGCAGGGGTATTTTGTGGCATAAAAATGCCGCAGCTTTGTGAAAAAAAGTGATGCTGCCATCAGGCTGCCTATAAACATAACTGATACTATATGCAATGTAAGAAACAATTCTAAGAAATTCAAGATCGGCGAAGGTGGCAGAAACCCACGTCAGGCGAGAGTTACAGTTGTCGAGAAGAGCGTCACAAGCTGCAACAGTCATGCTGTGAGCATTGTACGTGTATTTCAATTATTTAACGCCACCTTTACACGTTTGAGAGAACTGGCCAGACCAACTAATCGCTAAATTTTTATTTCACCAAAATAATTTAAAAGTTCACCTTCACACACAGCCCTTTAACCGCAAGAAAGCCCGGACAGCTGACATTCTGCCGCTTTGCGCCTCGTCTCCGACATTAACGCAGTAGAACAGCAAGAATGAAGCCACCAACGGCCACCATATAGTGCTTGTTTCTGATATGTCTCATGCTAAGGGAAAGTTTTGCAATCATTGCAGCGTAAAAAGCAGACCCCCTAGCAAAGCACATATTTTCAACAGCTTGCTTTTTAGATAGTGACATATATGAAACGAATCGGAGGTGTATCCTGAAGTTCCCTACTCATAAGCCCGAAACGTCTTTCTCGGCAGACCCAACCGTTTTAACGCTGCTGAAGAGATTTTTGAACCCAGAAAACCCACAGTAAGTCTCGTTAGGTGTTCAGGGGATAACCATTAAACTAACTGCAGTGGGGTGATCTCTTAACGCACCTTCTGAATCCATCATAACAGATGACCCCAGCCCCAGACAGATTTTAATACTGAGAGGTAAAAAGGGAAAAAAATGAGGCGAGTCGTCATCATCCTCCAAAAAGTTAAGTATTTCGTAAAAGCTGACACAGTTGACCTCTTGAATTATCTCACATCAGGTGGCAGCCACTGGCATATCAACCTACCTTTCTCCGCTGCCCTTTTTTCTACAACAAAAACAATCACATCTACAAGCAGATGCAAGTGCATTGATAGCGACTAGAACGTGCCCCAGCCCTACACCATATGCCTCCTACGCTTTACGGTTATAATCGATTTGGTCTGATAAAGACAGTGTCTTGAAAATACGATTTAAAAAAATTACCTGATATGCTCTAGGGCAGTTTTGAAATGTCAAAAGCTGATCTCGAAGCTCGAAATGTCGTAAGAACCAAAAATTTAACATCATCGGAAACCCCAGAATATGGGTGGAAAGTGAGCCAGCCCTTATCTTTATCTTATATTATCTTTATCTACTTGCGATAACTGCGAGTAGATAAAGATAAGATGATTTGCGGATCAACCACTTTCCCGCTGTGATTAGCGATCTGCACCGAGAAAATCACTTATCTCGCTTGCCCAAAGGCACGTTATTGGCGCCGAGGACATATGAAATTGCACATACCCAATCTGCGCATGATGCATATGTGGGAATGGACATGGCGTACAAGGTAAGCAGGCGTCTTGGGTTTGAAAAAGTCGAACAATAGCACAATTTTCAAAGCGGGTTAACATTCTCATATATCCCACCCAGCACATATATGTCAAATTTCCTGCTTTAACGGAAACCTACCCACTAGGCGTTTCCATAAATAAGCTCACAACACGCAAAATGCCTTGGAACACGCTCAGTACTTGGCGTCTATGGCATGGGGCAAAGTTCTTTGCAACTATTCAAATGTACTGACCTGGTCAGGCGTCATATTTTAGCTGCATGAATGCAAAGGTTAGAAACAATTCCCTTTCGATTTCCACTGAAAGTTTTTCTTCGCTTTCCAACCGCTCAGCTTGCGATTTGCATATAAGCTTTCAAAACTTGATCTCAACCTAAGCTGCAAGTCTATCTGAAAATATTACCTTACCTTATTGCGAGACATTGAAACCCTAGAACGGCAGAGTCCATGTAAGTTCGTGAGTTCCCCCCCCCCCCCCATTCGCCAGTCCCCATTTTCCGCTCCCCATTCCCAAACTCCATTTTGTGTTTGGCATAATAACGAACGAGGCCGGGGCCGGGTGATTCTTGAACAATTAAGTTTCCAATTTCTGGGCGACCCCACCCCCGCCCGACGTTACATTTTCCAGAAGCCAATATCTTAGCAACCAGTGATGGCAGCTTATTGCATCAGGCACAACAAGAAGTGCAATTTTTAAAGTCGTACAGAGTAATTGGGGAAAGGGGGGGGGGCTCACATACCTTAGTTAAGTTAATATACAATAACTCATGCATAGCACATATGGTATACGGTGCCAGGAGTGGTTGTCCTGCGAGCCAAACTGCGCAATTGCGAAACAGATAAGGGATACTGGCCCAAACCACATCCACATCTTGGTGGCTTGGCATGACGGAGACATAGCCTTTATCTGACAGTGACGGGGACAAAACGGACAATGATGATATGATAGGTTGGTGGGTGCTTCCCGTCGTGCTCTGTCCTGTGAGAATGGTGGATCCGGTCGCTGTTGGATAATTCAAGAACTTTTTCAGATCTCAGAAACCAGGGCAGATCAGCACGTGAGCCCGACTGCACGATGTAGGCGAATGGTGTCCATCGACCAGAAAACGACTTTAGCACTCTTGGAACCATGGACGCACCGGTAGTGGACTGAGAGATAACCAACGCCAACTTTTCAAAAACCGACCTCAAGTTCAACATCTCATGGGCTAAACTGAGACGCATTGAACCGTGAAAGCTCCACAGGCACATAGCCTAGATTACTGAGGCCTATATCCATGCAAAATGCCAGCGTCTGTTCCCGAAACGTATTTTACGGGTCCCTCAATTGACAGTTTTCCAGATTCATCCACCTCGCCGATTAGAGCTTAACAAGCGCTTGGATGGGGGCCAAATTGACCCCCGAAGGTTTTCCAAAATAGTTTCCGAACGGCGCGACGTAGCTACGCCAAATTTTGCATAGCTGTAGAATATTGAAAACCAGACCGTCAAGTATAAAAAATTGATGTGCCTTGTAAGGTCGCTGACCTATGGCAAGTCAAAGTCAGGCCATGGTTTCAGCGAAGTCAATGTCTAGGGAATCGTTCATTCTGATGCAACAACGAAGTGTGAGACGAAGCCATACATCTCTGAGATGCTTTCTTAGGCAACACAAATGTTGAATGAGCAAATTAAGTTGCCCTAAGTGCAGGCATGAAGGTCAGACCAAGGTCAAATGTGTTTTATTACTCTAGGGCTTACTGTATGGGATAGTTTGTGGTGCTCATCTTGAATTTGTTGATAGCAGGAATCGCATTATGCATCTCCCATGGACTTCTTAGAAGTCAGAATATGTCATGAACCTAAAATGACCCAGATCAACATTTTGTTTTTAGGAACATACTGCCTAGCGTAATCTTTGTCACTTATTCAAATGCAAAACTCAGAGCAGTGTTCTATGGTTTTGGGTCACCATGACCCTCAAAAGATCAGTCACTGACCTTGGATGAGCACTTTAACTTTTGCTTAGAAACAGTTATCTAGGTTCTGGGGGCGCTTGGAGGCCAACCTGGAACTTGACTTTGTTTGACCTTATTTGACCCAAAGGTCATGACCTAGGAACTTCAAACTTTGACCTAAGTGAGTTCAAGTACAGGTCAACACACTTTGTCAATTTTATGTCTTTGGCTCTCTTAGTTTCCGAGATCTCGGGGGTCAAATTGACCCCTCACCCGAGCGTAGGGTATCTAGCCGGCCACCCGGGCGAGTGTTAAAGGAAGAAACTGCAATACATTGATCTTATCATGTTACCCGCACGGGTTCTAAAGGACAGCTGGCTTCTGTTTGGCTTCATGGGCTTGATGACAACACTCACATTTTTTTATCATTATCATCTCGCTCAACTCACACTACAAGGGGCGTCGTATCGGTCATACATTTTATTGTTCGGGACCTTTCTAAAAAAGCTGCTTGCGTTTGTAAAAAAGAAAACGAAGCAGGATATCTCTTTGTGTCAAGCCTATCGGTGACAGGTGAGGTATGTGAAGCAGAAATCATGGCATTATGGCCAGAATGTTCTCACGACCTTAAGTGTGTGGCATTTCCCACAAATAATCACGGCGTCTGGCGCGGGTGTAAATATTTTCTCACGGTGCCCTCAACTCTTTGTGTCCTTGTAATCCACCGGAGCTGAGTGCCTGGTGCTCTACGGAGCGTAAAACACCCCTGGCAAAATTACTCAGCTTGAGACTCGACAATCCGGTGACGCGGCGGACCGAGACACTCCGGTGACGTGCAGATGCGGCGCTGTACGCTTCTGAAGACTTCAACCGCGCGGCGGGGCGAGACCAACGCAAAGACGAAATGAAGAATACCAGGTCACGCAATGGGCCCCGTCGGCGCCGAGCGCGTGGTGAAGTCTCGGACGCAGGCTCGCGCTGCGCCCGACATTCCGACGCTGCGCGGACCGGAACTCCCCGAGGCGATACGGCGCACCGGGACGGCACGCACGGGAGGGGCAGGACCTAACCAGAATATGGGGCCTCACAGCAGGTACGTACACTCAGACTTCGCGGTTGACCCGGGGACCACGGCGGCGCAGTATATCAAGACGGTGCGGTGGCGTGCGCGTTTCAGTAGTATAGCAGACGGATGTTGGAATTGTTCAGACTGTCGTCGTCGTTTGGTGTGCTAGTACGTAACCAACGTTTCGTCCAGTTAACTCTCGGGCCATCGTCAGATGTTACAGAGCCTAAAAAGGGCTGGATAATGACTGGCTTTTAACCATGTATTTGTCATAACCCAAACTATCTCCCGGGCATTGCTGGCATTCGAGCCAGGGTCGACCCAGGGATGGCGAGTCCAGTCCTCTACCAGCTGTCCTTTCCGGTAAGCTCAGCTGACAGGACCTGGGCTTGCAATCAGATGACCCCGTTTAGAAACCCAGCAACGCGAAATAGAGAACTCGGGTTGTGACGCATACATGACAAAAAAGCCATTATCCACTCCTTGTCTGAACTCCATGACACCTGACGACGGCCGAAGAGTTTACTGGCCGAAAGCTGTTTTTAGCGTTTAAATACTTAAGCCAAAAATTTTGAATGTCTGGATTTCTGGGATCAGACCTCACACGAAGCGACGCTTGTTGTGTGAACTCTGACCCATGCCATGCGATCATGCAATTCCAGCCCAACGGCAGAATTTGGCGGCGAAAGATTAACGTTGCGTAATGCTCGGCACGGTCCGTCCTGCCCTCTGACGTCACCTGAACTTAAGCGCGGCCGCTGCCACCAGTTTCAGGCGAAATCTGTGAAGGTCAAATAGCAAGCGCTCAAAGCAACTCGAACCCGCCCTGCGACGTTGGGTTGTTCGAAAGGCATACGCTCTAACCAACAAGCTATCGGCACGGGTCGATGTGTGCATATTGACACCCCGACGAGGACGGCCGCCCAAACAATGATTCCACCCGTGGTAATAATATCTCATCTCAATGCCTCTGTGAAACGGCGTAGCAGACCTCTGCACTCCGCTGCCGTCGCAAGCTGAGACGCTCGGACAGCACATGCTTCAGCAGCGTAACGCAAAATGAGCCCGGCCGACACCGAGGCGGTCCATAATACAGGAAGTTCTGGTGACTCATCGGATAGGCACCAACGAAACCTCGTGAGAAGAAAACATGGATAATTTCGTGACCTTCTTACACATGCACATATTTATGGTTCAACGACACATTTTGTGGGCTTGTCCGTTTTCCCTGTCGTCTTGTCTGTTGCCTCTATTTTGGAAGGGATCCACAACAGTAGGGAGATATGTGCCGTAGCTTCAGAAAGATCCGAGGATCCCATAAGCACGGAACCCTATGAGATACCGGATCCACCCTGGTTCCAGGCTAATGCCTGACGGCAAGCTCGCGGCACCTCCGACGGAATATGCGAAGCCATTTGCCCTGATCTCGTTAATTGCCCTACTGCGCCAGCCTCTATGGCTGATGACGTCTGGTTAGCACTCAGCCTCGGTGGGCGCTGGGCCGTGCGTGCGCGGTGCGATTCCGGTGGAGCACGCTGTTAACCCTCCGTCCGGTCCCCCAAATTTAAATATCCGCGCAGTTCGCCCCGTCCCGCCGCAGTGACTCCCAAAATAGGCTCGGCAGCCCCTCTCGCCCTCCCCCCCCCCCCCCTTCTCCTCCCCCGTGGTGCACACCACCGCCACGCCGGCAGCCGCCCGGTCTGGCGGGAGGGGCGGGGTGCGGGGGCGGAGGACAGCGGGGCAGATGTCGGCCCGGGACCCGAATACTGCTCGCCGGCAGGTGGGTCATCCGCCGCAGCGGCACTTTAAACTGTGCGCGGCTGCGTCACGGCGCAGTCGCACCTGCCGGGTCACGACCCCTGAGCAGGGCCGGCTGACCTCTGGCCGCCAGGGTCGGCCGCACAGGAGCCCGGATACGGACAGCTGCTGGGCCTTTTTAATTAGTCACGTCCGCTTCACCAGGTGGCCATTTTCATCGGCCCACCAGCCAGATTTGTAGGCATGCTTTTTATGGTCGAGCGGTTCCCATTGCAGCGTGGTTTTGATAGTGTGTGTGACGGGCTTGCGCAAACGGTCGCCCGCGGGTACACACGCCGGGTCCAGCGGGGATGTCTTCCGGATGCTCCGGGTGAATGCCCGCCACGTTTGTGACATTTAACAGCGACGCACTTGCTGCTAAGCGTGAAAACGAGCTGGTGAAAGGTTCCTGCGTGACATGTTGTACGCATCTGACGTCCTTTTTTCCCCACATCCGAGAAAATATCTGATATGCGGCGCTGTCTGCACGAGCCGTTTTCGATGATTCGCTGTTATTGCGCGTCTGTGCCGATGTTCCAAACTGGACGTGGCCGCTCAGGCGTGGCTGACGCTGCGGTCGGAAGTGTGCACTTGATGGATATGGGGAGCGTGGAATTTGCCCGTGACGTGCTCGTCACGTCGTGCTAATTGGAACAATCCAGGCACAAATTTGTTCCGGCATTTGAGACCCCCGCGCATCCGGTCCGGCATGCCATTATTCAGCAAAACAAGTGACGAATCGTCACCACCATCGAAAATAACAAACAATTACGCTTGTATGCTTTAGATCAGACCATTCGGTCGTCCATTCAGGATAAACAGACGGTGCTGTTCCTTACTATTACTGGTAGCTTCAAATGAAGTTCAGGGCTTTGTTCTGGCCAACACTGTTCCAGTAGGCCTTGAGGGAGAGTGATGTTAATCTTCGCTCCGGCCAGCCCTATTCAGGCGATGTCTTCTTCGCTGCGTCCCTTCTGGACCCGCCCCAGCCAGGCCTGATTAGGTGGTATCTTCACTGCATCTCTGCCTGGACCCTCTCCGGCCAACCCTGGCCAGGCGGTGTCTTCTTCATTGCACTTTATTTCACTGTGTCTTCTTCACTTTCACTTCACTTCCTCACAGTCTAGCCCGCTCCAGCCAACTCTGACTGGGCGGCATCGTCTGCAGCTGTGAAGCGTGGCCTTGAGCTGCGGCTGAAGGGGCTGTATGCTGATCGGTCGGATTGGGAAACGGTCGCTCCTCCAACAGCTGAACATCGCTTTCTCTCCCTACTGACATTGGGAGACTGCATCTCCTGAATGCGAAATTCACACCAAACTCCGCGCGCATTTCATTGTGTGAACGGCAGTAAATATGAGGCATAAGGTTTTCTGACAGCGGTCGAACTTTTCACGCCAATTTATGGTGATGGATCCGCATGCTGAGACCGATTGGAGAATAGCAGAGTGGAAATGGAGGCGTCACACGACAATTTCAATTGAGACGTATGCTGGGAAAAGTAAAGCTAAATCGTGCCGTTCGCAAGGAATGGAATGCTAGATGTTCGAAATGCCGGTGGTCGTCCACAGTCCAGCAAATTTTCATACCAGATTATATCTCGCAGCTTTAATGGAAACACATTATCACGTAACACGGTGGGCGCAAAGGACGGCTTGCCCACATGCCGTCTTTATTTCCTTGTGTGGTGCATAATAGCTATAGACGTGCAAGATCAATTGCTCAAATACCTGGCTAGATCAACCAACTGGGCTCACATAAGAAAGTCGTTCACTAGCCTGTATGGTAGCCAGGATTGCCCTATGAAAATGCACGGAGCAGTGATACTGTCGACACCAAGCTGCCGTGACTGCGTCCATCTCGTCACCTAAATTCGACGGCAATCTATTCAACACACCAGTGCTGCTAAGCTGACAGCGAAGTTGAAGCGAAGGGAAGGCGTCAGCTGATGTCATGTTTATCTGGAAACAAGCTGTTGCTGTCAGGCGCGCAAAGCAAGGATTTTACAGGATAGGGAGGGATCCTAGTACTATGATACTTTCCCGCACACCCTGAACGGGAGAATGCTTAGTTGTACTTAGTCGGCGCCCCTGCATAACCGTCATGAAGATAGAACGCCAACGGTAAAACGTAGCTTACCGGCCGGGTGGCCGGTTGAGTACGAAACGCTCGGGTAGCGGGTCACTTTGACCCCTAAGATCTCAAAAGTTTTAAATAGCCAAAGATCCGCTATTCCATTGCCTATAGCTAGGCAAAGTTTGGTGTGGCTTCTCAATGCTTTTGAAAATCATTCCGGAAAACATTTGGGGGTCAAAAAACCCCAGCCCGTGTTAATAACAGACATCTGAACACAGAACGTAAAGCTATGGGAACATAAGCAGCATGGTAGCATAACATTCCCAAAACGTTTGGAAACATTCTAGTGCCAACATCAGCATCGTGCTTAGGTTACGAAACTTGTGCAAACTTGTTTGACCTAGGTATTTCTAAATCGAATATCGAAACATGCTGCGACATTCCTGAGGCTGCCAGCTCTTGTGCAAAGCTTCCAAATCTGTCCTGTGCTCCTCTTTACGTGAAAGCGAGTTTTCTCTACTGGTTAGATGGTATGCTTATTGCCCGACCCAAACTCCAAAACGCCTATGTAAAACTCAAAAATGGGGAGGGAGGCCTTGGGACCGCCGGCACCCTTTCCGCGCCCTTGACTATAGTTGCGACTTGGCAGGATAGTTTTTTTGCCACGGAAGTGTCTTAAGCCCCACAATGAGGAAGCTGTTATGCACAAGAAGTTAGCTAGAAGAAAAACTACCTGATATTTATGAGTGAATCATTCGATGCTTGACCGAGGCCTAATGCTGCATTTTGGCATATCCCTCAGGGTCACAGCCGTGCATTTTAAGTCCGTCGCGCTGCTTGATTGTAGCAGTCGCGGGGTTCGGGGGGAGGGAGGGGGGGGGGGGGCAATTCGCTGATATATGGGACACAAAGCAGCGCGGGCGGGCATCTCGCCTGACCTCGTCAGTGACCCAATGCTCAGCAGACACTGGTCTGGGTTCGGCAGAACTTTAACTCAGATTTAAGGCACGACCTTTCAGGACTCTCACTCAAGGGATTGATTCATTTCACAGATAAATCGGACTCGGGCCGGAACCAAGCGATGTCGAATATTGCCGGTTTATGCTTAGACTCGGAATCAATACACCCAGGCTTTGGCACGAACCGAACTGTTATACGAGATAGTGACTCAGGCAAAGATTTGATTTTCATCAAGTTAAACCCCGACTGGACGATATATTCTAACGGCAAAGCACCTACCAAATAGATGGTTTAGCAAGGAACATATGGATTACCGTACTTGCTTTATGCTGAACTGTAGCTGTCAGTATTTTGTTGGATTCGGTGGAGTGCGATTTGGTTTGGCTAGATTGAATCAGCTTCGGCTAATTTGAACTGCATTCATGCAGCATCGGGCCGCTTTCGCAGAGGCTATCAGCACATGCCTGCGATTCAATAACCACGGGAAGATATTCAGTAACACTAAGGCGATGTTCAAGGTGCCGTGCATGGGTTGAATACAACCTGCATGGGTTGAATACCTTGAACATGGGACCCATCCGACATGGGTCCGAATCTAGATCCAAGTGAGGACTTGGGACTCAGATGCAAAACACCGGGACTGATACTCAGACTCGAACTGAACACCATGGACTCGACCCACGTCTGTTGGCTAGGGCGTTAAACTCATACAGCATGTAGCCAGGGTTCGATCCCCTCAGAAAATTACACGGGTCTCGGCTTTCACCAGGGTGTGACGGTGCTAATGCCTTTGGTAGTGAATGCGTTGATAAAAACGTAGCAATTTGCATGTAGTGTAGAGCTGATGATAATTCGCGTTCGATTGCGGTGGTGAAGTTTCTCATGCATGCTCGCCAAAGTCTGGCGCTCCAGGCCTTCAGTTCGCGGGCCGCCGCTGTCGTCCCTCCAAACGTGCTGACAATGACTCCTGCCGTTCCCAGCGGCAGCTCGGCGGCGGCCGACGGCAGGGGTCCGACAGGCGACGCTGAACGGAGGCGAGCCGGGCACGCTTTTTTGCGAGCCCGGGGGTAGGCGAGCCGCCGCAGCCCCCTCTCCCCACCCCTGGGAGCGTCGACCGCCCCGCCGGCGGCGCCCGCTGAAAGGAGCCGGCCCGGCCCGGCGGCCCGCGGCTCGTTTGCATCCAAAAGCGGAGACATCTGGCCGCACTGCACCGCAATCCATGCAATTAGCCGGGCGGGTCGGGCGCTGCCACGGCCGACACAGGCGCCAGGATTTATCGGCGGAGACGGGAGGCGCGCGGCCTGCAGAGCGGCAACGGCCGCCGTCAATTACCGGCCAGGAATGCGCGCGTCGACCGTCGGCCAGCTGATGCCGAACCTGGTGCGTGTCGCGGAATGCGAGCCCGCGGACGGTGCGTGCCCTCGGCTTTCACCGGTCGGCTCAGGCGGCACCACTCGAGCAGGCCCGCACCCGACCCGAACGAGCCGTCAGCGAACTGTCTTTGTCGTCGCGCTGTCGGCGCGTTTTGGTGGCGTCCGAACCGGTTGATGTCTGTGTTTCGTCGGTGGTCTGCTGGGTTTCGATTCCAGAGCCTGGTTTAATGAAGCTGTGACAGAAAAGTGTAAGACGCTGTTTGGGTTTGGTGGTGTTTGGAACCAGCCCTAAGCCCTTGTCAATAAGGCAAGCTTTCCGCTCATGATTTCTGTTGACAGCATTTGGAGGACAGTTCTTTATCCTGCCCACTGTTTGCAAACACCCCGGAACTGAGCCCAACTTGGCTGACTGTGCCATGGAAAATATCGGTCCAATCCTGCCTTGCATGTGCAGCTATCGGAGCCGGGCCCGGCTGAAGGGACGGTGACCGCGGCAAGGTCGCAGGCTGAGCATCACTCCTCCGGCATCACTCCTGAATTCGGACATTCCTTCTCCCTCTGTCTGACATCGCTCCTGCGGCCAGGCGTCACTCCTGCTATGGCCGGACACCCTGCAGTCGGACGTCACGTCTCCTGTGGTCAGCCGTCACGTCTCCTGCAGTCAGGCATCACGTCCCCTGTGGTCGGACGTCACGTCTCCTGCAGTCAGGCATCACGTCCCCTGTGGGCGGACGTCACGTCTCCTGCGGTCGGACGTCACGTCCCCTGTGGGCGGACGTCACGTCTCCTGCAGTCAGGCATCACGTCCCCTGTGGTCGGACGTCACGTCTCCTGCGGTCGGACGTCACGTCCCCTGTGGTCGGACGTCACGTCTCCTGCAGTCAGGCATCACGTCCCCTGTGGGCGGACGTCACGTCTCCTGCAGTCAGGCATCACGTCTCCTGTGGTCGGACGTCACGTCTCCTGCGGTCGGACGTCACGTCCCCTGTGGTCGGACGTCACGTCTCCTGTGGTCGGACGTCACGTCTCCTGCAGTCAGGCATCACGTCCCCTGTGGGCGGAAGATCACTCCTCCTGAGGCTGGACATAACTTCTGCTGCCGCAGAATGCAGCTTCCTCGACGCCGGAGCTCACTTCCTCCCCGGCAGGGCGTTGCTTCTTCTGCCGGCAGGCATCACTTCCCTTGAGGCCGGACGTCGCATCTCCTGGGGCTGGCAGAGACGTGGGAACGCACGGCCGCGAGACAAGCGGCCGCTTACCCCGCCGCCGGCCGCCGGACGTCGTCTTCATCTCCGCATGCCTTTTATGACAGATGGCCTCCAGTTTGAAAATGCAGCGTCTCGTGGGTACATGGCAGCCCTCATCCGTTGCGCGCCCGCGGCCCCGTTGCTGCGCGAAACGGCGTTGCCGGGCGTTGCCAAAAGTGACGCACGCGCGGAAGCGGGAGGGTTCGTAATCACGATGCTGAGCACCTGATGTAGGAGCTCCGTCCAAACTCGTTTTGCGGTAGTCCAAAGGCGAATTGAAACGACGATTGAAGGGTTTGATTAAATTTGATTGAATGAAAGGGCCATATCCCCGGCGTTATATAGTGAAAAAGATAAATCGTGGTACGCCGTGACACCTACGCTAACTTCCTGCTCTACACCAAAAAGCAACTAATTATAACGGGAGCCATCCATTTCATCGGCGCCAGCTTTCTTTATGATTGAGCTTTCGTGTATGCCATTAACGATGGCAACCTACAAGGACAAGTCATTCAAGTAAGTAATGCTTAAGTGCTTTTGAACAATCAGTAAACACCATGCAAATAGTTCACTTCGAATGCAACATGATGCACATGATGTGCACCATAACGTCCCAACTGAATCGCAGCTGGGCATCTGCGTAACAGTACGTCTAGTTGTAGCGCCACCCATCCAATGAAAGTCATGTGCAGTGAGACCTAATGGGGGTTTGGGGTTGCTTTGATTGATTTATATATATATATATATATATATATATATATATATATATATATATATATATATATAAATCAAATATATATAGGAAGTGATGCATTTTATATAAAAATATATTTCTGTATATGATTCGTCCCTATTTGATTAATATCTCTCTATAACTTGTAATCTCTCTATATAATCTCTCTCTCTCTCTCCTCTCTTTCTTTCTCTCTCTCTCTCTCCCTCTCTCTCTCTCTCTCTCTCTCTCTCTCTCTCTCTCTCTCTCTCTCTCTCTCTCTCTCTCTCTCTCTCTCGCTCGCTCGCTCACCATGGCGTGACAAATATCACAACAAGCTGGGAACAAAAAGCATTACGTATACGCCTTACGCTAGCTCGCAACCCGTTTCGCGGCCTACCATGGCTGCATCGTCAGGGAAAAATGCATCTACACCAATGCCATGTCATAAGGTATGATCATCCGGGATTTTTCCGGCGCCTTCCCTTCACTATCACAGTGACGTCACAAAGTCGCGGCCTGGCGTCACCGCGCCGCATGCATTACCTTCGCGTCTGCTAAACTGGTACACCTACTAACAAATGCATCTGGTGATCGCCACAGGGCGCTTCAAGAAGTACTATCAGGAAATATGGAAGGGAGCTTTTTGGCCGCGCCGGGTGGATAACAGCGAACATAGGCCTAGGAACCGGGATCCCGTGTGCCATGCCACTCTCACTTGCTAAATAGGCCAAACATTGAGTCTATGGCGAGGCATTGAAGTTGGCCAGCCTACAGCTGCTTAAATGCAGGCTGGCGAACCTGCCCAAGGTCCAGCCACTGCCAAGAGGGGGAACTGACCGGCACCAGAATCGTCATCCGAACTGTCGCGCTGAACCTCAGCACTATATATAATGACGCGCCGGGCTGCACTGGTGTGCGGTTGAGGTAGTTTGAGACGACGGTGGTGGTGTGCTGCCTGGTGGAACAACATTGTGGACATTGCACATTGCGTCAACCATGCCACGAAGCCGCCGAAGGTCGTGGCGCGTGGCGTTAATCAAGATCAGATCCGTCACGCCAGACAGCCGATTCACCGAACACACGTATGACTTTCACTGCAGTTTACTAATTCGATCATAATTCAATGTAGTTTACTAAAACGATTCTTGCGCCCAGCTTACACGTTGTGCACACTTGCGAGGATACGAAACAAACAGGGGAGGGGGAGGCGGAGATCATAACTTTATATTTTTTAGCTTAAATCTAGAGTTATGCGACATAATAACAGTCTGAAACGATCACAAACGTTTATCTGTGAGGGAACCGTCTATGCCTCAGACAGACACACAAGTATGCAAGGCAAAAAAGGACGCATAACGGTGCTCACTTAAGCTCACTTACGTGTGCCCACTTTAGCACAACGAAGTTCACGTCGCGCTGTCCACCTGATATCGCACCTGTTTGACTGCGCGCCTGGCAACAGCCCGCTCAGCCCCAGCCTGATGCAGTTATCTGAGGCGCAGATGGATGCGCGGCGTCACTAGCTTTCGGGCGATCCGCTTGTCTGTCGCAAAACTTTCTCAGCAGAAGCTTCGTGAGGCGGTCAACGATACCAATGTCTCGGTCCATACCTCGACCCATCACTAGCTGGAACACGATCTCGAGCCTTGAAAACGCTCATCCAGGCCGGCGACGGTACCATCAGACCACTCTGGCTACTGGTGTGCATCCAGCTGTCTGGCACACAGCTGAGTGGTGCCTCTCAGATCGACAGTCCCATGCTTTGATCAAGGTGTCTGCAATTGGCCGCCACGAAGCCGGCGACGAAGGCCAGCGCCTCGTGCTCAATGTTGACCTCGTCCATCTGGTCGCCGCAGCGGGGCCATTTTCAGTTCTCTCGCCGTCACCGCCATAGAGCTTGTCTTCCCCAGACTCGTTGACCCCGTCGTCCGCGTCGAATTCGTTCAGGACGGGCGCTGGATGCCTCGCTTCTGCTTGCTGGTAAGTGGCCACCACGTCGTCCGCATGCGCTGCGACTTCCAGCACAACTGGATTTGAGATCTGCGACACAACGAAACACAGTCATTTCCACGTACCTAACAGACGCATTAATCAGACCCTATTACAAGTCACCAGTTTTATTTCTCATTGCGACAGCAAAACGCCTTGGGCCCGGACACGCCCATTCTTCCGTTATTGCATCCTTGTTTTTATACACAGCCACTTTTTTGTGGCCCAGCGTGACATAATCCGAGCGGATAAGAGGGACGGTCAACGGCCGACGAGTACTGCACTGCATACACTATACTGATATCTACCGCTCCTGGCCATAACCATGGATCTGGATGGATGGCCCCGTTTCATGGTCCCATTTCAGTGCATGGGCTGCCCCAGGGGCCGGCGCCGGCATTGCTGTTTTCCGACGCAAAAAAGTACACGAGATCAACAGCACGGCTCTCCGAGGCTCTAGCCTCCCAGCCCTCTCCATTTGTCTCTGCCCGTGAGGTTCAAGGACTGTGGTTTAGGCACAGCAACAGTTTTGTACCACATTGCTGTATGTAATCCCGAACTTTGGTGACCAGGCAAAAAGTTTTTATTTGAAATCTCGGCCACTACCATGGACAGTAACACGAAGAGTCCAAAAGTGGTTCATTAGTGACAAGACCCGCATATAGCCGAGTGAACATCTACGGTACGCAGCTGAAAGAACTGTGCCAGACACCAGGGCAAACCAATATCGGTGGCTCATTGATGCGCTAGGTACCGTACCTATTAACGGTCGTGGGGTTTGTTAGTCGGTTCACAGTGCGTAGACGTACTGTCAATGGGGCTGGGACTCGCTCGTAAAACTTGCCCTCCCCTGCCGCAACCCTTATCTGCGCCCCTGACCCTCACCCCCTTCGCCCGGGTGGCATGGATAGCTGTGCCACTTGGGTTGTAGTTAGGCCCCACTTCGTAAACAAAATTATGGTTGGAAATTCTCGTTTGAATCTCGTATTGTAGTCTACAAACTGCACAAAGCGGCATAGAGTGTGCATGCATTAGTGATTGTGGATCGAGCTCAAAGATTTCTGCATAAAACAGACGGAAATTTTCCTTTTAAGCACACGCATACTCACTGCGATGTGCCGGCGATGTCCAGTTGCATAGAAGGAGCCGCACTCGTTCGAGAACATGTTTTAACATTGGGTATGAGACTGGCCTTAACCAGATGGCCATGATCATAGCCATGATCTTGAAAATGATCAGCCCAGATTACCGCATTCTCCACATTTGAAGTGTCAGTCCACGAGCAACGGTGCACCCATGTTTTCAGGACGGTTGGAGTTTTTTTTTTAGAAATGTAAAAGAATGAAATGCCCTTATTGTGCCAGTTAACATTCTTGCAAGAGGCCACCTCACAAGATGGCATCTTGGTGCCAAAAAACTGCGCTTGATGCTCACTCTTGCCCAACGCTCGCACGGAATTTCTCCCACCCGTGACGTAATAGCACGCACCGAGGCCACATAACAAAACAAACTTCATGCCACGTTGAACGTTAATAAACAAGACCGACCACAGCATTTCTGCGTGACTGATGCTTTCCAGGCGACGCAGTCGACGTTGCCATGCAACGCCGCCGGGCAAGCCAGTACGACTTTGCGGCGTCACCGCCTAACGTGAACGGGCCGCTCGCTCGACCGATTTCTCAAGCTGTGATGATGGCCCCCTGATCTACAAAAAAAATTTAACTCACACACGACACAAAACATAAACACACCATAAAAGCACGTGTAAACGTAACACGAGCCACCCCTCGAGCTACAAATTAGTCACTTAAGCACACATTTGATTAGGTTGATGAATGCAGTTCATGACGTGTCAGTGTACCCACTATCGTCACGAACATTATCCATCACGCATTGCGTGAGTCATATCTAATGAAGTAAACGATTTTTAGATGTTTTATTAGACCCAATATGCCTTCAGATAATTTTCATGACAGCTCGATGCTGACGGCATGAGCCAGAGTGTCCGCATCCTAAGCATCAGCGTTGTTTTAGTTACGTGAACTTCATTATCCATTTTCATTCATATGTTGTCATGCACAGTGGTAGTTGTGTTGCCCAAGGACCCAAAATGCTCAGGGGTGCTACAAATGTATCATAACAAGAAAACAAGAAGTAAATACAAACATAGCATATAATGTCTTGTGGTATAAAGGCTAATGTTGTTGCCCCTCAACACCACATTACAGGAGCGACATGGATCTCATGAATTGAAGCAAGAATGCACGTAGTTTTCGTGCTATTTATTGTGCAAGAATATGCAGTTTGGGAGATGGATTTCGTCTCTGGATAGGGGTCCACGATCTATTGTGTCTTCTTAGCCCAGGGGTGACTTAAGATAAGAAACGATCTTAGACCAGGATTCTGAACAAAACAAATCATCTGAATCAATTGAAAACGAATCAGCTGACATAGTTTAACCATATCAGCAGTGAGCTCAGACACGTCAAGCACGAGGCGCAACAAGCGCAACAGCAGTCACATGCCTTAGCTCATGTAAACATCTAGGAGCCCTAATTTATTTTAATTAGTTGTTCTGGATCAGCTGCTGGGGATAACATGCGACAAACATGACCTGAATGTGTGCAGCCTTGTTGAAAACGTACCACTGCTAACTTAAGTCATCTGCCAAATACCGTAATAATGGTGGGTGGCGCACTCACCTCAAGCAAGCTGTGGTTTGTCCTACCATGTCTCCACCAACTGGGTCTGTTTAATTTCCTTCATGCTTCACCCAGAGTTACTTCCAGATAACGTAGAGAGCGAATATTTTGACCGAATATGTGAATTTAAAGTTTCGGAGGTGACTTAATTTTCAGGGAGCTTGGAAGACAGATGGAAAAAACTGAAGAGATCGATGGGAGCATCCGCATAAAAGGACGTTTAAAACATTTGGTTCCAATTGAAGTTATTGTGTACTCGCACTGTTATTTGTGTTCGTCGTTCCTTCAAAAACAGAATAGTTCGACCCGATTTAAATCGGCCTCCCAGTCCCACCTGAGCACTGCGTCAATGACCGGCGGCTCCCTCCCAGTCCCCCTTCGCGCCCCCACTAGACACGCATTCTGCCAGTTGAGGTGGACGGCTTTCCCTCTCGGTTTCCTGCCCTCCACCCTTCCGCCCCGTGCGAAAATAATCGACAACAATATTTACCTTGGCGTAACCAGACTCACTGGGAGCCTGGCGCTGTCGCAGTAATGTGGTGGGCAATTCGCCCGTGCGGAGACTGCAAAACAGGCGACCGGGCTGGCGAGATCTGCAGCTGACCTGGACGGGGAGCTGCGAGCGTCTCATTCCCGCTGCTTTCCAGGTGGCATAGTCCACCATGACGTCATAGCTCGCCGACAGCGTCAACCTTTGAACCGAACAGTTCGGCGGATGCTGAAGCAAGTACGGTTTGAGAACCTCCCAGACCGATCAGCCGGGACCCGCGGAGTGCAGATCATTGTCTGATCGCCGGGCGCGTGTCGAGGTACCCCTGCCAGCGTGAGGTACTCACCGAAGCAGGCGGCGAAAGGTGATCATTTAGGGAAAGCGTAACAAACCTTCCAGCGGCAATAACGCACGAATGTTGCAGGACAGCTGCCATTCGGCTCATAATTACGAAAGTTGTTCAGTGCATTTGCGAGGAACATTATTCACCTAGATAAGACAGTAGAAATAGCCTTATTGCTCGGATATAAACCAAGAGAATAGATATATAGATGCGTTAAAACATTTACACCTCTACAAGCATATAATAAGCATCTATATAAAAATGATTATCTGCTCGTCATCCAAATCATCCAAATCATCCAAATCATTCATATAAGCATTGTTGACGCATCTCTTCTCTCGTTATTGCATTCAAACAATAAGTGAAAAGTAGCCTTTGATTGGCAGCTTGACAGCAAAGTACTTGGTGTCCAATATTGGGCTCTCATCTTCATCAACGCAGAAGTTGAAGTCGGCATAGTTTTGAGGCTTCTGGCCGCATCCCCCGACCAGCCGGCCCCGTCGATCCGACACAGCCCCGGTCCCGACGCGGGGCCTCCGGCGCCCGTGATGCGTGAAGGCCCACATTCACCGCTCCCCTCCCAGACGGTGATGGCACGTGCCGTCGGCCCCCTCCCCAGGCCAGAGCACCTGGCCAGAGGCTGGCTCCTCCCTCCCTGCTCCGGCGAGCCCTACCCAGCGCCTTTCTTCGCGCTCCCCTGCTCGGACAGATAAACCATCCAGGCGACACGCCGGGGCGGACGACCAGCTGACCCGTACGGCTCCTCTGTGCAGCCAGCCGTCTGCAGCGGTCCTTTGAGGCGCAGCGCACCGCTGAACCTTTGGCGGGCGTTGAGCTCCTGTCCGCAGTGGGTGGCTCTTTTCTAAGCTGGTTTAACGCACCCAAATATTGCATGGTGGTCAAAACTGTTGCGGACACGAAGGAATAAAGGTACGCGTCCAAACGTCAGTTCTGGTCTTCGTCCATTGCTTCTGATCTGCCAAGGCAACGTTTTGTATAGCTTTTTTCTGTCTGCCAGCTGCGTTCAGGTTCATAAAATGGTAGAAGTTCGAAGCCCTCAGCTGCTCCGCGGAAAAAACTTCCTGGGTCGGAAAAATGGCGTGAATGAAAAAACTGGCGCAAGATAAAAAAGTTATCAGCGTAAGACCTGGATAGCTAGCTGGGCCGAGAGAGGGGCACCTGCACCCTTCACTATGCGGATCACACACTTATCACCATCATCCGTGCGAAGTCCAACTGTTTTCTCGTGGAGGTAATTCAACACCGTTTTTGCGATCAGGAGTGGTTCCCAGCGTCAGAAATTGTCGGCAAAAAACTGACCCCAAACTCTCGATAGTGCTCCGTTTCCCATCTGCTTTCGCCAAATCCGACGCAAAAACCTGGTTTAGCAAAAAGATGGTCGTGTGTGGCCCAGGTCGATGTACTTTCACTGCAAATCACGGGCGAGGTATTTTGTTAAGCCCATGTTCATCGAGATAATGTAAAATTGAAAATGGTGCACTTAACCAAAATACGCAGATAAAGAGCAAATATAGAGCGAGAACAAAGGCTCGAAAATGGCTGAGCGGCTTGAAGCTGGAATTCGTCTCAGTTTCAGAGCAAGAGATCTTCGCGTTAACGACATCACCTCATCATTTAGCTCCCAATGAAATGGGCTGGAACTGTCCCTTGAAAAACCTCAATATGCATGGCAACATTGAAAAGCACCATCGACATGAAAATACACTTGGGCCATATGTCTAATAAGCAGTCATGAGAAAAGGATCGTTGCGTACAGATCAAACGATTAACAGACTTAAATATGATTGTGGTTTTATAACTATTTGCATTGAATGAAATGCTATATAACAATTTCCTTTGAGCTTTCAGCTTATTAAGGGTCGGTGATGTTGCTTATTGATGTTACTGTCCAAAACGACATGAGTTCAGTTTTTCTTAGTCACGTGCTGGGAAAATATCCATAGTATCTCAGCCTGCACATCTTCAGCGTCACAGCCATGGACTTTTAATAGTTCTTCCCTGCAATTGCGAGTAAAATAATTGCAACTCTCTGGTTATACTGTAAAAACTTTACATACTTTGGCGTGATCAAAAGAGGTCATCGGTTCACCTTGAAAGCCCCTATGCACTCGACGGTACACACCGCGATTTTTGAGTTGTGCTTGACAAGCCGCATCACACAACGCCGTATGCACCCAACCACGACTTGAATCGATGGCCACCGATGCGCTGTTTGACCGGGGCACGGAGTTTCCGGAGCCACCGTAACTTTTCTAATATAGCGCACTCTATATTTTGCATAAAACATCGAGAAGCTCATAACTCTCCCCAGTGACTGGCGACCGCGTCTTGAGGCGTGGGCACTCTCATTAGGGTGATTAATATGCTAATGCGGGAGGCCGGGCTGTGTAATGGCGGAGGGCGGCTGGCCGAGCCTGGTCCGCGACTGTCACCCGATGGTGATTAGCGGCTACTTCCGACGGGCCCTGGCCGGCCTCTGGCCCTGCCGCGCTGCCGTCCAGACGGCCGCACCGCCCTGATGAGAGCTCCGATCCGCGAGATAGACGGCATCCGACGGCGGCCCGCGCGGCCCGGCTGCCGCCCGCCTCCGGCCGGCCCGGGCCGCGGCGCCGTGTCGGGCCAGGTGCGTTCCGGCAGTGAGGGCGCTCCCGCCGGCCCCGCCACCCGTCTCTGGCCATTGTGTGCATGATCTTGGGGGACTAAAAAGTCTAGCCGGCTCTTGTGAACGGTCGGTGTCGTAACTAGAGGCACGGGCGCTGTGCAGTGCGCAGCTGGGCTGAGGTTTAGCCCTGCCTGAGGCGCAGGGCCGTGGTCCCTGCCACGGCCCGTCGGCCGGGAACGCCCGCCCAGGGTCGGCGGTGACCGCCGCGGCACCCCTGAACCGTCTGAGGCTTTTTGTGGGCCCGATCAGTGACCCATATCAACATTTCACCCGGCACCGGCCAGCTTTCGGCCGGCGTTCCCAGCGGTAATGTGTGAGTGCCGGTGGGGCCGCTCGGCCGGGCCGGCCGGACGGCGCGTGACCGCCCCACTTCCGGCGACGGCACGCTTCTTCCCACGACCTCGACTCGGAACCCATTCGTCAAAGGAGTGCCGCCATTGTTTCAACAGAGAGGCGGTCCGAGCTATCTGTAATTGCACTCGGATAAGATTACTTATCGCGAACAAACTGTATGGCTTCCGCGACGGTCATGCTCGAGCTTTGGTGTCTCCGACTTGTGGGACAAAAACACGCCGCAGTAAACGCACCGAAGCTAAGGTGTTAGGAAATGCACAACACGGTGGCCCCCCTAAACATGCCAGAGCTCACTATCTTCGCCTAAAGTTTACACTCGCGATCTTGACCAAACAGTGACGAACGGTGGGATTTCAGACGTTCGAGGATAAACCACCTACGGGCCAGAGGTCGTCGAGTCTAACCGAATGCACGAAACCGTCGTACATAGCCAAAGTGCGGGGGTCATGTGACCGGAAGCTGCCGACCGCCGTGCCCTGCGCATGCGCCGGGCGCAAGCATGAATGAATGAATGGGTGGCCGTGACCCTGGCCGAGGTGGCGGGCGACCTCAAACTTTGACACGGCATCCGGCGGCGGCTGCGGGCGGCTCCCACGTCGGGCGCGGGGAGGGGGTGGGTGGCCAGCCGCCGGCGCCGTCAGCCGAGCCGCCACCGATACCGACGGGATAATTCGGCGCCGCGTGACACGGCATGATGGATCAGACGGCGAGAGTCACCGCCGGCAAGGAGAGTGTCGGACCTCCCAGAACACAGACCATCCGTCAGCTGAGACGGCGCGGCCGGCCGGCAGCTCTCCCTCTGAATAGTTCCGGATCCCTTTGAATGCGTCAGCGTTATCTCCAGCTGCGGGACAGATTAGCCGGCCTCCGGCCAGAACCGGCCCATTATCAGCCGGAGCTGTCGGCTCCTGTGAGGACAACAAGGTCTCAGCGAGAGAATTACTCAACCGGAGCAACACAACAACCCTGATTATCTACTCTTGCGCCAGTGTGGAGAGATGTCGGGACCACCCCATCGTTCTGAGTCCTTCCGTGAGTCTCAAATCTTAGGAAAGTACTTAACGAGACGCCCTGTAAATCTTTTGCTCGCTTGCTCATCGACCACAGGTACTGACATCCCGCGAACACGAAACTTACGAGCACCTAGCAGAAGGCATCGCACGAGCGTAGTTCCGCAAAATGAGTTGGAGTGAGCTGGGCAGTGAAGAATAACGGAAGCTACCACAAAATAGGCCAGCAAACTGATGCCCTCCCGAATTTAGCTCACTTTCTTCTCAAAGTTGGGAGGAGGAGGAGCTCGAGCACCCGACAACCTAGGAAGCTACACCTATGAGACATAGGCTGATGTTCGACACCAGCCGATGACGGTGACGGTGTTGCCGGCGATGATGGTGATGTCCAGCTGGGGCGTCACCGCTCCAGGGAAGCCCGGACCGCTGTCGAGCGTCGGTCGGCCTCTTCCTTGGGCCTTTGTGGCGGCCGGTGTGAGGAAATGGCCGCTCGCCCGGCGAGTAATGACATCCTCCCCGGCATCTGCACCGGAGCCACCCCCCGGCTCCAGCGTCGCCAGGTGCTGACGCGTCTTTGCAGCGCGCTTCCTGTCGACGACTGACCATCAGCTGATATCGGCGGCGATAAAAACGCGCCGTTTTCCGGCGGATAAGTCGTCGCTTCCGCCGTCTTGCGCGCCAATTTCCGACGGAGGCGCCACCGCCCGCCAGCGGACACGGTCACGGCGCGAGTCGAGGCGCCCTGCCCACCAGGGGATACGATCGCTGCGTAATTAGGGGTCCCGACAGGGGACAGTACGAGGTCCATGCAGAAGTGGGAGCGTCCGTCACCGCCAGAGGGACACGGTCACTGCCTGATTTGATCCACCAGAGGGGTACACTCTTACCTCTACCCCTAGATGGAGAGTCACTCTGCGATCGGATGTCCCCTCAGTCTCAGTGCTGTGCAAACCATTAGCCTCTGCATGATTGGAGATGCCGCTATCGGCCAGTCGGAGCAGCCGGACGCGCCAGCAGGACTCGGCCGAAGGTCAAGAGAAACAAAAGAGGGGTGCTCTTGTTCCTTTTCTTCCTTCCGAAGAAAGAGTGTGACGAACGAAGCATTGCTGTTCCCTCATCTCCTTTTCTGGCTCTCGAGAAGCTACCAGCTCTAGACTTAAGGTTATTAAGTGAGGCGATATCTATGTTGCACACATTTTATTGGATGTGCAACTTCTGCAGGGAGCACCATCCACGGTACGTTTTTCACTCATGGGGTGTAGCATTGTAAGCGGTTAAAACCTGTCATCAAGCTTCGTAGCTGAAGGAGAGGCACAGGAACCGCTTTTTATGGATACGCGCTGTGCGTGAGGGCTGGCTATCGTGCTGGCGACTCGCGCGCGCCTCGGAAATTGCGCATGGCTTCGACTGCGGTCCCGGCCGGCTCTGGCTGCGGCTCTAGTCGGCTCCGGGGAGCAGGGCCGGCTCCGAGGCTCCTGACTGCCGGCTCCGGTCGGCTCCGGGGAGCAGGGCCGGCTCCGAGGCTCCCGACTGCCGACCCGCTGACAGCGGGAGACCTCTCCGGCTGCGGCTCCGGCCGGCTCCGGGGAGCAGGGCCGGCTCCGAGGCTCCCGACTGCCGACCCGCTGACAGCGGGAGACCTCTGGGCTGTCGACGGCGCATTCTCGGACGGAACTTACGAGCGCTGTCCGCTCGCCCGCGGCGCGGCGCCCTTGACTTACGGTCGCCGAGATAACGCCCACTTTTTACGCCGCTGGTGGGGGTCAATGAAGATGGCTCGACCATTCACAAGATGCCACGGTTTTTGTACAGTGTTCTGGAACTGATGGGGAGGGTTTTGGTACCTGCGTGGCAGACCGGTCAGCACGGCCAGACGGTCCCTTGTTTCTGGGGGGCAATGGTCACTGATAAGACTAACTAACTGCTCACATAACTGAGATGCAGATATATGCTGCAGAAATCGCGTAAGCCTGGGAAAAAGTGCGTTATTTCCTCAGCTGTTGTTTTGCTTAGAAAACTACGTGCCATAGGCATGGTGGACCAAATATTAAAACCTCATTGCTGTATGGATGTTTCCACCACTGATAGCCCAGAATGGCATTGTTACTGCTAGTTAGCGCTGTGCTTTTAAAGTGTAAGTCAGGGGAGGGGGAGAGTCCCACCATCCTAATGGCAGAAGACGATCTCCCCAAATGGGCAACTCTTATAAAATCACACGCAGTATTATTTGCGGTGCATTCGCTCTTCCGTGAAGGGGCGGGCAAAGTCTGTCTTCTCATGTATTTTGGTCACCATTTCAAGTGATTCGTGACCGCTCCTTAAAACTTAACGACACACCTAACCATGCATTTGTTGCACACTTTTCTCAATTTTGGAACGCAAACGTCGCTTTGGTGCTGCTTATAGCCATATCTCTGGAGGCCACTCCACTGAATAAAACGACTTGCCATCGGTCTGCTTGCCTGCGTGCATGTCTACGTTTTGTCTGGCCATAGGTCATTGGTGGTTTCGATAGAACGCATGTGTGCTCAAAGTAGGTAGTTACACCTATCGAGCGTAACATTTAACGCAGGCTGATCCAGGGTGGGGCAGCAGACAGGGAGGCGTGCACAGGCTGATCCAGGACGGGACAGCAGACAGGGAGGCGTGCATAGGCTGATTCAGGGTGGGGTAGTAAACAGGGAGGCGTGCATAGGCTGATCCAGGGAGGGGCAGCAAACAGGGAGGCGCGCAAGGCAATGGGAGGTGACATAGAGCGGCATACACGATGATGTAAAGGTGCGATCAGGTCTCTTATTGTACAAACAGCCGTCTTTTACGTGTCTATCTTACATGCCAAGTACACAATAAGTGTCAGAGGCGGCCCCAGGTACGCCAGCTTTTGGTGGCAGGCAGACGCTGAGCCAAATGAGTGGCTGATAATTTGGCTATTCAAACTTCATCGACGTTTTGTGCCAAACGGGTATGTGGATGAAACCGGTGAGAGCAATTCCTTATATAGAGCTGGGGTAGTTCCAGAGCACGGAAGGGGATGGAAAAATGTCGAAACTGTCCTTAGTATACGTTGTCCTCCACGCTCCACAACACTGTGCTGGAGTTTCCGATACTTGTAGTTGATGACTAAGAACTTTTTAGGTTTTACTGTCATCATTTTCGCCTGCAATACACTCACTGGATATGTTTACGACAAAAATTATGCGCTGGCATCAATACCAGAACATTGTCATGTCTTCTACTAGTACTGAAAGTCGGCATTACGTCAAAGAAAATGAAACGGCGGGGCAGATCGTCAAAAAAAGAAGATATCTACGCACCTAAGCCACGTTGAATATACGTCATGTGTATGTTGTAGGTCGTAACATACTACATTAATCAACCAAAGATCATCACGATCCATCTTTTGAAAATAGTCACCATCCTTTGCGCTGCCCTGATACGGTCGTGATCTTCAAGTTTTGAAGATAGCTCACATCACGTGGAACATGATACAGAACCTATTGAACCAGGCTTATTTCATGAAAGTTTTGTCATACCTGTGCATGGTGGCTGTGACTTATATGTGGCTGTGACAGTACCTCCTTAGTTCGAACACTATGCACCGTCACCCTGTTTTCAGTCATTATAAATGATTTATTTACAAATATAGCCCATTTCATGACGGACCGACTGTCGTTGTTCGGAGAAAATTAGACCAGTGATTCTTGAGGTAAAATGGAGCTGGCCAAGTATTTGCCTTCTCCCTCTCCAGTCTACACGTCACCGCACCACACAACATCGCGCACGGATTACGATTAAAGCGCACATCGCTCTTGACTTTAAATGGATCAATCTGCACCCACTTCATTTAGGAGACCTTCCATGGCTCAGTCTCCGCCCTGAACGACACCGCAGTTATCAGGAAGACATTTCCCGACAATTTCGCCGGCGGTTCGACTGCCATGCAGCTGACATCGATACCACCATCCTGCACACGCAGCTGAGCTATCGCCGGTTCCGCCCCTGCCTGGCCAGCGCCGGGGGGTGCGTTGACGGGTGGGCGCGCGCGGCCGCCCCCCGCCGCGGCGGGCGGCGGGCGCAGCGCCGCCGGCGCAGGTCGTCTCCAAATTGGCGGCTCCTGAGAGCGGCCACCGCCGGGCAAGGCCGCCTGCAATTTGGTGGACCATTAGCCGAGCCGGCGGCCGCCGCCACCCGCCGCCCGCCGTGACCTAGGGCGGCTGCGCGCGCCCCACTCCATTCATGAACACGACCGGCTGCCGGCAGCGGCCTGGACAGGCGGGCTTTTCCGTCGGGTCACTGTCGGGGAGAGCGGGTGCGCAGTTTGGGGCACATTGGTGGTTTGGTGTGACGGAGTGCACCTTGCTTTGCTAGGTTGCCGTGAGGGCTTATCCGTTTTTTTTATTTTTAGAAAAGCTGTTCTGACCGCGGCCCTGGCTAGGTCATCAGCTTCAGTAGAGCGCCGGAAGTAGAATACAAATCATAGGCATCTCACAAAGGATCAAGGGTTGAAGATGCATATGGTGCGCCGTAAAAATTCCTCACTCTTAATTTTCCTCTGGCGGGTACCGTGGGTTACGTGGCTGAATACCTCTGGCTCATCCTTTCAAAGATAATTCAGGCATAAAGCACGCGACCACCGGGACACGTACACAGACAGCGCATGTAAGGCTGTCGCTGGAAGTCAAGGTCTGATGATTTGACATGCAAGTTAAGCGATACGCTTAAGGCTGCGTTGAGGTAGCAAAGGTGGGTTAACACGCGCCCGAGTGGCCGGCTGGATACCCTTCACTCGGGTGGGGGATCAATTTGACCCCCCTTGAGATCTCGGAAACTAAGAGAGCTGGAGACACTAAATTTACAGAGCGTATTGAGCTGTACGTGAACTCACTTAGGTCAAAATGTCAGGTTCCTAGGTCATGACCTTCAGGTCGAATGAGTTCAAACAAGATCAAATTCCAGGTTGGTTTCCGAAGTGCCCCCAGAACCTAGAAAACCGTTTCTAAGGAAAAGGTCACATGCTCATTTAACGTCAGCGACCTTGTTTGACCTTTTGAAGGTCATGGTGACCAAAATCATACAAACTGCTCTGAGTTTTGCATTTAAATAAGCGACAAAGATTATGCTAGGCAGTATGCTCCGAAAACAAACTGTTGACCTGGGTCATCTTAGTTCAATGACCTATTTTGATCTCTAAGAAGTTCATGGAAGATGAATAATGCGGTTCCTGCTATCAATAAATTCGAAATGAGCGCCAGAAACTACCCCATACAGGAAGCCCTAGAGCAATAAAGCAGGTTGATATTTACCTTGGTCTGACCTTCATACCTGACCATAGGTCAATGCTTTTTGCTCATTCAACTGTTGTGTTGCCTAAGAAAGGATATAAGAAAGGTATGGCTTCGCCTAACACTCCGTTGTTGCATCAAATGTAACAATTCCCTAGAAATTGACTTCGCTGAAATCATGGCCTGATTTTGACCTGTCATAGGTCAGCGACCTTACAAGTTACATCTAAATTTTTGATGCCGAACTATCCACTATTCAATTGTCTACAGCTATGCAAAATTTGGCGCGGCTACGCCGCGCCGTTCGGAAACCGTTCCGGAAAACCCTTGGAGGGGGTCAGTTTGGCCCCCACCCCCACCCGGGCGCGTGTTAATGTTGTTTTCGACGCATAGCAGAGACGCAAAGACACACCGGCATTATTTATGTCGCTATCATATCCTTATGTTAAGCGAGCTGTACAGATACCCGTTACTCATGACTAGGCATGACCAGGATTTTGTCCGTCCTGGTCCACTGCGACGAGAAGTGCCGTATGCATTAACCACCGTTGAATCCCTGTCAGAAGAAAACAAGTTGCACCACTCCCTGGTATGAAATGAAGATCGGATTTAAAAGATACATGTGAAGTCAATGATATGCTGGAAGCTTACAACTAAAAAAGCGTGTGTGCTGTATTAGTGAAAGCATCGATATATTATGCCCAGTGAATATATATTTAATTGGTACATATATATATATATATATATATATATATATATATATATATATATATATATATATATCATGTAAGGATGGGCTCAGATTTGTCAGCCTCCACGGGCATCAACATGTCAGGTTCCCTTAGCCACCTGTGGCCTTTTTGTGGTATATTACTTCGATATGTGTGTTTTAAAGCTTTTTGCGCTCCTCCACCAATATTAGCAAATGTGTTTGCCCCACCTTAAATGTCAATGTGTCGATGATAATTGAAGCTCGTGTTGACAATTATCGTTTGTTGATTAGCTCAGCCAACCAAAGGTTACTTGCAGGCGGCTGTAGGTTTTTCCGCAATTATCTGCAAGGGACAGCATGCGAGTGCAGGCAGTCAAACGAAATCGCCTGGTCATGCAGTCAAACCAGCCGACAGCGAGCTGTTCGCTCTCGGCGAAGAACGATAAACCGTCCATCCTCGCAGGGATCTGTGATCCCCACTATGTCACGTGGATCGGCAAATCGCTCGCTCCGCAGAAATCGGTGCAATGCTCGCTCTAAAGAAATTGGAGAACTTTTCTTTCTCGCAAAGATCTGTGAAACTTTCACGGTCTTAGAAATCGGTGAACGCAAGTTCTCACAAAAGGCTGGTGAACTGCCTGCCCTTCCAGATCGGTGAAATGCTTACTCTCATAGAGACCGATGAAGGTTTTATTCTTGCTGAGATTCGTGACTCGCCCACTCCCGTGAAGATCATTGAACCGATCGCTCTCGCAAAGACGAGTGGGCCGCTGGGCTCATGTCTGCAGAGCTCGATAAATGGTAGCGATTTGCATTCATATGGTAGCGAAACATATCGGCGAAAGAGATCGAAGAACCTTTTTGTGGATATAGCTGTGATGTAGCCACACATGACCTGACCCGAAACTTCGTCTGGGGAGTCCAACGCCGATTAGGGGGTTGAATTACAAGGGATGTTCTGAGCTTTAAAATCTCACCGAGCTGCTCTCCGTTTTATCTCAAGGAGTGTTCTTGAACAAACTTCCATTACCATAAGCTCCTAAATTTTCGTCAAAGTTCGGAAATGTATACTTTTCCCCGTATACAATGTACACTTTAATCAAATGTATACTTTATACTTTTTATAATTACCGATTTTGACTATCTTCGGATAGACCATGGCTCAGTTACCTCCCTCCCCCTCCCTGCATACACTCTCGTTGGCTTAATTTGCGATCCTTTAAATTTGTGCTTATTTACCGAGCATGCCAAAGAAAATTAACGATGCTTTTCATATTCCCCGATAAAAGGCCTTTCGGAGGGAGCGGAGAAGCGTCACGCAGGGTCCCTGGCTAGGGAGGCGCGCATTCCCACTGCATGTCGCGGGACCTGGGAGAGTCAGGGCAGAAATATGCAGAAAGCTGCGGGCGGCGTCGGCGCTCCCAGGGGAACGGCAACGGCAGCCGGAGCCGCGAATGCGTGTAATTACCCGTGCCCGACGCCGCTCCCGCGGCTGCAGGTGAAAGTGCCGCCCTGTCTGGAGCTGGGCTTGGGCAAGCTAATGAGAGAGACGACCCGTCTGGCGCGGTGCCGCTGATATCAGACGCGGCCCGCGGCGAGCTGTGGCCCCGTCGTCCGATGCGGCGCCGCCGGCCGGCCGCCACGACGGGGCGGCCGGCGACAGCGTCGCTGTCGACACATCATCTCACATGAAACCGGCAGCGGACACGTGTCTGACGCGATGCGCCGGTGGCATCGCATCCGAGAGAACATCGGCCCAACAAAAGATCTCTGGAGACTTTCAGCGATTTTTGTGGAAGACTTCTAGCCGATGTTTGCAGACAAAACTAGCGTGGCACAACGTTGAGATGGTTTAGCTCCATAACCATGGAGACCACAATACTTGCCCACCTGCAAAGAAGCACTAGCGCATCGATTGGTGTTGCAACTATGACAAGTACTGTTCCACTCATGTACATTTATTTGTGCGTGTCGTTGCTCGTACGTAGGTTTGTAGACATGTCTCCTCAAAATGTCCACATACAATAGGAATGTATATATATATATATATATATATATAATGCAATAAATGCATATGTTCATTGTTTACTCGGTTATTCCAGCTGTTTGCCATCACAGTCACATATCTGCGAGAGACATGGTGAAATCAATAGTTTGATATTTTTATTGTTGATAACCTGCTTATGACGTAAATGACTTTGGAAACGTATGGTTATGAACTCACATGCATGCCTTTAATCCGCAATTAATTAAAATCCAAAATAGCAAAAACAGCTCGCCAGATGAATTTACCAGACCATGGAACAGGCGGCAGGTCATGACCTGACCGGGGTAGTCTCTAGGCTGAAAGCCTCAGTGAGCACTGATCAGCCAAACTTTGCCGTCCTTAGGATACGCCTAGGTTTAGTAAATTAACATAAGCGTATTATGCCTAGAAGAGAAAGACTTCATCCACAGTGAGCTCAATGGCATCAATGTCAGTAACAATAGGAGCAAGGATAGTATTAATGGCATCTTCAGCAAACTCGACTTTTTGCGCACGCCCTGAGCTCACAAATCCTGGAGTGTTCCCGCGCGCGGCACCATGTGTCTCGCATTCTATATTGTTGCGATCTGGACGACAATGGACGCCGGCATGAATCACCGCCTAACAGGCCGTCCGTCCGGGCGCCCCTGTTCCGGTCTCGGGTCATTTAAAAATTGGGCGACAATGCGTGCCGGTTACCTGGTTTGTGTGTGTGTATGTGTGTGTGTGTGTCTCGCACTGCTGGTATGCGCCATTGTCGCCGCTCCAGCCTCCTTTCCAGCGCGGAGCGGGATTTTTTGCCAAGCCCAGGTGGCGGCGGATGCGGCGCTGTCGTGATCAACTTGCTGGCTTAATCTGCCGCTGGCGAGCCGCCGCCGGCGCCCATTGTCGGGCCATTGTCACCGTCTGCGCGCATTCCAGGGCCGCCAGCCAGCGGCCAGCAGCGGCGCCGCCCGTATGGAAATCTTGGAAAATCTGAAGGGGAAATTAGCATTTTTGATCAGGGCCGACTGGCTGCATTGTGGGCCGGTGGGACGGTGCCCTGCAGAGGACGGGACCGGGGCCCACTGTCATCTACGTGGGAAGACAAATCATTGTTTGTTCGGCAAGAACGCCAGAGAAAAAAAGCTGGAAGGAAGAGGGAGGGGAGAGAGGGGGGAGAGAAAGGGAGAGAGAGGGGTATGGTGGAGAGGAGGCAAGATGGAGCAAACTTAATAGGAAGAGAGAGGGAGAAAAATTCAGTAAGTGCAGGGGCTTGTGTTAAGTCTGCAGTGTTTTGCATCCTTGAATTCAAAATATGAAACGAGTAAACCGGTTGTTGTTAGCTTAGAAGGACTGGGATGCAAATGACCGCAAATAGGCTCAACAAGAATTGAAGGTCTCTTCGCAAAGGACATTAAACATGTAAGACTGTGCTATTTCACACAAAAATCCTTTAATCTACACCCAAAGGCCCATCGTTTTCGCGTAAACATTGTGTCACCGACCGAAACGCCAGCTTGCTTACATATATTCCCAAAGATAGCAGAAAGATTCAGAAGGACGCAAATTATCTGCTATATTTATCCCTTTCTATGACGCTGAAAACAATTTCGTTTCTAAATGAAGTGTGAACCACGGGCTGCCAGCAGTGCTGAACATGTCAGACCTATTTGCTGATTTGACGTTAATCGTTATTAAATAACTGGTCCGGTTCTGAAAAAAAAACAGACAACAGAACATACCACAATCATGTACTGAAGATTTGGTCAGATTGGAGCGAACTTCCGCGATAGCTTAAATAAACTGGCGAAATAGAATGCCTGTTTCAACACCTACCTAAACTTATGAGTCCTGGAGGAATACGTAATGAATACATCGCACCCCGCTGTGTTGTCGTTGCCGGTCACCAGCTCCTCCCCTTCCCCTTCTCAGCCGCTCAGGGTGTATGGGTTTGGGCACTGCCCCTAGCAGATGTCGTCTAGAGTCAGGCGGCTGCTTGGGGTCATAACGACACTGACCCCAGGTCACGGCCCGTGAACCGATGGCGGGCACAGGCCGCTGGCCGGGCGGTCGCCGGGGGTCATACCGACTCTGACCTAGGTCACGGCCCGTGTACCGGCGGCGGGTACAGGCCGCTAACCGGGCAGCCGCGGGGTCATACCGACACTGACCTAGGTCACGACCCGTGCACCGACGGCGGGTTCGGACCACTGACCGGGCGGCCACCGGGGGTCACACCGACACTGACCCAGGTCACGATCCGTGTGCCGGCGGCGCGTTCGGACCACTGACCGGACCCAGCCACAGCTGTGCCGGCCGACCGACGCCCGACTAAGTGGCCACTGTTGGCGGCGTCGCGCGGCAGCGGTCGCCACATCAGAGGCGGCGGCGTAATGAATGTTTTCGGCGGGCGGCACCGGTCTGCCCGTGCTGTGTCCGGTTTAAAACACCACCTGGGCTCCCGCTTCGTCATCAAAGCTGTCAGTGCGTTGGGTGTGGTAGTTGACGTCGCAGAGCGATGGGCTGGCTGCTCTTTTGGTCGCATGTTAAACACACTGCGCTGATGGTGTTGGAAATATTCTACAAACAAGCCAGCCTTGCGATTGCCGGCGCTGTCGCCTAGAGCTGGCGCCGCTCGACACTGCCCAGTGCAGGTCCCCGACCTGGGCGGCGCGACGGCAGAGGTCGGGCGGCTCCGTCTCTGAAGCCCCGCCATTAGCGGCGCGTCAATTAGGCCCCCGGCGCGGCTCCATTCATGGGCCCTGACATACCGCCGCTGACCGGTCACCGAGCAAAAACGGCGCTCGCCGCCCGCCGCGCGCCGCCCGCCGCAGCCGGTGGGGTTGGCGAGCGGAGGGAGGCCGGCCCCCGCCGCGACCCCAGATGAACGGGGGCGAGCGGCCACCGGCGCGGAGGGCAGAGGCGCACCCACGCCACCGAAGGACGGGAGGCGCAGTCCGGTCGTCGATGACGAAAACGTCCGCCCGCGCCACCGACGGAGGGGAGAGGGAGTGCGGTCCTACTGCCGATGGGGGAGAGGTCTGGTCTTGCCGCCGACGGAGGGGGAGAGGTCTGGTCTTGCCGCCGACGGAGGGGAGAGGTCTGGTCTTACCGCCGACGGAGGGGGAGAGGTCTGGTCTTACCGCCGACGGAGGGGGAGAGGTCTGGTCTTGCCGCCGACGGAGGGGAGAGGTCTGGTCTTGCCGCCGACGGAGGGGAGAGGTCTGGTCTTGCCGCCGACGGAAGGGAGAGGTCTGGTATTGCCGCCGACGGAGGAGAGAGGTCTGGTCTTACCGCCGACGGAGGGGAGAGGTCTGGTCTTACCGCCGACGGAGGGTGAGAGGTCTGGTCTTACCGCCGACGGAGGGGAGAGGTCTGGTCTTGCCGCCGACGGAGGGGGAGAGGTCTGGTCTTGCCGCCGACGGAGGAGAGAGGTCTGGCCTTACCGCCGACGGAGGGGAGAGGTCTGGTCTTACCGTCGACGGAGGGGAGAGGTCTGGCCTTGCCGCCGACGGAGGGGAGAGGTCTGGTCTTGCCGGCGACTAGGGGGGGGGGGGAGAGGTCCGGTCCCATCGGTGCCAGGCCGAATAGGTTCTGTGACCGCTCCTAGCCAATGCGTGGAAGTGGGGACGGAACATAGATGTGCAGTGTAATAAGAGCACAAGTGCGTAGTAGATTGGCCAGTGGTGGTGTGGTTGCTTGTGATGTGGATCACTGAGGTGAGCAATGTGCCTGATGGTGGTGGGATATGACTGCCTGTGATAAGATACGGCTGACCGATGACTGAGATAATGTGGATGGCACCTGGGCTAGAGCAAGGGGGAGATGCTTTAAGAAGTCAAATGAAAAAAACAGTACCGCGATACATCGATGGGACCTATCAGGGAGGAATGTTGAAATAAACCAACCACAGGCCCGCCAAAATGACCAATTCGCCTGACCTATGTGCCATATCTTACTCATATCATGTGCTCACTAACAAACTTGTGCCCGGTTCAGATAGTGAGCATATGTCCACAAGGCACATTGGTCGATGTGATTGTAGAGAACATGAACCGAAAGTGCAACACACATAATACCTTATATCCACAGCAAGAGCACCGACGGTTGCCGGCTTCAGTTATCAAGCCAGCACGCGGGTCAGCCATATTCTAGCTTTGAAGTCATAAAGAGAGAGCAGACAAGTCAAGTCTCTTAAGTTCACCATTCGCAGGCCTTGTGTCTTTCCGCCCATTCCGCGGCCAGGGTATCCGACCAAACCCGAGGCTCGTAGCCGACCAAAGCACTGGCGCCCGGTAAGCCGGAAGCGCCAGACGAACCGAGAAGTCGGAGACTTCCCGGGCACCTGAACGCCCCAAGTGTTCTGCGGATCGGGACTCCTGGGCCGTTTGGTGAATCGCGCCGCCGGAGGCGTTCTCTGGACCAGGACGTCGCAAGCCTTCAGCGGATCGAGAGCTGGGATCGCCCGTGGATCGTCGCGCCTGAGGAGGCTGCGGACAGGGGCGCCGCGGCGCTCCAGCCGGCTCCGGCCGGTACCGCGGGGGCGCGACTCGCTTCGGCGCTCCGGCCGGCCCCGGTCGGTACCGCGGGGGCGAGGCTCGTCTCTGCGCTCCGGCCGGCCCCGGCCGGTACCGCGGGGGCGCGGCTCGTCTCGGCGCTCCGGCCGGCCCCGGCCGGTACCGCGGGGGCGCGGCTCGTCTCGGCGCTCCGGCCGGTACCGCGGGGGCGCGACTCGTCTCGGCGCTCCGGCCGGCCCCGGCCGGTACCGCGGGGGCGAGGCTCGTCTCTGCGCTCCGGCCGGACCCGGCCGGTACCGCGGGGGCGCGACTCGTTTCGGCGCTCCTGCCGGCCCCGGCCGGTACCGCGGGGGCGCGGTTGGTCTCGGCAGCGGCCTCGGTCGGAATGCGGCCGGCGGCGCGTGGGCGCCGGCCGCCGCCGGAGCCGTCAGCGAAGCGCGCGGCAATCAACATCACGATTAAGTATGCGCCTTTGTGCCGGCGCGCCGATAGAGAGCGGCGTTCGGGGCGTCATTTCCGGTGAGCCGCCGGCTGGAGGAGGAGCTGGCGGCGCCGGCGCCGAGCTGACCTCTCGCCAGGGGTCGGAGCATCACAGGCCACTGCGCCGCTCGGTCGCCGATGGGGTCGGGATCGGCACTGGAGCCGGCGCAGCTGAATGGCTGGAACAGAGGTGGGTCAGTAAGCTGCGGCTATTCCGTTTCTCTACCGCGGGCATGCACGAACAGCCTGTCTAGTGACGCTAGCCAGAACGCTTGGCACGACCTCTGGGTATTGCGACAAAGAACGTTATGAAAATTAATAAACATGTGTTAATAAACAAGAGGTGGCACACCTCATGTTAGTGCCGGTTACACCCGCTGTGAAAGGCTTGTGCCGCTGCCACACCAGGCGCAACTCCAATTATCTTGCAATTATTGACCAGTTGTTGCATAAATATGTTTTATAACGGCCAATTTGACCATCAGTGTGATTGTATCAGTTTGCTCGCCAGCTGTCTGGACCATTTGCGGGCAACACGTGTTGTGCATACATCACGACCAGCGTCACAGACACCGGCATGGCTCGGCCACTTGTCCGGCAGGAGTGCGGTACGGCAGGACTTGCGCCGCCAAAGGACGTCGCTTCCGTCCACCTGCTGCTTCCGGCACGGACGGCTTCTGAACCCCTTCCTCCACCTCCGGCCGGCGGCGGTCCCGACGGAAACCGGACGGCCGCCGGAGAATAACAATAGGTGAGATATGGACAGCCGGCACGAACCACTCACATCGCTCTCAAGGGCGCCTTGACGTGGCGCGGGAGAAGCGGAGAGACTGGCTGCTCGGTTTGGATGAGGTGGTCGGTAGTGTTTTCTGCAATTTGGAAATCATTGATGAAGGAGGTGAGCTGTCATGATATATTGGCTAACAAGGGACGAGATGGTACGAGACAAAAGGGACAAATGACGGCATGGAGTGGATTGGTTTGCAATGTATGCATTTGAGGGACAGGTTTATACACCCAGCCCATTTCAAGCACTTTCCACAACCTTGCAACTTGCACTGCATAGTATCTACCTCTGGCACAAGACAAGCCTGCAATGTCACGTCAGGTCACCGTCGGTGGTGCGCCTCCCACGGAACCATCCCCCTCTCGCCAGATAAGCTCCCGAGATACCTACGAGTGAGAAACACCCCACCGTAACGGCGTTACACGAGCAAATAAAAGATGACGTGAAAACTCGGTTCTTGAGGAAAGCAAGCTAAAAAACGTGACAAAGCACAACATATGGGTTACGATGAATGCCATCACACAATGAACCATTGACTTCATTTGTACGATGCAAGTGAAAGCGTGTGTGGCAACCACCATGCATGGTAAGTGGCTTTACTGGCTTATTTCAGTGTTTCCAATGCATTATTTCTCCGTATGTGCTCTTGCTCAGTGGAATACTGTCCTGCGTCGAATATTATCTTAATAGAATCATGGTTGGATCATGCAGTGCTTAGGCTGTGTGAGAGCTGATGAAATACTTATCGATGATTGACACCTTATCAAACCAAACAAAAGATTACGTTCCCCGTTTGGGAATGCCCCGCAGCTTCCAACACTCCACAGACTGCCGAGTCAGATTTTCTACAATCCCTTCTCGCGGATCCGAGTCCTTTACAATATGTCACGTGCATTTGTTGTTTGACTTATTTTCAGAAACCAAAAATTACCACTTTTGTCTATATCAAGGTAGCAGGCAAAAATCAATCACTTCTGTGAACCACCGCATTGACTGGGCAGTTTTTCATCCTACAATGCCTATGTTTGACTATTGCTCGGTACAGTATGTTTTCGCGACCGCAGGAAGTCCTGGATTTCAAATCCGCTTACTCCAGGCAAACAAGCAAGCAAGCAACAAGACAGACTGTGATTAGACCTGACCTGAATGACTGCGTTTGTTCGCTTGCTTCGCTCGCTCGGTCACTACGTGTGAAACAGCGGAAATGGCGCTGAGTGGCCCAGCGTTTCATGGCCTACAAATAGCCCGAAGAATTCGCTGGTCGTGTCCTATCGCGACATTTCTCACCTCTTTAGTGCGACGGCGTGACACCATCACCTGTCGCAGCTGCTTGCTGTAAATACCGGAGCACGGCAAACATGGGGGAGGGGATCGTGTGGCCCGCTACGGTATCACGCGATCTCGAGACCAGATGCCGTCACAAAGTCCTCCAGATCGCTTGCCCGGTATCGCAGCGGCATTAAGCACACGAGAGCCGCCTCCGTTGCGCTCCTGTGACTTTGTGCAATACGTGCATGGTTCGCTTTTTACGGCTACAGCAGGCGTAAGTGTCGGTCCCTGTTGGCAAAAACTTGGCCAGGACCGGACATCCGAATTAGGATTAAGGGATCAAGGCAGGATCTAGATCCGGCCATCACAGGTACCCATAGGATCCAGGTTCTACGTATGAGACCCAAGGTCCTGTCAAGCAGCCGCCGATTATCATGGGCCTGACTTCGCTCAAGTTTGGACTGTGGTGGAGAGACTGCTTCCTCCTCGAGCCGAGTGTTCCGCTCGGGTCTGCAGGTGGCCCCCAGGTGGTGCAACCCCACCGCTCGCTTCCTTCCGTCGCGCCGCAGCACTGCGCTGCGCAGGCGACGCTACGGTTGGTTTTGTCCGCGATGGTGCCTTGTTTTCGACCTTGTGCACCGAGTGACCGCAGGCCGTATACCTGCAGAGCGCACTTCCTCTGCCGCGGAAGACAGACTCGTAATTAGGGAGCGCCGCGCTAGCATTGCCCGTATTTTCACTATCGCTCTGCCGGCTTTTGGCGTAATGAGCGTGTGGGCACTGCGGATATGCTTTGTTGCATGAGAGGAATGCCTTCAAAATATTACAAAGATGTTTCACGCTGGCGTCCCTAATTAAGTAAATGAGGTCGACATGTGTGCAAGTCCAGCGTGCGGAGGGACGGTCCGGGCGCTGCGTGTTTGACCCAGCCGATTGCACGGGAATATCGGCGCCATGAAGCTCGTAAAGGCCGAAACGCTATTGCCATAAATATCTGTCGGCCTCGGTTAGGGAACCCGATCTTACGAAAAACCTATCGGCAGCCCTCGTATCCATGAATAACACGCTCTCTCGGGCCGGGTCGGCGCCGGGCCAAAACAGTCGCCCCCGTTGCCCTGGATGAGGGCACATTCCGGCTGATAATG
Organism: Pollicipes pollicipes; assembly: GCF_011947565.3. Lineage (NCBI taxonomy): Eukaryota > Metazoa > Arthropoda > Thecostraca > Pollicipedomorpha > Pollicipedidae > Pollicipes > Pollicipes pollicipes. The sequence continues at coordinate 38,547,269 of NW_023596921.1, forward strand.
AGAAATTTCCAGCAGCCGTACAAAAACAGCACCGGGGCAGCGGCCGTAAGTCAGGCGGGGGTGGCCCGGGCGGCGCGCTCAAACGGGCCGCCGGTCCCGGCGGCGCGGCCGCGCGCGCGCGCCGGCCGACCGCCGCCGCCGTGCGCGCGGATGCCTGCATAATGGCGCCGCCTTGTTTGTGAATGGACCGGAGGCGGCCGCGCCGGGAGAAGCCCGGGATGGGGCGTCGGCGGGAGCGGCCACTGCAGCGGCAGCCGCCGGCAGGGTCGCGGCCGGACGGGAGGAATGTGGCCGCGGCGGCTCAGCGGCTCGGCGAGCCCGCCATCAGGTGCGCTCCCCCCGGTAAAACGCCGCCAGGCAGTGGCAACCGGTCAGACTGCGCGTTTGATGAGAGGCGCTGAGGTCCAGCCCTGACCCGTTGATAGACTGGCCTGCTAAGAACCATCCGCGGAATGTGTACGGGGTTGTAAACCTCGATCCTGATCGTCTCGCCCGGGGACAGTGGGATCAGGTGGCCCGTCGGCCAGCTGACGACAGGCCGTGTCGTCCGGTGAGAAGGTGCGCTGCTGACGCCCCGCCGCGTGCTAATCCGGCCATCGGACCGCACAGGCTCTGGCGATATCACCGACATCAGTGCTGCAGTACAAACTACTACCGACAGGAGTGCTGCAGTACAAACTCCTGCCGACAGGAGTGCTACAGTGCCAACTCCCACCGCCAGGAGTGCTACGGCATTACTTCTGCTGCCAATTTTTACGCACAGCTTTAGGCTACACGACAAGAATTATGCTGCAAAATACTACTACAAGTAGAAAAATACAAAAAGCGAAAATATGTACACAAATATAATAAAAATATAATATATAAAGATATACAAAAAATATAATAAAAATATAATATATAAAGATATACAAAAAATATAATAAAAAAACATACTCTTCATTAATTCTTCTACGAAGATTTAGACTTTCATTACTTATGCACGAAATTGTTTCTACTGTAAAGACTTATACACGTCATCAGTACTACACAACAAAGCTTATGCTACAAAAACTTATAACTGTCATTACCTCTACTGCAGAAACTTATACAGTCATTGCCCATGCACGGCATTCCTTCGGCAAAGCCTTTTGCGCGACATTATTACTGCAACAATAATTCGTGGTCAGACCTTTACTGCAGAAGTAATGACTGGTGAATCTTTTTGCGGTACAACTTTTGTCATGTAGAACTCATGTCGTGTACGAATTTTTACCGCGGAAGTAATGTCGCGTTTAACCTAGACCGCATAAGTTTTTACAGTGGATGTAATGACCTTAATAAATTTTTAAAGTTTGCTGTGAAGCATTTATATCGGTAATAAGCCTTTGCAGTAGAATTGATATCCCGTATGAGAAAAGCCTCCATATGTCTTGCAGCAGAAGTAATGTCACGCGTAACTGATGTCGTAGCACTTCTGTCGGTAGGATTTTTGCTGGAACACTAATGTCGTGACACCAACTCTGACACCGGACCGTGCCGGCTCAGACAACGGACCGCCCGGATTCTGGCCGCGTACGATGCATACAGAATATCCCGTCTATCCAAGCATGGCTCTTAGAATCTGATAGGGTTCTTCAATAGAGAACAGACTAAAAATGGACAGTAATATTTAAGGACTAAATCTGAAGGCAAGTGCAATTTTTTGAAGGTTCATGGGTTCCTGACTTGATACAGAATGGTAACACGCAAGATGAACAGCAAAGAACATGCACATTGTAATGAATAAGACGCGAGAACAACAAAACGGTGGGCGAGCACAATTCGAAAGTCTTAATATCATAACACCAGTGTAATTGAGAGGCAAGGTATGTGTTCGTGTGGCAGATAGTGTGATCATTCTCCAAACAGCGGGTAACTGTGGTGACAGCTCGCTCCTTCTCGACGTTCCCCGATTCTCGAGAGGTCTACAATTTACTGCTGGCTTACAGTATCAGTCCGTCTCCGCGCTGACTGTCATGAGAGACGCGAGCGCATTCAAACTGAATAGGGCGTAACTGCCGCAGGGATTGCGTTATGTCCACCTCTCAGCCCGCATGCATGTCTCGCTGCTAACTGGCCAAAAGGCTGGTGAGAATGTCTGCGGTTTTCAGACAATTTCTCCCCTTCAGGAGCACCTTCAGATGTAACGTTAGATTCCGCGCAGGCGTAACCACTCGGCTGCCTGCTGCGGGGCCCATGCTTGCTGGCGGTCTGCCACTTTGATGTGGCACGTGTTAGGGCTGCACAGAATGGGCTGAACAGGACACAGTTGCTTTTTGGAACGACATTTTTTTTCGTCATGGAGAGAGGGCATTAGTGATTTCAAAGAATCCACACCACCCAAAAGCTTTTTTCTTTAGTTGAAACGAGGAAAAGCCAAGCCCTGGCAACCTGATTTTCTAATTGTAAAGCAGGCAGGCCAGCATTATGACGGATTTACGGTCCGATGCATGCGATGCTACATGGGCGCTCGTCCACATACCAATGCATGAGTAGCATCGTTTAACTCCTGGTCGCACGGATTGTGTCAGTTTGTGACAGATTGTGGCAGTCGAACTCATGGTCGCAGAGATTGTGCCAGTTTCCGGCTCTACTTGGCTCACAGTGATCATCGTCATTAAGTAAACGACAAACAGATAATCTCCATGACAAAGACACTGCGAATGAGGGATAGATGGCAGACAAATTTGGCAAGAATGCGACTAATTATAGTGGTACGGGGCACAGCCGATCAGGATCCATTCGAACCAGGCAGTACAATGTCTCTGTTCAAACGACTGCGCTTTAACCACTATGTTTAACCCGTTCCTTTGGCATGCCTTCAGCCCCATCTATGCTCGTCCTTTGAAAGGCCCTTATCTAATGTCAACCTGTGATTCCAGAGACCTTAAAATTAAACTAGGGGACGCAGCATTTCAGAGTTTTTATTAACGGCCAAACGGGGCCGTAGCTTACTCCTGCCATTCCGGGTGGTGCTTCGCCCGCGTCCGTGTTCAACATCCAGCAGTGGTACTTACGGTAATTGAGGGCTTCCTGAAAGGGAATTTCCGATCTTTGAAGTGATTTTCCCAAGAATTACTTTGAAAGCTGCATTCAAAGATGACGTCACTGAGGAGTCGGGAGCTAACTAAACATGGCTAAAGCGACTCACAAATCCTCCTGATGTTTTGTTACCTGTTTTGCTATCTTACCACCTTTTTTCTTTTATCTCTTCTGTTTTTTTATCTTATCTGGATTTTCACCTTCCCTCTTCTCCTCGCTCTCCTCTCTCTCTCTCTCTCTCTCTCTCTCTCTCTCTCTCTCTCTCTCTCTCTCTCTCTCTCTCTCTCTCCTCTCTCTCTCTCTCTCTCTCTCTCTCTCTCTCTCTCTCTCTCTCTCTCTCTCTCTCTCTCTCCTCTCTCTCTCTCCTCTCTCTCTCTCTCTCTCTCTCTCTCTCTCTCTCTCTCTCTCCCCCCTTCTCTCCTGTTTCACACCCCGTCACCCTCCCTTCCCGCCCGCGGCCGGCTGGCGGGCGCGCCCCGCGTGATTTCCCGGTCTCACACGTGCTGCGGTTACGCACCGTTCACCGTACCCGGCTGACTCGGGCGTGGCCCCGGGCACGCGGCAGGCCATGCTGCCGCTGCCGCCCCGCCTCCGCCGACCGGGCGGCGCGCCCGACCGTCCACGCCGCCGCCACCCGCGCCCGCCCGCCGTAAACACGACCTGCCAGCGGCGGCCGGAGCCGGCGGCACCGCAAGCCGGACGTGGCGGTCCGGGCTGCGGCCGCCGACGCCGACGCGACGCGACGCGACGCCCACCGCGCGCCCACGCCGCTGCCGAACTCCGCGCTGTCCGGCGGCGCGTCGGCCGTCGGCGGGTGACGTCACGCTGCGTGCGGCGCGGCGCCGGCCACGCGGACAGGTCGTCTCCAGCGGCCGGCGGCCTGCCACCTGCCGCTGCACCGTGCAATCAGCGGGCAGCTCGACCGACACCTGGGTCACGAGCAGACAGCTGCCGCGGACGGTGACGTCACGGCCGCCCGGCCAGAAGCCGGGCCGTCCCGGCGCCAGCTGGCGGCGGCGACCCGGGCGGCGGCGCGGCGCGATACGCGCCGCCCGGCCTGTCCTCTCGCCCGTGCGTCTTTGTCCGCGCCGCCGCCGCCGCCGCCGTCGCTGGCGCAGCTGTCGGTCGGCCGGGGCTGAGGCCGGTACCGGACACGGGGCGGCGTGCCGGCCGTCTCCCGCATAGGTGATGACCGTCTCCGGAGACGCCCGGCTGTGCGTGTGCGTGGTTGTGGGGTTGGGGGACAGTAGCACGTAAAGCGTGCATTGAATGAGCAAAATGGCAGGGCATGCGCTTGTCAATCACTGAAAATTATGTGTAACGCAGAGATTATTATCTCGAGCGTATGCTCGCAAAAGTACACCAATACGAACGCGGTATCGTTTGCAAAGGCTCGCCGGTTCGAACAACATGAACACTTGGCTTTTTTTCGCTATGAAGTCAGTGATGTCAAAAGCATGCCTGTAGGCTTATCTTCCACGTACATCTCACATGTTGGGAGTACTGGACCCCCCAACTCAAATAATGGGCACTAAGTCTCTGTTGCCTTGACCTTCTAGCTTTCCTTACAAGCGACACCTTATATGTAAATATAATGCATTGAATAATATGGAACACATGGTATTCTGTAAATCACATCGCACACTACTGGATAACTTGTAAACCCAACAGCTCCAAACTTGAGAACACTATGTATAGGAACTGGCCATGCCGGTGATGAAGTGTCGTGCTCTTGTTTCAGTTATATTGCGTACTGAGCAGTGGCCCGTCTGATACAGTCGGCCGACTGTCGCTATTCAGACCATATTTAGAAAAGCATTTCAGTGTTTTGACGGTGGGATGTGAAGTATATTTGCAATGCAGGACTTCCCTTACTCATAGATTGAGGCTCAAATTGTACTGGTCGCTTTCGCGGCATGATATTTCATCGGTAATAAAACATTAATTCCTATATTCGCCTAATTTGCCAGTGGTGTACCTTTCAGTACATCGCCGGCGTTTCCTTCATATCTAGCATAGCACGCCAGGTCCGTGGGCGGCTGCCCTCTAAGCATGCGGCTGCTGCAAATAATCAAGATCGGTTATTTCAAGTATCTGGTGGACTTACAACAGGGCGTACATTTTCATGAAATCGGGCGCTCTCATTTACCCAAAGGCATAAATAAAGCCAACTTGTGTGTAGAGCAAACATGTTCGTGCCGGGAATCACGTCCGCGTGCCTGTGTTTGTGGGTCAGCACAACAGCAGCTGTTCGGTGGCCGGCAGAGCCGCTGAAGTGACACCCGAACGCAGCTCTGGACGCTGGGCTCACCAGTGTGCGCATCCTTAACCTGCCGCGACAAAAGCCGTGCAAGGAGTCTGCTGACGAAGTAACTAACGTACGGCTTCCCGATCGGCCGGCGCGTGATGTGGAGGCGCGGGTGACATGACGCGTACCAGGTCGGGATGGATACACCGACGGGAACTCAATGGTTCATCAGTTCAATCCACGTTGGCCGGCGGTCCCCTATGACCCTTCACAACCATGGGAGAGAGCAGAGCACGCAAAACTGAGCCGAACGCACCCGGTCCCGCCGCCTAATAGGACGTCCATTCTCCCATACTGCGAGCTACGAGCGGGGCCAGGTGTCCACCGACAGCATGCGATTGTGGCCGTTGCGAGCGGCGCTGGCCGGGGGGCGGGCGGCGAGAGTGGCGTGCGCCGCCGGCCGGCCGGGCCAGATTGCCGGCGCCGTGTCAGAGGAGGACCGGGGAGCACCGGCTGGAGTCGCCAGTGTGTGAACAGAGCTGGACGGGGGTGGTGGTCGGACCTGCCGCTCCCGCGTGACAACCAAAAGCGCGCTCCGCGTCTCAAGAGCCGGTGCTGCTAGGCATGAGCAGCAGCCTGCTGTGTGCTGAGCAGCCGATGGATACCTCCTGCAGGATGGCGCAGAACGACGCGGTCATCTTCCGCGACGACAGAGTGCTCGAGTCGCTGCTGCGCACCGAGCACTCCTACATGCCGGGCGCCTGCTACTTCCAGCAGACGCAGAACGACATCCAGCCGTACATGAGGAAGATGGTGACGTCCTGGATGCTGGAGGTGGGTGACGACGCCCGTTGCCGCGCGCGACGGAGTCTCGTGAAATCCAACCGTGTATAGTGCTTTAAATCACCCAGCTAAACAACCGAGCGTCCGTTTTATGGCCGGTGTGTGCGCGTGAAGGCTGCTGCGGCCTGTTTCCCCCCAGGAACGACTACGTGTTCTGTAGAGGGCTCCTTTGTGCGACCGAAGTGCTACTCGATCTTGGGACGGCGATTTGATTTGCGTCATGAATTGCTCGTGAGGGAGACCCGGATTCAGTGGCCGGGCGGCCTTCCAGCGCTCACTTTTCCAACCTGGTTGTATTTTGGGGCAAAAGTGTGTCGACGGCTGCGCCTGATTGGCTACGGCAGCCGGTGATCTCTGGATGCTGTTGTCATGGCGACGTTCACCGCACGCCCACACCTGTTGAGGATGGATGGTCTGTTTCGCAAGGCTCTCCGCCGAAGCGTGAAGACCGCACGCTCCCAGCCGGGTCGGGTCAGGTCGGGGCGCACACGGACGGCTCGGGTGGGAGGCAGAGCTGCCGTGTTCGCCCATGCCCGGCAACAGGCGAGAGAGTGGGGCGCGCGCCGGGACCGCGCTCCGCTGCGGCGCCGGACGACAGGTGTCCTCCGCACCGGCGCCGGCACTTCTCCGGCTGCCGCGGGCGCCGGACACGGCCACACTCACTGGGCCGGCGCCCGGCATGCCGCCCTGCCCTGCCTGACGCGCGCCGCCGACGCAGGTATGCGAGGAGTTCGGCTGCGAGGACCAGATCTTCCCGCTGGCCGTCAACTACATGGACCGCTTCCTGGGCCAGCGGCGGATCGCGCGCGGCCAGCTGCAGCTGCTGGCCGCCGTCTGCCTGCTGCTGGCCTCCAAGATCCGGCAGTGCCGCGCGCTCAGCCTCCAGCAGCTTGTCTACCTCACCGACTACTCGGTCACCGAGCAGCAGCTCAAGGTGAGCGCCGGCGCCGCGCGAGCGCCGCTGCGTGGGTGGCGGTCCGGCGCCGCTCTCCGGGTCGTCTTCTCACGGCTCGGCGGGTCGCGTCCCGCTCCGAGAGGCGACAAGCATGCTAACGGTGCCGTCACCCTTGCGTTTAAAGTGCAGCGCGGCATCCGCGGAATCTGGGCGGCCGCGCCGGGCGGCCGCGCGCCGGGGCCGCGCCGCGCTTGTGACCTCGAACAGCCGGCCGCCGACTGCCGCCTTTGTGAGGGCGCACGCATTCCTGGGGCGCGATGATACAGCCTTTTGGGGCGCGTCGGAGGGGGCCGGCGCCGGCGCCGGTGGCGGCACTCGCCACGGCTCCGATCGCGGCCGCGGCAGGCAGAGAGGTCAGATCGTGGTGCGGGGACGGGACGCCACGGGGGACGGACCCGCGAGCCTAATCGCTGCCACCATAGTCGTTATCCCGCCACCCCAGGCGCGTATCTCCTCCTCTCAAGGCGCTATGCATGCCGGGACTGACAGCGGCTGTCAATCGCGTCTTGACGCGGCTGCGTCACTACGGCGCGGCGCTGTACCGCACACCCCTCCACCTCGCCGCCGGGACGTGTTGAGACGCGCCTCAGCCACCTCGCGTCGCTGCCCCGTCACGCAGCCCGGCTCTGTGTCACGCCGGCGTTGGCATGGCAACGGGACCGGTGTCACGGTCACACCCGGCGGCGCCGAGTCGCGTGCTGCCGCTTTGTGCGGACGTTTCCGTCCACTGCACATGCGCTCCACAAATCCATTATCATCTGGGCTGACGCGGATGATCGCTCTTGCGCGAACGGCCGGGCCTTTTTTCGACCGTGCGGGGATTTAAAACATCATAAAAAGTTGTCCACGTGCGTCTATCGCCGGCGAATTTGTCCTCGCCGGACAGCGCCGTCCAAGGCTGTCCAGAATTGCGCCGACTCCCGGTTCAATAAAGGCGGCACGTCTGAATTCTGGCTTGGCAGCACCATCTGTCGCACGCTGTCAAGTCGTGAGAGGAAATTTAAGGTTGTAAACATGCGCTTACATTCTTTTTTGTATTCTTGCGGATATCTTGTTCCCAGAATGATTATAACAACATTGAATGAAACGCACATTTAACCGAAACTTCTTCCAATATCCCACAAAGTTTACGACCTCGCGGATGAAAAAGGGAATGATCGGCTTTGGTACTTCTGAAGCATCCCCCGGGCGCAGCCGTGCTGCAGCCATCAGCCTTCACAGCCGACAGGTTTGGTCACTCTTGACCAGACAGGGGTCGGGTGTCCCCGTCGTCCACGCCGCCCACCCTTCCCCCACCTGGTCAGTGGTCGCCCTGACCACCGGGTCTCATGCCGGGCTCGGGCTCTCAGTATCTCCCTGCCGACAAACCGCTAGGGCTCTGCGTTAGGCTGCGGCGCGCCTGATGACTACGCCACCCTCTTGTAAACGTCTCCCATGCGAGAAGCCTTGGTGGGACCGTCTTCAGGCCTGGCTGGGCGCGGCGAGCCTCGGCCCGTGGTCGAGGATGCGGCGGCGGCGCTGTGTCGGGTCTGGCACCCCCTCCCCCGCCCCCTTCCGTCCCGCCTGCACGCATGCCTCCGAGATGCCGATCACGTGCAATTACGATCGGCGCCGCCGCCAAGTGGCCGACTAATTGCCGGTATCCGCTGGCCGTAATTAGAGCAGCCCGACTCGGGCCCCGTACTGTACGGAGAGCCGCGCCGACCGCCCGCCCCGTAATGGGCCATTACGCCGTGCACAGCTCGGCGACAACAAATGAAGCCAGCTCGTTAAAAAGTCGCGGGCCGCGTTGATCGATTTACGCGCGTAATGGGGACATTTTTGTTGGCCGGAGATGCATGAAGATGGATTTGTGCGAGCGCGCCGCCTGCGGTTCATGGTCAGACGTCCGCGGCCGGCCGCCGCGGGCCGGAGCCCGGCCTTGGCGCACTCGGCCGCGGCCGACACGGCTCTTCAGATGCCATGGAGATAGCTGGTCACCGTATTCAGGGACGCTTTAAAGGAGCCTTTCAGAGCAAAACGCGGTGTCTCATCTCGTCAAAGCTGGCGTCATGCGGCGAGTCGCTGCGTTGGCCGTTGCGCAAAATGCTGCCTCCGCTCTATCACAGGAGCATTGATCTGCGCTGAAGACGGGAGCATCCGTTACAGGCTCGTCTCACCATCAGCCTGACACTCGCTGTATCGCGGACGGCGGATCCCATGTCGGCGGGGCGGGGCAGCGCCGTCTCCGTCGCCACCGGCGCCCGAGCCGCGGCCAGCCCTCGGTCGGCGCCGCCCTCCGGAGCTGCTGGGCTCTCTCTTGGCCCGTGCAGTTCGACCGAGCATTCCAGGCGTTTTTATCTCTTTGTCGGCCGCTGCGGCCAGTCCTTGAACCTCGCGCCGACGGCGGGCCCGCCAAGGACTCGCGCCACGGCGGCAGGACACAATTCAATGGGGGCGGGCCGGCGGCGGTGGCGCGCGGGAAAGCGCGGTCAGAGGCCGACGAAATTGGCCGCTCCGCACCTCGGGCGCGCGCGCCGCTGCCGTGGGAGACATGCTAACGAGATCAGGGCACGGCCACGCCACATGCTGCGCATTCCGCCCGAAATGACTGTGATCGCGCCGCCGCGTCCGCCGCCCCCGGCCCCGTGTCCTATGATTTGGCGCCGAAGAGTAAACAGAAAAACGTACCGGCCTTGCGCGGTATTGCTCGGGCCGTCGCCGCCGGCCGTGTTATTCAATGCGGACCCATAAGTCAGCCATTTCCTGTCATTTTCCCTCGGAATGCGTTTCTTGTGGCGGCGGAGGCCCGCGCCGCGGCCCGACCGGCGCCGGCCGCCCTGTCGCCGGTGCGTCGGCCGGCCGCCGGCCGTCTGCACCCGCGCAGGGCCTAATTAAAACTGCTCTGACCCTCGGTCTATAATTACCGATAAAGTATGCCTTCATTCGTTCATAAATCGCGGTCAGGACGGCGGCGACCGGCGCCGGCAGCGGGCGCCGTGTGTCGGGACGGGCAGCGGGCGCCGCGTGTCGGGACGGGCAGCGGGCGCCGCGTGTCGGGACGAGCAGTGGGCGCCGTGTCGTAGGGAGCTGGCCGGCAAGCGGACGAGACCTTGCCCAAAGTCGACCGCAGTCGAGTACGTAGCGGGAGATATGTGTTTGCTTTTCTTTCATATGTTGTATGATGCCGGTTTTGTATTTCGTGAGATATCATAAGTCACACTGGGCGCACCAGTAATCCCATCGGCAATTGCCCTGACCGGACATCCGCTCCACAGGAATTCGAGCTGGCCCTCCTACACCGGCTCAACTGGGACCTCAACTCGGTCACCAGCTTCGACTTCGTGGAGCAGCTGCTGGTCCGCCTCTCACTGAAGGCCAACGCGCGTTTGATACGGCGCCACGCCCACACCTTCATCGCGCTCTGCACAACAGGTACGTGCGCCAGACGGCCGCCTCCGGATGACTTCGGGTGACGGCGGTGGGGGGGGGGGGGGCATCACGGTCGTCATCGCCCGGACTGAGGTGTTCGGGCGCTCGACGGTGACCGCTGAAAGCCGCCGCAGCTTGGTGGAGCACGGGCGGTGCCTCTCCCCCCTCCCCCGGTCCCAACCAAGCTGTGAAGCGGTAGGGGTGCGCGCGTGTGTGCACACTTGTGACACAGGCGGCGCGTCAGACAGCGCCTCTCAGCTGGCCGTTGCAGCCAATGAGAGCGCGCCGCCGGCGCCGTCAGCCAATCACGAGGCGTGTAGCGGGCAGATGTATTGCAATGCGGGCCTCTGTTTGGCTCCGGAAAATCGATCGGTGCGTGCGCTCCGCGAGGGGAGGGGGAGGGGTGATGTATTGAAACGCGGCCGGGCCGTGGCGATATCGATTGATAACGTGCCATTACATGATACGGCGGGCCGCCACTCGTTAGGCCCATATTACAATTACGATGTAATTCATGAGCCATGCTCATCAATTATGACCGGCGCAGAGTTAGCCCGAGCTCGTTTATAATACATACTGCGCAGTGGCAAAAAGGCGTCCGGCATCGATCGCCTTATTTGGCGGCATCGCCAAACAATTAGGGCGGCGGCGTTTTTCGATTGATGTTACGTCTCACGCCACACGGTCCCACTTCCGGCGGCGCGGCTCCGAAATAGTTCGCCACTGGCGTGATTGTCCGCAAAAACGGTACCGGCGGCGCGCGCCAACAAAGAGCGCGCCGCGCCACCGGAACCCGCCGCTGTAACCGTCATGTCTCGCGCTCGCCGCGCCCGCCGGCCGACCGTCGGCGGCGGCGACCCTCGCGTCGACGCCGACGTTTTGCCGCGCGTTCCCACGTGAGTTATTCCTGTCGGCGGCGCGCTGAAAACTCGGCTCGCCGCCCACAAAGACCGCCGGAAGCAGACTCATCCTCGCCGCGTCACGGCGAGATTTATCCCCGATAGTTTATGCTTATTAGAAAAGCGTGGGAGCGCGGTGTCGGCCGGGGGGAGTGGCGCGAGAAAAAGGGCGGCCGACGAAGGGGCGGTCATGACGGCCGGTCGCCGCCGCGCCCCGCTCCCACCGCGCTCGGGTTTCGCTGCAACGGCGTAATCGGCGCCGTTTCACGCCCGGCCGCGGCGTGACGCGTCGGAGGCGTCGACGGGGGGGGGGGGGGGGGCGGGAACGTCGGCCCGACGGCCGAGCGACGGCGCAGACGGGGGCGACGGCGCCGGCGGGCCCGACGCCGACCGGTCGAGGTGACAAACGAGCTGTCTCCGGCCCGCTGACCGGCGCCGTGGCCGTTTGGAGCGGGGCGGCGCTTCCGCCTTCCGCCTGAAGACCGGTCTCGCAGGCGCACGGGCGGGCCGTGCGCGGTCAGACCTCGTGTCGAGCTGGGGAGCGCGCGGACGTGTGCGGGAGACCCCGCTGCGGGCGCGGGCGGTGTGTCGGATCGGTGGTCCGACGGGGCCCGGTCCAGCTGTCGCCGTCCCCTCCCGGCCGGCCGGCAGCACCTGCGCCGCCCGCCGCCAGCCGGCCGGGGCCCGGCCCGGCCCGGCGGCTGAGGTCCCCACGCGAGCGTCGGACGCCGGCCCGCAGTCGGGGTCCGAGGTCCGCGGGCGACCCTATCGCCCCCGGTGGCTGAGCTAGCGGCGCGATCGGCTGGGCGGCCCGACGCTGGCGTGACGCGTCGCGACGCCAGGCTTATCTCCCTCGCCGGCCGGTCAGATGGTCGCTATCCCAGACGAGCAGCGACACGGCGGTGACCTGTGTCCCGTGCCTGTTGCGTGGCTTGTCGGCACGCGCGCCAGCTGCGGTGGCGCCCATGACCGCGCGTGACACGTCACAGCTTCCGTCACGCGACAGCCGACCGGAACACGGCGTGAGTCCGGTCGGCAGCCGGAAGCGGCGGCCGTGGCACAATCAGATCACTTCCGAGTGCGCCGCCATTTAAATCGGCGGGCCGCGCCGGGCGGGACGGCCCAGCCCGAGTTGTTTGTCAGCTCCCGGGCGCCGGGTGGCAGGCAGGGGGTGCGCTAGATGACGCAGCGACACGCTAACGCGGTCGGGGCAGCGCGCCGTCGGTCCAGCCTCTAAAGTGGCCGACGCCGGCCCTGATCATTTCGTAACAGCACATAGCCGGCTATTACGAGGATATCAAGCGATGCTTTTTAAAGAGTTTCTCCTCGGAGACGCTGTTTAAAACAGCGGTAACCATATGTTATTAGCCGCTGGCCTTCTGCTCCGTTCAGTGTGTAGCCTACTTTCGGCTCGCTTTCGATTAGCCGACTGGGACCTTTAAAAAGTGAACCGTCGCCACAAGCTCGCCGCTCGCCTGGCAGCGATTGAGACGTCGGCGAAGAGAGCGCGCCCGGCAACAGACGCCGCCCTGGTGGCCTTTGACCCAGTTCCGAGCGCAGGTCAGCGGATGGCGTCAGTGCGCGCGGCCGGCGGCGGCCCGTCACCGTCGCTCGCTCGCCAGCCGACGCCGCGCGGCGCCGGACGGCGCATACTGGCGGCGGCGGCGCGCCGGGCACCGCCGCGCCGGGGGTTAAATAGTAATCTGCTGGGGAATATCACACGGCGCCACAGCCGACCGGCTCCCCTTGGGAGCGCGCGGGCGCATTCCAGCGGGCAGGCGGGGCACCTGGTGCCTGACGTAGGGGCACCGTTAGGGGGCGCCTTCCTTCGTGCGTTCCCTCTCTCCCTCTCCCAGTGGCTCCGAACGGCGTCCGACCGTGGCAGGAGGCTCGCCTGGGGATGGGTGCCGTGTGAGAACCGCGGGACGGGTCGGCCAACGCTCAGGCTGCCCCTGCGCTCCCATCACTGGCAGAAGGCGTTCTGCGCCGTAAGCCGCCGTCGCCGCACGTTCAGTCCAGAGTACGAGTGTGCGTTGCACCATATGGGACTATGGTCATCGCCGCGGACACCGCCCGGCTGCGGGCGGCGAGGCGGCAGCGCACCGCCTCCGCCACGTGTCCCCGCGAACTCGGCTCACGGGACGGACCGCCCGTCCCCGCCGCCACGTGTCCCCGCGAGCTCGGCCCACGGGACGAGCCGCCCGTCCCCGCCGCCACGTGTCCCCGCGAGCTCGGCCCACGGGACGAGCCGCCCGTCCCCGCCGCCACGTGTCCCCGCGAGCTCGGCCCACGGGACGAGCCGCCCGTCCCCGCCGCCACGTGTCCCCGCGAACTCGGCTCACGGGACGGACCGCCCGTCCCCGCCGCCACGTGTCCCCGCGAGCTCGGCTCACGGGACGAGCCGCCCGTCCCCGCCGCCACGTGTCCCCGCGAGCTCGGCTCACGGGACGGACCGCCCGTCCCCGCCGCCACGTGTCCCCGCGAGCTGGGCTCACGGGACGAGCCGCCCGTCCCCGCCGCCACGTGTCCCCGCGAGCTCGGCCCACGGGACAAGCCGCCCGTCCCCGCCGCCACGTGTCCCGCGAGCTCGGCTCACGGGACGGACCGCCCGTCCCCGCCGCCACGTGTCCCCGCGAGCTCGGCCCACGGGACGAGCCGCCCGTCCCCGCCGCCACGTGTCCCCGCGAGCTCGCCCACGGGACGAGCCGCCCGTCCCCGGCCGCCACGTGTCCCGCGAGCTCGGCTCACGGGACGAGCCGCCCGTCCCCGCCGCCACGTGTCCCCGCGAGCTCGGCTCACGGACGAGCCGCCCGTCCCCGCCGCCACGTGTCCCCGCGAGCTCGGCTCACGGGACGAACCGCCCGTCCCCGCCGCCACGTGTCCCCGCGAGCTCGGCCCACGGGACGAGCCGCCCGTCCCCGCCGCCACGTGTCCCCGCGAGCTCGGCTCACGGGACGAGCCGCCCGGCCCCGCCGCGAGCGTCCACTCCGCCGGACGACGCTTAATTGCAGCGTTGGTGGCGCACATTG